>NC_040240.1:845687-2045687 GCF_001444195.1 Xiphophorus couchianus
CCAAACACGTTCGACGTTCACCTTTGAAGGGTTTTGTGAAAATAGCTCATGCTAACAAACGCTTTGCACCTCGTTATGCTCCTGAAGTAATTTGTGAAATGCAATTAAATAACATTACATTGTAAGAAACTGAGACTTGGAAGCTAACGTTAACTTGAGGCAGCAAACGCTGACTGCTCACGTCACTGAGCTCACTGCTCAGTGACGTTTGGTGGTGGCTCACACCGTCGCTAACGTATTCCGTCACACACTTTATTTCTCTTTTCTTTTCTCTTCCATTCACTGAAATTGGTGAGAAATGATTTGTGTTGTGCACAATCCACAATCTGTTTTGTTGTTTTCTTCTCCTCTGACTCCCTGTGTGAATTTTCTCACGGCGCCTCAGAGTCTCAACCAAGTTTGAGAGAAACGGGAGACTTGAGGGCTCAAGGTGAGCTTATACCTGCTGCCCCCCAACACACACACACACACACACACACACACACCGCTTCCCATGTAGCGTCAGGCCCGCGCTGCTTTGCCCTGAGTGTGTAGGAGTTGCAGCAGTGTGTTGTTGCAGCTTTGTTGCTGCGGTTGCATGGCTGTGTGACGTGCCGCTCTGCTAACGCTGCATGCTAGCTGAAGATTCAAAGTCTGCTTTAATTCTGCTGAAATGTCTCCGGTTTCTGTTGAGATTCTCCAAAAATATTCCTTTACATGATCTATGAAAAACCCAGAAAGCGGTGGAGGCTTTTAGTAAAAACTATTTTAAAATGTCAAATTTTGGTCATTTAAAAGAAAAATGGATATGAAAAGTAGAAATGTTTTTTTTTGTTTGTTTGTTTCTTCTCTGGTTTGTAAAGCCAGAGAAGAAGAAACGACCAGAATTTCTTTGTGTTATTTACTAAATAAATAGATTTAAATGTTAAGTCAATAATTACTGGGGTTTCAAATCAAAACGACACAAAAGACAAACAAAATAGATTTATTTCAAATAAAACTAATATACATTGGAATACTGAAGTTACAAAAAGATTTTATACTGTTATGTAAAATACATGTTTTGAAGGAATCCCTTTGATCTTATAAATTAGTAAGAAGACGTGGAGCTTCTGCTACATGAGGAAACATGGAAAGAGCTGATCAGAAATAAAAATAGATTTAAAAAAGTTTGACTGCTTTAAAGTCAGTCAATATTTTTTTAATTGATTATTGAGGAATGTTATAAGTACTTTAGTTACTTTGAAATTCTTACATTATCTTTTGAGATGCTGTTGTCATTTCCTATCAGAAATAAGTTTTTAATCTCCAATTGTCAGGTATGAAGATGTTTATGTTAGTGATGGGTAAATGAGGCGTCATGTATCGTTTTGACCCAAAGCAAAACTGTATTGATACCGCGTCTATACTGTGTCACTGAATACTGACACCTGCTGGACATTAAAAATCCCTACAGGCAACGCAGTTCACAGACTGATTTGATGACCTAGTCTATACAATAAGATTTAAGTCATTTAATTTCATCGTATATTATATATTGTATAATGTCATATCTTCAGTTAAAATCAAAATATATTTGATATTCTTCGATACAGTCAATAAGTAATGTGAACATGAACCAAGTGATGAAAATGAAAGCGATCGTGTTTGGAATGAGGATGCTTGTGGACTGGGGGTTTTTTTGTTGGTGTTTTTTCCCACAAATTTTCATGTAAAAAAAAAAAGGTTTTTCTAAAATTTTGAAATTTAATCTGTTCCGTTTTTTTGACACAACTTCTCCTGCTGTAGAAAAAATGAAGTAAACAAAACATTTATATGAAATAATTGATAAAAAGCAGCTGAGTAATTTGTAGACTGGCTGTATACCTGAGTTTATCCAGGTGTATCTGTGACTTCATTCTGATGCCCTATGCCTCAGCATTGAGGAGGTGAATTTATTTAAATAAAACAGATTTTAGTGACACTGTATATTGTTCACATAACTTACATTTTGTCTTTTATATTTTGTACGCAGATCTTTATGGATGTGTTTTGCTGGAAATGTCTTTTGTGTATTTATTTATAGCGGGATTGTCTTTATTTCCCTTTTTTCTGCCTAAAGATTTTTATTTATGGAGGGTAATTTAAGAATAAAATTATGAAATGTATAATTTCAAAGGAGAAACATGCAAAACTTAACCTGCGGAATATAATATGAAAGTAAACTAAGAGTCGGTTTCAGCTGAATTTGGATTCAGATAGATCGAGTAGAAACTGAAAAGAACCGGATGAAACAACTACGAAGTGAGAACCAATACCTTATTTTCTGACGTAAGATTAAAATGGCCCCATACTACCAAACCTTTCGTTTGCCTTGAGGCTCCATAGTTGACGCTGTACCGTAAAAGATCGAGAATTATTTTGGCAAATGCATCCCGTTGACAGATTGGCTTCCATATATAAACAGTTTGGCGCACCAGTGTCATTTCGAAACAGTTCCTGTATCGGTCACGTGACTTGCTGAAAACGATACGCGCACCGACGCTGATTTTGGTCTATGAGCTTGACACATGCGCCGACGCATCGGTGTTACCGGACCCATCACTAGTTTATGTTTCAAACATCTTATCGACAGTTAAAGAACTTTTTAAAAATGTATTTATGTACAGTGAATCAAATCTTAATGTTGCAGTGATATTCTGGGTTTTTCAGAGATGGCTTCAGTCTGTTTTACTTTCTTTTACTTCCCCTTTCTCAGTTTGGAAGTCACAGACAAAATGTAGTAAAAGTAACGAGAGAGTAAATATGCTAATAGATTATTTAAAACCGTTTTTTATTATTATTAAAACAAGATTTAACTTTACCGTTAAACTGGAATAAAAAAAAGTTGGTTTCACAATAAAAAAAATGGGATTCATCAAATTGTGCATATTTTTCAAATCAAGCAACAATAATTCAACAACTTTTGTTTCTTTCTTTGTTTATTAATTTTGCTGTAGAAAAAAGTAGCAAAGCTCCTATTTGCTTCTTTTTTTTATTCCCGGAAGAGTTTTTGCGGCGCTAGTGGCTCGTATTTTTTCCACAGTAGGCAGACAGGAAGGAGGGTGAAGAGAGGGGGAGGACATGCGGCAAAGGTCGTCGGGACCGGGAGTCGAACCCGCAACGTCCACGTTGAGGACTAAGGCCTCGAAACGTGGGGCGTGCTGCGCCACCACAGCACGCCCCATCCTATTTGCTGTTTGTCCATGGACAAACTCCTCAACAGTCACCCGGCAAAACACTGAGAAGGAGGCTCTGTGGGAGGAGAGCAAAGCGCTTACTGGCGACTCAAAGCATCTGAATTTTATTACGTCTCTATATGGCGATTAACATAAATGTAAAAAAATTATCCATCCATATCTATCTATCCATCCCAGCACATTCACACACACTCACACCTAAGGAGAATTTAGAGAGACCAATTAACCTGGCAGTCATGTTTTTGGACAGTGGGAGGAAGTCGGAGAACCCAAAGAAAACCCACCACGCACAGGGAGAACATGCAAACTCCATGCAGAAAGACCCCGGGCTGGGAATCGAACCCAGGACCTTCTTGCTAGAAGGCATCAATGCTACCAACTGTACCACTGTGCAACCCATCAAGACAATACAAATAAACAAAATGCAGTTTTAAATGAAGGTGTTTTTTTATTATTAAGGAAGAAAAACAATGTCAATGAAAAACAAACCATTGATTGGTTCTAAGCATCTGTTCAGTGATTGGATGGGCTTTGAGGGGTCCTCAAGTCCAGTCCTCCAGAGCAACTGTCCTGCAACTTTCAGATGCATCCCTGCTCCAACACACCTGAATCAAATGAATGGCTCGTTAGCAGGCCTGTTCAGAGCTGATCCTGGTCTGTTGGAGTAAGGCTGCATCTAAACGTTGTAGGACGGCAGCTCTCCAGGACTGGACTAGAGCACCCTGGTATAGAGTCACCTGGTGACATCATAATGGAGAGCTGTGGATCATCTGCCTAGTTATGGTTACTTGTGTTTGAGCTAGCTGGAGCATATAGATAATAAATAGTAGGGGTCCCAAGATTGAACCTTAAGGTCCCCATATGATTTCCTGTCCTTTGCCATGAGACGTTATCTGTTGACATAAAGAGGTTAACAGGTAAGATTCAAACCAGTCAAGTACTGGACTAGAGAGTCCAACCCAGCGCTAAGGTGACTTTATTAAAATGTCAGAATCAAATGCTGTCATTTTTTTTTTTTTGACATTTTATCTCCTAACATCTTGATTTTTCTGTTGATTTGAGGGAGATAGATGTGATATTCCACTTCTTTTATTGTTCCCCAGGTTTGATCCAACCATAACCGGATCTGTTCCCAACCTGTATGGACAGACATACAGGTTGGGAACAGATCATACACAGACAAGAGACAGACCACAAAAAAATACACATACCCAACCTGAATGAAATGTGTACTTATACTTGTCAAGATAGTTAGAGTTGAGTTTGTTCAAAATGGAACCACAGAATCCTTTCCACTGACCAAAAAATCTAATTTTATTTCAGTCTGAGTGAAGACTCCATGTTGCTCCTGACGTAGCCAGGTCAGACCGGGAACAGCAGGAAACCTGAGAACACGCTGAAGTTTCTGGAGTCGTCATAGAGCCGATAGCTGGCTGGCAGAGCGAGGCGAACCCGATCGCCCCGATCCAGCTGCAGAGCCACTGCACTGGTCATGGAGGCGTATCCTCCATGGTCATTCAGGTCCAGGCTGAAGGTGACTTGCTGCTCGTTCCTGTACAGGTACAGGCCCATGTAACCCTTCAAGTAATCTGCAGCCGTGAAGCTGAAGAAATAAAGTCCCGTGACTGGAGCGGTGAAAACACCTGCAGCAGCAGCAACATTCATTCATCAGTTCACTGCCCTGCAGACAGACAGACAGAGCGTTTACAGAGACGGCCCTCCTGCTACCTGCAGAGCTGTTGTATCCTCGGCCAACGTTGGTGATGGTTTTGGAGAAGATCAGAGTAGTTTCTTCATCAAATGGACCGACTATTCCTGAATCAGTCAGACCGGCTGAAAAAGCCACCTTCACCTCATCTGGAAGAAACATGTTGGAGCCTCAGTGATCAATCGATCAATCAAGTTTATTTGTACAGCACATGTCAAACAACATGGCTGTTCAAGTGCTTCACATCATAAACACCATATTGTCAGGAGTTGTGAAAACCAATAGCAGATTTTACATTTTGTCATGTTGTTGGTTTGTTGGTCGGTCGATATTCCAGTTATTACAGTTCAAATGGTTCAGCTCTACACTGGTACGTTTTTAGCCCGGATTTAAAGGAACTCGGTGTTTCAGCTAGTTTTCAGTTTTCTGGAAGTTTGTCCCAGATTTGAGGTGCTTAGAAGCTGAATGCTGCTTCTCCATGTTTGATTCTGTGATGTCGTCAGAGCTGAAGAGTTTAATCGTTCTGTCTTCAGTCTGATCGGTAGCTTAGATGAAACATCTTCATTATTTTTTCATTGTTTCTGAATGTCAGGCGCCCAGAATGTCTCAGGAAAATTTACCTTCTGTGTTCCCCTGAGCTGCGGTCAGTCTCTCTGAAAGTGAAGCCAGTTCAGCTGCTCCAGCTGACATATAAAACACAAAACTGTTCATCCAGGCACAATGGGCATAAAAAATCTGCTAAAAAAAACATCTGTAATTATCCGTCACCTAGACTTTGTTTCTTCAGATCATCCAGAAGCTCCTTAGTCACGTTCAGTCTGAAAGTCACAGCTGACAGCTGGGTTTCAAACTCTGAAAAATAATTTATTATAAATCAATATTACTATAATCTCACTCATTAAAATGTGTAATAATGTTTAGAATCACATCGGTCTCATTTTTCAACCCGTTAATATTCTAAACACTGGGTTTCTCCAGGTTTTACCAAGTCAAATTTAAGACTTTTAAAGACCATTATGAATGAAATTTAAGACCTGGATCTCCACAGAACTTCATCCAGCCAACCAACTGCTGATAAGTTTGCACTTATCCATGATAGATGCAAAAAAGCTAACTAGCTAGCAAGGCTAGTTAGCGGTTAACTATCAGTAGACTCAATGAAGATATCTGAGTGCGACTCAAACTTTTGCCTGATAGAAAAGTCCCACGGGAAAGAAAATATAAAGAATATAAACCATTAAATGTTCGTGTCATGACAAAATTTAAGACCTGTGGTTAACGTATTAAACTTACTTTTTAAAAAATGTATTGCCTGAATTTTAGATACTTGAATTTGAGACTTTTTAAATACGTTTTAAGGATTCCTGGACACACACCTTCCAAAACGTCCCACCTTTGTCTCATCAGTCCACAGAATGTTTTCTCAAATGTCTTAAAATGAAAATAATTAAGAAATATAAATCTGCAAACTTCTGTGACTTAAAGCCCAAAGATAATTTTTTTAAAAAAAAAACAGCAATTGAAATGATTTATTAATCAAATGACTTGTGATAATGTGATTGACCTGCAGTTCTGCGCTGTTCATCCGTCAGTCTGGACTCCATCCAGAAGAACTGAGCTGAAAATCACACATGGAGATGAAATAAACATAATTTAAAGCATCAGAATAGATGAACCATGTAAGTGCTAGTAGCAAAGCCACTCAGTATTATTGTTATGCAATAATATTGATTTAAAACTAAACTCAT
This sequence comes from Xiphophorus couchianus, assembly GCF_001444195.1. Lineage (NCBI taxonomy): Eukaryota > Metazoa > Chordata > Actinopteri > Cyprinodontiformes > Poeciliidae > Xiphophorus > Xiphophorus couchianus. The sequence continues at coordinate 852,341 of NC_040240.1, forward strand.
CAGCTTTAATCATCTATTTTAACAAGTTTGTTAGATACATTATAGAATAACTGATAAGCCCCCCCCAAAAAAAGAGTCATTTTTACATCAACCAGACAGTTTGGACTGGAGGATTTCTACAACATTTACATGTTGAGACAACCGATCTGCAGCAAGACGTTTTGTTTCCTTGGTCCAGATGGTAAAACATACCTGCTCTAGTTATGACAAGTTATTACAAAATGTTCAGTCGATGTAAAAGTTTCACGTTACCTGAGCTTCCTGTTTCCTGCTCCTCCAGTCGTCTCTCACTGACTCTCAGTCTGACCTCCAGAACTAAACAGGATTCATTCATTCATTCATTTCATGATTTCACTGAGGATGAACAGAACCAAAGACAAGACCTGATGATGGTACCTGCAGACTGATTCTTTAATTGGTCCAGTTGTTCCTCAGTAGATCTCAGTCTGGTCTCCATGTCTACAGAACAGATCAGATTTTATTCATGGATTTAACACGATGACATTTTTAATTGCCTTCAGCAGAACTCAGTAGCAACTTACTTGAGTTACTAAACTTCAGCTCTTTCAGTTGTTTCTCACCGGTTCTCAGTCTGCTCACCAACTCTGAACACAAGGAGCCTTTTTGGATCATCCTGTTTTATTTAAAAGGCTACAAAGTTTCCATTAAAACATGTATATTTCTTCGAGTTTTGGAAAGAGGTGCAAACAGACGTAAAAAAAATATTTTAGGTATTTATTTAGATCTGGATGCATCTGTTTATCCATCCATCCATCCATTTTCTGTTCACCCTGTGTCCCTAATGGGGTCGGGAGGGTTGCTGGTGCCTATCTCCAGCTACGTTCCAGGCGAGAGGCGGGGTTTATATTTTAGGAATAATTACCTCGGACATGATCGACAAAAACAAATACTTGATCAGAGTTTTGCTTCTGATTGCGAAGAAATGTATAACATCTGATTGGTTGAGGCCACGGCCTCCCAGTATTACACAGTGGAGAGATAGAATTAGAAAAGTTTACACTATGGAAAAAACAACCTCAAGACTACAACTCAAGATGGAGACCTTAGAAACAAAATGGAGACCTATAACTAATTTCATATTGTAACCTTGACACCTCTATTTGTTTGTTTGTGTACCTTTCAAATTTATTTTGTATTAATATTTCAACTGATCATGACTGAACTGAACTGCCAGAGTGAATTAATTCTTCATCTAAAGGAACAAGTGGATGCAGTTGTGTTAGCATGCTGTTAGCAACCAGAGAGAGAAATGAATGATTTGAAACCAAATGATTAGTAAAAAATGTGACTGACCTGTTGTTCTATTCAGTCCATCAGTTAGTCTGGACTCCATCTGGGAGAACTGGACTGAAAATAAAATTAGAGTGACTAAGAAGATACTTGAGGAGCTCAATCGGGGGGCAGGGGGCTGATGTAGTTGACCTGTCTGTCTCTGTTTGACCTGTCTGTCTCTGTTTGACCTGTCTGTCTCCTTGGCTGCTATTGGCTGAGCTTTAACTGTGATTAACTGTCAGGAGGCCTGTCACGATAATACATTTTATTGGATGACAAATAGTCCCAGAAGTTATGACGATAACCTATAATATTGTTGTTTTGAGACCATTTTTAAGGAATATAATGGTAATGGCAACAAATAATGCAAGAGCACATCCTAAAAGATCAGCAAACTTTAAATTCTAATGAACATTTAGCACTGGAACTGGGAGACTTTCTCCTCTAGATGGAGCCACTAAAGGAGAAACTGCTGCCATTAACTGGAGAAGTGCTCTATGAATTCAGTCCCTGATGATGATGATGATGATGATGATGATGGTACCTGCTGTGTGATTCTCCAGCTGCTCCAGCTGTGCCTCAGTTGATCCAAGTCGGACCTCCATGTCTGCTTAACAAATCAGATTTTACTAATGAAGCTTCTTTAATGATCTTCATTTGTCATTATTTCACTCAGCGTCCTGATGATGATACCTGCAGACTGATTCTTTAATTGCTCCACTTGTTCCTCAGTAGAACTCAGTCTGGTCTCCATGTCTACAGAACAGATCAGATTTTATTCATGGATTTAATATGTCAACTTCATTTCCATGTTTATTGTGCTTCAGGTGGCTCAGTGTCCTGTGGTACCAGTGATTGTTGTCTTCTGATCTTCCAGCTGTTTTTCTCTGGACCTCAGTCTGCTCTCCACCTCTAGACAGAAAACTGACTGTTAGGAAGCAGTTCCTCCAGGAGCCACTGTTGGATCATTCGGTTTTAGTCTACAGTCAAACTTGTGTCAAGACCTGGCTCACTTTTCAGAAATATGTACCTTTATCATTTTTATCTACAATTGTAAGAGCTACAGCTAAATAATTATTATTATTTCAAGTTTATGTGAACAGGAAGAAGACATAAAACACGTTACCTGAGCTTCCTGTTTCCTGCTCCTCCAGTCGTCTCTCACTGACTCTCAGTCTGACCTCCAGAACTAAACAGGATTCATTCATTCATTCATTTCATGATTTCACTGAGGATGAACAGAACCAAACCCAAGACCTGATGATGGTACCTGCAGACTGATTCTTTAATTGGTCCAGTTGTTCCTCAGTAGAACTCAGTCTGGTCTCCATGTCTACAGAACAGATCAGATCTTTGATTTAACAATTTTATTCATTTTTAAAAAAGAGATTAATTTGCCAATATTTCAGTAAGCATCTACTAGTACTTGTGTTTGTTGTCTTCTGGTCCTCCAGCTGCGTCTCTCTGGCTCTCAGTTTACTCACCAACTCTGAACACAAACCATCAGCAGGGAGTTCCTCAAGGAGCCATTATTGGATCATTTAATTTCTTTCAATCAAATTTACAGATTTCTAACTATGTTTAGGATATGTTAGGAATCTGAGACAGTTAATAATCTGGGAGTTTTCCAGTGTTTCTGCTCTTCTCTGTTCTCTTGATCTGAGTTTTACATTCTGTAAATAAAACATTTAAAGGTAAATGTTCAGCTTCACACACGTGTCTCTCCATGACCCTCAGTCTGATTTGCAAAACTAAGAAAATAATTGTGATGTTTTGGTCTTTAGTTGGCGGTTTGTTAAACAGTGATGAGGTTAATGTGGGTGGAGGACGATGTTACATCAATAATTATTTTATAATCTATCACATCGGAGCCTTCTGAATCATAATCAGATTGAATGTTTCTGTGAATCCCAATCCATGTAAACCTCAAAAACATGACATGATAAATAAAAGTAGATCATCTGACATTTCCTTCCATCAGGGGAACGATGGTAAGATTTGTTTTTATGTTGGCAGATTTATCAAAAAGCTTACAGATACTTTTGCTTCATTCAGGTCATTTGGGGCATTTTGATTTCTGACATTAATCTGACAAAGGGAACAGTCAACCGTTCTCTCTCAGTCTGATCAATATCCCATTCATTTGTTGGATTCTTAATATAAAACGTCAGAGCGTATGGTTGTAAATATCCAGTTACCTGAGTTTTTGTTCTTCAGGTCTTCCAGGATCTTCTCACTGACTCTCAGTCTGACCTCCAGAACTGAGCAGGACATAATAAATGACTCATAATGATTATTAACGATCATACAAAACTTATTTAAAGCACTAACGATAGTACCTGCTGTGTGGTTCTTTAACTGGACCAGCTGAGCTTCGGTGGATTTCAGTTGGACCAGGATGTCAGCTGAACGAAGCAGCAGTCAGTCATTTATGTTTGAAATGAGCGACAGAAAAGTTTCACGTTACCTGAGCTTCCTGTTTCCTGCTCCTCCAGTCGTCTCTCACTGACTCTCAGTCTGACCTCCAGAACTAAACAGGATTCATTCATTCATTCATTTCATGATTTCACTGAGGATGAACAGAACCAAAGACAAGACCTGATGATGGTACCTGCAGACTGATTCTTTAATTGGTCCAGTTGTTCCTCAGTAGATCTCAGTCTGGTCTCCATGTCTACAGAACAGATTAGCCTTTTCTTATATATTTAATTTTTCAACTTGTTTTTAAAATAAGTTTCATTTTCAATAAAGTAAACATCATACATGTGTTTAATGTCTTCTGATCTTCCAGCTGTTTTTCTCTGGACCTCAGTCTGCTCTCCAACTCTAAAAAAAACAACAATAAAAATAGTTTCCTTTTTGTCTCTTCGTTGTCGAGGCCGTTAGACCTTGAAGCGTCACAGGAGATTGCTGCCACTGGACTCTTTTGTTGACTCACTTTTCTTTATTCTAGAGTTTATTAACCTCCTTTTAAAACAGATACTTTCCTGAAATGTTCTTCTTACATCTAAACCAATGCACATCATCAACCAAAGCCAGCCTGATTACTGCCTTCCTTTATTTAGCTTACAGATGTTTTGCGCCTGTTTCAGATTTAAAAAAAAACCTCGATCCTGAAGAACATCTATGGCTATAATCAAAACTACTAACATCATTATTTAATTCATTTAACTAACTAACTACAAACGTCAGACACAGATCTCAAACTCCACTGGCAAAATAAAACCTGATCTTTGAAGGCAGCAGTAACCCAGGGTGGATTACTGTAATGTCCTGTATGTTGGGTCAGTGGGTCGGGTCCTCTAGGGCCCCATCTGCCTTCACATGGGTCAAAGTGCAGCTCACCTGTGTTGTGGTTCCTGAGTTCATCCTGTTGTCTCTCAGCTTCGTTCAGGCGATGCTCTGCAGCAAACAGTTCAGTTCGGTGTTAATGGGCAGAATAAAAGAATCTGAACGTGTGATTGGTTGTTGAATGGTCTGACCAGCAGCAGCACTCAGGCCTTCCAGGCGCACATGACTGGCAGTCAGTTTGTTTTCCAACTCATGAATCTGACCTGGAAAGGAAGAGAGTCAGATAAAACATCTAACTTTTTCTAATAACCAGTAAAGCAGACAGTACATCAATAACTCTTGGATATAGATTTTTAAAGTACTAGTTCCACTGGGAGATTTAAACTTGGTTTAAACAGAAAAAAATGTCTTGTTATGAGTGAAACCATCAACCTGAGGAGTTAGTATGTTTTAATTTATATTCAAGAATTTTTTGACTAAAAACAAATGTATTTATATTACTAAAAAGTTACTTTTCAGTTAGTTTTGTTTTATTTCATGTCTTATTTTAAGATATTAGTAAAAGCCCTTGCATCTGTTTTTTTTTTTTTTTTTTTTTTTAGTTTTCACAAATAAAATTAATTATGAATCAAACAATTCAGTTCTAGTTGAATTATTGTAAGCATGTTGGATTTTTAACCGGAATGGGTCAAAGGTCGTCTAGAGCAGCGGTCCCCAACCTGTTTGGTCGCACGGACCGGTCAGCCCTTCGCAATTGTGCTGCGGACCGGAGGGAGGGGGGTCCGCCTGCCGTTAGTAACGAGTCCGATGCTGTTTGGGGGGGGGTTGTGTGCGCCGCTGTTTTGTTACTCATTCTGCTGCAAGTTGGCTCAATTTTGACGCGCAAGACATAACCGGTAAAATCAGGTTTAGGATTTTCAAAATAAAAGATCCGGAAGTAGTTCATTATTTCTTGCGCGGCCTGGTACCAAATGACCGGTACCGGTCCGCGGCCCGGTGGTTGGGGACCACTGGTCTAGAATGTCAGTAGCATAGCTCTGGCTAGCATGTTAGCCGTCCAGGATCGTCTGAAGTTTTCATCACAGTCTCAGCTACACGCCAGTTTCCCACTACAGGTGGTTGAGCTTTGAATAATAAAAGGTGGCAGATCTTTACTGCAGAAACATGGATGTGATGTAACTATGAGCTCATTGCTGCTGCTGCTGTGTTCATGTGTTGCTAACAGCTGCAGCAGCTTTACCTGCTGATCTGAGTCTGTACATTACTGCTCTTAGTATAATGTCTTCCAACATGTTGGACCCAGAAGGCTGACAGTTACCTTCAATGTCAGCCTTCAGCAGGTCCAGGTGGATGTTCAGGTGACTGTCCAGCACCAGAACTTCAGAATCCATCCCAGCTGAAGTGTTGCAGGCCTGGATTTCTGGGAGAGAAGGAAACCTGACCAATGTTTTCATTTCAACACAAAAGCTTGTAGTGACTCCTGACCAGACGCTTTCCTTTTCTACTCTTGCTGACCATTCAAACTGTTACAGCGCAATGATAAAACGCTCCACTTTTCACACTTTGTCACATTACAGTCATGAGCTTCAATATATTTTACTGGGATTTCATGTGATAGACGAACACAAAGTCGCTCATAAAAGTTGGTGAAGTGACAGAAAAACGGTTTTCACATTTTCTTCACAAATAAGAAAGCAGACGTGCCATTCTTTGAGTCTGATCAAAGAATACTGACATGCTAAAATGGCCTAGTCAAAGTTCAAACTTAAATCCAACTGAGAATCTGTAACAAAATGTAAAAACCGATGTTCACAGAAGCCCTCTGTCCAAACTGACCGAGCTTGATCCGTTCTGCAAAGAAACACGAACAAACGTTCAGTCTGGTGATTAAAGCTGGCAGAGAGGCTCAGAGCATCACTGATGAAATACAGTGAAGCTCGTGGCTGCAGTGTGAAAAACCTCAGAGGGTGTGAATACTTTTACTGTAGTTCCTGCAGCTGTTAGTTTGAAATTGAGCTCAAACAACCTTTGCTAAATCGAACTTGGCTTCAGAATTTACTTTGAGCTGAAGTTTATTATTCAAGACTCCTGCGACAGAACTGAGACGACTTCAGGAAAACATGGTGACTAGCGACGTTTTCTAGATCCACAAACACCCTGAGCTCTGTGTGATGAAACGTTCAGAAAGTCCCACTGAATCTAAGAATGAAGCAGACTACAAAGAGTGTGAGGAGCAGCCTGACCTGAGATCTGCCCCATCAGGTCCTCCATCAAACTCTCCGTGTTGCACAGTCTGCCTGCCAGAACTGAAAGCAGCAAAACGCAGGTTACTGACAGCAGGAGTCCAGAGGAAATCCACTGGATCAGATTCTACAGGCCCGTCCAACTCAGAACATGTGGCAAATGTCTACTTAACAAAAAATAATGGTGACAAAGTGGCAACTATTAATATTAAGAACTTCAACTTTAAGTTTGATTGATTTAATTCTGGTTGTGTGGTGGCAATAAAAACCTAAGAATTCCCATTGGGAAGAATTAATTTGCCATTCAATACTGTGGACCTCACTGATAAAGTATAATTAAATCTTTAAGTCATTAAGACGTTTTGAGCTGACATTTATACAGCGATAAATGAAATGCTGTGATATATTCATTTGGCCCAGTTAAACTTTCCTTGAGTGAAAAGTGAATCTGCTGTGTTCTAAACTGTGGAGGCATTTACAGCAGGAGCAGAGAAAGTTGTTCTCCCTCCTGGACTGCAAATACAAAATCAAATCATTGTGTTCGTCATAAATCATCTGGGCAGAATGTTCTTCTTCTGTGGTAAATCCTGCAGTATGGGGATCTATGAGGATTTTCCAGGAGTTCTGCACTGGGCTTCTAGTGGAATGAAATAATGTCGGCGTTTGAGCCACAAGCCCCGCCTCCTTGGGAACGGCTAGGAAGTTGTAACGTGATTTTATAGAAGAGTTATGGATTCAACACTTTAGAATGACACATCACTTTTTATTAACTGAGTGATGCTGTCAGAGCTCTGATAACAAAACAGCCTGTCCTCCTCCTGCTACTTCCGTATTCATATCCGTGGCTACTTCCTGTTGTCTTTTTTTTTTTTACTTCCTGTTGTCTTCTTCGACGTTTTCGCCAGTTGTAACGTCCAGTTGTTGATCACGTGACTTGTGTGAAGCGGGGAAAAAAGTGTTTGCATTGCAGTTTTGAAAAAAACATCAATTTAATGTGACCGAAAAACCTGTTATCAAAAAACGTGAGATTTTTTTCAAAATTCTTGTGTTGTCAGAAAGCAAATTCACTTTTGTAATTTCAATTTGCGCGATTCTGTTTATTGGAAACGCAAGTCACGTCACATCTTTTAGATTTTCCGGTTTTTAAATTATCTTCTTCTTTTTTTTCTGCTTCCACAGTCGTATGTGTCGGTCTGTCACCAAAGAATTCTAATTAATACAAAGATGTTTGTGGTCGGAACATGAGGAAATGTGGATAAGGTCAGGGAGTGTGAGCACTTCAGTAGAGCTCTGCACTGAACCCAGAGAAGAAGTAATGAAGGTGTATGAGAGGATGATGATGGTGATGACCTGTGTCCTTCCTCCTCAGCTGCTCCACGCTGCTCTCGCTGGCCCTCAGTCTGGTCTGCAGGAACAGCAGCTCAGCCGCAACAGCTGTGGAGGCAGCAGCACCAACCACTCAGCGCCGCACAGACACACACCAGCAGCTTCCTGCTTTCCCTGGGACTCACCCGAGTTCTTCTTCTTCAGGATCTCCACTGAGTTCTCACTGCTGCTCATTCTGGCCCGAAGCTCTGATATCTCAGCTGAGAGAAACAAACGAGGCAGGAAATGTCAGAGCTGTCTGGGGTCAAGGGTCACGACGCCTGAGAGACGGATCCATAACGGTTTGAAACGTTTTGTCATCTTACCAACCCACTCTGATGGAATAAGGTATTTGATCAGTTTTATGTGCTAAATAAACAGAAGGTGGAGGATGACTTTACAACTGTTCATAAATAAAATCTGATAAGTGCGGTGTGCATTTCTATTCAGCCTAACTCAGTCAGTAGAGTGGAAAACCAACTTTTCACTGCAGTTCCAGCTGCAGGTAGTTGGAGGTTTGTCTCTTAGTGTTTGAACATCTGCAGACTGAAAGTTTTGTTGCTTTGTTTTTGTAAGAAAAAAAAAAAAGCTAAAGCTCAATCATCTTCCTCTTGAAGATGGGGGTTAAAGGTCAGTTTGCTGGCCAATCAATCACAATACCACCATGGACATTGACGCAGCTTTTGGTATTTTTGGCAGTGTGGGCCAATACCAACTTCTGCTGGAAAATGAAATCAACATCTCCATCCAGCTTGTCAGCAGGAAGCAGCATGATGCTCTAGAATGTTCTATACGCACAAAAGAAAACCCAGAGGACCAGAACTCTGTTTGTGGAACCGGGACCAGAGATTTAGAGGTTGCTGTGCTGAGTTGAGACTATTTTTTTTTTTTTTGGAAAAGGTTTGGATAGAATTGAACCTGAACTCTCTGCCTTTATCAGTCCAAATACACTGAACTGAACGGATTCTGGTTGATGGATCTCGCCTTCATCTGCTCATCACAGCTTTGATCAGCCAATAGGATGATAAGGTTAATGAAGCACATGAACAGGAAACACAACAACAAGTCTGACCTTTGGTCTGCTCTTCCAGCTCCTCCACCTTCTTCCTCAGACCAGAGGTCTGCTCTGTCAGCAGGAGGTCTAGCGCCACCTGCAGCTCATCCATGCTCTGTTTCTGCAGCTCCATCTCCCCGTCCCTCAGCCGACTCTCCACAGTCCGGAGTTCTTGTCGTTGCTCCACTTGCTCCCCCTTCAGACTGAGGACCAGCTGCTTCAGGCCCTGCAGCTCTTCCCAGAGGACGCTCAGGTCCCTGGGGGGGCGGGCTTCGGTCCTGGTGCCATCGTCTGCAGGAACAAAGACCTCCGCTCGGCCTTCACCGACGGAGCAGCAGAGCATCAGCAGGAACAGAGCAGCAGACCTCATGTTGAAGCCAGAAGTTCTAGATAAGCCAGTCCAGCAGCTTTAACCCAGTAATCCAGCAGGAGAACATTCCAGGGTGGAGAGGGGGGGGCTCACCATAAATCCTCTGGTCATGCATGAAACAGGCAAAACAGCACATTAACACTAAACTGTAATCATGATCCTCCCTTTATTCAGATAACCCTAAATAAGATCCAGAACAAGCCACTGCTGTCAGAAGTCACATGATTAGTAAAGAGAATCCAGCTGTTGTGTTTCTGGCCTCAGATGTTTGTTAGAGAACAAGCAGCAACATGGAGACCAGGGAGAAATTTCAATCAGGGATAGGATCTGGAACAACATGCCGATCTGAACAAATCTCTGATCAGGAGGTGGAGGTCCACTTAGACTGATGGGACAGCATTTATCAGAGAAGCAAACCATGGTAACCAGGGAGGAGCTGCAGAGGTTCACAGCTCAGGTGGAAGAATTTATTGGTCAACCAGGTGAGTCGATCATAGTTACGTTTACTTGAGTAACCTTTTGGAAACAACTGACTTTAGGGAGTAATTTTAATAAACCGTATGTTTTACTTGTTAACATGAAGTATCAGTACTAGCCGATAGGAAACTAGCCAGTGTGAGTAACATCACTGAAAGAAGAACAGGTTCGTTTTAAGTAAAATGTACAAGACACAGAAACAACAGTTTATGTTAAAGTGAAGTATAATCTTTGGATGCTCTACCCACCTGACTGGATTTATATCAGTTATGGAAATCCACATTAGTAGATTCAAGCTGCTCTTCATACTTTTGGCCACCAGGTGTCAGTAAAGAGAACAGCGTTGAAAAGCGTCGAATAATGAACTTTATTCAACACAAGCTGCACGGAGCTTCGTTTGGCCATCAGCAACTTCTATTTCTGTGTTTGTTAGCAGCTTATAAGCGAGCTAAAGGCTATCAGAGTAATCAGGGCTACATACATAAAACAGTTTTTTTGAAAAGGCTGATAAACATGGAGGGAAGTAGTCATTTTGTGCATCATCCTAAATGTTTTATCAGGTAAAACCTGTCCAGTAAATTGGTATAATCTTTTTTGTACTTTATTCATTCTCTCACTCAGAAACTCTAGTTTTCTGAATCTTTCAAAGCTACACCTGTTATCATCACTGCAGTCACTTTTCTCGCAGTAAATGGAGCTGATTCACACAGAAGGATCCTCGTCAAGTACTATGAAGTTTTCATTCACATGACTTCATGTTTCCCTTTCATTTAAATGGTGGTGCTGCAGAAGCATTATAGCGATTTGGATTATTCAGATATTTTTGGATCAAGAAGCAGTTGGTGAAACATACCCAGATGATTTGATCAGAACAGAAGTATTAATATTTCAGCAGTTTCTTCCTGGATACCTGCACCCTACAGAGCATGCTCAGTGGGATCCTGGCCATCGTATTAATTCCCTCTTGAACATGTACCTGTATTTTCCTCCCTTTCATAACTTTGTTGGTTGGTTGTTTTTCCAACTGATTGTCAACTTCTATTAACAAGCCACAGATCAGATTCATTTAAAGATAGAATTTAGTTCAGTTTGTTATGTTTAATAATTCATATTTATGTTCAACATCCAATCTTCAGTTCATGTTCATCAACTCCAGGTCACCAAACATTAAGCTGCTGTAATTAACTGCAACAGTAAATAGTTTTGAGTCTTTAGATTTGTCAACAGACTCATGTTTTCCTCTTTTTAAAAGGTGATTCTGACACCATCAACCTGGAGTCTCCAGCTTTATGTTTACTGTCTGCATGCAGAAAACAGAACATGCTAGTCAGACTGTAGTGTTTCTACAGACACGCCTTTTGTTTACTGTTAAAAGGCAAAGTTTCTGCATTTTCTCAGACTTGAGTTTTCAATCCATTCAAGTCCATTTTCAAAAGTACAAACATTCATTACAGATTTAAAAATCTCTCATGAATGCTTAAAGGAAAATAAAAAAAATCAGTTCACTACAATGTCAAGTTCAGAGTCAATTTTGCCAGTCAAATGAACTGGCAAGATTTCCAGTTCATTTGACTGGCAATTTTCTTTTAATCATTATACAACATCTACAAACTGACAGCACTGCTGGTCTAAAAGCAAATCACCAGCTGAAGGCTAACAGACTGAACCCTGTGGGACTGCAAACACTGACGGCACCAGAACCCTTGAGAATGTGATAAAAATTGTTATGCTTCTATAAGTGACAAAAATAATGATCCACACATCAGCACCAAGTTTAAAGTGTTTTATTTAAAATCTATGAACAAAAGCAGAAAAGTAACAGAGAGACTGATGGTCATTTCCAGTGTTGTAGTGCAATCAGTGAACTAAATATGTTTTCCAGAGAAAATAACTAAACTTAGTAACTATGTAGAACTTGTCAGTGTAACAGGAAGTAACCAGCAGCTTGGAGGAAAGTTCTATGAACAGTGAACATGAGTCGGGTCTGACTTCTAATGGAACCGTTCTACACAGTCCCACTGGCAACGCAAAAACCAATCAGCTCACAGGCAGAGAACTCAAAGGTTTAAAGTGTAACTAACCCCAAATCAACTTTCTTGTCTTAATTGTTTAAAATGGTTATTTAGGGTACTATCTGTTTTTCAATAAATCATGTAAATTTGTTTAGTAACACAGTCTCTAAACAAATTTCAGTTGAATGGTGAAACACAAAACTCCAAACATTTGTCTAATTTTAAGGAGTTGAAGGGAAAAGCAACAAACAAAACAATAAATAGGCAAGAAACTGGATAAGTGAACAGTTCTGTCATCCTGACCACAGCGCTGCTCACCAAGCCTGTCCAAATAAATCAATTCGTCACATGATAAATTAAAACACGTTCAATAATTTCCATTTACATCGATTTGTTTTTCTCGTGTCTCTTTCTACTAAAGTCTTCAGTCTGGTCTCAACTAGCCTGTTTTATTTAAGGGTAATTTTGTTTACAGAAACTTCAGCATTCATTTCATTTGAAGTTTTGGTTGTTTTATTTATTTTTAATATTTAAAATGTCTTCCAGTTCCAGTGTTAAATATTCTTTAGTAATTAAAGTTTAATGAAATTTGATGATGTGTTCTTACATTATTAGTATGACTGTCTGATATTACTTGAAAACGGTCTCAACACAAGAACATAATTGTTTATTGCAATAACGTCTGGGACAATTTATCATCCAGCAAACTATGTTAATATAACAGGCTTACCGCTCAGCCTTGGCTGAGTCTTTTGGCTCTGCCTGCTTTAATGCTTTCTAACAGGGTTAGTTACACTTTAACATCACAAGTTGTATCAGTTTTACACATTTCAAATATGTATATTCCAGATATAGCTCTAATGTAAAATCTAACATGTTTCAAGCTGAGCCTGAGAAAATCCTTCAATCTCAGAAGCAGTAAAGCTGCTGCTGTTTAGCACAACTTCAGTGTTTTGACCTAAATGCTTCCTGACTGTAACTGCAGATCAGGAGGAAAAGCAACATGGCGGTTGCTTAGGCCAGGTCTTCTTCTCCCTCCTCTTCAAACTCTCCCTCCTCCTCTGCCGTGGCCTCCTGGTACTGCTGGTATTCTGACACCAGGTCGTTCATGTTGCTCTCTGCCTCGGTGAACTCCATCTCGTCCATGCCCTCGCCAGTGTACCTGTGATGACACAACGTCAGTGTCTGTGTGATGTACAACACGCCGCTATGAATCGCTGCATTGGACTCACCAGTGCAGGAAGGCCTTGCGGCGGAACATGGCGGTGAACTGCTCCGAGATGCGCTTGAACAGCTCCTGGATGGCCGTGCTGTTTCCGATGAAGGTGGCGGCCATCTTGAGGCCGCGTGGCGGGATGTCGCAGACGGCCGTCTTCACGTTGTTGGGGATCCACTCGACGAAGTAGCTGCTGTTCTTGTTCTGAACGTTCAGCATCTGCTCGTCCACCTCCTTCATGGACATACGGCCGCGGAAGATGGCCGCCACCGTCAGGTAGCGGCCGTGGCGCGGGTCGCACGCCGCCATCATGTTCTTGGCGTCGAACATCTGCATGGTGAGTTCAGGGACTGTCAGGGCCCTGGAAGAGAGACTTTCAGTTAAAAGGAAGTTTCTAAAACAGTGGGGTTGATTCTAATCTAAGGCTGGACTGAGCGTCTTCACCGGTACTGCTGGCTGCCTCGGCTCGTCAGCGGGGCGAAGCCCGGCATGAAGAAGTGCAGTCTGGGAAACGGCACCATGTTGACGGCCAGCTTCCTCAGGTCGGCGTTCAGCTGACCGGGGAAGCGCAGGCAGGTGGTGACGCCGCTCATTGTGGCCGACACCAGGTGGTTCAGATCGCCGTAGGTGGGCGTGGTGAGCTTCAACGTACGGAAGCAGATGTCGTACAGCGCCTCGTTGTCAATGCAGTAGGTCTCATCAGTGTTCTCCACCAGCTGGTGGACGGACAGGGTGGCGTTGTAGGGCTCCACCACGGTGTCTGACACCTGTCAGGAGGGGGCGGGATTACAGAGAACAATGGAGCCTAGTTAAGGACCCAGAGGAAGCAGCTATGAGGCAGAGCACCTTATCTGAAGTGATTTGAATGCTGGATGTAAACCTTGGGTGACGGCACCACGCTGAACGTGTTCATGATGCGGTCCGGGTACTCCTCCCGGATCTTGCTGATGAGGAGCGTGCCCATGCCGGAGCCGGTGCCTCCTCCCAGGGAGTGGGTGAGCTGAAAGCCCTGCAGGCAGTCGCAGCTCTCTGCCTCCTTCCTCACCACATCCAGCACTGAGTCCACCAGCTCCGCTCCTTCAGTGTAGTGGCCCTTAGCCCAGTTATTACCAGCACCGCTCTGACCTGGAACAGACCCAAGTAGAGAATAAACACTTACTTGTATTAGGACCATCATGACTTAGTCGTCAAAGTTCACTGTAAAGATTTGACTAGTTTTATGATTTCATCTTCAATCCAGATTTCTTAAACCTGAACTAAATCGAGTCCTTTCCCTTCAGGCTGCTTCATGTTTCCTTCCTTCCTGGTCAACATTAGATCTATTAGTGAGTTTAAAGGATTATTTTCCTTTTCAGCCTCATTCAAAACAGAAATAATATCAGCTTGTTTCAGTTCACCTGCATCATATTTAACATTAAGGCTCGCATTTCTCTGTGGATTTGTTAAATACAAAAAATAGACAATCTTCCAGTTTTGTGTGGCTGCTCTATGCAAATAAAATGTAAATATGTTAAAGCAATGCACTCACCAAAAACAAAGTTGTCAGGCCTAAACACCTGTCCAAAAGGACCAGACCTCACCGAGTCCATGGTGCCCGGCTCCAAGTCCACCAGAACAGCACGAGGGACATACTTTCCACCTACATGAGACAAAAGTAAATTGGACTAAAGTATAAAAAAAAATAGAAAGAAAAACATTTTCTCCATTAACTGCAATAATAATTTATTTTCTCTAATTATAAAAGCCAGTGTGCGCAACATGTGGGAGAAAAGTTGTAGCAACCGGTTATCTGTTGCCAACAACTAACCGTTAGCAACAACTCTTCCTAAAGTTAACAGTTGCCGTTAGCAACAGCTAACTAGTAACCATTGAATTGAAATCCGGTGACGTAAAGGCCAGGCCCTCTGGTGGACGGTCGTGGTACTAAAATGTTTCTTTGAGATATTGAATTACTTGGACCTCCACTGAAGTAATGGTACACAACTATGAAGCAAACTATGAACCAACCTGACGCCTCGTTGTAATACACGTTGATACGATCCAACTGAAGGTCGCTGTCCCCGTGGTATGCCCCGGTGGGGTCAATACCGTGTTCGTCGCTTATCACCTCCCAAAACTACAACCGAAAAGAGAAGAAAAATATTAAACTAACTAATAGAGCAGAGAGATTTACTGAAAACAACGCAAGCCAACAGTAATGGATAGCATTTCAGCTAACAGCTACGCTAGCTTTGTTCCTGCTGAGCAAGCTGTTGGTTATTTAGCAGCGCAAACAAACTAAGTAATTTTTCAGTCGGTATCCCAACGAATTTAGGCCGAAGTTTCAAGCATGAATACTTTCTAACCTTGGCTCCAATCTGGTTCCCGCACTGGCCAGCTTGAAGATGAACAATTTCCCTCATTTTGTCGAAATAAAGACTTTGTGAACCTTCACGAACAGACAAAGTTGGTGCGCTACTCCACGCAGAGGATTATAAACCTAGGAGGTGGGTGGGAACGTTGCTTAACGGTTGCTACACGCCATTGGATGAGAAGGGTTTCACTTAAATTGTAAACGGTTCCTGATTGGACAATGTAACTTCAGTTCAAACATTGGTTGGAGTGAGCGGGGTTACCGGGTTGCCTTGGAAACCAAAATTAAACCTTTATCAATGCCGCTAGTGTTTTCGCCAAAGATTCTGCTTCACCATATTTTATTGCTTCTTATAGTTACAAGCATATCATGTTTAAAACTAAATTCATCTGTATTTATTTTTTTTGTGATGAAAGTTTATACAGAATAAATGGGCAATAAAAATAAATTAAATACAAAAATGTAAAAGTTGAAATAATGACATTTTACACGTTGAATGTTTCCATTATAGGTAAGCCTTCTGTATTCTTATGCTCGTTTCATAGTCTGCATTTCATTTCTCGTTAGTTTATTAATTTTCTTATATCTGTGTTCATTTGCATGTTATTTTTTATTTTATTAAATATTTTCTTACATTTTCTGTGTAATTAATGCTTGTCAGTATGTATTTAATAAACTTGCCAGTTGTCTCTTTTTATTAAAATTTGGACAATTCTAAATAATGTCCAGGATATTTACACAACCTGTCATCCTTGAAAACTGAGTTGTTATGAAGACATCATCCATGAATTTTTACAATGCTCATGTAACCAATTTTATTGTTTATTTAAGACCAAGGTCTCAGACTGGAAATTGGTATTTCCTAACAACACTGTCGATTTTAAGCCCATCAAGAAGCCAAACAGGAGAGGTAGGAATTATATTAGGAGTTATGAGATGATAGACCGCTAAAGAATAAAAAAGATAGGTGAAAAAAATAAGAAAATGCACATTAGTAGAGAAGAAGGCATCCAGCACCAATAGATCAGACTGATGCTGGATCACCGCGATTTTAAAAGGTAAGAGATTAGGACTAGTTGAGGAGAAGCTCTGCTATATTTTTAGAAAGCTAAAGTCTTTTTTTTATTTTTGGATTTATGTTTTTGTGTATGTGTGTGCTTATGTAGGCAACAATCTGTTTCATTAGCAACTCACTTTGCTGGTTGACCTCCAGTCGCCTACAGAGTGTCCATCCTGTGTGGACTGTAAACTGGACTTATAAGTCCTTGTACAGAGGAGACGTAGCTACGGAACACACACATTCTCACAAATATTACACCAAACTTTGTTTTTTCTTCTTTCAGAAGATACAGTTGAAACCACAAGTTTACATTCACAGAATCACAAGAGACAAACTCATTTCTTTCTATCTGAAGTTAAATCAGAACTTCTCTTGTTTTTGGTCAGTTACAATTCACAGAATAATTCCTATTTGTTAAATGTCAGAAAGTTTAGCAATAACATTCCTAAAGGATTTTTTGTAACTTTCTTCAAATTCAGAAGAAAACCTCTGATTTGTCACTTGATAGGTCCTGTGTCTTAGAAAATGGTTTTTTGTCCAAAATGAGTACATAGACCACAGAAAAGCCAAACATCTTGTGGAAATGCTGCTGAAGCTGGTAAGACAGATTCATTATCCACAGTCAAACTGTCCTGGACCCTGAAAGGCCGCTCAGCGAGGAAGAAGCCTTTACTTCAAAAGAAACATTAAAGGCCAGTTTGCAGATGCAGCGATGAAGATCTTTATTTTTGGAGAGATGTTCTGTGGTCTGATGAAACCGTTTGGCCATAATGACCACCATTACCTTTGGAGGAAAAACTGAATTTTCTAGAAGTCTTCCAAAGTTTGTTTTGCTTGTAGTTTTGAAAAGTGTGGAGTCCAATTACAAATATTTTCTAGATCTGAATTAGTATGGAAGAAAAAGATAAAGTATGAATACATTTTCGTATATAATTGCTTTTTGTTCTTTCTGTGAAAATTTAAACAGGGACTGAAATCAATTAGAAACACCCAAAACTATTACAAAAAGGTCAATGTAAAGAAATAAAAGATAAAACGACATGTGTCTGATTATAATCAGGCGTGTTCTTTGACTACACCTCCGTGTCTTTGTCTCAGTTACAGGAGAAAAGGAATCTGAGATGAAGGAGAAAAAACGGAGGTCAGAGGGAAGAGCTGCTGCGGGCCGCGCCTCCCGTTTCTGTTTAACCTGCTCCACTGGAGAGCAGAGCTGCTTTCAACTCCACCTCCTTCCTCCATCTGGGTGGTGTTGAACTGAACAACATGAGGCAGGTAATGGTTTGAGGATGTGGAAACAATAAAAGCACTGACTGTTTATTTACAAGATCAAGTTAATGTTATGTTTTTAAGAGTATGTCGTGAGAAAAGTAATGTCAGCATATTAAAACTAAATGTTTTAGATGTTCTGATGACAAAGCACAGTCAACAGCAAATCCTCAGTGTGAATGATTCATCCACTGCCCTCTGGCGGCAGGGGAAGGAACAGCAGGTTGATCTGAAACAGAACACGAGAGACAGAGGAAAAGTCCCAGGATCTCTGGGAAGCCTCCGCTTGAGCTAAGAAATGGAACAAAGAGTTTGTGGTTTGGGTCACTTTTCCAGTTGTTTGCTGCTATTTTGGACCAACATTTGTGGATGATAATCAACAGCGTTAAACAAATGATCCCAACTGCACAGACAAAACATTCTCAGGTTTCTAAACAGGAGTAGGAAAAGGAAATTGCTACATTTTATTTATTCCTCCTCCCAAACAGAGTCTCTTCAGGAGGAACTGTCGGCTTTTTTCAGGAGCCACTTCAGCAATTCCAGTGAATTCTGGCTTTGACTGGAATTGAGGAGGATATTCTGGGTAGGAATTAATGACTGAGACTACATAGATTTTTATATTTAATTTCCTGCACAGTTTGGTAATGTTCTGTTTCCCAGATTTAAAAAAAAGTGCTTGAATTTTTAGAACAGTTCATTTGAGTGGAACTCACTGAGAAAAGATGTTTGTTCTTTTTCCCCCTATTCTGGTCTTTATTCCTGTATGGTTGGGTTGAATAGCTGGTATTTTAGTTCTGCTTATAGCATGAAAGCCCAGCCCAGTTAATGTGAATCATTTAACTTTATGTCATTGTACCTAAGCATGTCGAACCACAACTTGACAAAATATGGATTTTCTTTAGCTGAGTCAGATGATTGAAAACTATAGTAAGTAGCTTTTCAATAAAACATTTTTTAAATATTTGTTAAAACGATCACCATGCTGTGACAGTACGCCATGAGACAGATAATTGTGAAAAGATTGATCTCCTCCAGCATCTCCCTGAGATGTTATAGTGGTTTGAAGAAAGGCACAGATCCCAAACACTTCTTTTCCCAGTTAGTGATGTCTTTAATGTACTACATAGATACATAATCACAGTCATCACTTTAAGAATACTGCTCTGTCAATACAGCAAAAATAATCCTCACCTTAACACGCAATCATTCAAAAAAGAGATCTCAACCCTGACAAAACTCCATAATGCAAAATATATTAACAAAAATGCATTTCCAACTTCTAATTTGAAAGCTTTCTGAGCCCTCCAAATGATATTGGAAGCAACATAAAACCTAAATCAGATGTTCCTTCCATATAAAGATGTTATGGTACAGCTTCAGCAGAAAGTAAACAGGGGAAGGCCATTGCCAAATAATTAGAAAACAAAATCGTAAACTTTCTCATATCTGTGCCTTGATGGTCCTGGAGAACATTGTATTCAACCTAAGAGACCGTTTCAACTTCCATCCAAAAGGTAATGAGAACAACTAATCACAAAACAAAACCATCACAGATCTGGATGGAAGGTCTCAGGAGGGATGTAGTGCAGGAGCAACAAGTCCAGAACAGCCTCAGCTTCTTTCTCACTGGAGGAGGATCTTCCTAAAAGGTTGTTTCTACAGGTTAAAAAACCCAATAAGTCCAACCTGCAAACGATCCAGTGGGCCGTTCAAAGAGCAGCATTATAATCACCAGGTCAACCAACTTCAGCCCGATTGGAGCAAAGCAGCATGGCGTTCTGTAAACTTCTGCTCCTGTGCCCAATCCTTAGCAGCTCGTTATGGGTTCCTGTTAGTGAAGGTCGGCTCCAACTTCAGATTCCAAGGCCGGCTGGGGATGATGAGCCAGGTGGATGATGTGGCTAGTACCCATCATCATAATCCCCGTCACATCCATAACCTGGAGGGAGGGAGAGACAGAGGGGGGAAAGGGAATGACCATGTAGTGAGAGACTCAGGATTGAGTTTATCTTTCCTCTGGTTCAGATCTGATTGTTTTGAGTCAGGTTTGAGTCACTTCCACATGTGGTCCTGAATCCGATTCCTGCTGGAGGTTTCCTCCTGTTGAAAGGGAATTCTTCCTTTCCACTTTCACAGCATGCTTTCTCAATATGAGGAACTGCTGCGGTGACTCAATGCAATGAGCTGGACTGTCTTAGGTTACATTTTATTAACTGGAATCTCAAACTCTAAATGTATGCATTGGACCCATTTGTCTTGTTAAAGGCATTTAAATGACATATCTGTTACATTCACACAGCAGGTCTCGTTGCTCAACTCTGATTTTTTGCTGAAATGTAATTTTTTTTTTTTTTATGTGGTTGTTCATATTATTAATTAAATGCGACCGCAATCAGACTTCTGTGTAAACGGTTCAGGATCCCAAAGTGACCGAAGAAGAACATAGATGTCACACTGAAGTAATACAGTTTACAGAAGTAATGATGGATGGAGAAGTTTATGGATGAATGTTAAAGTTTATTCAGCAATGAGAGTGGAGCGTATCATCACAAGATCATAACACAAAAGAAACAAATAAAAATAAAGCACAACTAAAAAGACAGACTTCTTTTATACGTTCTGAATTCTAATGTCAGCCATTGTTTTCCTCTGTATTTACATAAATATCAAAAAATATTGATCAGAATTATCAGAAATATCGCTTTGAAAAATTTCAAAGCGTCTACAACTTAGTACCACATATGGAAGTGGCACAGAATCGTTTTGTGGGGTGAAAAGATGGGAATTGGATCTTTCTGACTCCTGTCAAGTAAATAGAATTCATGTCGCATATGGGCAAAAAAACTGGATTTGCATCATATTTGCCTGCAGTGTGAATGTAGCCTTATTGTGGTATAAAGAGATCTGACAAGAAGACGCTTCAGTTTCTCCAGACTTAACTTGTTATAAAAATTAGTGATGAGAAAACATTGGAAAATTGACAATATGGTACCACTTGTTTAAAATAAACAAGAAAAAAACCAAAAACATATTTAAATACCAACTAACTACATTTATTCATCAAGCGCTCTCTAAGGTAAAACACCTGCTGTGTGTTTAAACTGACCGTCGCCGCCCAGCAGCTCCATGGCACTGACACAGGTCTCCTCCTCTTCATCCTCTTCCTCGTCTACATCGTCATACAGGACGGGTCCACTCTCGACAACAACTGCACTGGGCGGGGCCTCTGCAGTCGCTGCCGGTGGGGGAGGGGCTTCAGTCTGACCAAACAATCAGGAAGAGACGCTGATTATTTTCACCACTTTAGTGGCTCATATAGTCAAGACGTGGCACTACAGCGGAGGAGGCAGTAGATGTGCTAAATGTAGCGTTGTAGTGTGACCAACATCTTTCACCTTATTGCAGTAAATGACTTCAGCACCTAATTTTATTTTTTTTAATAACCCCACCAGCAGATCATTTACCTGCATGAAAAAATTAGATATTAATCAGAGCTTTGGAAAACTAATTTTCTTCATGGTTCAAAAAGTGAGTTTTTCTTTGTATTTCAAGGTCTTCCCATTATATTAGTTAAGCTAACAAATGTTCACTCCAAAGGGTTACAAAAAATATCTTTTGGAAGTTGTCTATGTTTTTTCAACTGAATTAGGATTATTTTTCACTGCTGCATCCAAAAATGACATCAATTTTTCTCAATCAGGTCAAGTTTTTATTCTAATTTAATTAAGAGAAATCATGTTCTGACTAAATTGATAACATTTCTGTGACATTATCAGTTCATTTCCGTTCACATTTCTCAATCAAAAAAAGATTTTAGGAGAAAAATAAAAGTTTTCCAACAGAGTGTATTAATTAAATGTTATAAACTTGGATTCCTATAAATTGAATAATAAACAATGATAAGGAGAAGAACATATAAATTGAACTTTATGTCTTCATTGTGTAAAATTCTCCGTCTCTTTTCTGTCCTGATGGAATCTCTCCTCCTGCTCATCACTCATTGATCCGGATGTCAGAACAAGTCCTGCATTTTGATGCTCATGTTGTTGCAAATGAAACGTTGGTTCATTTGCAGGTGAGCAAATGAACAGGAAGTTCACCTGCTCCACAGCCAGCTTCTTCTTGGGTTGTCTGCTGATGAACGGCTGCAATCTGCAACACAAGGAGGATTAAAGACATCAAATCTAAAAAATCTAAATGGAATTACACTTTTAATCTTTACAGAGGAGGAAAATAATGCAATGGCTAAAAATATGAATCCCATAAATTGGCCCCATGTAAACAAAATGAATCCAATTTAATTTGTCTTATTATATAAATGTTGAGATTCAAGCAAGTTGCATCCTATTATTTAGGCTATAAATCCTTTAATAGCTAATACATGTGGTTTAGAAAACTTGACAGGAGAGAGGAAAGGCAAAATGACGCTGGATTTTATCAGTGGACAGGTGGATGAATCTTCAATGTGTGTCAGACATGAGTATGTTAAGAAAGCTGCATCAGGAAGTTCCCCCTCTGAAGCTTTTCTAATGAAAACCACCCACAATGCACCTCATCTGCAATTCACATCTGTATTTAGCACTATTTCTATAAATATTTATGTCTAACACGCTCATTTTTACTGGAGTTAAGTTACACTCAGGATCTACTAAGTTAGCTAGCTAGCTTCTGAAGACTGTTGCTAGCACTACATTCATAAAAAAAAAAAGAAATTAAACCCACACACATTTTTAATAAGCTCTGTTGTTCCTGAAATTAATGATTTATTTTCCTTTTCCTTGCACTTACTGTCCTTTCTCTTGGTTTATTATATAAAGTACCAGTGAAATATACAGAGGTTTTTGGTTGTATTGTGAGAAACAGGAAAATGTTTGGGGTGTATGCGAGGCACTGCAGTCTCAACCTTTCATCTATAAAAGTCTTTGAAAATCAAGACGTAGACGACAAGCAGCTCAACAAGGCTCTCAATTTGAGCTTCATGTTGACTGAAAACCAAACATAGATTTTGGTTTCAGACACTGATTGGTCCAAATGTTTTTCTTGGCCACAAATCCTTGCCTGCGCTACGGCTAGTTATAAATTGATCCTTTTACATTCATAATCTACAGAAACTCTGGACAATGTAGCCGATTTACAAGGTAATACCAGCAAATAACTTTGTTAGAGTCCTACATTCTCTACATCTCTATTGGCTCCAAGCACCTGACAGTGAAATGGTGTGAATGAGAAGGAGCTCAGACCCAACTTTGAGTGACATGTCTCTCTGAGAAGGAAATCTTTTCTTAGACAGCCCAAGAGATAATCAGCAATGAATTTACCACTGGCGGTAATTCCTAAGTAGAAATCCCACCACGCTGGCTGATATTAACATAACTCCCGGGGGCTCCCCACCTTCTTTAATGCCCACCCAGCCGGGTGCCGAGCTCAACTCTCACTGATAAGACGGAGAGTGCGAGTGAGCTTTTAATTAATCTGCTGTAACCGGGGTAAAGGGACGGGAGAGCGGGGAATGTTTCATCTTCACCCCCAACGCTACCCCCCTTCATTCTCAAACCTTATTATAATATCCCAGACAAGGTGGTGGACCACTCACTACGGAGAGAAATATTCAGGTCACATGTGTTAGACAAGAGCAACTCCCCTGCGGGCTGAGCTGGACATTGTCAAGGAAGGGAATGGTGAGGGACTATAGGAACCTGGTAGAGGAATAAAAACAAAAAGGCAAATCAGTAAAATGCAGGCAAAGGTCACAGAGAGGTCAAGAAAAGAAGTGACAAAGTAAAAGTGATGGATCCATGGGTTTGATCAAAAACAAAACTGGAGTTTGAAACATGCTGCACACAACTCTATTGAAAGACCAATGATGCATTTTGACTTGTGGCCTCCTGAAAGTCACCAGCTGAACTGCATTGGTCTTTCAATAAAGTTGTTATTTAGAACTTGAAGGTAGTATCATCTGTACTACCTTGTTTCAAGTTGACCAGCCAACTTTACACTGTTAACATTTTAAGTTAAAAATTATCTTAGAGGGGGGAAAAAATCCCGTACTAATATATTTGAAGGAAATTTGGGAGGGCGGTAAAAGTCAGGCTGGGAGTTATGGGTTTAGTAATCTGTCGGTTCATCTTTTACAGATTTTTAGTCCCCTCTGTGCACCTTGGGAGTCGGTGAAGTTGTGTCAGAAATGGTTTGGATAACTGGCTGTTGTTACCCATGAATCCACCTACATGATCCAGGGTTTCCCAATTGCGTTGGGATTATGGTTGTTAAAAAATCTAGATTTTGATATCTGTACTAGAAAACTGGATTATTCAAAGTCTAAACCGACTCATTCACAGCTGCCCAAACCATGACACTTTTCCTGTAACTGTGCAGCAATAACAGAGACACTTGGCCACTTTCATCAAACAATAACTTGATGCTAGAAGTTTTAAACTCCAACATCAGAACCATGGCGGTGGCAGCAGCTTCGTGCTGGGATGATCCTTTTCTTTAGCAGGTTCAGGGAAGCTGATCACAGTGTGTGGATGAGATTAGAAACAAGTCAATCCTTGCACTGCACAAGACTCCACTGCTGGAAAAGGAAAAGTCTGCTGAAGAACATTTGAAGCTTGCTCCAGAAGATTTGAAGCCAGTGAAATACTGGGAGAAAATAGTTATGTCGGATAATGCTAAAGCTAAACTCTTTGGACTTTACGGCTAACAGCCATGTTTACAAGAAGAAAGCTTCTGCACATCAACCCAAAACCAACATGCCAAAAGTGAAGGTTGCAGGTGGAAACGTCATGGTGTGGGCTGACGTAAAGCAAACAGCACTTAGAAGGTCAGATAGATGGAGAAACGTCTAAAGATGAAATTTTGAGTTTTGAATCAAATTATCATCAATAAGAAATTAATAGAATAGACTAAGTGTGACGAATGTGTTAAGAAAAGGAGCAGCACACTTCTTTAGGGTGAGGATGGTGCAAGATGTCAAGTAGCAAATCTCAGGCAAAAAGGAACCGATTTGCTGTTTTTGTTTGGATCGGAAGAACCAACCAGCAATAAAGATCCACCACTAAGTATGAGACAAACACATCTGTTGCTGTTCTCAGAATATACTTTGTGTCTTCAAAGGGAAACTTTTGCTTAATAGGAAAAAGAAAACAATACAACTTACTGCCACTTTATATTGTATGATGCAAGAAAACTTCCCCTCTTTTTACTGGGTGGTTTAAACCCTTTTGCTCCATACTTTGGAGCAATAGTCCTCAACAACACAGATCTGCTGGCAAAGGTTTTCCACTTTCTGTCATATTTATTCACAGTGAAGCTAATTGCTTTCTGCGTGACAGAAATCATTAATATCAGATCCCCACAGTCTATTGAGGAGGTCAAAGATCAAAAGGCCATCAGCAGTGTTGCCAGGCTTGCGGTGGCAGACTTCTTGGCAGCCTTTTATCACCATGGCGACCATTCACAACAGCAGGGAGTGACTCTCGGTCAGTGGAGCAGGCGACATAGTGAGTACAAATAAATCACTCCCTCCAGCAGAGTACAATAGAGAGCAGTGTTCTCACTGAGGTCTTTCCTACCTCTTGATCTCAGCATGTGGAGAGACATTAGTACAACCCGGTCAGTCCAGGCTAGTCCAGTTCCAAACGGTTCAGATGACGTCCAAAACACTGAAACTTAAATATGGAGAACCAGCACTGCTCAATGGAAATCCAACAGGGTTCACTCAGAGAATTTTTCTTGAAAAGTGGAGAAGAAAATTGTAGCTCACATGCAGTTGAACAATAAGCCATGCATGCAACAACGCGTGTTTATTTACAGTGCTTTGTGAAAGTATTCACACCCTGTAAACCTTTTCACCTTCAGGCACAAAAATACACAAAAAAACCTCATAAATTTTACACTAATCTCAGAAATTTGCTTGGGAAAAAAAATATTTTAAACTTTTGAAACTCAGAAATTAAAAAAAAAAATTCTGGAAAATTTCTGAGATTAAGCTAAAATGTCATTTTTCTGATGGAAATTTACTCATTTTTTCTGTCTACAATAGCCCTAACATGCTGTCATACATATTAAACTTATGGCAAGCTTTTAAAAAGTTAGTTTTTTTTAAAACCAAAATTCTGTCAGAAATGTTCCATTGTTCAAGTCCAGAGCTTATTCTTTAATATTATCATTAGAACTGGAACAATTAGTAAGCCATCTTTCCAGCAGCGGCATGAATAACTGCAGCCTTTCCTGGTTATCATACAATAAGAACATCCTACTGGTCCATGTCTAACACTATCTAATTTCACCATGGTAATAATTACACATTTGCTCCCTGACAGCTGGAATTGTTTCCTTTATACATCTTAAGGCTTTATACATCTTATGACTCTGATGTAGCTATTGTATTAACTCAGATGTCTTCAGGCTATACTACAAGCCACTTAGCATTCATTACAGTAAAACACACGGATCCATTTTGCCTACTATTCCGGTTTGTCTTTCTTAACACTGCACATCGTGTTACTTGAGTTCTTCCTTATACATCAGCAGTCAAACCGCAGTTTCTCCCCGATCTCATTAACCCATCTTTAAGCTGCAGTTAAAATGTATACCGTAGATTAATTACCCAAAGAGATGCACCGTGACACAGAATGATATCCAACCTATTAATCAGCCTCCCATCCTGTCCACCCCATTTTACTTCGTCTGCACATTCACTTTCCCTCCCTTTGCTCTCCTCCGTCGCCGGCTTTATCCATCCACTCAGGCAAGACGCTACGTTGGGCTTTCAGTCTCTGCTGGGTTTAGCCGTGCGTTCCTAATCAGCTTACTGCCAATGACACTCAGCCTGAGCTGAAAAGATGATTGAGGGAAGTAGTTTAGCCAATGGCTGAAAACTGGTAATAGCTTGGTAAGGTGGGGGAGGTGGTGCTGGGTGGGGGTTCAATAAAGCAGAGCAGGAAGAGTGAATAAATGTAAGGTTTTGGGAGTGAAGACTAACATGGCAGGAAAGATAACATAACTTTTAGGTAGCAAGGCTTGCCAAAGGAAACCATCTATCACGCTAAAATCAACTTAATGTGAATGTTGTTAATTGTTGGTTAGGCTACATTTTGTTTTATTTGGCGGATAAAACAAGGATTTTATCCAAATGGCCCAGTTTTTTTTTATCCCGTAGCTTCTGTCATTATTTGTCTGTATTCAGCTAAGAAAGGATGTCTGGACGGCAGAGGATGAGCTGCTGTCACTCAACTTAGCCAAGTCAAATATCTAGAATCAAACAAATGCAGTCATGTCTCTGGCCTTTATTAGAAACAGGCTCATTTTAAAGACTACAAATCTAAATAAACTAGACTTAAAAATATTAAACTCTCGTAGCTACATCCTCAGATTACTAACCATTAAAATCTCTGGTGTATTTGAAAGCTAAACTCAGAATGAGCTAGCTGTGGAAAATAAAATAAGACTTGAATGAAATGTCTCTTAACTCCCATATTTGTAATGTGCAATGACGATTCTTGGGGGCTTATCCAGGATCTGAACTTGCCGTGGAAAAATGACACACACACACACACACCCACAAACACGCTTTTTTGATTTGTCTGTCTGTCTATCTTCACTTATCCAACATCAGGTTGCAACTATAACTGGCCCAGGAGGAAACCCCAAACACTGAGACTCTCCAGATCATCCATTCAAAGTGTTTCCAGATCAGAAAACACTTCCATACATCTTTTGTTCATGAACTGGTTCAAGGGTCTTCGAATTTCAGAGCTCTGTTGAGAGCTGAAGTCTGTTTCTACGCAGTAGGAGAGCGTATTTTCTCTGTTTACACATTTTCCTCTAATTTAACAATCCACAAACCTTTCCACTGATCACCAACACAGTATTTACTCTCACTGCACCTAACAGAGACATAGAACAGAGAAGTTGATAACCAGGCAGCGACTACCAGACGATAGTAGATATGGCATTCATGTCCACTAATCTGAACGCTGAAATGACTTGCTGTTGAGGGATTCTTGCATGTTATAGAACCATGACTGATCAAAGTGGACATAAATGTAAAACTCATCCAATACTATTGGGATCTGTCAAAGTATTGTATAAAGGTGGTTCTAAATCTTATATATATAGTGGAATTTCTGAATTCCTCATTGTGGAGGCAAGTAATAAGCTAAGTCTGCTGGAGGGTTTATAAATGTGTTTAATCTAACAACAAAAGTAGCCTTTGCTAAAAAAGAGCATGATAAACTGCAGCAGACTTAACAGACTTATCAAAATCCTTCGGCGTCTCTGAGACCAAACAGCACACTACATCATGATTCAGAACCGGCTTTACAAAGGCCCTGCAAACGGCTACCAATGAATAGAGATGAATTAACCAAAAGATGAGAGACGGAGCCAACAGTGGGGCTTTACATCCCCTTAATCACCAAACAGCTGCCCCTACAGCGGTCCACTAAAGCTCAAAGATGGCACCCAAAACTAGCGTCATCTCAAAGGGCTTTAGAAAACAAAGTCATGTAGGAAAACCAATTCCTCCCTAAATCAAATACAGTAGAAACCATTTAGTTTTTCCTGTACGGCAAACCCAGAACGATTCAATTCTTCTGAAAGGAACAGAGCGGATCTTTTTTGTGATTGCTTGTCGTCAAAGCAACACCCACAGACAAATCCTGTCTGTGGATTTGAGAAGATGGTTAAAAAAAAAAAGAAAAAAGGAATATCCCCCAGGAGTGGAGAGGCAAACCGAGCATCTGTCCTCCTGACGCAGCTGATTATGTTAGTCAAGCGGAAGGAGACAAGGAGGAGCTTTCTAGTGTTCACAGATTGAAGCCAGGGAAAAAAATTAAACATCTAGGTCTGAGCGTAGCAGAAGAGAAGGAATGGCTGGTGTGGCAGTAAAGAAACAGCTGGCATCTATCTAGTCTTGATGTAATTGGCTGTTAGGGACAGAGATTATTTAATAGTTTGAGGTACTGAAGGATCGCTAAGCTAACGTAACTATAGGCAGATTTAAATGCTTAAGGCAGTAATCATGAGAGATACACTCATCTCTGACATAACCTACTGATTCAACAAAATCTTCTAGCACTGGAAGAAACAGAGAAAACAGTCAAGATGGCATTTTTGTCAAAGGACAGCTGAAATCCTCTCAGAGGAGATGAGAAGATTTAATGGGGTTCTACATTCAAAAGGCACGCAGTGTTGTCTGAAATACAATCTAAAACAACCATCCTGATGTTTGTTTTATGCCTCATCAGTAGAGGTATGCTCTACTGACGAGCATACCTCACCTTTCCAGAAGGATCCTACAAATTTCCCTTTGTATTTTTTGGAGACGAATGCGTCAATTTTTAGATTGATCGTCTTTGATTGTTGAGGGGCCAGCTGGAAGCTAAAACATTTAATTTCTTTCAGTCAGTGAATGCATCATATGTAAGCACTACCAATTTGAACTTGCACCCATCCCCCCATTTGGTACAGATCCTGCTACTGAGAAAAAAAAAGTCAAAGTTGTATTGTCTTCAGTATTGGAAAAAGTGTTTAAAATAAGGTCAGAGGGCTACAGAGATGTAAAAGGGGTGCACCGATTTATTGGCCAGCCAATTTATCTGTGCTGATTTCCTTCATTTTGGGAGATCAACGACTGGCTGATTTTTACATGTGAAGCTGATTTTATCCACCAATCTTATCTAGCTTGGCAAAGAGTCAACCACTGTCCTCTTTTGCTCTCCGGTGAGAAAGGTTTGACTGACACGTCAGCCCACCAAGATATGTCTGCACGTTTGCAGTTAACATTAGTCACCCCACTGTTGCCAACTCAACAACTTTCTTGCTATATTGAGCAACATTTCAGACAAAAAAATTGGTATCGGCCAAAATCGGAATCGGCAGGTTAAGCTTTTTAAAAGGTCGGTAATCGGTGAGAAAACTGCAATCAGTGCACCTCTACTGAGAGGTCTTTAGCCAAAGACAAGACAGAAATCCTACTAACACTAAAAGTTGATGCCACTCCATTTTTGTTTACATTTCGTGAAGAAAGAAGTTTTGCTAGAGTCTTTTTCAGAAGTTTTTTATGTAATTTCCTTCAGTGGTTCTTGCTGCGGCGCCACCACAGGCGAGGAGGGGAACAAGTTTTTCAAAGGCTTTGATTAGTTTGACAATGTTGCAACTTCAGTTCCCAATCAAACTGGACTATCAGGAATAAAAACACTGTGACTCTCAGGTGAAAAACTGGTTGGGAACCACTGCTCTGTGTCTCAGCTGTTAGAATATTTCCATGACAGGTAATGTCTGCATGCTGTCTCTTCTCCAGGTTAGTGCTACTTGTTGCTTTTGTGGAGGAACAGACCTACCTGATGAATACTAAGGTTTCTTGTTTTTCCTCAAAGATCCAGCATCATCACTTGGATATTGTGTCCTGAATATATACTGCAGCATGAAAATCACTTAAAACAACGTAAATGAAATCCAACAGCAATAACTCTTCCAGTTCTGATTTTGTCAAATTTACATACCTGCTGTTTTGTTAGGAACATTGTGACGGGGTTCTATTATGACTTGGTCAAACATAAATGACTGGCCAAGGCCGGAGATCACTTTAGTGAAATTTATTAAGCTTTTCTTCAGGTGAACAAAGTGGCAGGTGAAAAGTATTTACAAAGGACATCCAAGGCAGGTTAAAATCAGACAAACAGCAGTACCTTTGTTGTCAGAGTCCATCACCTTCAATGTGACTTCTCAGGTGTCTAGTCAGAGACTGCCTCCCTGTGGCGCAGAGCCCTGCTTTTAAAGCCACAGGCTCCACCCACAGAAAGTCCAAACAATTAAAAACTAAGCAATTATTTCTAACTCAAATAAACTCTTAAAGTATATAAAATAATAATAATAAATAATAACAATAATAATAAGAGCAAAAAAATAAATAAATAAACTTGTAAACAAAAATACAATACTCAATTTAATAGACAACACTCAGTGCGCTCTGATGACATCACTACATCATGTGACTCCCTCCCGGCACGCCACAATCTGGAAACAACCCTACTTGAAAATAGAACCGGGAAAATGTTTGAAGCTGAAAGCAGGTTAGGATGAATGTTTAACTGAAGCAGGAACACCGCGTGTGCACCCACGATGAACTGCATCAGTTTAAGCTGCAACAAAAAGTAAGTTAGCGATTGTGTACGCGTTTGTGTGTTTGTGTGTGCGGGCGTGCTCGCATGCTGACACGGACTCTCTAATTAAGTCCCAGCTCGTGACGGCTCCTCCGTCACAAACATCCTCTAGTAAATGGTCCAACATGTTTATTAAGCTGACAGGACGACCTACCGTTTTCCCAGAGTGTTGAGCGGCTTGCTGAGGCTCAGGGGGGTTCTAGTGGGCGCAGGTCTGCGGGTGCAGGCGGGCGTCCTAGGTGCCGGCGGCTCCATCTTCGGTGACTCCCCCACACCAGCCGGGCTGCTGCCAGGCTTCACGACGAGGTCCTTTAACACGTCGTAGTTGATCTTGGTGGATATCTTCTTCTGCTCCAACATCTTCTCAATGGCCTCGTCAGCAGTGCTGGCTCTGATGGCAGCGTGCTTTTTTGAGGGCCGTCTGGGCTGTTCAAAACAAAAAGGACGCTTGACAAGCTGAAGTGTAGAAAATGTGACATTATTTGAAACGTCTGTCAATGACAACACTCCCAATCAAACATGAGTTTAAATACCAAAAGACAAAGTTGTTAATCTAAAAGCAAACAAAATAAACATTTCTACAGTTTGGCACATAGCCACAAACAATGTATTTTACTGGGACTTAATGTGATACATAATTATCAAAATGGTTCACAAACCAAAAACAGACAACTTGAGGTGCATTTTTTAAAATTATTTATTTAATCCCCAATTTTCTGGGGTGAATGACCTTCTCATTCTCAAATCATTTATATATTTTAAAGCTTCATTCAAATATTTTCTGTTTTGTTTTAAAGGGTTGACCTACGAACACCACACTTAGACTATGCAATGTTTTTAAGAAATACTATCTTAGCAGATATAAGAAAAGAAAAATATTAATATTCTTACTTTCTTGCTATGATGTGAAAGATGGGTTGCTGTAAAACAGACTTTTATTATGACATTAACAAGAAATAATTGGCTGCACAGTTTTGCATTCTTCAATCAAGAAAAGGTTTGATTTTTCGGCTTCCTATTGGCCAGGCTCCAGTAGAGATGAAAACCAACTGGCCAACTCCTGATTTCCTGATCCAACTCATAATTTTTTTTTTTTTTATTCTACTTTTGCGAGGTAAATGGCATGTTCTTTTCAGAATGTGTTTTGAGTGCAGATTTGGAAATCACAATTACTTTGAATATTAAAAACATATCTAAGGTACAGGACAAGTTAAGCTTTTAATAAAAGCCCACCTTTGCCCTTTTGTCTGACTTTTACTTTCAAGCTGTCAGATTTTTTTACTTCACATTTTTTTCATTGATCAGCTATTTGTGTTTCTGTTGAAATTCCAACAATCAACATTTCCAGGCTGATTAGCTTTACCTTTTTTTCTTTATAGATCCCAAGCTCCTTCTCTTTTTGGATCTTTGCTTCCTTTTCTGCAAACAAGAACAATGTTGAGCATAAAAACCAATAACCACAATCTGTGCGCCTATAGACACCTTGCTACGCGCTAAATGTCGCTAAATCACAAATGTATGCAATGTACAAAAAAAAAGTTTTGCTATTAATTGCCAAAACAATCACAGCTAGACAAAGAGCTCCAATGGTATCACATTTTCCAGGTGAGTAAAACATTTTTTATTAAAAAAGAAAATAGTGAGGGAGAGGGAAGTAGGTTAGTTATGCTAGCTTGACTTTGAAAACCTTAACATGTAGATATACTGCAGAATTCTGTGCTTTTTGGTTCAGTTAATTAAAAAAAAAAAAACGGCTGCTGTCAGTTGCAATGACAACAGGTCTGTGAGTAGTGTAAAGCCAATAGAGGGTGAAAAAAAACATGAGTGATATCGAGTTATTTTTTTGTTCACCAGTTTTTCTGCTGTACTTTCCATTTCAGGTGGCGCACAGCAACAAATTAATAACACCTACATGTCCAGGCATCATTTTAACAATGAAATTGTTCTACCGCAACATCTCAGCTATGGGAGGGTAGTAAAAGAATAGACTGTCTGCCCTCCAGAGTTGGGCGCTTGTGCAAAATTTCCAAATGTAAACAATAATAACGCTCAATAGCGTGTCTATAGAGCTGACTTAAAAAGTGAAAGGTACATCAAGGTATGAAATCAGTCATTGTATTTAAATAAAAAGAAAATTCTGCACTGAAGTACAACCTAGGCTAACCGGTCATGCGGCCTCCAGTACCTTTTTGAGCTTTTAGGTAGTCTGCATTTTCTGCCATCCAGAGTGCAGTTTTGATTTGGACTTCTTTGTCACTCAGCAGATACTGCAGAGATACAAAAGAAAATAGAGCAGTTAAATTCAAGAAGAAAAAAAAGTGAGCGATTTTACAGCAATAAAGTACAGGACATGTTTTTCACATTTGGTTCCAAAATATGTTTGTATAAAGAGTAGCTCAAGAGTGACTCAATCACTGCAGGGCGCTCAGGTTTTGTGGCTGCAAAACAAGCCCGAATCGTCACACATCCACAGCCATTTAAGATTCATCTGTCAAAAAAATGGACAGCTTTTGGTTTTCCAGGACTAAACTGTGCAAACCAAAAACACTGCAGCCACATTCTGTTTAGAAAAGAGAGGATTCATTTTGGCAACCCTTTCATTCACTTGTTGGCTTTTCCTGTCACCCAGTTCTTTTGTTCACAGTCTGAGGAAAATTAGTGTCAGTTTTCACAAGTCAAAGTCTAATTTAGTCTTGACCACATGTAAAGTTGTAAAGTGCTGGGCCCTTAATGCAAAGTAATCGGATTACATTACTTTGCATTGTAAAGTAATGCGAAGTAATGTAATATTTTATCTTCTTGGGACAATAGGCTGGACTTAGGGACACACCACAATCTAACTGGCTGGATGATAATACCATGGACTGGTCAATGTCTGCACATGTCAAGCTGTTGGAATGTGATACAAAGGTGTGTGTGTGTGTGAGAGTGTGTGTGTGTTGATTCAGGCATGTTGCAACAGACCTACTGATAGCAGAAGACCTTGAAGATTCTACAGTGCTCGGTTCTCAGTTTTATTAACAAAAACAAAGATCAGAAGGGATTCCATAAAGATCACAGAATGTTGTTTTAAGCCAAAACTGTACAAAAAAATTTACACATTTTGCATTTAGGAAAAACACAAAAAAACAAAAACTTTTGTCTAAGTATGTTCTACATCAAACTCCTAAAGTGGTATGTTTAGCTTCATCTGTTTATATTTTCAAATAAAAAAACCTTCTAGTAATTAACTTTTTTTTATTGAAATGGCTGAGCTTTTCCACATGTTGATGTTGGAAATATTATCTTAGCTACAGATTCCTCCTGTGCTATAAATAATCATTCACTAAAGGAATGCTGTTATTGCTTTTTAGATAACATTTTTAATTTTCATTTGAAAAAAAAGAACTGAATTGTGCATTTGCGTGTTTTAATGTATTTCTAGATCTCAATAAGTTGATCACGCTGCACAGCAATGCCTGTCCAGAGGAACACTGAGCAGAAGTGACCGGGTCAAAACAACGTCACACATCCTTAGCAGTAGAAAGCAGAGCTTCTCTAGCTGATAGATGTCAGTTCTATTCATCTTCCTACTCCCCACAAAGGCACACATGTTTGATAATAAAAGCAAATGTCTGGATTTATTTTTGGTTCAATGCTGAAATCTAATATTAAGAGAATGTAAATCTGAAGTTTTGTATTGTTCCAATTCCACATTTGTGTAAAGACGTCAGAAATTCAATCTGGCCATCATGAAAACTTTAGTGTTCCCACTTTTCATTTGGCTGAACTGTGTGAAATAAAACATCTCTAACAATGTTCCACAGAACTCAGAAATTAACCCTGCAACAGTCACCCTGTCTAGCTTTGATGCACTTTAAACATTTGATTTATTTTGAATTTTTTGCAATAATTGTAAAGTGTTTTCTTCTATATGTAGGGATGTGTATAGATGTTTGGCTACTGAGTGAGGATCCATGAAGAGGTTCTACATACCAAATTGATCTCACTGTCATCTATGCCACTCAGGTCCAGCTCTCCGCTGTCAGCAGTGCCATCTGTCATGGAAACAATAACCAGAATGGACGAGTTGAGACGATATTCTGTAGAGCACATTGTTACTGCAGCATTCCCATTCCAAGGTTTACCCATAGAGAAAAATAACCAAAATATATGTTTCTAACAGTGACTCTGCTCTGGATTGTAAAATTTTTTTAAAAAACCAACTATCTCCTTTATAAATTTTCTCCAAATTAAACATGACTTCAAATAAGACTTTTATAGTTATTATACTCTAAAATTATTCTAATTTTTATTTTCTTGGATCAAGAAATTATTTTGAATCATTTTCTTGTGATTGACAGTTTTTTTAGCACTGTCAATCAGGCTTGTGTATGTGCAAACAAACTCAAGATTGCCTACTTGCTGCAGCTGTGCTAATAGAGGAAATAACCTAAACTTACTGAAAACCTGCTGCGAGCTAACTATAGCATTCACTGCATGCTCCGCTATGGGGGAGGAGCTGTAGAGGAGAGCCAGGGGCAGGAGGGAGGGTGTGAGCATTGGCAGTACTAAGATCCGCCCCCTGTCTCTGATTGGTTGTTTCTGACAGAGCGTTGTTTTTCTGCAGATGGCAGTAGGACAGCAGGGAGAAGGCAGAAGAGCTTCATTTTTTCACAGATTATCCGTCTCATTATAAGGTCAGGATGTAGTGACAGTTTTAGCAAATATGCAAAAAGCATTCTTTTTCTAAAAGTTACCTACTGCAGCTTTACGAACGTCCAATGAGCATGAGAAGGCAAACTATGCTGACACTTCCACCATCACAATGAAACAAAGAAAGCATCCATCATTGTTGCTACCGCTTTCTTGCTGCCACATCTGTGTATCCATGCATAAACTGGATAACTGTTTATACAGAACGTATTTTGGATACTTTAAATATTTTGGCCAAATACATGTCAAAATGTAGCATCTTCCAAACAGATTAAGTCATTTTCAATCAGCAGAAAGAAGAAATCGTCTACACAGAGTGAGTTTACAAAATGAAACCACCATGAGACGAGTGGAATGACTGACAGATGAGAGGAAGGCAAGGCTTAAAAATCTGTTGCACATATTCAGTGTGTGATGTGTCCATCATTGTGTATGAGAATCAAACATTTAAAATGCTAGACAGCAGCCATAAAATTAATTTTCATCAACTAGTGAGATGATAAGCCACATTGACGAATCAAACTCTGTTTTTATTTGATTCTCTTAAACGGACTGATCAAATCTGCATAACAATACATCAAATTTTCATCTGATGTAAAAGAAACTAGAATGTGAAATACCAAGACTTTAATTTCACCCTCAGATCCTCCTGTGCTGCTCTGCCTGATCAGTCTGTGGCAGTTAACCCTTGTGTGCAACCCTGTCAGACCCTGCTTGTTGTTATGCGTTATGGTGGAGGTGTTAGTTCATAACAACAAGGATCAATTTGGCTTCCTCTGTGTTACAGCCAGGATGGTGGACCCCCACAGCTACCATCCCGAGCGTCAGCATCAACTGTGTCGTTTTCACCTTGGCGTTCGAGTTGGCATCACCAACTCGAACCCCGAGTTGGCATCAACTGTATCGCTTCAGACTGATACACACCAGGATTACATTTATCATGTGATTAATTAATTCACTGCGACATGCCTAAGAAGAAGCATGAGGAGTTGTGTAAAGTCAAGACAAAAAAACTCAGCCTTTGTTCTGGACTCTGCACAGCTGCTCCTCTTTGAGAAGTGAGGTGGTTCCCTGTGAAAGGAGGCTAATTGTTACTCAGAACAAGGAGCTACTGGTTTGTAAAACTTGAGCAAATGTTAGTGCATAATATGTTAAGTGTGAAGGTGCTAATATGGAGTGACTCTCCTGTCTTTCCTGTGTATCCAGGGTGAACAAATACTTCCCCAGGGATCCTGACACCATTTATAGGATCCGGGGGAGGCCAAGGAAAAGTATGTGGGGAGAATTGTTTGTGAGTTTTTGTGGTGTTTCATAATGGTGCTTATGGTGTAAGGATAAAACATAAAATATGTATAAAAAGTAGACTTAGACTTAGACAGACTTTATTGTCATTTTGCATGCACAGGGTGTATACAGAACGAAATTTCGTTGCATACAGCTCAGGACAATGTTTTGAGCTTCCAATGTTGTGAGGTTACTCCGGAATAAAATAAAATACAGTATAAAATATGAATATAAATCTAAATATAAAATATAAAGTGCAGGAATGACAGTAAAATATAAGTTATTTAGCTCTGTACATGTGCAAGGTATAAAGTGGAGACCAGATTTTAAGTGCAGTCCAGTTAAGAGTTCAGCAGTCTGATGGCAAGTGGGAAAAAGCTGTTTCGGAACCTGGTGGACCTGCACCGGACGCTGCAGAACCTCTTTCCAGAGGGCAGCAGGGAGTAAATATAAATGCTTGTATTTTATGAAAGGTATTTTACTCAAATAGGTAGAAATTGGTCAATTGAGATTCCCTGTGATTTGGAGGTGGTTTGGTCCTTCACAGCTGGGAATATGTAAGTTGCACCTGTGACATTGTTCTTGATGTTGTGTTTTGATGTTGTGTCTTGATGGTGCTGTTTCCACCCTACTCTGCCTCAACTTTCATCTCCACTGTAAATCCATCCGCAAAAGGCCGCCTTGTTACAGGGAGTGACAGTCAAATCCGTTGTGACAACAGCAAAAAGGGGAGTAGTTTCCTGCGTTGGCAACGTCTGCTAAATGGTAGCTGTCATTTCCTGTCAGGCTGGCTGTACCAAATGGAACGGCTTCCCTTCATCTCCCTAGGCCAGAAGATGCGCATCATCTCCAATCAAAGCAAAGTGCTGTGATGGGCCACTACTGCCCTGACTGCTGCAGGCCCTGCAGACGCACAGCGTGATGCTGCTGGAGTTCGCCGCATAACAAGCTGTCCTACGAGAATACCACGAATCTGAAGGAAACATCAGACTGGCTCTGTATCAGTGACACCTGTCTCCTCAAACTGTCAAAGCCCGTTTGTCTGCCACCCAATCATGTCAACATTTCCCCTGAGAGGCTGTGCCCATTCAGCCATATGGCTGTCAACTTCAACTGTACCAGATCTAAAGTCAGGCTGCGCAGCTGTCCTGGCACAAATACAGTCAAGAGTGTGTAAGAAAGACGCTATCAATTTTTTATAAGTCACAGTCAGAGGAACCATTAGCATAATTTCTTTCTCTGGAAACGCAGATGTGAAAATAATTACCTAACAGATGAAACATTTGCTGGCGACTTAATGTAAACAGTTTTCTCCTTGATTAAAAACAAAGCCGTTTGGAAATTTCTTTTACAATATAAATGTTGTATTCCCTGCTAAATGCCACAGGACACAGTGAACGATAGAGACCTCCAATCTAGCTGTTTTCTCCTGTCAGAGTTCCACACTTATGCTAATCCACTAATAGCATATCTGATTTTTTGTTCAGTGCTTTTGCCAACTTTGAAAACATTTAGTGCACTTATCTTCCCCCAAACTCATTTTTCCAGACAAAATGTAAAATGCTGATTTACGTGGCTGCTTTGTAAACTTGAAGGTGAATAACGTTTGAAGTCTGGGATGAGGTTTTGATGATCAACTCTAAGTAGCTACACTTTCATATTCATGCTCTTATTTTAAAGTGAGTGAAGACTTTATGCAGCGTTCACCCTGTTTTTTTCCTACTCTTTTTTTAGTTCAACCAAAAAAAGAAAGAACAAAATAAAACAGACGGTAGAGAACAAGGTATAAATATAAATACACCGTCTAACGGCATCATAGAACATGTAAATTATGTCCAAATCAAATTGGTGCTCAATGACTACAGTCTTTCAAGGGCAGGTTTAAATCAAATTGAAGTTAACACTTTAGCCTTAGCTTCTGCTAAAAACTGTTTGTGTACTGCTGACCGTAAGTAACATTTATGGTGAGTGCTACAGAGTTACTGCAACTAACCTTTTAGTTAGCAGTGGCTAACACTTGAGATGTTTAAAAGGGAAGTTAGAAATAATGGAGATGTAAGAAGCTATGTAAAAGCTGTGTAGTTTGTGGAAATGTTCAGTTAATTCAGGCTGAGATAAAGCTGATTTTTCTGTAGGTAATGGGAAGGCTGAACACATTGAAACTGTTAACCCCCTTTATGAACATACCAGATTTGGCTATTTCATCAGGCACTGCTCACTGAGCCGGTTCTAAAAGTAAAGACAGCTCAACATCTCAGCTCCGTCGTCTGTTGGTCTGTCTTTTAAAATAGTAAACCCCGTTCACATAATTTACTAACACACACACAGTAGGAAGCCAGACAAAAGAACATTAAGAACAATCATTTGGGCAGAACTCTGCTATTAATAAGCCCTGAAAGCACTACTATTATTCTAGTTTATGTTTTATAATGGCAGAGGGAGGCTGAACATACAGAGGGCTTCTGAGAAAAGAATGACTCTCCTCTAATTACACCATTGAGGTCAACCTCTAATTCCACAAGCAGCCTTTAACCCTTCTGTCACAGCCATTTGTCATTTTAAAGGAAATTTTGTCATTTGTGGCTACATGCAATGAGTGCTATGGGCCATGAATCAAGAAGGATGACTAAGGCTAACGTCACTCTGTACCAAAACCAATAAAAAGGGAGACGTTTACAATTAACTGAAGGACTTGTGGAGTATAAGAGCAATTACCCAATGTAGTTGTGGCTCTTTTCACTCAGAATGACACCCATGACACATATTTCCATAGCAATAATGTATTAGGTCAAAGAGGCTATCTGGGGACATTTCTCATCAAGTTACTGCTTGGTTTGACCTGCAATAAGGATGTTTTTTAAAGACTTTTATTCAAACCACTTTCATCATATCTGTTCCCATCATTACTAAGATTTATGAATAGCTAAATGCTTTTTAATCCCCTCATTTTTCCTAAAGGACCATTTTTATGTTTTTCTCTTCTGGATATACAGTCATAACAAAAAAGTTTTCATGTATTGCATTTTAATCTAAAAAAATATATCCATGCTCACACTTTTTTTGTTTGACTATTCCAGTACATTTTAGGTACATATACATATATCCTGAGAGAAAGGATGCAGAAAAATGTTTATCGTTATTTTGAAATAGACTAAATGATAAGATTATGTTTTTAACTGTCTTTGGCTTATATTCATGTGTATTCTAGTAAGTACAGATCCTCACCCTCGCTTTGGGGCCTATACAAGGATGAAGGCATTTCCCAGTGTAGCATATTCCATAACTGAGAGGTTCAAGCTAGAAAGTCAGGCTTGTCCTCTGTTCTCTTCAGAGTCTAGCTCTCTCCCATTTCACATGAACCACAGAAATGTACTGAGATTGTATTAACAACAATGTCCTTTAAACAGTAACTCTCTTCTTATTTTAAATGCTTAAATAAAAACAGAAATGGCCAAATGCTGAGTCTACTTCAGTCAGTAGTAACGTCCACACATAAGAGTGTGGTCAGCTCTCAGCATGCCCAGAGCTATCAAGTTGAAAATCTGTCATTTCAGCTTAGATAACAAGTTGATAACTATTAATAATGAAACATAGTAAACAATAGAATTGCTTTATAAAATACATCAAAAAAATACATTTGTTTTCATAACACTAGCATTACCAGAGAAGGGTCATTTAAAGGGGCAGTATTTTCCAGACACTATGTCAAGTAATTATGTTACCTTTAGTTGTAATAAAAATGCTATATATCACATATAAATTAAAAGAGAATTAACTTTGTAATTTAATGTCTTGAAATTGGGCCTCTGTCTCTTTAAAAACTCCTGTTTTTTCTGAAACTCTGCCTTCATCACAACATGGTTCCTCTTTAACCCCTTATCAACATTTTTACCAGGACTGCACTGAGAAGTAACAGAGAAGCAGTTCTGCCAGGAGTTTGCTAATTGCTACTGGCTAGTCTGAAGGAGCCTAGTGGGGAAGTAATGGAGGACGGCTGCTCTGTGAGGCAGAAGCTTGGAAACTGCAGCTCTGAGAAGGAGCTACACCTTGAAAGTGGGGCGAGGTCCAACCAGGCGTTTTGCACAGCTGAATCGTTGCCATGGAGATTAAAGGATTTCTCTAACATGCATGAACAAAGCAAGGCAAAAATTAGTTTATCTTTAATAAGGGAATAACATTATAACATGACGTAAAGCTCAAAAAAGTAGATTTTACATAATATTGCCCCTTTAAGACAGAATGTTGTGAGGTTTTATGGTTTAATGTGTAGCAAATCCTGTTGGCAATTTTTCATTGTTAGCTTGTTTCCTTACTTTTCATGTCAGACAGAAGAAAAGGAGAGGCTCCTGTTAAATGAGGTGCGTCTCCTTTTCTTCACACCTTGTATTTAGTTTTCATAAGGATGAAATAACCACAGCCTCTCCCCACTGGAAGAGAACTGTTGTGATAAATGCATAAAAAGAGAAGCACGGGTCAGATTGCTACGTACATACGTTTGCCTAACTGATACCTAAACACAAAGCCAACTCAACTTTTCTGCTGGCAGGAAATAACAGAGTGCAACTAATTGCAGCCTTTGTCACTGTGGCCCACAAACAGTGGCACAAATAAAGCCACTGCAGGGACCTGTCATACGTAACCCATAATTACCTCATTACAAGAATAGGAGGCTCTGTGTACCTAACCTTCCTTATCTGGGTGTGCAGAGGCGCTGATGGGTGTGATGTAATGGTACCATGTGCTGCATTAGTTCTCAGGAAACGTGTTTTTATGGCTCTCAGTGGGAGGACGGGGTGGGAGGTGAATGTGTTCTGATGGGAGAGGAAGGGTTGTCTAATGCATGGAAAACATCTTAGGAAACTATGGCTCACTAGTTTAAATATGTGGATCTAAGTATCACAAAAGTGTTCATTGCTGAACCAAAAGCTGTTTTTGATGCATTTCCCACAGCTGCACTAGACGGTAGGAGGATTCCCTTCAGAATTGTATTTAATTTTGTAGAGATGTCAATGTCTCTACAAAAAACTGGATTCGATTCTGATTTTTAGGGTCATGATTCGATTAAGAAACCAATTTTTCTATTCAAACAGTTTGTAGATTCTGTTTAATTATGTGACTGACAAGAGGAAAAGTCAGTCTAAACAAGTAGAACATTTATTTAAAACAATTCTAGAAGGATCCATGCTGTTTCAAATTCCAAAAGTTTATATTTCAACAAAAATAGGTTTGCACATCAAATTCTTTAAATTGAGCCCAGTTCACACTACACAATTTTTTGCCCCAATTTTACCCTTACGACAATGGTACCCGATCATCACTTAGCTGCCCAGTTAGCTTAGCTGCCTGAACTTTTGTTAAATACAAAAAAGTCTCAAAGAATTATTCAAATTCCATACGGTGGCCGAGCGGACGAATAGCACAGCAAGAAGTTTACTCAGAAATAGGAGCAGCAAAGACGAACAACTTAAACACATTGCAAAATACATTCTTGAGAGTTTTGAATTGACTCCAAATTCCCAGGACTAGCAAATGAGACTCATTATAGAATAAACTTTTTTC
This sequence comes from Xiphophorus couchianus, assembly GCF_001444195.1. Classification (NCBI taxonomy): domain Eukaryota; kingdom Metazoa; phylum Chordata; class Actinopteri; order Cyprinodontiformes; family Poeciliidae; genus Xiphophorus; species Xiphophorus couchianus. The sequence goes on from NC_040240.1 coordinate 895,048, forward strand.
TGCACCTCTATAATTCGGATTAATATTTAATCAGAAGCAGCAATGGAGTCACAACTGATGTATAGGTTGCTCACACCCTCTCCCTTGCTCTCTGCTAGGCTACAGCTAGTTCCCCTCAACATGACCTGTCATGGATGCTAAGGATACTTAGCATGGTCACTGATGACTGTGGATAAACGACTTTCCTGTAACTGTAAGTTGTTTCTCCACCATTAGCACAGCTGCAGCATGTGCACAAGGATAATTGACAGCGCTAAGATACTCCTCCTGGCTCTGATTGGTTGTTTATGACAGAGCAGTGTGTTTTATCAGACAGCAATAGTGGCAGGAGGAGGAGAACCTCTTTTTTTTTTTTTACAGATTATCTGTCTCATAAACTGTCAGAGCAAATATGTGACAAAAGATTTTTATAAAAAATTATCTATTGCAACTTGAAGGGATCGCCAATCAAGACAATTCAGGATCACATTTTTCCCTCGAAGATGATGGCTGCCCACTTTCCTTACCGTTTTTAATAATGCATTGGACAGTTTTGCAAACTCCTTACATGTTTTTTCTCCTTGATGCGTTCCTAATGTAACTTTTCCTAAATACAGTAACAACGTTTACATAACCATAGACTGTCTTTTTTCACTGCTGTTAAATGAGGAGTTACTCCTTACAGTAACTCCAGTTAGGGTTAAATAACGCGTTGACTTGCTGAAAGGTAATTGGCTAAGCAGTAATCATCCAATTTACAAGATCGACAGCAAAGGCAATCTTGCCTCATTCGGATGCTTGTTTATCAGTATTTTTATGTTTTTATTGTGTATAATCGCTGAGATACTGTATAACCAGAAAAGTTTGGAGCGAGTCGTTCATGTGTGGATGGGAGACAGTCGACGCATTAGGACTAAAGAGCCAATCACAGTGGGCTGCTAATGGAATGGGCAGGTCCCAACGCAAGAGAAACTGGCCACAGTCTTCAGATAAGTGCATCACTAGTAATTAGGGTTTAAGGCATAATTAACATAACTGGGGTAATTCTGTTGGTACATAACTGTGCAACATCATAAGAATAGAAGGAAATGAAATGAAAAAAAATCCCAAGAAATGAAAAAAACTACATAAAAGTTACCGGCTGAGTTTCTACTGACAAACTTACCGTTCTCCACGTCGTCCCCGACAGAGTGGCTGAAGGTTTCTGAGAGGCCCAGAGAGGATGAGGACGACATTCTCCCCAGTATGGAAGCCAGTGAGGGACCTTTTCGCTTGGGCACATTCTCCTCCTGGTTCTCCTCCTCTAACTCTCCCCCCTCTAGTTTGATGAGAGCCTCTAGGGTGAGCTCTTCCAGTTCTCTACCGAAGTGCTTCGCCACGGCGTGAAGCTCGTCGCCTTCGTTCGGTTCCTCCTTAGATGACGAGGAGCTATCGTCATCACTAAAGACATCTGAGGGGAGAAAACATGATGTGAAGACATGACGAAATCAATTAAGCATTAATCTGTGACACCACTTAATTGAAATCTAATGCAGCAGAACAATTCCCACAGTGGGTTTAGTTGAAAAAAGAATGCCAGATTTTGTCTTGAGACATTTGAACACATAATTGTGCAGAAACTGTGTTGACAATAAAAAACTAAAGGCTAATATGACTAAGTAAATCAGCCACTGTGCTGTTCTGATCTGCCATGAGAGCGGCGTGACTGACAGACCTGCCCACCAGGTCACTTCTGCTAATCGTCATCCACTGTTGCCAAGGTTGTATTGTTTCATAGGTATTGTTTAATGTTTTTTAATAAAACAATATTGGAACATCGAGGAACATCGAGGGTGTATTTTGACCATATTACACTTGACAGTGTCAGTTATATACAGAAAAAAGAAAGAAAGGAAGAAAGGGAAATTGGTACTGGCCAAAAGTGGAATCATCAGGTCAGGCTTTTTAAAGATTGGTGATTGGTCAGAAAACTGCCATCGGTTATTAAATATGTATCTGGATGAGTTAAGTATTTAAAAAAAGAAGATAACCATTGACCATTTTAACAACTGCTTGAGCACAAGCAATAAGTACAAAATACTGACTTTTAAAAATTAGTTGGGCTTCTTTGCACAAATGAACTTTCATATCTGAATGCTGGTGTGATTCTTTCTACCTTTCTTGGTGTAGGCAGCGTAAACTCCTCTCAGCTTGGGTCTGCAGCTCTCCAGCTCTGCATCTATTTCATCCTTGAACTCCTGGATTTCATCTGATTCAGGGAGAAGTGAAGCGGTAAAACATTTCAGATCTACAGGCCAGATAAACACACTGGATTCTTTGGAAGTCTGGTTGAGTTTGCAACCGCAAACTTCAGAGTACTTAATGGGATTTGTGTTAAGCCAAGATAAAGTAGTGGACAATTATGAATAGGAAAGACATGATAAATGGTGTTTAATTCCTACATATGAAAACAGGTTTATTGTGACATGTCTTCTTGTTTCATCCCCTAATGCAGGGCTGTCCAAAGTTTGGCCTCAAATGTAATGAAAGTGATATAAATATGTTTGAAATGCACTGTAGGATATGAAAATAAACTAAGAGTGCTAGTAGAAGTCAAAGTTACAGATCACCAACAAAGCCAGCAAACAGAATTTGATTTGACTTTGAGAATCAGATTTAAATTTGGAACAGCAATATTATTTTCATACCTTCAAAGTCACCTATCTTTTTCTGGAGCTCCAGTTTCAGCTAGAGGGGGGAAACAAAATACCAAATTATACAGTGAAAGCCTTTTCTAAATCTGACCAGTAATGCAGAGTGAGAGGATAACAGGAGTCTGATGTCAATGCCAACACAAGACACAGCTCAGGAAAAATGCTCAGTGCATTTCTCCATGTTTTGTATTTCATTTCACGCTGAAGTTTTTGTTCACTTAAAAAAAATGAACAGGGGGCGTGCTGTGGTGGCGCAGGGGGTTAGCACGCCCCACGCTTGGAGGCCTTAGTCCTCGACGCGGACGTCGTGGGTTCGACTCCCGGTCCCGACGACCTTTACCGCATGTCTTCCCCCCTCTCCTCACCCTCCTTCCTGTCTGCCTACTGTAGAGAAAATACGAGCCACTAGCGCCGCAAAAACTCTTCGGAGAAAAAAACGAACAGTCTTAATCCTGATGTATTGAGATAGAACATTAACTATGGAACCAGAAAAACATCATTTCACGTAACAGTTAAAAACCGAGTCAAAAACATATCTGAAAAATAATTTGCCACCTTTATTTTGTTTGTTTTCTTTTTTTGGATCAGACAAATTTTATTACCAAACAAAAACTGGAGGTGGAGAGACTTCTTAAAGAGACAGAGTGGAACAACATGGAAGCTGTGGAGTTTTTGTTGACGATTTCTGTGACATGAGCAGCAATTATGTTTGCTGAAAGTAACAAATATTTTATTTTTCATTTGAAATCTGTTGGGGTTTTTTCTGAAAGTTTGAGCTGAAATCAGTCAGGGTAACTTCACAACTTTATGGAAGAACTGTTCTGAATTGTCTGACCCTCATGTTTATTTTAATGTACAAACGGAACAAACTGACTATGAAGTTACTAAAGTTATTCATTTTTCAGAGGTCAGGCTTTAAATTATTAATTGCAAAAACACTGGAAAATACTGGAAGAAAGGAGATGGGACACATGGACAGAATAAAGGAAGCAAACGGAAGGAGGAGATGAAATGATGGAACGAAAGAAAGAAGCAGGAAACATGGCAAGAAGAACAAGGAAAGGAAGAGAGGAGAATCAGAACACAAGAAAGAAAGAAAATAAGGATCACAAAGGCAGGTAGAACAAGACAAGATGGGAGGAAGAAGTGGTTGACAAGAAAGAAAAGGAAGGTAGACCTAAAAAACCTAAAAAAAAAAAGGGGAAGAAAGGACGAAGAATAAAGGAATGTGATAACAAAGAATTGCAGGAAGGACACAGAAAGAAGGAAACAACAGACGGAGAAAAGGAAGGACATGAAAGAAAGGGAAGATACATAGAAGGACAGAAGGAGGAACGTTAGGAAAAAGGTTTGGACGCCAGGGGTTAAGAGAGGACCAAAACAGAGTATAGGAAAATACTCTGGCAATTTAGCCGTTTCTCCACACCATTTCCTTTTTCCACACTTATCATATGTAGAAAAACGTTTTGTGCAGGCCAGGAACCCTAACAAATACCTGCTGGTCCTTTTTCTTCCTCAGCCCGGCTGTAAAACACGGTGGGTCACACTCCCCGTCCAGATCTACCCTCATAAACTCCTCTATGGTCAGCTGACTCGTGGGCGTGTCCTCAAACTCTGTCAGCCTGTTAGAGGGAATATAAAGTCTTAAAAAAAAACACACTCTCTGGGCGATACTGATGCAGTTCAATACGGGTGGCTGAGAAACCTGGAGGGATCAGAAAAGCTGTGAGGATTTCTAGAAAGAGGAGGGGCCAAATCAAAATCTTCTCAACTCACCTTTTCCTCAGCGTGCTCTCACAGACCTTCACCACGTTCACGATTTCTTTGGTGGTGCGACAAAAGTCGTGCAGACGAGCAGCAACAAGAAGAGCTGGAAAAACAGGCAAAAAATAAATCAATTAAAGTTTTACTAGTGTGTGCAAAGTACGGTCCAGTCATCGTCCACACCCATGGACATCTTTACATTTTATGACATTACAACCACAGAACTTTATGTGGCAGAGCGTCACAGAAAGCTGGAGAGAAGATGAAAAAATAAAAAATTGAATCTGATAAATGTTTTATATACATTTGAACATATTTTTGAAATCATAAAATCTAACCTGTATTTCAAATCATTCAGTAAAGTATTAAGCTCATTCTAATTTATTATGCAATTAATTGAATAACTAATTAATTGCTTATTGTGCTCAGTCTTCATGATGCTATTTGTTCACTGCTGTTCTCTGATGCATTCACAGAACACCGACACTAAATTAACCACATATGGAGTCTACTTACCACTTAATGTCTAAATGCAGCTGGTGACACTAGATTTTACTGAATTGTGTCAGAGTAAAATGGGCTGAGCACAAAGACTCTAATTCATGTACAGTTTTTATATCTTTACTGTAGTGTCTGATAAAGCAGAAGTCACTGCTCAAATAAGGAAAGGTATGGATCCCAGTACAGAAGACCAGATATGGAAAATGAACATGCAGAAAAAAACTGTTGACAGTCAGATCTATATGTTTGGGAAAGCTAGGTATGGTACAGTATATGTGCTGGCTACAGGCCTATTAAAGAGGCTGCGTCTAAAGATCAACAGGAAATTCTGCGATTGGGACCGATTCCTCAGGATTCAGTTGTGCTGCAACTGTTCAGCTGAAGTCGTATCTGCAGAGCCTTTTCCCAAAATATTGTTTAAACCAAATATGATTTTCCTGATACTTTATAATTATGTGCAACTATGTTCTGGACTATAATATCAAATTTCCCCAAAATACATTTAAGTCTGTAATTTTCATGGAAAAAAGCCTGAAGATGTTAAAGCTGCAGAATGTAACTTCTATTCAAAAAAAGGTGTTTAAAACATAATTGTATAAACTGTAATCACGTTATGATAGTATGAAACAGTCTGAAAAAAAAAGGAAAAAAAAGAAGCTCCTCCACCTCCATCCAATGCTCCTACTGCCATCTGCGGAGACACACCGCTCCCGGTCAGAAACAACCAATCAGTGCCCGGAGGAGGGTTTTAGGGCTGTCAATCATGCCTGTGTACACGCTGCTTAATGTGTTACTAGAGGAGAAACAACTTACCGTTACAGGAAAACTGTTTATCTGCCATAATCAGTGGCCATGCTAACTCTAGCCTTAGCATTCATGGCAGGCTACGCTATTGGGAAGAAGCTGTAGCAGAGAGCAATGGGGAGGGTGTGAGCAGTGCTAAGACCCTCCCCCTAGCTCTGATTGGTTGTTTCTGACCAAGCGGTGTATTTCTGCTGATGGCAGTAGGACCACTGAGAGAAGCCAGAGATGCTAAATTTTTCACAGATTATCTGTCTCATCCCATCACAACATGGTGACAGCTTTAAGAACTATTTTAACATTTTTTTATTTTAAAAAGTTACATACTTTGAGGAAGGAATACTTCTAAAAGACACTGTACAATATAAAACATATTAAAAAGAAGACTAACATGCTTTATCTTATAACAAAAGTACCTAGCAAGTGTATATTGCAGGCACTGAGCAGCAGTAGCCAGAGAGCAGCATTTCTTTTTGTACACCTTAAAAAATACTAACAAGATGGGAGGCACCTTATGGCACTGAACCAACAGTCAGCCCCCACACAAAATCATTGCTGCATAAAAGAAATAACACTAACATTATGCAATGAGCGGCCATGCAAGGCTTGAGGGGGAACAGTTACATAACTGTCATTAGGCTTACAGCGCTCAAGAGGCTGTTAAAAGATGTATGCACCAATCTTCGTCCATATGCAGCACGCTTCTAGCAGCTTTTAGGAGTGAAAGGACGGCTTGAGTTAGAAACCACACACAGGCAAAGACATTTTCTTTTCTTTCCAAGTGTCTCCACTGTTCTGTTCCTTTTCTCAAGCCGTTATCCTACGACTCATCATTAGAGACGGATTTTGTGATTTAAGGACTCATCTGTGAACAAAAGGAGTACAGGAATGCTTCTGCTGATCATTTTAGAAACAGATTACTGCTCTTTGAGCCTCAGTGTTTTCCCCTCAATGATTTATGATAACCAATTAATTATTGAGGCAGCGCAGCCGAGGAACAGAAAAGGCAGAACATTCAAACTTGTGTGTAAGCATGCAGGGAGTGGAGGAAGAAAAAGAAAAATTGTGATTTTAACGTGTCAAAGGTAAAGATGGTCTTACACTGACGGACAGCTGAGCTCAGCACACAGCTACAGTAGCAGACCTAATGTAGAGTTACATGGAGTCCAAGTTAAACACAGATGCTTAGAAGAAAACAGCAAAAACTATCTACATACATAGAAATGTGCATACATATAAATCTATGGACATTTTTCATGTCTAGCATTCCCTGTTAGGGAATGCTAGACATACCTCTATATAAATAAGAAAAAGATGTCAAAATGCCTGTAGTTATCTACACGTTTAAAATACATAACTGTATTATGTATTTTAGGGAAGACAAGGGAAGAAGAGGAACTTCTCCAAATGAGAAGTTTAGATGCTCCTGAAATTATCTGCAGAAAAACTTAATTATATTTGAAGTACCAAATCTGAGTCATCAGCTGTTGTTATACATCACAGGGACTATTACTGTAAGTGAATGTAGTAGTACATAGGGGAGTAATTGAAGCGTAGATGCTTAAAACTTTACATATGTCTTCCTTGACTTGAGTGTGAACAGAGACTAAAAAAAACCAAACAAACCTGAAACTGTAGTTTACCCAGCAAAAAAACTTACAGATATGAAGTAGAAATACAAGAAATTGGTATTGAATCAGATGATTTTCAGCTTTTTGATTGTTTGGTCAGAATTTTTTTTTATACCCAGATCAGAAAATGCAATAAGCACTGCCAGCACTGCAGTAACAATAACCCCCATTTGAACTCTGCAGTGAGGGAGAAAGAATTAAAGCTGGCTATTTTAAGCATCACTGCAGGACAGCAGGACTTTCAGCAGAAAGAATGCTGAACAAAGTAAAGCAAAGTTACAATGTTTTATTATCTCCCCTCTCCTTTTATGTTTTTATCCTCCATTTGGAAAAGTGGACAGTCCTTAGACAACTTCAGAGTTAGAACACTAGTTTGGATTTTTGAGGTGATGTCCTAAGAAGATATAACTGGAAACACCTTTACCTGTAACACAATAGGTGTTGCATCACTGTAAGCTCGTGAGAAGCTATACATTTTCATGTGCTGCCCTTTTTTAAAAAATAAAAAAATACTCCTGCACATTTTGTACATTTAAAAAGAATTGTCTTAATTGCACATTTCTTTGAATCAGACTATGCTACTTTTGATAACTCCAGAGTACATTATTGTAACTTTCCCCTTACATATTATTCTTAATTTTGTTTGTTTTTAATACCTTGTCTTAACATGCCTTCATGCCTCATCTCTTTGCTGCTATTACACCCAGATTTCCCCACTGTGGGACAATAAAAGTATTTCTGTTCTATTCTGTTCCAGCCACTCTGTAAAAAGTTGGCGGCTAAAAAAAACTAGCATAATTTTCAAGCAACCATGAAACATACCAACATACCATCTGTAATGCTGTTTCACAACTGACTTAAACAAAATCAAAATCACTCCATTCATGGCAGAACTATAAAGTTGTAGTTGATGTGGGAATTATTAAGCTAGCAGATACAACCAGGCTAAGCAGACGGGAACACAGTCCTGGTTAATTTGATCAAAGTGCAATGAAATAACACTCTCATAGAATGCTAACATCAGTTAATGCAGCATTTTATCCCACTTATATAAAGTTTTTCAGTACGAGTTGTTTTAAATAGCTCAAGTTAGCTAAAATAAATAGTGTACCTCTGATTAGCCGTTAGCCTTCCACCACACAAATAAAACGCTAACCGTGATGCAAACACTACTGGAGGTCAGATCATTTTTTTTTACATTCTTTAAAAATATATCCTTTAAATAAAAATCCAAATAAAGTAAACTTTCTTAGCAGGGAAAGATGTTCAAAAAAAAAAACTCTAAGATCACAAATTTACCATGAAATTGTCAACAATGCAATGCATAATTGTAACTTGAAACACTGAATACTAATTATAACATGAGTTCAAGGTGATACTTTGGAGGGTACGATATGCTTTAGGGGCAAGTCGTCCGTCTTAATTTGTGCCAGCTTGCAGTTTGTTCCCAGACTGTCTAGCAGAAAGACAGAATCTCTTGTTAAAACGGGCCATCTCGCCACAATGTCAGCTGCATTTACACACCCCATATAAGTGCCGCAATTACAAAATGAAGATGGTTTTGGTACCATAAACATATTCATCTTGTGGTGAGTAAGTAGAAATGTGCTCTCTCTCCCAGTTCCCTCCGTTACTTGAAACCCAGCACAGCTCATCATGTGCCATTTCATATCCAACTTTATCTCTGAGCACAGTTCTAAAACCATTACCGCTAAAACCTAAAGCCAATCGTCATCATAGGCCAGTCATCAAACACTAGTTTTCTTTGCACTGTATTGTTTGCGATATTTTTCTGTAATACTAAAACCATGGCTGGTAAAGGCATTTTGTGCTTGACTTTGCTTTATGCCTTTCCTGTGTAAGAAAGTTTTAAAATTGGTTGCCTAGAATACTGTCAGAATGTCAGCAACTAAAAACATACCATGAACTCGGCGCGAGTTTCCAGCCAGGTCATTGTTAGCCGTGTTTCCATCGATGTTTTTTTATGCGCATTTTGAAGTATTGCATGACAAAATTCTGATGGACACGGCAAAATTTGAAATAACTTCCTCAATTTTGCAAAAAGGTTTTTATGCTTGGAAAATGTCAAACTCTAGACCTCCAGCCCAACAGGGAGGACTGTCAGCTTGAAGTTCCCATCCCAGCACTTTTGGCTGGGATGGGAATGGTGGAATGCTCCTGTCCACTGGTGGGTTTGTACCTCACAAGAGGCATGAAACCTAGAAAAATTTCTAAGTCCATCCTAAAGTTTGGAGGGGAAGAGACACGCTCCATTTTGGGGGGATATGTGATCTGTGCTAGTTTTGAACCTCTACATCTTGTTACAAACTATCAATGCAGTTATATTTCTAAATATACACACACACATTAAAGATTTCTACTTGTCTACTGCTTCCTTATGATTGCTAAATATACAGCAGGAGAAACAACAATCAAGATATTTAGTATAATAAGGGATCAACTGCAGATTGAAACCAAAAATGAAACAGATGATTTCTTTAACAATTAATTGTGCCTGCAACCAATCAATCAGCGGTAAATCATAGGCCTTCAGGAAGCTTCCTTTCAGCTCTCATGTGTCCAGTTCCTCTGTCCACCTCTAAGGCAAAGCAAATGTTTCTGGCTTGTGCTAGACTCTGCCGTTTGTCACTGATCCTGTTTGTCATGTTAAGGATCTCAATGCATGATTATGGAACAACACATCATCCAAACTGGCACAAGTTTCCACTGTAAAATGTCTTCTGACGACATTTCAATTTAAACTCCACTGTCTTAATTATTTTTCATGCCTCAATGATTAAAGTGTATTACTGTACACACAAGAATAAACAAAATAAACTGAACTACGTGCAGCCAAACAGCTGATGTATCAAGATGTCATGTTGAGGTTTATTGTGACTGGAGCAAATCAGCAATGGTAAAATAAAAAAAAGTTCACATGATTTATTGAATAAACAATGATTTATAAAACAAAATTCTGGATCCGGTCAACGAGTTCCCTGGAGGACTGGAAAGGAGGAGATCTGATTTGAGCTGCAGCAGAAATAAGCTAAGAGAAATATATTGTAGGCTGGTGGCGACTGCAGTACAGGTTGGTCCATAGGAGGCGCTGTGGCGTCGACCTTGGGGATCTAAAATTGATCTATAAACATGATTAAAAGTGTATGTGTGTTATTTAGATAGAATTTCCACCAACTTACTTTCACTCAATAAAATAAGTCTAATTCAACAGTCTGACAGAATCCTGGCTGCTAATGGAATGAAGCTAATCACATGTGGTTGCTACGGTAAAAATGATAGTCATTTAGCCAATCAGCATCATTTAATGTCTTTGAGCGCTCAGAATTTTGCCCTTGATATGCCAGTATGTTTTGCGTCACTATAGTGATAAAGTCTTTATGGCAAATACAGCAGTCTAGGGAAAGCTTGCACCGAATTCTCCTGCTTGAATGACAATGCAGAGGATTTTACAGATGGCCGGTGAGCTACAACTTATGTTCTTCAGCGTGTTTTATTAGCTTTAGCTTCTATATTGACCTGCTCTTTTCCGCTGCTTACTTTTTCAAAATGTTCATCAGCTGGTATCAGGTCGTTGATGATTATCAGTTATGAAAGTTGCTGTGGTTTACTTGATGCTTCTGTTACTCTGGTTAGCATAGTGCTAAGGCTCATCTGATAAATGTTGCTACGACTTCTGTGATTTTGCTAAGCGCCTTCTTGCCCTTTCAATTCCTTGATTAATTTTATGTTCATAGCTGTGATTTTTTACAGTGTTTTGGTTATTTCTGATGTCATTAGTTTATTCTCTTCATGTCCAAAAATCCAGGCAGAGGAGCAAAAGCTAGGAGCTAGTCTCTGGTAGCAACTGGTAAACAGTAATAGACCGACAGCAGACACGAGACAACTAGTCAGTTTAGACAAAGACCTGACAGGGAACAAGAAACACATGTGGGTATAAATACACAGGGGGTAATCAAGGGATCTAGACACAGCTGGGATCATTGAAGGGTAGTCCTGTCTACCCTACACTAAAACTCAACTGACACAGAAACCTAAATGAACACAGAAAAACGCACATCTTTACACTTCAATTTTAATAGAAGGTAGTCTGCTCAGAGTTATACATCCAGGTAGTCATCAGTGGAGATAATAGGGCTATTTTAGTGGGACTGAAGCCGCCATAAGATATTCTCGAACTCGCTTAAATAATTGGGTTGTTTTTCTCCCATCACTTTTTTTTTGTTTTTTTACAAAAATCTGCGAAAAAATTCAATGCAATGTAGCTAGAATATGACCTTAAATAAATGATCACATATAATTTTTTTTACTCAAATGTGATCATAAATCTGTCAGAAGTGATAGCAACATGAAAGTTTGCACAAATGTTCTTCAAAGGGTACAATTTCAGGTGTAGAGCAACAGAAAATTATAGTTACCTTAGCAATGCTTGCTAAAAAAACATTTATATTATAATGTTTTTTAACTGTTTACAGTCATATTCTGTAGTGGAAGAAGTTTCTATAACCATGAACACATTTTTAAAGTGGAACTTGTCTATTTTTGTTGCTGTTTGAAAACTTTTTTACTCGTCAGCTACATTTTCTCACATCCTGATCATCTTCGGGGGGATAAACCCCCCTCGTCCTAAAAACATGGTGACGCCCCTGACAACCATACATTAGTTTGGCACATTTCACAGTTTTGAGTCCAATTTCGCTAGCTGCTGACAAAGTAAGTGACTAAACAGACCTTGTGCTTTTAACTAATGTAATTCTTCATGTTATTTTGCTGTTTGAGAAATATATTATTGTGAACATTTTTGTCATTTTCCTCCTGTTCATTTGAATCCTTATAAGAGAAACCTTCCTTCCATTTTTCTTCTTACGTCCCTAGTTATTGAGCGTTCCAGTAAATTGTGCTTTAGTTCCTCTCTTTTTGCTGAGTCAGAGCAACTCTCCACCACCTCCTCTCTGCGGGCGCTTTCTACTAACGACTTCTCTCATCAGGTTTCCATAGTCGGGGCGACTCCTCACCTCCTTACCTCAAACTCTCTCCTCTGCCTAATTGTCCCTCTGCATGGTTCTTTCAAACAGTCACCCAGAGGTGGCTGGTGAATAAACTTCTTGGAGGGCTGATGTACCAATAGATTTCCCTTCCCAGTATTATTTACCACTGATGGTGACAAACAACCTGGAGACTCCACTCTGCCTCCCGAGTCACATGAAAGTTACGAAACTGTTCTTGTAAAAGAAAAGAAAATTCCAGATAAGGACCCTAAATTTCAGACAGCTAACCATCCAGTAAAGGTCTAAAGGACAGGAGACTCAGGCTGCATTGAGCCTTAAAGGGGGAGTATTATTATACGTTTTCCATTTAACTATGTTAACTTCAGTTATTATAAAAATGCTACATATCTAAATCAACACTTTAAAAACATTTTTATATTACTCTTTGAAATTGGGCTTCTGTCTCTTTCAAGAAGCTCCTGCCTTCAGGAAGTTATCACAACATGGCTCCTCTGTTAACCCTTTTACAATGTTTTACATGCATTGCACTTAGGGATGCTCCGATCAGGTTCTTTGCTGCCAATTCCGATACCGTTCACCCATAAGGCCGATTTCTGCCGATCACTGATCTTTGCCGATTGCCTTGATTGACTGTTAATTTTCCGCTTTAGGTAGAAATGAAACTAAGTGATCTGGCAAAATTTTAAAATTATCTGGCAATAAAATCCCCTAATTTAGACCTGAACATGCAAAATACTTGCAGGCACAATACAGCAGCTATTCAGTCAAAAGGACAACTGAAAAACCTGAAATCAGTAAAATAATATTTAACAGTAAGGCTCTTATTACCATAAATTATTAGTCAAATAAATCTGTCTACATCAAATAATGTCAAGTAATAAAGGAGACATTCAAAGTCAAATACAGGTTGCATTAAAATAAACAATCCTGAGTTACTAAATCATAACTTCCTGATAGCATGGCTAGCTGATTAATGCTGGTTCTGATTGGCTGTTTCTGACTGAGCTGAGTAATTCTGCAGAACACAGGGAGGAGGTAGAGGAGATCGATTATTTGTCAGAGATTATCTGTTTTATGTTAGGACGGCGAAAGTTTTAATGCATATCTAAAATCTTTTTTTTTTTTTGCTCAAGTTACATGCTGCAGCTTTAAGCAGACGTTCAGTGTGGGAGTTCACTGCTGGATCGAGGTTGAGCGACGCTCCGTCTGTGAAATATTACTACCAGTAGTGCATAGCGGCGATCCAAGAGCGAGATCACCGCTTGCTCGAAGATTTGAATTATTTTTCAGTTTATTCGTTTAGCTTTCTGACAGTGATGCTAATCCGGGTGAGTGTTGGTAGTTGAGCGCTGCTTTATCTGCTGCTCCGGATGTCATTTTGTTCCTGCATTAAGCCTCGATATAGCCGAACTTCGTCAACTGCTTGTTTTTTTAAATGCCATATTATATTCGTTTTGTTGATGCATTATGACATGCTTCACTCCCGAGGTAATTTTCCGCCGCAACACGCAAACTTCCCCATTCATTCAGAGTGTTAAAGTTCCACACGAGGATTTGTTGCCGCACGCTTGCGCAGCGTGAAGGAGAGAGGAGATGAGCTGCACACTCAGGCTGGCGATCGGTACCAAGAGACCGTGATCGGCGATCACCGATCATACACTTTTTCATGGAAATCGGCCAATTATCATCGGTGGCTGATGGATCGGCAGACCTCTAATTGCACTGAGAAGTAGCTCATATAATGAGCTCAGCGGATGTGCAGTTCCACCAGGTGTTGCTGCTGGCTAGTCTGAAGGAGCTGATTGGGGCAGTCATGGTGGGGGTCTGGGGGACTGCTCTGTGAGGTGGAAGCTTGGAAACTGCAGCTCAGAGGAGGAGCTCCGCCTCAAAGGCAAATTTTGCACAGCTGAATAGTTGCCACAGGAGATTAAAGGATTTCTCAAACATGGATGAAAGATTCAAATCAACACTCCAGGAATGTTTTTGATGAGGGAATAACAGCGTATAACATGATGTAAAGCCCCAAAAAGTCAATTTTACATGATACTACGCCTTTAAGAAATAATAGCCTCTGAACCTGGCCTACTCCACCCCAATCCACAATGGTTTTATACAGTCCTATCTTGTGCACCAATAACGATGATCAATATATGTATTTTTTAATTTCAGTGACAAATAATTTGTTTGCTCAGAGAGTAATATAACAAAACAAAACTAAAAACATGCACAGCTTTGACATTTATTTTTGAATCCTGACCAGACTAGGTACTCAGCTAAAACAGGTGAGTAAACATGAATTTCTTTCCACTCCTGATGGCTGCAGAGGGAGGCGTTTAAAGACACGGCAGGCTAACACTAGATAGTTTTATCGTTGACATGACATGTCCTGGTTGATCATTTGGATGGCAACATGTTTTTGCAGTTCCAGTTAATCGTGTGAATGAAAACTTACTGTCAACTTACTAACATTTATTTGACCACTTGGAGGCAAACTGTTTTGTTTTTCCATTTAGTTTTACCGTAGCAGCTTATCAAAACCAACACACAAAGCCGTGTTGTGTTGGCTTCGTGTGTGAAATCCACAAACAACTTCCTTCATTTCCTCACATTCACACCTATGGAACAGTTGCTTTTGAACCCACCAGCAAATATGACAACAAAGAAAACCATGTGACAGCAGCTTTAGGATGCACAGTAACATGGAGATTTCCAGACATTTTTCATGACAAAATTTCACTTTTTTAGTCCGAAAATTCTAGTGTTTTTAGACCTTTCTTACTCATAAATACGATTATAGATAAAAAATATCACCACACAATTCTATCTGATATTTTCACATCAAATATGGAATTTACAGAAATTCAGAAACTGATAAACAGCTGTAAAATGGACAAATGGAAGATGAAAAATGGCAGAATCATAGACAAACAATGGATGAACAAAGAGTAAATAGATGGATGCTGAATAGAAAGGTGGATGGAGGATTGACAAAAGGATGAATGGGTGAACAGATGGGTGGACAGAGAGATGAATACATTTACTAATTACACTGAAAAATCTAGTTTCATTGCCTTGGCAAACCACACAATAACCCTGGTATCAGAAGTGCTGCTTACTTCAGGAAAACGCTGCTCAAACCGGTAGCATTTTATGCTGCCACAAACTGTGTGTGTTGATCCAGTCAGTGCCACTAAGAGGTGTTTAATGGATGAAATCAGGGGTAAAAAAAAAAGTTACTAACAAATAAATCTCTACTGGAGTGAGAGAGTCTCTTCTATCAGGAACACTGCTGGCCTCTGCAAAGCCGTCTGGTGACCTGTGGTTTAAGCAGCTCATTAAAGACAACTTTGTTGTTGGAGAACTAAGAGCAGAGCAGTAATTACTTTCCTCCCTTAAATGTTCCAGCTTCTGCTACTACATAAAGTTCCCTTTTGGAGGGGGTGTGGGGGTGGGGGGGAACTAAAGCTTTTCCACAGCAAAGAGTGTACTTCTCTATCGCTGCCTCATGTTGTGGTTACCTGCTCCACAGAGTCCAGATGGCCGCCTTCCCGTGTGCATCCAGTCCCTTTTCATCCGCTGAACCAGTCGCAGTGCCGTCATGGAGACCTCACGGCTCTTCTCGCCGAATTCCAGCATTTGGGTGAAACGGGGTATATAAAGACATGGGTCTGTGTAGGAAAAAGAAAAAAAAACATGTTTCTCAACTGGGACTTTGAAAGATTCTAATACCCTCATAAATATTTCTGTAGTTTTTGGACACAAAAAATAATTATAGTTTGCTGCTCTTGACATATCACGATTCAAATTAATTTTAGGGTTGCAACAATTCAGTGAATTATTGGAGAGCCTCCATTATTGAATTTTCTCTGGGCAAATTAGAGAAATTTGCCTAGAGGAAATTCCTTGAGACTTTGTTACATTTACTGTTTAGTGCACTCTGTTGTGTTGCGCATGCGCAAAGCTCTCACTTCTGCCAATGAGTTGTTTACAACTCATAAGTGCTATTAGATAGCCTATTAATAGCCTAATAGTCTGGGGAAAATGTCCTCTTTTCCCCGGACAGGTTCACTTTTCACGTTCTTTCCGGGTTGTCCATTGGGATTTCATTGATTGATGAAAATGTCTGGGGTTTTGTCATAAACTGATTGCCGTGATAAGATGGCCTTTCTTTATTGGACGTCCTCCATGAACTCCTGCCTAGTGGGTGGCCCAGAGCAAACGACGGCGAAGTGGGTATACATATACATGTGGAGCAGAGACGGAACACAGCGGACTGCCCATGTTTAGCTTGATAGACGAACCGGAAAATAATTTTCCTACTATTCCGGTTCCAAAGAAATGGGTAGCAGAGCGCACCATGGTGTGCATAAAGCTGGAATATCTGTTTCGGTGTGTGACATAGGTCCTAAAGATCCCGTCACTCACATGGACGCCTTATAAAAAGGCTGTGCAAAGTGAGAGTTTATTAACTTGACTGAAGAGGAATAAATAAAGACTGGAGCATGCGCAGTTTAAATAAAAAAAACAAGCTTTTTTTTTGTTATTACATTGAAAAGAATTTCAGATTTTTGTGAGCAATTATTGATACAAGTTTACCAATATTTTATTTGATTACTCGAGTAATTGTTAGAAGAAGAGACAGATTACTCGATTACTTGTTCTTTCAGAAAATGACATTTTTTGAGTCTGTTAATTAACTCAAGTTAATTAATCGATTACTAAATTAGTTGACAATTATTTCAATATTCAATTTACGACGATTAGTAGTCTACTCTGCATCCCCAGAATCCAAGCATGAAGAAGCAGCATTCAGCTTCTATGGACTACAGATCTGGAACAAATTTCCAGAAAACTGAAAAAGAGCTGAAACACTGAGTTCCAAAAAAGAAAAAAAAACGAAAGGCTAAACACTCATCTGTTTAGAGTTGCCTTCGAACCATCATCACTGGAACATTGACCAACATATTTAACGTGTATTGATTGTGATGATGGTACTTGACAAAATGTACCGTTACTGATTTCACAATTAGTGACTGTATGGCATTTTTATGTTTCATGATGGAAAGCACTTTGAACTGCCTTGTTGCTGAAATGTGCAATACAAATAAACGTGATTGATTTATTAATCCGATTAATTGCTTCAGTCCTCTTGAGGACATTTCGGTCCTTTTACTTTTTCCTCAAGATATCACATATATTACATAAATCTGTTAAGAGTGCAATGTGAAAAACTACAGGTGTACTCAGGTTATGTCTGACTTTATAGTTTTTTTAATATATGAATTATGGAAGTGTGATACAATAAAAGCAGAAGAAATCTCAAAGGGATTTTTTTTTTACTCTACTTTGAGAACAGCTGCTCTGGGTAAAGTTATCTTTAATGTGAATATCAACTGTGCCATGTCAAAGTAGAAAAATATAAGATTAATAAAAATTTTAACTTTCTACTTTTACAACCAATAGCATGGCTGCTGGTTAAATTACTTGTGGGCTCTTTTTACTTCCTGCCTCTGAAAATTATGCAGCAATCACAATTTTAATGAGAAACTAAAATGAGAAGCAATCTTTTTTTCTCTGGCCAGAAGTAGTAGTTTATCTCGCCCAGCTATGACAGCGGACATAAATATGTTTGAATTTAACGTCTTTTCTCACAAAGGACTGCAGTGGAAAGCTGTGTTAAGTCAGCTGGTAATAAGATTGAGGCTGATTCGTTCCTCCTCCTCATCATCATGTAATAATGCTACGTCTGCACCAGTGCTGCAAGTTTTACTGGACCAGGCAGAGAAAAAAAAAAAAAGACACCAGTTTACCCTAATGCACAATTCCTTCCTCTGGATAAATTTTACCCAGACATTATCTTAATGCCTCTAAGAAAGAGAACTTAAATTGCTCCTTTCAGTCAAACCGATTCTGTTTACTCCCATTCTAAATTGTCTTATTCCTCGTTTTAACTTTTAATTATTAATTAATTATGTTTTGCTAGCACATCTGTTAGCATACAGGGCAGGCTTGTGAAACTATCAAGTGGTCAGTTAATTCACCTTTCTTTTAAAAACAAAACAAAAGAAAGTGATACAATAAATGAAGACAGAAACAAAATTATCTGAACTATTTTTTTAAAAAAAGGGAAAGAAAATTATTAGGGGTTGTAGGATTAAAATGTTTCTGAAGTTACTTGGGGGGAAAATTTTTATTTTTTTTTTAGTTTCTATTCTTTTGTTCCGTGCCCCTGTGAAGAAAAAATGACCCCACCCGTGCTCCTATTTCTCCCCCCAAGTCTGGTCTAAAACCGCCACTGAAACAGAGGACTAGTGGAAACAATCTAATTCTGGTTGGGCTTGGAGGATGTTTGTGTGCCCCGGGGGGCGCTGCCTCTTCCTCCGCCCCTGGTCCTTCAGCTCTCTGAGGCGCCAGAGGAGAACCCGACCGCCCCCGAACCCTCCCACCCCGCCCGCCACCAGTGACGCACTCTGCGGAGGAAGCAGGGGGAGGGACTTCTGCAGTTCTTACGTTAGCGCCAAGCCTTGATATGATTGGTTCTCATCGAGTCTGGGCGTCAGAGGAGATCGGGACGGAGAAAAAAACGCAGTAAAAATAGAGCAGAGCCCCAAAACTCACGACTAATACCCATTTATTTGGGATGGCCGTGGATGTGGCGTGACGTCCCGGCAGGCTGGGTGTTCGGCTGCGCGGAAAAACACGGAGGACAATCCGTGAGGATTACTGCAAAGGAAAGGCGGAGAAATAAGCAGGACTGTCCGGATTACTCTCGTTGGAAAAGGGAAAACAAATGAAGGGAAGTGAGGATGAGCTGAACGCCAAAGAAAAGGAGCTAAAGTGTTTATATGGAAGCGGATGGGGAACATTAGTCCGGACCTGGACGGATGTTTATATTCCTGGATGACGTTTTAAATGCATAAAAAAAAATCCCTAAATTCTCCACTCAGGACATACTGGTACAGCACGTCCCGAAAAACCGAGCCAGTACACCGGGCATCAACACGGAGATCCGCCGTTCGTGCCGATGCCAACGGCAGACTGTAGCTTGTTCCATCATGGCCGGATCATGAGGTGTTTGACTTATCTGCTACTGCTTCCAGAAACACTGAAAAAGTCCAAGAAGCTCCCGGGGAGGCTGCCGGCATGTTATGAGATCCTGACTTTATCCCTGTCGAGCACCAAGAAGAAGCAGCAGAAGGAGGAGAAGACGACGAAGATGGCTGCGGAGTTGTTCTCTGCCGCCGGTCCCAACAGCACCAGCCTGGCCAACGGCACCACGGTGGCGGATGCGGAGAAGGCTAAGGAGGCGGTGTGCCTGGCGAACAGCGGCGGCAACACCGGCGGCCTGAGCAGCGGCAGCGCGGCCAGCACTCCGACCAGCCAGCAGAACATCAACAACAACAACGTAGATCCACCCAGCTGGCAATGCAGCCACCCCACACTCAGAGAGAGGTAGATCCCGCTGCTAATCCCGGGCTCTGAACCGAGCTCTGGGCTCCTTACTTTTGAAGCAGTATTACAGTTTTAAAGCAGAGTAACAATAAAGTTTCTCTTCAAGTACTCCAGACAGGTCTGCAACCTGCCAAGTGGCTCTTTGGTCCGTCCACAACGGCTCTTAAACACTTTGACTAAAAATATTATAAGCTAATATCTGAACTTTTAAAAATAGTTGCAGTGTTTTTTTTTTGTTTGTTTTTTTTAGGGGGGGTTGCATCAAATAATTACACTTAAATTTCACAACAGAATGACAAAGTGCCAGTCTACTTTTTATTTGCATCTATTTTTCTTATTAGACTAGAAACTATGTCTAAACATCATCATCTTAAGTGTAGCCATAATCTTTATGTTTTTCCTTTGTATTAAAAATGGTTGGTCTTTAAAAATAACAGATTTCCTGTTTATATATTTACCATAAATTCAAAAGGTCAGGTAATAATTGTGGCCCTAAATCTTTTATTTTTGTGGACTGAAGGTAAAAATGGTTCTTTAGATTGTAAAGGTTGCAGAACCCTGAAGTATTTAATAAAGAGATAACAGCAGGACTCCCGTTTTTATTATGCTCTAATAATTATGTCAGATTTGTTTATTAGGGGATTACAGGTGATGTGGCAATGTCAACAAGAGACACGTTTTAAAACAAGGTTTTGCTCGTATGTTAAAGCAAAGACAAAATTATAGAGTTTTGAATTCTGAGTGACTACTGTGGCTAGCAAAACATCAGTCTGAGTGTATTCCTCCTTACTTGAACTCTTAAAGGCTGCCAACGTTTACCAATCTAGCTCAAAAAAACGCTACAGGTTGTTGTTGTCAGAGCAACTTGGAAGTGTTTATGTGAAGTTTGTTTTGGATCGTAGTCAGATCAGATTCTGTATAAGGAGGGTTAGCCTTGTGATGTTTGGTCATGTGACAGGGAAGCAGCACAGGTTTGTGGGATGCTTAGCTAAAACAGAGAATCGATGTAGGCAATACGGTTGCTTTTACACGTCGAAAGAGTAGAAAAATGTATATAACATATCGGCTATCACGACAGTATTAATATCGGGTGTTGAAATTGGTCCAGATTTTCAGATTGGTGCATCCCTACTTTTTTTTTTTTTTTTACATGCGTTTGTGTAAAACAAAGCAACAATTAATCCAACTACTTCTGAAACAATAATATTATAACATTGTTCTTTTTCAGAAGCAACAGGTGGGGAAGTGGTGGGGTTTCTCCAAACAATGTGAAATACTTCTGTTATTTAAAGATTTACATTTAAAGACAAAAAAAGAGGACTTCTTAGTTTTGATGCATTGAATAAATGAGAAAATGATCTGTTTTTTTAGTACTGGAACCCACAGTCACTGATTGGCTGTTTAAAAAATGATCTGATTGGTTGGTGCATCTTTGCTTTAAATATAAGCATACATTTGAAACAGAAAGTGCATAATTTAACAACGAGGCTAACTAACATCTGTATCTAACATGACGGCAACTGATGTTATACAATCCTGGGCCTCACTTGTGAAACTTGGTCTTTCAGGAATGCCTTGATGTTTAACAATGAGCTGATGGCTGACATTCACTTCATCGTGGGGCCCCTGGGGGCGTCACAGAAAATACCTGCTCACAAGGTAAAACCGTGTGTGTGATTCACAGCTATTTCTGTTCCTTTGTTGCCTTTAATAACAATAAAAAGCCAGGTGTGATAAATGCGTCTCCTGTTTTCCTCCCAGTACGTCCTGGCCGTGGGAAGCTCCGTCTTCTGCGCCATGTTTTACGGCGATTTAGCCGAGGAGGAGTTGGAAATCCATATCCCAGATGTGGAACCTGCTGCTTTTCTAATTCTGCTGAAGTAAGCCACACATGACCGAGCAGAGGCCCACATCACAAAGCGCAGTCAGCGTCACTTCAAAGCGCGTCATTACTCATCCGAACGAAGCTAGGCGGAGGCAAAACGCCAGAGGTCTGGGAGTGGAGAGCGATAGCGCTCTGGAAATGCTGGGCTTCTCCTCACTCCTTAGAAATCCTCAGACATCTTTTCTCATCTTCAGACACATATTAACAGAAGTTGCGTAACTTAATTTAACGTAGCTTTTTTTTGCGCTTAGTTTTGAATAATAGTGTATCACCTGTCGATGTTGATTTTTGTAGTTACATAAAAATACATTTAAATTTGATGCATTTCAAAGGGCAGTATTATGTAAAATTGACTGAGATTTACATCATGTTATAATGCTATTCCCTCATCAAAAAAATACCTGGAGTGTTGATTCTGTCATGCATGTTTGAGAAATCCTTTAATCTACCATGGCAACCATTCAGCTCTGCAAAACCCCTGGATGGACTTAGCTCCGCCTTCGAGACGAAGCTCCTCCTCAGAGTTTCAGTTTTTAAGCTTCAGTTTGTCATAATGTTTATGACAAACAGTTGTTAGAGAAACTTTCTTTTTCTTTTTTAAGAACTGAAGTTAACAGTTAATTGATTGTGCTATAAACATCACTATGTGCCTGGAAAACACATAATTCTGCCCTTTTAAATACATTTTTGTAATATAATTGAAAAAGTAAAACTAATTTTATAAAGACACTTGATACAGAGTGATATATTTCAAACATCTAGGCAAGGATCGCCTAGCCGACTACAACGTCTCTTTGATCCTGGCTTTCTAACCATACAGTCAGACAGACATTTAAAGAGGAGCAGTAAAAGCAAATGCAGTGGTTTAGCACACCAGGGCACAGAAATGTGTTAGTGTCATGAGACTGCCATTCAGCAACACTCTTCAGTCAGAGGCCTGTTTGGATTCAATGTAATACTGACTGCCACTGCAGATCGTTTGTAGAACACTTTCAAGATACTTGGATGATGTGAGCTAGCAGAACCTTTCATTTCCCTTTTTACATAGTAAAGTAGTTTTGATTGACTATTTTGGCTCATTCTGATGACCCTAATTGCTCAAGTAAAAGGAAATGGAGTCTTTTTCTTTTTTTAAAGACATTTTGCTTCTCATCCAAAAGAAAGGCAAAGGCATTTTGGATAAGAAGCGAAATGTCTTCAAGGAAAAAGAAAAGAAGTCCAGTTTCCTTTAACTTAATCACTTAGGATCATCATGACAATCTGGCCTAAAGAACAGTATTTAACAAACTAGAATATACAGAGTATATTCACATAATTTCTGGCCTTTTTTTGTTATGCATAATTGCATCAGTGTGCCATGGAGATAATGTGACACTGCTGAGGCTGTAAGAAAGCCCAGGTAGCTCTAATGGCAGCTTTCAACTCGCCTGTGTTGTTGGCTCAGATGTCTCACCTTCCTCTTAGCAACACACCATACGTTCTCTAAGGGAGTTCAGTCAGGCCACCATTTTCTAGCATCCCTTTTACAGGACTCTGAACAATCAGCTTTTTTCATGTTTGATCTTGTCTGGCTGACCCTCTATGTGGGGGGTATAAGTGGCTTGACAACTGCCAAGTCAGCAGTCCTCTTCATCTGTCACATTTCTGTAGTAATCATTTTTCACTCGTTTGATGTACAGTAATATTTAGATTAAAAAACAAAAAAAAACTCTGACTTTCTGGTTTTCAATAATTATCAAAATTACCAGCAACCAGTAACCAGGTTGCTGTGTATTGCAGACTTCTGCCCAGGTCCCTCTTGAAAATGAGATCTAGATCTCAACGGGGTTTACCTGGTTAAATAAAGGAAATTTAAAAAAATTAAATAAAAACTGCTTGAAATATTTCACTTTGTTTATACTGAATGAGTTCATGATTACTTGAATAAACTTTACTATTCTGTTATAATTAATTTAGATCCATTTATTTAGCATCTAAATAGCTAATCTAATCAAATACTGGTAATCTAAGTTACAGAATTTGATGCACAATCCAATTTTTGTTTAAATATAAACTGATGAAATTTAATACAGTGTAGAAAGTTACACAGTCATTTTAAATAAATGTTATTTTTGTTTACAGTAGGGTTGCACCGATATGGAAATTGGGATCGATATCGACACACATGATAATATTGCTGTTATGGCCAATAACCGAAATTTACTGATATTATATATATTTCTCTACCGTTTTGACAGCCTTAGAGAAAAAATGACCAGAAACAGACAGCAACAAGATGGAAATAAATATCGGTTGTTAATAAAATATGACATATTTTATTGAACCCCGAGGGGAAGTTGCTTAATATCAGTGCAGTTTTACTTATCAAGCAGATACCGATGTTAGTGCCGATATATTGTGCATCCCTAGTTTACATTCTCTCAGTCACATAATTTAAACAGAATTTCAATATTGTTTGAATAGAAGAATTGGTTTCCAAATTAAAAATATAAAATTTTTTAATTAAATATTTTTAATTAAAGAAAATATTTTTTTTTTATATATTTTGTGAATAGAATCATGACGTTGAAAGCTGGAATTGAATCGCTAGACACTGAAAGATTTGCATCTTTTAGCACTTCTATAATCCTAATTTTGTAACATTTTTTCTGCTCCCAGATACTTGTACAGCGACGAGATTGACCTGGAGGCAGACACGGTGCTGGCCACTCTGTACGCCGCCAAGAAGTACATCGTCCCAGCATTGGCCAAGGCCTGCGTCACCTTCCTGGAGACTAGCCTGGAGGCCAAAAACGCCTGTGTACTGCTCTCCCAGAGCCGGCTGTTTGAGGAGCCGGAGTTGACGCAGCGCTGCTGGGAGGTCATCGACACCCAGGCCGAGCTGGCGCTGCGCTCAGAGGGATTTTGCGAGATCGACCTGCAGACGCTGGAAATCATCCTGCAGAGGGAGACGCTCAACACGGACGAGGTGGTGGTGTTCAACGCGGTCATGAACTGGGCTGTGGCAGAATGCAAAAGGCAGGGTCTGGGGCCCACCACACGCAACAAGAGAGACGTCCTGGGCAAGGCGCTGTTCCTGGTGCGAATTCCCACCATGAGCGTGGAGGAGTTCGCCAACGGAGCAGCGCAGTCTGACATCCTGACCCTGGAGGAGACGCACAACGTCTTCCTGTGGTACACGGCGGCCAAGAAGCCCATGTTGGACTTCCCCTTGACGCCGAGGAAGGGCCTGTCCCCACAGAAGTGCCACCGCTTCCAGTCGTCCGCCTACCGCAGCAACCAGTGGCGCTACCGGGGCCGATGCGACAGCATCCAGTTCGCCGTGGACAAGAGGATCTTCATCGCTGGACTGGGACTGTACGGGTCGAGCGGCGGCAAGGCCGAGTATGCCGTGAAGATCGAGCTCAAGAGGCAGGGGGCAACCCTGGCTCAGAACCGCACCAAGTTCGTGTCGGACGGTTCCAGCAGCACGTTCCCCGTGTGGTTCGAGCATCCCGTCCAGGTGGAGCAGGACACGTTCTACACAGTCAGCGCAGTGTTGGATGGGAACGAGCTGAGCTACTTCGGTCAGGAGGGCATGACGGAGGTGCAATGTGGGAAGGTGACTTTTCAGTTCCAGTGCTCCTCGGACAGCACCAACGGGACAGGAGTGCAGGGAGGGCAGATCCCAGAGCTGGTGTTCTACGCCTGAGCTGCTGTCACCGCCTTCTAGCCTTCAAGCTAATGTAGCATTCAGACATTCTGTTAACGTCACATTAACTAGCCTGCGTAGTTCCTCCAGAGACTATTTTAAAAGCAACAGGAGCCGTTATATTCTATTTAATTTAAGTTTTTTTTTAATTATTATTTAAGTGCTGATTAAAGGTTATTTACTCTGCTGCTTGTGTCGAAGGGCTGCATCTGCTGTGGAAATCAACACTCATACTGTGCTTAAGTAATCAAACCTGGAGTGAGTAGAGACTGCTTTAAGACGTAGTTTAATACAATGTTGTTCTTACAGTTACAGCAGCAATATTCCACAAGGAGCGACCTTAATGTAGGGTTGTGAGTAGACGTACAGGAAGAGGCGGAAAGCTCTTCACTAACGGTGGCTTTGCACTTCACAGGACGACCTCACAAACATTTTTCTTTTGTAAAATACAATTTAACTGTTAGCAGCTTGATGCTGTTAAAAACCTGATGTGTTCTGTCCAAGGATGCTTACACACCTCATAATAAAATGTTAAAGTTATAACGTAAACAGATGCTAATCTTTGTGTTGTGGGGACAAACAAGGGGTTATGGTGCCCTCTGGGTAAGGAGGAATGAACTGCAACCTATTTTAATGAAAAGATTGATTACTCCATCAGAACACCTGTGCATCTCTGATTAGAATATTGATGAAATGTTCATTCACCTCAGTTATTTTATTGAAACGTTGATAGAATATTATTATAGAGAAGGAAAAGTTAAACCAAGTTTAGACAAGTTTCTTATTAGCTTTTTTCCTCCACTTCCCATTTCTGGTCTAATTTGTGCCATCTATTCTGTAACATAGGCTGATGTTTGTGGTTGTGACCACATCAAGCAGTATGAAGCTACAGTGCCTTGTTAAAAAAATCAGAGAATGCTAAATGAAGAGGATGAAGTGAAAATCAATACCTATAGCTGGAGCGTTGATGCAAAGTTCTTTGGCCAGCGCGATGAAGGTTTTTCCCAGCACATAGACATTCACCTGTGAATACAAACACATGAAGAAGTTATTACAAAACTGATTAGACATGTGAAAACCTGGTACTGCTAGATCCTCCTACGTCTGTAACAGACATTTGTACAGCATCGACTAAGCCACTGAATCCGCCCAAAGCCACATACAGACTTCTAACCTGGCTTCAGTCCATTTGGTTCACCAGTTGCAGTGTTTGTGTGAAGCAGACTGGAAGCATCTGATACACCCTTTGCTTCCCAGACTGGTTTAGCAATCATATTATGCAAAAGAACCAAAGTGTGAAAATATTTCACATGAATATGACCGATTAAAAACTGAATTTGAGCTGCACTCTGTTACTGCACCCTTTCCCCCCAGCAGACAGAATTTCCACATCTCAACTAGAAATCTCATTGTACCCCATGGTCAGATTGCACACACTTCTTCCTGAATGACTGTGGACTGCTGACATTTTAGCAATGTTCAGTTCTGATCATTTTATTTTACCTTTGATTGATACGATGAGTCAAGGCCTCCTTCCGTCTGAACGAAGCACTACTTCTATAAATCTACAACAATATGACCTTTACAGACCTGAGTCAAGCAAGAAACAGGAAAAAATTTTAATTTCTATGAACATTCTTATCTCCAATGTCTCCAATAACATTTTAAACTTCCACTATCCAAAAAGTTTGAAGAGTTTTAGGATGTTTAAGATCTACGAACCATCACAGAATTTGCTCTCTGATGGTAGCTCCCACATAACTATTCTTTAGGCTCCAGTTTAGTCCATGATCTGGGAGATCACTGAGGCATTGTTACTCTTCTATCACCTTCATTTCTCCCATGATGAAAACCATCTGTGATACATTACAGCTTCTTCTGTAATCTTCAAATGAAATCATTTTTTTATGTTCACATTCAATGTTAGCAATGTTTCCAATACCACACAATAATGCGATCGACTGTATCTTTTTAATGCAGTCTCTTGCTTATTCCTTGCATGCCTGAAAACAGAAGTCGTCAGAGTATCTCCAGCAGATGACAGGAATGATGCATTTAAAACCTCAATTTCCCTATGGGATTAATAAAGTTTAACCTAACCTAAAGTCTGAGGAGTACATAGTGAAAAGGAATGGTGAGAGTACAGTCCCCTGTGGTACTCCTGAGCACCTGGTTAAGACACACAGTCCTTCAGTTCCAAACTAGCATCCATCATTGATCCAGGCCTTGCGGGGATCTTTACCAACTTCTGCTGGCATTTCTTGAACAGTGAACTGGGTTTTATTTTATTACATTTTCTGGATAATTTGAAGAATATTCTCCTCAAAGTGCTCCCTATAGGTGTACTATAGCATCTTCAACTCAAACTCCACTGCGACACGCAAATTGCAGAGGGTCCTGACATATGCTTGTTTGCTACTCAGGTGGACCAACAAGAGTCTCCAAGACCTTCAGGATGTGAGGTCAGGGAACAAGTCCGTAGTTGTTGCAATCTGATTGGTTAGCTATATTTGGCACTGGAATAGGGCAGGGTGTCATCCACAGTGATAGAAATATCTCCAGGGTCTTCTCCAGGTAAAGGTTGAAGAGTGAAGTAGAATCCCAAATAGGTGGTCAACACCTTAATAGAGCTTCTTCAGGTTTATCTTCTCATGGTTCTTCAAAGAACAGGTTGTCTCTGAACAAAGGGCTAATACTCAAAGCAGACAAATAAGAGATTGATCTTCTTTGCCAAGAGCAGGTTTCGTAGAAGAAGTGTATGGATCCTTGGCATTTTCACATGAAACAAATTAACATCTCGTGTTTTCTGGTAATGCAGTTTACAAGTGTTGAAAAGTGTTGAAAAGCCGGAGATGTAGCAGGGTATGAGGTGTGGCTAAAATCTGCAAATGTAATGGGGTGTTGTGACTGTAGTTTAGCAACAATTGAGCTGTCGGCATGACATGAGACTGCATGTTATGCCATCGGCTGATGGCAGAATGTATACTATTGGCAACAATGGTGAACTTCCTCAGTCTGTAATAGGTTTAAGAACCAATAGCTAAAAATATCCACCTATCTGTAAACACAAAATACTGCAACCACAGTACTCTGGCAGGTATTATGCAAGGTATGGAGAGGTCAATCAGCTCCACAATATCCAGAACCAGAATTAAAAAAAATAAAAAATAAAAAAAAACTTAAGAAAAGCAAGTTTTGGATGAAATGCAAGAAAGCTACTGCCCTTGCACTGAACTATTCCAGAGTACAAAATATGGCAGTCTGTCTTTGGAACGTGTATACTACTAAGGTGGCAGCAAGTATTAAAAAAGCTAATTTTTGTGTTTTCTTAGAGTAAAGATTTCATATTTGTATTTTAAAGGGTCCAAAAGTGAAAAATAAGAATATTACATGTTGTTTCTATTGTCCTTCTGGCGCCTCCTGCACCAGGAATGCCACAGCTAAGCAGCCTCACTCCACAGCTGTGCGCACACAAACTTGGCGGACGTTCCTGATCCCACCCCCTTAATTATCGCAGGAAGGAACCAGATTTGAACCAGGAACCTCCAGGACCACCTCTACCACTCGAGTCACAGCTGACCACCAATGTAAAGAAATTAAATATCGACTTTAACAATACTGACAAATATTACATATTTAGATACATGGTTAGCTAGCTTTTAAAATGTTTGCACTGCTTAAATCTCAGCCATTTTGGGGCGCGCCGGGGTGGCATAGGGGATAGTGTGACCCATGTTTGGAGGCCTTGAGTCCTCGACGCGGGTTCGACTCCCGGACCCAGCGACATTTGCCGCATCTCTTCCCTCCTTTCCTTCCCCCTTTCCTGTCAGCCTACTTTCAAAAAATAAGGGACACTAGAGCCCACAAAAAGACCCCCTGGCAGGGTACAAAAAATATATAAATCTCAGCCACTTAGTTTGATTCTTTTTCTTGACAGTTGTACCAACAGTGAACTCCATTATAAGGTTAAAAGAGCTGTCCAAGGCTTTCAGACAGTAAAATTACTCATTAAGCAGTGCCAAAAATAAAAAAATTCACCTTCTGCAGAGAAAATAGTCAAAAGAAGGGAGGACGAGAAACGCAGAAAGTTTAATAAATTAAATTTGTCTGTCAAAATCCTGTACATACAATGAATAAAAAGCAACAGGCTAGCACATATGTAATTAAAAAGCAAAGACACTCAAATAAAAATTTGTTTTAGTTTTGCAAACTTGATTAAAGGTGCAGTACCATGAGTGCCATTTTATAGCACAATCAAGTAGCTATGTTAACTTCACTTATTATAAAAATGCTACCTATATCAAATGACTTAAAAGAAATTTCACCTTGTAATTTAATGCCTTGAAACTGGGCCTTTGCCTCTTTAAAAAAAATCCTGGTTTGATACTTCACCTTCAGGAAATCATCACAATGTTGCTAAAAGTTTAATAGAGGAGTCAAGTTTTTACCAGCGCTCACTGAGAAGTAGCTCCAAGGAGTCTTCCTTGGTAAACCTGATAATAGTTTCTAACAATAGTCTAATCTTTAAAAGGCGGACATGAATGAGGATCTTGACAGGTTTCATCTGATCTGCTCTTATTCTACAAAAGACTAAGCTACAAAAGACTAAGCTGGTCAGTCCTTTATGTACAGGTCAAGTAAAAGGCAATGAGTGGTCCAGATGTTTCAGATCCATTTTGTAATGCACATACATGTGCATATATAGGTGAGAGGTTACTTCACATGATGGTAGAATCAGACCAAATGGTGCAAAATACAAGAAAAATCATTTGATTATAAATATCTTTACCACTGAAGTCCTGAGATGCTGAAATAATTCTGTCAAGCAAAATACAGTCATCTACTGTACCAAAAGCAGCGGTGAGGTCCAGCAACAACAGAAGCTGACGGTGTATTTACAGCCAGTAAATGAGTCAACATCATTGGAAGTTACATTTCTGGAGGATGATTTTCCCAAAATGCAGACTGTAACAACTCAAATCGATACATAGTTGTTAACTAGTCTCCATCTGAACTGAATGTACTTCTTCAAAAAGTTTTGTTTTTTTGTTTTTTTTTATAAAAAAGGCAACATTTAAAACATGTGTACAGTTTGTTAGACATCCAGGCTAGGCTTCTTCTGTCAGTTTAATCACAGCATAAAAAAAAGAATACAGGAAAAAAACCCACCAGCAAACAAACAATTCAAAAGAAAACACAAGAATCCAAAGTAGAACATATTTCTTCATAAAGCCACAATGAAAGTGAAGTATGGGAGCAATTCGGTGAGAACCCATAACAATATACCAGCTGACAGAGAAATGGGTTGAACTCCCTCTAACCTGGCCAGTGTAACTCGGTGTAGCAGTAAACCCAACCCTCCATAATTCATTTTTTGGAGTATTTCTTATGTTTTCATCCCAGCTTGGAAACACTCTCAAAAAAGTTAGATGTTTTGAGTTTTCTGTCACTATGTCAACCTGAGGTGATAATTACTTGATTGTGCAACAAATGACACTATGTGGCTGGAAAACAACTAATACTGCCCCTTTAAGAATCTGTGAGAAGGTGAATCTGTGAATACTGAACTCTGATGCCACTAAACATGCTGAGGGAGGAAAGAAGCACGACAGTAGGATCCACAATAAAGTCGGAAATTACTCAGATTTTCCAACCCATTTTGTTTTTCCATACCAACGTCAACCATGTCAAATAAATCAGATTCCAAGCTGGACACAAAAAACAGCAACGTTCCCTTAAGTTATTTAGTCTGATAAACAGAGCCACATTCTGTTAAATGAATCTCTGCCGTGCATTTTCTTTGTGGCATTATTAAAAACTTCAAGCATCATTCTCACTGATAATGAATAAATTAGGGGATCAAAGAGTTTCTTTGAAACTTCGTGGAGCTGACGGAAGCAGGAGGAGCTGTGTGGGTGGAGTTGGGTGAAGCCTAGCGGGGCGGTACAATAGTCTGCGTCGGAACCGCCCATCACAGATGTTTCATTGTGTTTCAGCCCACTGGCCGTCCAGAAGGCTCTGCAGTAAATTCGACCCCCTAACCCACCCTCTGAAAGGACATACTGATGGATACTGTGGAATAACAAAGGGACAGAGCCACATTCTATCGTCTTCCTCCAGAGGTAACAGAGTTAGCCCAAAATTAAGACCTGGGGCAGGAAGGGGGGCTTCAGTGCTGAAATCTGGAGCAGAAGGCCGCAAAGGCTAGAGAATAAGGTCATGATCTCCAGTGAAAGCTCTGCCATTCCTTCAGACAGTCTGCCCGGACCTCCTGGTGCTTAAGGAGGGCCAGGCATCCAGGCCAGACAGATGGATAGAGCCTCACTGCAGCACCCTAGGGAGTCAGCAGGGACCCTGGATTCCAGCAAGGAATTTAGACTCAAACGTGGAAATGGAGACATATGCCAACATGAAAATATCAGCATAAAAAAACTGATCATAAAAAAAACAAAGCCTGTGGCGAGTAGCAACCTCTAAAGTACAAAGAATTAAGAAATACGAAAAACATTTGCAGTAACAGCTAAAATCTGTTCTTACTGTTATTCAAGTGAACAAAAATCAACCCTGTTTGATCTGCCCTGATCAGAGATCAGCAGGTTAGAAAATTAAACCAATCCATTGAGTGACACACTGCAGGAGGCAAAGACAAACTGAAATGAACCAAAATAGACAACTCTTTGATGTGTGGACGATATTATTGAAAAAATTTTGTTTTATCATCCTTTATTTAAAAAAAGCCCTCAGTTATGTTTTTTTTTACTAAACAAACAAAGTTATAGTTTAAAAGCTTAGTTTTTAAGTTTAAAGTAATGCATTATGATTTTTTTTCTTAGTTTTTTTTTTTTTTTTTTTAGGTTTTTCTGCATAACTGATATAAAACTTAACATTTCGAGTCCAAGCAGTCAAAAATATCGACAATGTTACAATGTTTTATGGATCATAACCACTTACAGATTTAGTTCAACATCATTTTTTTTGTTATTAATGACCATTTGGCAATATGAAAGCACAGATCCTATTTTATTACTTCATTGTTTAAAAACAAAACAGTAAAAAAGGGGTTGCACAGTGGAACAGTTTCATCTATTAAACCCTAAAACTAAGCCTCTTTTGTTTCAATGCTTTTTAAAATGAAAACATAGTAACTGTACGGTAACATAATCACAAGAACAAGGTCAGTATTATGCTAAATAAATTGTAAATTTAAGAGGCGATCATACAGTAAAGGCATCCTGAAAGCCCTAAAACCCATACTGGTTTTAGGAAATATTGTGAACCAGAACTTTTAGAACTTTTTTTTTTTAATCAAATGTTTGATCTGTATTGACCCTGCAAACAGAACATCCTAGGAAAGTAACTTACACGTGGAATGGTTTAGATCAAAGCACAATCGTGTCTTAGAGTAGCTCAGGCATAAAACGGTTTGGATCACTTGCAGGAAGTCTTAGAAGCTGAAACACATTTCAGACAATTTGAGTCATTTTGCAACAAAGAACGAGGAAAACATTCAGTCTGACGACGTACAAAGCTGAAAAAAAGAAATGACAGAAAATAAAAGAAGCTGTGATTGAAAAGTGGTAGTAGCTGCATTACAATAGCGCCTGCAGAAATTGTCAACATTCCGCTAATATCGACAAAACACAATTTTGCAGTTGCGATGTTTCCATTAAATAAATAAAATCACATATGAATAAGCTTGTTCACGTGATAAGCGTCATTAAAAATTAATCATGCCACGCCATGATCCTCCTACTAATTCCTATCTTCTGCCTCGGGGTTTGGACCAGTGGCAACATCCGGCTGCTGGTCATGTGACTTGTGTGATATGAAAAAACAGTTTCCATTGCAGTTTTGTGAAATAAACCAGTTTTGATATGGCCAATTGTGAAATTGCGCAACTAGATGCTCAATGGAAATGCAACTAGTGATTGAGTGGATTGGAATGAAAACGCCTGCATAGTTTCATATTTTTATTTGTAATAAATGTAATCATTTTACAATTCTGTGCCACTTTAAGTTGATCTCTAGCACATAAAGTCGCAGAGATGATGCTGACGCTTGTGGCGAGAGAAAGTTTGCGTACATCCACCGGCACATCCAGTCATCCGGAGATTTCTTTGCACAGCAACAGGCAGAAACGCAGAAAATGCCTCACAAAAGCTGCAGAAGACAGCTGATATTTAAAGGAAATGTTTTTGATGTGGCGCAGTCATTCAGATAATGCAAGAAAGATCAAGTGGCTTGGGCATGGATCCACTAAAAAACACAAGTAGTGGAATGGAACTGGCCCACAACTGCCCAAACACCCACCATTAATAACCCCCCTCTCAGCCCCTCGCCACAAAAAGACAACCCTCAGCCTCCAAATACCAGGTTGTATAGAGCGGGGGATGTGGGGGAGAGGCCACCAGCTACTGCAGGACAGCTGGGAGCATAAAAATAAAAGCTCCAGACCAGCTGTGACTCAAAGAAATGTCCCACCATGACCACCACACCCTCCACTCACTGCAAATCAGCTGCCATTAAATATGTAGACTAATGGAGGTTTCTAAATTTACACACACACACGCACCTCAGGTTTTATTGCACAGAACAGACGTGTGGCTGAGCGGTGAGGAAGAGCTGCTTTTAGGCACAACCTAGTGAGGGGCGAGGAGCCATTTTCTGCACCTTATGAACATTTGTTGGCAATTAAATGGAAAAAAAATAGAGGAAGCATACGTTTAATTTTAGAGTTAAGCACGCTACGATTGTTTCAGTAAATCATAATGGAATTACCCTCATAATGGTTAGTTAGCCTTGTAAAAGCCAGAAGAGGAAACCATAAGCAATTTAAATATACTTTATAGCAAAGCAAAATTTTATTTTGTATGTTTTTTTAAACGGCACAGTAAAAAAGATTCTATTTGTCACAAATGTTTTCAAATCAAACTGATTTCAAATGCACTGCAAAAAGCACAAAATCAAGTATTTTAAAAAAATCTAATTCTTAGTGCAGGCAGAAACGCAGAAATACGCAAATATCTTAATTAAAACAAAAACTAAACTTTTCAGCAAGATGCAGCAGCATGTTTTAGGTCAATAATTCTAGAAAATTGATGAAATGTTCTACTTCCAATGGCAGGGAAATGACCGTCACCCCCCACAGAGCCGGGCTGTTTCAGATAGCTTTTCACCCAAGTTGGTAGATGAAATCAGGTTTGTGTATTTACTCCGGTTACCGTCTAACATTAAAACTTGAAATCATTTTTCACAGCGCTGCACTGATAACATACCTGCAAAATGTCACTGAGATCCAGCAGCATGTCTGAGGAAAAAAGGTCAAGGCAAACAGAATGAAAGGAAGAACACAGAAAGGTTGACCACAGATGGGAAAGGACAGCTGCGGCTGATGACGGCTTCACTTCAATATTTTCTTTGAAACAATATTTTGAGAAAATAAATAGATAAATGTTCCTGTATCATACACTCTGTGCTCTTTACATGCTTAGTGTTTTCTAATGAGAGCAACACTCAATGCAGAGCAGTTCTTTTAAGCACGGTAGTGGCGGACTGATGATTTTAACTCATCGGGATTCATTAAAATCAACGCAGAAATACTTTTATAAACCCAAAGGATTTTAGGATTAAATATGCATGTATAATCTACAACATAACGGTTGAAAACGAAAAGGATTAAAGTGAAATCACCCTAAAACAAACCAAAAAGGAAGTTGAGTAACTGACATGAAGAACATAAGGAAGATTTTTATGAATTCACTTAAATTGTTGCTTTTGATGTGACTGTCTGGCTGCCAAATTGGGATTAATTTTAATTTCCAACGTCTTAAAAAAAGAAAAGAAAAAAAATCCTAATTATATACTAGTCCAAAACGTGTTTCACAAAAACACACCGTTTCGGCAACATCAGCCTCTGGATGTCTCTTCCTCCTAGTGCTCAGCTGGCGCAGACATTTGGTTGCCGTGGTTACAGTGTCTCCGTGGCGACAGGTGCACCTGTCTCCAGGGTGTCAGGCTGGATTAACGAGGCTCCTCTGAAACGGGCCTCACAATAGAATTAGCAGGCGTGCAGATGAGATGGAAAACATAATCCCGGCACACGCCACCTGGAGATTAACGGACAACCTGCAACCGATCAGGAGAACCAAAACCAGGAGAACCTTAAACACACATCTGGGTTCTGCTCCTGAGCACCGGGAAGGACACAAGGTCCAGTTTGATGGGTGGTGAGCTTACAGATGTTTATCTTAATGTCGAGTTACGTCTTAGGACAGATTGTTCTAAGACGTAAAACAAAAAGCACAGCTGTTCATATGAGCAATGAAAAGATAAGATCAACCATTTAGCCATCAAGTTTTAATGTCTTTATATAAATTTTCATTTGGATAAAAGTCAAGTGTTTGGTCCAGTCCAGCAATTTTACCTTTGATCTCTGAAACCAACTAAGAATTTCCTTAGTTTTGTTAGTGACTATTGTCTTGCTTCATCCACACTTTAACCCAAATGCTCCACCTGTACTCTGAACAGTAATGTGACATTTATGTGCTTATTAAAGGGGCAATATGTAAAATTGAAAATGGTCAGCTTTATATCATGTCATTTCCTCATCAAAATCAGACCTGGAGTGTTGCTTTGATTCTTTCATGCATGTTTGAGAAATCCTTCAGTCTCCCATGGCAACCATTCGGGCATGGCTAAATGCTCGCTCTCACAAAGCTCCGCCTGTTTCCACAAAGCTCCTCCCTCTGAGCTGCAGTCTCCAGCCAAGTTTCCGCCTCTCGGCGTACACCTCCCTCCCCCACTCAGCTCCTCCAGACTAGTAGCAGCAATTAGTAAACATTCGCTGGAAATGGGCTGAGCTCATGATAGAAACTACTTATTAGTCCAACTCTCCAAAGAGCTGGTGTAAATGCCATAATGGAGCAGCATTGTTGTGGTGACATGCCAAAGGCAGAGTCAGGGAGTAGGAGCTTCTTAAAGGGACATAAGCCCAATTTCAAAGCGTTAGGATTGTGAATTCAATTTTCTTTTAAGTTATCTTTGATGTATGCTGTAATTCATAGAAACTGAAGGTAGCAGTTACTTAACTGTGCTATAAAATGACGAGCATTTTATGGAGCTTTGCAGCACCATCATCTGAATAAAATGTGAATGTTTAGAGGTAAAAACTTATGAGACATACCACAACTGTACAATTATTTACGTACTGAATTTCCATCCAAAGCCAATGGCCACAGTTTTAAAAAAAGCAACACCTCAAGCTGAAGTAAAACTGTGTGACCGGATAGGCTGCGAACCAGAGCGAGCCATGGCTCTGGTTTACTGCTGTCACCAGAAAACAATGCATCACAGCATCACTGCATTCCTCCACGCAGTACATTAAACCCAAATTGGGTTTCTTCTTTTGAAACAAATGTCATTGTTCTTTTAAAGGTGAATAAGCATCTGGTCACAGCAACATTTTTATCTGTTTTAGATTACAGAGACTTGTTATATATGAACGCCTCAGCACAATTGCTGCTAAAAAGTTGATACTATCTATCCATCATGTTTCTCTGGGGTTTGTTACAAACTGTAAAGCCTTGACCCATCATTCCACTCGAGGGAACTGGCCGTCTTTGTCCACCAGGAGGTTGAGACATTGGAACACTTTTATTTCTGAGGCCTTGCTTGGGCTGCTGCCCTCCTACATCTGTGATCTAATCACACAGAGAAACGTTGATTCTCACTCTGTGTTCAAATGATCATTTCTTGTTCTCTGTCCCTTTTCCCCACACAGAATTGGGAACAACTGCCTTTGTTTACTCTGCTCCATCAACATATGTTGCAAAAAGATTGGAAATTAATTGAACTAATTTCATTGAGCACTTTTAAGTCCAGACAGAGCATTACAGATAAATTCTTAAAATTGTGACTGTTTTTAATAATTATTATTTGTATGGTATTTTAACTGTGTAACTGTTTGTAATTGTTGTGTAACCTTTGCCGCCTCTTGGCCAGGATTCTAGGTTTTTAATCCCAATTGGATTTTCCTGGTTAAAGGAGCAGTACGGCAGAACCTTTCCGAGCTTTACATCATAACATGTTATTCCCTCATGAAAAACTTACCCGGAGTGTTGCTTTGATTCTTTCATACATGTTTGAGAAATCCTTTAATCTCCCTTAGCAACCATTCATCTGTGCAAAACGCCTGGGTGGATGTAGCTCCGCCTTCAAAACGCAGTTACCAGACTTCAGAGTTTCCGCCTCCCTAAACACACCTGAAGGATCCTCAAAACCTCCTCAGTCCTCAGTGGTTCAAGATATTATCCTCTCTGGCCCGGCATTTACTAAACGTAATATTTGTGGAGATCAAAGAATGACCGTCACCTTTGACACTAACTTAGAATTATGAGGAAGTCCAACAAACACTAAGTAGTTCTCTAAGAGCATCTACTATGCTACAAGCTTACACAAAAACAACCATTTGCAATATGTTTGATTGTGGCCCACAATCTTTCTTTGTCCAAGCTCCAGATTTTCATAGAGAGGTACTTCTTTAATTTTTCTCAAACATACCAACAATGTGTGGGACTCTGTTAACAGAAGTCCTTAAGATTCAAGAGACTCGGTGGTCTGACTGCAAGCGGTTCCATTCTAAGGAGGAACAAAACGTTCAGATTTAGAACAAGGCCACAGCAACCTGCTGATGTTAAGCAGCTCTTTCCTCCCTCGAGAGAAAGCCCAGTAGCATCCCAGTTCAGAGATTCGGCGTTGCTTAGCCTCTTTTAGTAACTGGGCTGACCTCTCTCATTGAGGAAATTTAAAAATAGCTAATGGAGATGCTGCTGGCCTTCTACAAGAATGTTCTGCTTAATGGTCGAGTTAGATCAGCAAGAAGTTCAAAGCGCTTGATAGTTATTTCTACTCGATAACAGGGGAAGTGGCAAAAAAGTTTACGCTATAAAGTTTAAAGGAAACAGAACGTAGGCCGGAAGAACACAAATTGAAGCAGAACTGGCTGTGTGTGCATAATCTGTCTGAGGTCTAAAAATGGATCTGTGTTCCAGACTGTTGAGCATCTCTACGCTGTTGGTGCTCATTAAATTCAACTCCAGGTAAGACTGAGCCCTCCTCCTCCTCTTCCTCCTTCTCCTTTTGTTTATGTCCTGATCATCTCTACAACTTCACCCAGCTGTGGGAAAAGGAGGAGGGGAGGCAACTATTTTTACCACAGCCTTATCCCTCCAAACATGCGTGAACAGAAAGGCCTGTGGAAATGAACCCACACAGAAACACAGACACAAACAGAAGCTGAGTCAACAACGCAGGAGCAAAGGCCTCACAGTGCCTGCTCCCCTCTCTTTCATCAGAATAACAAACCCGCCGGCGGTTGTGTAACCCAATCATCCTCACAGGCCAGGCGTGTCGGGAACGGCACGGCATAGACATGCCTAGCCCAAATGTAAAGAGGTTCTATGTTCATCAAGAAGTCCCAAAGTTCTACCTGTACTTCCTGTCCGCTGTAACATTTAGGTTTGTATTAAGGCAGTTCAAGATGTCAATTACCAAGACCATTTCTAAATATATTTCAATTGAAGTAGTGGAATAAGCTCTACATGCAAGAACATCTCACCGCAGTGGTGCACACATTCCTCAGATTGATCCCAGAGACTCTAGGATGTTTCATTCAGAAATGTTTTTGATGACATGTTCTGGTAAATAAGTAAAATAAGGTGCCTTTTTGGTATTTAGTCATAAATTTTTGTTTTGCCATGAGAAAAGACTGATGTTTTTTTTTCTTTAGATCAAAGAATATACTCATCGACACATAGCACACTTGGTTACGGAAAGGATACGAGGCGTTCCCTCGGTGCGGCAGACCAGGTAGATACAGGCGGCCATGATGTGATCAGACTTGCGGCCGCGTGTCAGGCTTTTATTGAGGGCCATCTTGTAGAAGTTGAAGGCCGTGTCCAGGCAGTGCTGGTTCATCTGAAGCTGGTGGCCCAGGGTGTTGATGTGTTGTTTAGCTGAAAACACAAAACCACATATTCAGAATAATTACAGAGGAAGAAGTTGTTCTACTTATGCGCTATAGCAGTGGTTCTCAAATGGGGGTACGTGTACCCCTGGGGGTACGTGGAGGTACTGCAGGGGGTACGTGAAGCTTTTCAAAATATCTTTAAAAAATCAGTAGGCTCCTCATAATAAGTCTTGGGAAAAATTAGTTTGTGAAAAGTTCGATAAAATATAAATGTGTGTTCATGCACTGAATTTTATATTCAGTATTTAGTTTCAATATCCTTTAAAATAAAACGGTTTGACTGGTTTTATACCTTCCTGGTGGTCACCGTCTTCTGTTTTTCTTTTTTGTTTAACCATGCAATGTTTGCAATATGGATGTATTTGTCAGGTTCACTGATATAAGTTGTTTGGCTTTAATAAATCAGACAGTGATTTTACAGCACTGTACCTCTTTTTAATTCCAAAAATGTTTTGCCCGTGTCAGGGGGTACTTGACTAAAAATATATTTTTAAGGGGGTACATCACTGAAAAAAGTTTGAGAACCACTGCTCTAGGGTGTCCCTACGCTCTTTCAGGTCTCATACTGATGTTTCCAGTTTTGTTAGAGCCAAATTATAGACAGCGTTTCACCAGGAGACCTAGAGTGAGGAGCCCCGCCCCTTTCCCCCTTGCGCCTCAGACAGAGTTTGGGGAAAAAGATGGCGGTCGTTCTTCGTTCGCTAAAGCTGTTCTTGTTTACAGGTTAGTAGTGTGAAGCTGGTGGAAACTGTCCCCGCTAAAATGTAAATTTACAAGTTCATTCGGTGCTGATTTCGTAATTACTTGCTAGACGTGTTTAGACGTTCGAGGGAAAAAGAGTGATTTTGTTTCATAATTACGGTTTGTAGCTATAACGGTCGTAAAACAGCCGTTATAGAAGTTTGCTACATGTATCTAAACTTCGATCCACTCCCCGACCCAACCTTATTAAGATTTCGGTGGTATCCTGACGGATTGTGTTATCTTTTGATAGGAAGTGTTAAAGTTACTCTGTTACATGTACCGGAAATCAGTTCTCATCAGTTTCAAACATTTATTATAGACGTTACCACTTGTCCCCTACTACCCTGTAATTGATTCTACTGTACTAGCTTAAGCTAGATCTAGTCCTCTAAATATGCCCATATTAAATTATAGAACTAATAATATGATTAAATTTTTCAGAGTTATTACAATTCAAAGAAATTAGTAGCCTTACAATTTCACTGAACTTGAGGAATAGTTTTCTTTTTATGTAAATCTGTAAGATTTAAATCGATTGTTGAATTGTTTTGATTTGGCCCATGGATGCTGTCACAGCTGGTGGGGGCTGATGTTGTTTATTGAAGTAGATGGAATATGGTTGTTTTGGAGCAACGGAAGGACACATGGACATGAATGCACAAAGGAATGTTCAATGTATGATTGCATGATTTCATGATTTTGACAATTTGTAATAAAACAGACAGAGTTTGGGGAAGAAAACGGCGGTCGTTCTTCGTTTGCTAAAGCTGTTCTTGTTTACAGGCTTCCCACTCGGAAGAAAGGAGAAGAAGAGACGAAACAAAACAAACACCAATTGTTACAACTGTTTCAATACAGCTGAGACATGTAACATAGGTATAAAAAATATTTTTTCTGAGGTAACAGCCTGCGATGTCATCGATGACATCACGTCCGTCCCTGACTGTCACTGATGACATCAGACCGACAAAACGAACGTGATGTCATCGATGACATCGCAGGCTGTTCCTTCAGAAGTGCTTGAATAAGACGACCACGTGGTAATGTGAAGGCCTGTGAAGGCCTGGGATCCTTCAAGGACCTGGCCTGTGAAGGCCCTCGCACCGAACGTGGACGCGAGGGCCTGTGAAGGCCAGGGATCCTTCAAGGACCTGGCCTGTGAAGGCCCTCGCACCGAACGTGGACGCGAGGGCCTGTGAAGGCCAGGGATCCTTCAAGGACCTGGCCTGTGAAGGCCCTCGCACCGAACGTGGACGCGAGGGCCTGTGAAGGCCAGGGATCCTTCAAGTACCTGGCCTGTGAAGGCCCTCGCACCGAACGTGGACGCGAGGGCCTGTGAAGGCCAGGGATCCTTCAAGGACCTGGCCTGTGAAGGCCCTCGCACCGAACGTGGACGCGAGGGCCTTTGAAGGCCAGGGATCCTTCAAGGACCTGGCCTGTGAAGGCCCTCGCACCGAACGTGGACGCGAGGGCCTGTGAAGGCCAGGGATCCTTCAAGGACCTGGCCTGTGAAGGCCCTCGCACCGAACGTGGACGCGAGGGCCTGTGAAGGCCAGGGATCCTTCAAGGACCTGGCCTGTGAAGGCCCTCGCACCGAACGTGGACGCGAGGGCCTGTGAAGGCCAGGGATTCTTCAAGGACCTGGCCTGTGAAGGCCAGGGATCCTTCAAGGACCTGGCCTGTGAAGGCCCTCGCACCGAACGTGGACGCGAGGGCCTGTGAAGGCCAGGGATTCTTCAAGGACCTGGCCTGTGAAGGCCCTCGCACCGAACGTGGACGCGAGGGACGCGTCCACGCATACAGGTGCTGGCGCTCGCACCAGCACCTGTATGCGAGGGCCTGTGAAGTCGTGTAAAAGTAGTAGAAAAAGTTGAGTACCTCTCTACCGTTTCTACTCTCTGCTCCTTCCATGCGTTGCTCTAGGGCAGTGGTTCTCAAATGGGGGTACGTGTACCCCCGTGGGTACGTGGAGGTACTGCAGGGGGTACGTGAAGCTTTTCAAAATATCTTTAAAAAATCAGTAGGCTCCTCATAATAAGTCTTGGGAAAAATTAGTTTGTGAAAAGTTCGATAAGTTCATGCACTGAATTTTATATTCAGTATTTAGTTTCAATATCCTTTAAAATAAAACGGTTTGACTGGTTTTATACCTTCCTGGTGGTCACCGTCTTCTGTTTTTCTTTTTTGTTTAACCATGCAATGTTTGCAATATGGATGTATTTGTCAGGTTCACTGATATAAGTTGTTTGGCTTTAATAAATCAGACAGTGATTTTACAGCACTGTACCTCTTTTTAATTCCAAAAATGTTTTGCCCGTGTCAGGGGGTACTTGACTAAAAATATATTTTTAAGGGGGTACATCACTGAAAAAAGTTTGAGAACCACTGCGCTATAGGATTTGGAAGCACAAAATACCTCAATTATATAACCATAGCAATCAGTGGGTGAAATATTAATATTGTAAAGGACTGTTTGGAGTTTAATTATTGTTGGCTAGCATATTCCACGCGTTATGAATCCGCGTTTTTCATGCCGACATAAAATTTAGCTAGTTGGACAAAGAGGACACTTTTTGAAACTACAAACAATATTTAAACTTCTTTTTTTTTTGATAGTCCAAGTTTTTGATGTAGCTGGAAAACCATCCAGTTCAATAGTTTTTATGTATTAACCCTCCTGTTATGTTCTGGGTCAAACTGACCTGTTTTAAAGTTAAACTTTTTTTTTTTAAATAGTTGGAAGTATTTTTTTTCCATGAAACGTTTTTATGTCTTAATAGGTGCACTCTACATAGAAATTGAAAATTTATTCATTTTACACATTTGCACCACCCCCTGCGTCTACGTTTTACATAGATATTGTTTGGGTCAATTTGACCCGGCAGTCAGGTTAAAATAAAAAAATATTTAGAATATCCAATTCTATATGTTTCCTTGTAGCTATGAATCATATTTCACCACACACACACAACCCACATACTGTACATGCACACCCAGACACACACAAGCCCACTTTCTCACTATTCTCTTCACTTCACTAGGAAACTGCGAGAAAGCAGGTGTTCATACAACTTTTGACGGGAATCTTTTCTGTTCCAGTGGATAAACTCCACCCACACTGAGTGACACTCAGCAGAAGTGGAGGGAAACATCAATACTCTCTGCATGACTCATTTATCTTGATTTTAATCAGCGGGTCAATTTGACCCTGAATAGTATGTGTGTCTCAAGTTCAATTATAAAGATCACCCATTGAAAAAAAAAAAAAAGTGTAATATAAAATTTTTTACCAAAGATCAATTTCAAGGAAATTATTGTTTTTTTGTGTCTATGTTTTTAACAGTGGACATAAAAAATGTAAATTCCACTTTTTCATGTCCAAA
Organism: Xiphophorus couchianus; assembly: GCF_001444195.1. Lineage (NCBI taxonomy): Eukaryota > Metazoa > Chordata > Actinopteri > Cyprinodontiformes > Poeciliidae > Xiphophorus > Xiphophorus couchianus. The sequence continues at coordinate 938,625 of NC_040240.1, forward strand.
TGAGTAAATGAGAAGGTTGTCGTCACTGATCCTTAATTTCTGAGAAATAAAAAACATCATTGGACAAATATTGATTAAAATGATTAGTATTGGAGTTAATAATCAGATACAAAAATGTTTAGGAGGATTTTTTTGGTTTCTGACACTACTGCATGAACATTATTGCTGTACCTCAGAAACTAACATAATAGGAGGATTAAGTAACTTTTAGAGGAAAGTAACTTCACTGTATTTTATTTCAGGATATCAAAGTATAAGGTGATTATAAAGACATAGCAAAATATTCAGATTTTGTTTGTAACAAAAATAAAAACAAGTGTTGAAATTAATATATCATTTTCCTTTTACTTGTCACATCATTTCACAATGACATAACATACGACCCAATGTGATAAGTTTAAGCTGAATGATTTATTTTATAAAGTCAATACAGATCTAATTGCTTGAATTAAATAGTGCTGCTTAAAGTTTAAGCTGATGGTGCTGATTTATGTATTTTATGTCGTGTTGAATATCGACAGCATGGTGGTTCCAGCTGGTAAAATAATAAACCACCATAAGCAGAAATGATTCATAACCCAAGAGAACAGTCTAACGCTCCATAAGAGCTTCTTCTGCTCAGTCAATTATACAGTATTCTGTCATGTTCCATCCATCATTACAGTGGTATTGTTATTGCGCAATTGCAAAGATTATCTGAGTTCTATTAGGAGTAAATACTCAGGCTCTAACGAGCAGCAGACTTACTCACTCAAACACGTGTTCCCCATCTGCAGACACACAGACTCAGGTACAACAGATGGAGAGCCAGGTCAAACATGATTGCACTAAGTGCTGCCAGGAAGCTGTGGTGTGTGTGTCTGTAGTTCATGACCTCATATGTGCTAAACAGGTCGTCGAAAGTTAACACACAAAGCCAGATGTGTGACCTTACTGAGTGGGTTGTCTGGGAATGTGAGGGACTGAGCTCATCATGCTGAGTGGATGTGGAGTCACAAAGTGTGTACGCTGCATCAGACAAACACACGTTATCATAGTCTACTCAAAACCACGTCTAAACAATCCTTCATAGCTACTCGTCTTATTCACTTCGATTAATCTGTCCTGGGTTGCAATAAAATAATAATAAAATTAAATACATTTCTACCGGAACATCGTATCTGTTTGGAGTCCCAACGGAGATGTTTGTTTTATGTTGTTGCACTTTTTCTATAAATGTAATCAAAACTGTAAAAAAAAAAATTCTAAAAAATAGGGGTGTAAAATTTCATCGACTTACATTTGATTGTTGATTAATGGCTTAGAATTAGTTACAATCGATTAACTGATAACGTCCGCTACCTTCTTTCAGTGTTGTAGTTCGGCCGCCATCCAGAAGAGGGCGCCGCTCGTCGTCCAAGAGGAGCCAGTTATAAGAGAAAGACGGCAGATGGCGCGTCCTTTAACAAGAGAAACGGTCCAGACAGTCCGGTGTGGGATGCAAAATGCTCTTTTTGCGTTTCTATTTAGAAATATAAACACTCGACAAAATCCTCAAGTTTGACCTTATCAGCGCTCATTCAGCCGAGCTGGATGGCAGAGCAGCGTCAACTTCTTATTCAAAAGCTACTGGTGTAATATAAAGGCGAGGATGTAATGCTAGAAAAGCGGAAAGCATGATGCAGCAACATTTTTAACATGATCAAATGCCAATGAGGATGGTTGATTTAGGGGTTTCGGGGAGATTATAAAGATGCATAAGTTTAATAATGCCAGAAACCACAACTTTCTTTTAATTCAGTCAGTATATAACACAGCTGACGACATAAAAAAACTGATTTTGTTCAAATACAGCACATGAAAAAAAACGTCAACTCCACGATACAAGTAAATACGCAGGTTTTGAAGAAAATGGCCGCCTATTAGTTAGTCGATAACTTGCGTCTGTAATAAAAATTAGTATCGTTAAGTGGATTAGAACTTTTTGCTATAACAAATGAACTACAACAGCTTCTTGGGGAAATAGAGTACAAAAAAAAATCACATTTTTCCTGCCAGAGAGAGACTGATTTAATATGTTGTAAACAAGTCTAGATTTATGTGTGAATCTGAATTAGACATTAGATTTACACAGATCAGGATTTTTTTTTTTTTGGTCACTACCGATAACCATTCAAGTCTAAAAGCTTTAGTTAGTCTGAATTGCTAATTCCAAATGTCTGCCTACACACATTTCAACCCATTTGTGTAAACCACACATTTCCTGAAAGAGATGAACATCAAACAAACATGATGAGATTAGAAGATTCCAATCATTTATGCATACTGGACTTATCTGATTTTTACTATAGAGCATGTGGTTTCTTGATTACACAAGCAGGTTGGGAAAACTTTGTCCAATCAGTGAAGGCACCTTAGACTAATAGGTAATGTTGACAATACTCTTCAGCGTGGATGCTACTATTGAGAAAAGATGCAAAGTTAATAATTTTCAGTATGTGAGGTGTCTAAAAATCAAGCCAGAAGAAGAACAGAAATGTAAGCAGTTGACTGATCATCAATCTTCAAAAAGCCTGACCTGCAGTCCTGCTATTTGTTGATTTTTATTAAAGCCAAGAATCACCAAGCAAAACTAACAAGTCTATGTTAACGGTACAATGTAATGTATAAGGGCTCCACACTGAACCAGCTGCTGTAGATCCAAAGCTAATGGCAATGATGGTTCCTCATATCAGAGAAAGTAAGCAGGAAGTGAAATCAGCCTGCAGCTTTCATTGGAGCTCCTGGTCACAAGTTCAAACTATTCCACCCAACTAAGGAGCTAAAGGTTTTATCAAAGTCCCTATTCATGACATTTACATGAAGAGGGAGTAGGACACTGTGATGGTCTGACATTTACTCGTCTATCTGACTAAGTCAGCCTGGAAACAAACACATACAGATGAGCTACAACCCTCCCCCCTCCAAAAAAAACACATAGCTTTTAGGGAAGCCAATCAAAGCAAGTAAAATAAACAGCACATGCACAGTTTAAACCTGGGATGGGTAGTTTGATATGTTAGGAGCTCAAGGATGCTTTTCACTTGACATTGCATGGGCAGCAGATGTATGGTGCTAGTACAGCTTACAGCGCCCCCTATTGCCTATATGTCAGTAACGTTAATTTATTGCAGACAGGAAGTGTCCTAACTTTTTCATGTGAAAGTTCAACTGTCCCATTCCCAAAATGAATGCAACTCTGAATGGAATAAATTAAACATTTCAGAAGCTTTTTGAAAAAAGGAGCAGTGATCCAAGATGTAGGAAGTCCAATCAAATTATGATGACATTTTTGGATGGGCGGTTAATAGTCAAGTTTATTTTTATAGAACATAGAGAAAGTTCATAGTACGCTACATGATAAAACATTAAAAAAAAACATTTCATTAACATAGCAAAATAATTCCCAGGTCAATAAGCCTTGTCCTTTGGTAACTAGACTTTTCAGAGTTATTTGTCGGAATGGGCTCTATGACTTCACTGCTTTTATTTCACAGTGGTTACCACTACACACAAAAAAATTGAAGTTACAGTAAAAAAAAGAAGAAAGAAAGACAGAGAAAGACTGCAGTAATATCTCTATTTATTCTGTCATAGAACACATCATGTAGTCCTCAAAAACAGAATGGACAGACAGACAGTCTGACTATTTCAAACTCTTCTAAATGCTACCAAAGTCCCAGCAGGGAGCAGTAAACCAAAGAGGACACCAATGTACTAAATGTACTGGCTGATAAGGACTACCTTGTTTTGGTATGGGGACGAGGTTCTGCATCAAGTGGAGGAGTTTAATGATCTCAGGGTTTTGTTCACAACGTAGGAAAAATGGAGCAGGAGATCGATAGGCAGATTGGTGCTGCATCTGCAGCTCTATTCTGTTGAAAAGAGAGCTGAGCTAGAAAGAAGATACAGACAGACGGACGGACGGATAGAGTTAAACCTTTATTCAGTTAAACATTGAAATCTTTGTTTTTAATGTTTTTTTCACTCTTTAGGTGCCCAGATGGAGTTGGTATTTAAAGTCCTAATTTCACACTAAAGGAATACTTCTTTTTCTTCTGTTCTTCTAAAGGAATCCAGACCACATGTGTAGTTGAAAGTTGATTATCGCATTGCAAACTTTTCCCTAGTCTATACAGTCCCTATCCACTAACGGGAACACACACACTGTTTAAAATAATCCCCAGAATCCTTGAATGTTTTGCTGTTACTCAGAGCCCGCAGCAGACTGAAGGCTCTGTGACTCGGTTAATGAGTCAGACTGAGCATATGGTGGGAGCAGCCCAGAGCTTCTCTTTGCCCTGTAAAAGAGTTTAGTTTTACTGAACTCAGGGACTCAGGAAGTGAGAGTCAACAATGAAGAATACCAAAGAACTCTGAGGAGTTAGGAAGGAGGAGAACTGCAGATATACACAAGCTAGACAATATATCCGAGTCATTTCAGATATTTCTACTGCAGCTCCATTGCAGACTCTAAAGCTCGTTTCTCACTAAAAAGAATGGCAGCACAGGTAAGGTGTAAAGGGAGCTGCATTTGTATGACTTGTGTTTGAATGACTTTTTGTGAGAGGAGAACCAGGGCAGACATGACTGGCCCTATTATGCAGTGACATCTATGGAGAGAACGAAACGCAGCATGTTCATGCAAATACTACACTGAACCAGCATGGTGGTGAAGCAAGACCAAACAATCAACCTTCCACTAAGATCAGATCATGATGTAAATCTGTTCATAACAAATTCTACTGCAAAATCTGAGGGGTCCTGTTTGACAGCTGAAGCTTTGTCCTCACTGGGCCGTCAGCAGGACAACAATGATCCCAATCGCAGCAGCAAAACCTGCGACAGAGTGGCTGACAGAAATGAATCAAGATGTTCCAACGGTCCAGTCAATGTCTGGACCTCAACCTGATTGAAATGAACAGAGCTGGGCAGAAAGAAACATCTGCAAATGTCTACATAAAGAGTGGGCTGAAACTCCTGCACTCTGATGGAAGACACTGACAGTTATTGCTATCAGTGTGGAATCTGATGTGTGAGTTTATACACTGAAGGTTAGAGTTAACTCATTTTACAACCTGTTAAATACCAGGTCATTTTTATTGATTTTATTAATTTGTCATGATATGTAAAGTAATATAAGTGAAGGAATGCACTTTTATTCCTATAACAGTATGTATGAAGCAGAACCTTAAACATGCTTCAATTAGCCAAACCACGATATTTAAACTAAAGTTATACATAATTGACAAAAAAGCACAAAGTCTCATCCTTTCATTGCTGTCCTGCATCCGAGGGACTAAACACAGACTTCAAGATTTAAACACATATCTATGACTAACCCAAATAAACAGAACCCATAGAAACATTATGAGCTATCATATATTCCATAAACTAGCTAATTATAATCCCATAATGATTGAAAATAACCAAAAAATAAATAAAATAAAATTAATAGTCATTGGCAGTTGTAATCTGCAATTTTTGATAATATCTATCATTACTGCCACCTAACGGTAGGTTTGTACTTTCTGTCACTTTTGCAAGAGTTTCCACAAGAGTTTGTTGAGTTCGGTTTGGCTCAGGTTTGTTTGATGAATCCTGTAGTCTTACTTCCCTCAGCATAAATAATGTTTGAGTGATCTTTGGTCTTTTAGTTGTGGAACAAAAAAAGAAGGAGAAACCGAGTCCTTTCAGAATCTGTAAAGACCAAAAGTCGAGTAATGTGTCCCCAGTCCAAACCTCTTCTGTCCAACAGGGAGACTTTACAGTACTCATCTTTTTAACATTTATGTTGTAGCATGTTAAAAACGCCATGAAATGTTGAGCAGAATCAACATTACTCTTTATGTTTCTTTATTTCATCTAATTTGGGTGGAAAAAAAGATAAAAAAAAAAAAAAGATCAAAAACAAAAAACTTTCAAACGTCCCATAGTTTCACTAAGGGACTTTTAGCTAAAGCAGTGTGGCTCCCTCTGCTGGTCACTCACCTCTCTGCAACGTCTGAGCTCTGGACTCTGACCCCATCCCTGAGAAGTGTCCATCCCCAAAAGTTGGATTTTTAAGACCACCTAAAAAAAATAATAAAAAGTTGTAAGTAACTCAAAACACAAAGTGCTGAAATGTAAAATTTATTTCGATTAACATTCAAACCATTAAAAGACCATTTTAGACCTTGTACAGATTCCAAAATAAACACAAATTGTAAATTGGCTAAAATAAAAAGAAAAGGTGAAGATCAACATCACCATCAGAAACCAACAAGATAATCTAAAGAAACACAACAGTGTGATTCTACAGCGTACTCTAGTGGTCAAACGGCCCATCTACATAAATAAAATTGAAAACTGAGAGTCTGATTAGACAGAATTGAAATACTGACTGGTACATGTGAATGTCTTTAGCCTTACAATTATTCAAAATGTATCTTTTATTGCAGTAGCATAAGCTCACTCTGGAAAATTTAGAATAATACAACTTTTAATTTAATTTAAATACATTTATTTACTGGGGTGGGATCATCAGTGGGCTCCATTAACACTTCCTAAAAAATAAAGCAAATGAACGTAATATTTAATTTAGCATACTTTTTGAGTTTTGGGGACATTTTAATTAGTAATCCACAACTGTGTGTGTCTGTGGGGTATAAATATGACATAACACAGAGACTCATTTCTCCTACCAGCTCTTCTATACAGCAAAGAAAATCAGAAACACATTTAAATAAGAAGATGTGTGTTGATCCTCTAATGCAAAAAAAGAAAAATAATTACTACTATAGAAAGCTTTACTATATCTTAATAATAATAATAAAAACTTAATAACTGGCACTGCAAGGAACAAGACTGAACCAGGACCACACACAGCGAGCTGTATGAGAAAAGGTGTGATAAAATGATCTCTGCATGAGGACTGGGGCACCAGGGGGGCCCAACAGGTCCCAGAGGAGCGGGCAGTGTTAGGATGACCACAGGCAGGAGTAGACAGCCTAAAATGGACACCAGGTCCCAAGACTGTTGAGACCTGGCATCTTTCCTCTGTCCTTCTTCTGCTGGAAGGACAGAGGACAACTGAGATTGGTAATAAAATATAGACTGAAGACAAATAAACCAAAACTGAATAAACAGTAAACTTAAATGTCTCATGACTTAAGATATGCCCAACTCTATCCAAAGATGAAAAACTAATCATTCGGCACGTGGATTCCAACTTCACTTCAGGGCCAACGTCTGTCAATGAGCAAAATACAAAACGCCTCAGCTCCAACTGTACAGCAACCCGTCCAAACCCAGGTGAGGAAAATTCACAGTCCTGCTCTGTCAAAACTTTTATCTTAAGTCAGACAGTTGGAACAGGTTCACTGAATGGACATATTTTTAGTTAGTTGTGTGTTCTGAGCCATTGTTTTGTATGAATGATTAGCAATTTAGCCTTTCCCCCCTCAAAAGTTACTCTGTTAATTTTGAATTTTGGAATGAATCTAAGTGTGTTTTCACACCTGATGGTCCGGTAGACTCGGTTCTATAAGGGACCAAAATTGCAACATTTGCTACATTTTCAGCAGTTCACTTTCACACTGCACTGAGTCAAACAATCCAAGCTAATTGAGAAACCTGTTCCCTTCCTCGCTGCACCAGGAACCACTGAAGGAAACAACAGTTGCTCTCAGCTTCCTTCTTCTTTTGTGACAAAGGAAATACAACTTTCTTTGTCACAAAATGTAAAACAGATTGGAGTGGTGTGAAATTTTAGCGACTGTAGCATTCCATTATCATCTTTGGCAATGAGCCATTTCTCCCGCAAGCTAGGCTAGCACGTTTGTTTTGGTTGCATTTACCCAGAATGCCCTGCACTGTAGTCCACTACCTGCTTCTGGAGCGCTTTCTTGGCGTTCACATATGCATTCGAACCGCACCAGAGTTCACGCCAACCAAACCGTGACCGTGGGTGGATCAGAGTTTGATTAGCATTCACATCTCACCAAACAAACCAGACTTTCTAGACAAACGAACCAGAATTTCATTAAAGCAAACTAAAGGGGGCTAGTGTGAATGCGCCCTACTTTGAGGTTACATAGACATTTTATTGTTCAATAGTTCCAGCTTTCAGTGCCATAATCATCTCACTGTTTTTTGCAACTTGTGTGAACAAGTCCTTCTTGTTCCAAAATGAAATTGTGGATCTTAACAATGCTAAGCAGTATAAAATAAAAGTGGAAAAAGAAAAAAAATCTCACACCCTAACAAACCAGAAACTAACACGTCCGTACGCTCTGAGAGGTGTCCCATCAGTCTCACCTTCTGAAGACACGAACTGTCCAACAGCCAGGGAGCCTCCGCCGCCAGTCTCTACAAACTCCACCTCGGAGACGATGATGTTGTCCTCCAGGACGGAGCCGCAGCCCATGCAGACGGCATCGCCACGCGCCTGGTCAACATCGATGTCCGAGCTGCCGCAGTGCTTACACACCCTGGAGCTCATGGTTTTGTTCTGCAGACCTCCAAACCTGGATGAAAATATGACAAAATGTCAAATATGAATTCCTTGACAAAATAAGAACAAAAATAAAAAATAATAGTGCAACATTTATCACTACCAGAGGGAGACCCTCTACGTGCCCTCAGAGCATTTAGAGAAATGCACTGGGCCCAAATGTACTGGGTCCAGTACATTTTTAATTACTTTTAGGATGAACCTTATTAGGAATGCACAATATATCACCAACATTGGTATAAGCCGATGTTTGTCTTTTGTTATATATATATATATATATATATATATATATATAACAAAAGACAAACATCGGTATACCATGTGTACCGTATTTTCCGCACTATAAGGCGCATGTAAAAACCTTCAATTTTCTCAAAAGCCGACAGTGCGCCTTAAAATCCGGTGCGCCATATATATGGACCAATATTCAGCCGGAACTACGGTAAGCAGCCGCCGACTTCATTTTCCCCGTAGAAGAAGAAGCGCGCGGTGCATTCTGGGATATATGACTGAGCGAAGCTTGCCATTTCCATTTGTATTTGTGTAAAGACCCCAAAATGGCTCCTAAGAAAAGACACGCTTACGAGGCAGAGTTCAAACTCAAGGCAATCAGTCACGCAAAAGAACATGGGAATAGAGCAGCAGCGAGAGAATTTAATATTAATGAATCAATGGTGCGGAAGTGGAGGAAGCAAGAAGATGACCTGCGCCAAGTAAAAAAGACTAAAAAGAGTTTCCGAGGGAACAAAGCGAGATGGCTACAGTTGGAGGACAAACTCGAACAGTGGGTTGTTGAACAGAGAGCAGCAAGTAGAAGTGTCAGTACAATCACTATTCGAATCAAGGCAACAACGCTAGCAAGCAAACTTAACATTCACGAATTTAGAGGCGGTCCTTCTTGGTGCTTTAGGTTTATGAAACGACGTAATCTCTCCATCCGCACACGAACTACTGTTTCACAGCAACTGCCAGAAGACTACCAAGAAAAGTTGGCCACTTTCCGCGCATATTGCAACAACAATATTACTGAAAAAAAGATCCGGCCAGAGCACATCATTAACATGGACGAGGTTCCACTCACCTTTGATATTCCTGTGAACCGCACTGTGGATAAAACGGGAGCACGTACGGTAAATGTTCGCACCACAGGGAATGAGAAGTCATCCTTCACTGTAGTTCTTGCTTGCCAGGCTAATGGCCAGAAACTTCCACCCATGGTTATTTTCAAGAGGAAGACCTTGCCAAAAGAAAACTTTCCAGCTGGCGTCGTCATCAAAGCTAACTCGAAGGGATGGATGGATGAAGAAAAGATGAGTGAGTGGTTGAGAGAAATTTACGTGAAGAGACCGGGTGGCTTTTTTCACACAGCTCCGTCCCTATTGATCTACGACTCCATGCGCTCCCATATCACCGATGGTGTCAAAAAACAAGTGAAGCGCACTAATTCAGTACTCGCCGTCATTCCGGGTGGATTGACAAAAGAACTCCAGCCACTAGATATCGGTGTCAACAGGGCATTCAAAGCTAGACTGCGAACTGCGTGGGAACAGTGGATGACAGAAGGCGAACACACGTTCACCAAGACGGGGAGACAGCGCCGGACGACATACGCCACTATCTGCCAGTGGATCGTAAATGCCTGGGCTGATATATCATTCTCAACTGTGGTCCGAGCTTTCAGGAAGGCAGGAATTGGCACTGAACCGCTAGACAACAGCAGCGACACTGACTCGATTAATGAGGACTTTGACGAAGCGGAGCCGGGCATGTTGGATGCCGCATTAGCCCAACTGTTTAATTCGGACACTGAAGAAGAAGAATTCGAGGGATTTGTGGATGAGTAATGAATTAGTAAGGTGAGCTTTGCATGTTTATTGTGTGTGTTTACAGCTGAACTGCTGTTTACAGTTTACAGCTACGTCACTGACTCGGGGAAAAAAATAAAACAGCTGTTTTTTCATTTTGGGAGTTAACGGAGTTGTCTGGTTTGTAATTTATTAATAAAGGTTTGTAATTTATTAATAAAGTTTGACTGACTTATCGGACTGTTTTGCTGACATTCCCTTTAGCGCAGCTCCATCTAATGGATGCATAACGTAACCCCAGCCTCTACTGTAGCGTCTATTCTATCAACACATTCTCACTCCCGACTCTAGTTGGGACGATTTCGGACCATGCGTTGCATATTATGCAACGACTTGGGCAGGGTCCTTCAGCTTCACATGTTGACGATTTTTGAAGGTTACGTATTTTGTTTTTTTTTCGTTTTGTTTTTTTTTCTCCGAAGAGTTTTTGCGGCGCTAGTGGCTCCTATTTTTTCCACAGTAGGCAGACAGGAAGGAGGGTGAGGAGAGGGGGGAAGACATGCGGTAAAGGTCGTCGGGACACATCGAGGACTAAGGCCTCCAAACATGGGGCGTGCTAACCCCCTGCCACAGCACGGGTTCTCGCAACCTTCAAAACCCTTAGGGTAAAACCCCTCACTTCACATATTGATATGTGATGAGGACAGACCATCCTATGCGTCAATATATGACGACTTGGGAGTGAGAATGGGTTGATTCTATGCGTCTTATAATGCGGTGCGCCTTATATATGAAAAAAGTTTTAAAATAGGCCATTCATTGAAGGTGCGCCTTATAATGCGGTGCGCCTTATAGTGCGGAAAATACGGTATATACACATGGTATTGGTACGTAAAACTGTGCCAATAGTAACAGTCAACATTTATTTCCAGCTTGTTATTTGTTTTTCTGGAGCGGGAGGTGACTTCTAACTCTGTGGCTTTTGTATTTTGTTGACCCTTCTGGGCCTCCATAAAGACAGCTATAGTGTTTAAGCACACAAATTCTGGGGTAATTTTCTAATGGAAGCTATATAATTATATATGTACTCCAAGTTCCAGTCAATTCCCATAAATCCTGATTAATTTACATAATATAAATAGAAAGTTTACAGTTTGTAAGTTTCAAATTCCCCCCACCCCCCACTTAACTTCTTTTTGAAAATGTCTTAAAGTTTGTTGCAAATCAACAATATTTGTATCCCCAAATGATAGAAACAAACTATTTAAAAAGTCAATTTTCTTTCACAGGTTGGTCTTTTAGTATTTTAGTACAACAAGAAACTATGCTATTGTGTAAAGAAACTTTGAATACTAAAATTCTGTCTTGAAACACCTATATACTTTGTGCAGCTGGTAGCTGTGCTGCATCATGGTGCCCATCAGCGTCTTTAGAGCCCGGGGCCTCCGAGCAATCGATGCGCCCATACTAGAGTGTCTGAATCGATGCTGCGGTATTTCCAGTGCCTTATTCCGGTTACAGTATGGTTTCCCAGCACATTCTAATCTGCTGCTGGACTGTACACAGAAATGAACGCCTCTGCAGTTCATTCTGCAGTGATTGTGCAGAACATCCCCCAGTACTCTGCTCCCATCCTTCGGTCAGCGACGTGGCACACGTCTCGCGAGCCCCCAACCCGCAACCCCCACCTTTACAAGCCAAGAAACAGACTTTTAGGAGAAATTAGAGAATAAAAATGTGCTTTAGATGTGCTGGTTGTTTTTCTTTTTTCAGTGGCCATTACGGACTATTTGGGAGCCACATGAAGCTGGTGAGAGCTGGGTGGGACAAGCTAACAGATGTCTGAAAGACACCAGCAAAGTGTTGAACTCTACGAGACGTGTGTCTGCGGACACCATGTCAACGCCGTGTGGCCACAGCGGCTCCATACCTTCAGTCCGGTGAACTTCGACGGGAGCAGCGTCAGGTCACGCCGTGACGACGCCACCCTTGGTGAAAATAAGTGGTCCCCACGTAAACTCTGTAACGCAAAGGCGTCGTATTCACTTCCACACTTCTGTCAAAGGAGCTGGGAGCGTAAGCGAAGCTAGCCACGTGATGACATTTTACGCGAGCCTGATATCTGCTGAAACACCGGCGCAACTCCCAGCACAACACCGAGCACGTGCGCTTGCTGCGTTGGGGAGACCCGGACGAGACCAACTTCAGAGGGGTGTTAGCGGAGAGGAGGGGACGAAAACTGAGCTCAAACACTGCTGGGGAATCTATTGTATTACTCATTTACTCAGTACTATGTAGTGGAATATAAAAACAACAGTTTTTAAGACTGTAAATAAATACAAACACTTTACGATAATCGTAGTTCCACCTATATTGTTTTGGAACTTTCCAACTTCCGCCTCCACGTTTAAGTTAATTACTATATTTTAAAAACAGTTATTTCTTTGCTATTTTTACGTCCCAAAATTTAGTCACATTTATAACAAAATCAAATAAAATTGTAGTCATTTCATTGCAATAAATGCTAAACAGCTTTCCCCTGAAACGATGCCACGTCTGTAAAGAAAATGTGTTGGTGTGTCAAGTTCACTAAAAACACGGAGTCTCTCTTTTTTTTTTTTTTTTTGAAAAGTCTCAATGTGTAAATTGTTTTTGTGTAAAAACCTCCGATATAGATAAAAACAATTAACCGGAGGTTCGAGAACTACAAGTAGCTCTTTGGACGATGTACAACGGCTTTTAATAACTTTAGCTAAAAATCATGAAGACACAACAGATGTTTTAAATATAGATATAAGAATAAATGTTTAGCACTCTGTCCACTTTTCCACATGAAATATTTGCATTTAAATTCCACAACAAAATGATACTAAAAGTAGAAATAAAATCTTTCAGTTTTTTTTGTGCGTGTTTTCCAACCTAATCCCAAAACAGTGCTCGGTTTTGGGATTTTTTTCAAAATCATTTTTCACAAATGTCAACATCCCCCTGAAGAAAATGTATCCATCCTCTTTTTATTTTTTGATCTATTTTAAACCTTTCACAAATTTGTGTCCCAAACTCTCTGAATGTTTGGACTTCTGTTATCCTCATTGGATGGCTCGAAAGACTTTCTGACAAATTGACTTCCGGACTCTCGAAAGTTTATTCCAAAACCTACTTTCTTCCTCTCACAAAGTTATTTTGTTGTAAATGTGTGGGTATATGTTGCCTTACTTAAAAAATAAAATCCCTCATGTTTAGCAGACACCAGAAAATCATGGGTCAAATCTGACTGAAATAAAAAAAAATAAAAACAAAACCCAAGCTCCTTCTGAAAAAAGTAACCCCCAGTACATAATGCTGCAGTTGCCATGGTAAACGTATAGCCAGATTATTGTACAGTATTTTTGTTGACATCTACCCAGTTCAAATTGTTTTATTTTACTAAACTCAGGCATATAATCAGTGACGTATGAGTCACTGGTTATATTTGTAGCTGTACGTTGCATTTATTGCACTGATAACTGATTTCATGCAGTAGACAAGACATTTATTACTCTCAGGTTTAAGGGTCTCTGATGCATAAAGCATCGTCAGCCATTTTATTTTGTAAATGCATAAAGCCGGAAGGTGTGATAGTAAAACATCCACCTGCATTAATGTTTTTGAAAGACCAAAAATGCTATTTGGGCCACAATAAACAAAATGAAGACGAAAACAGAGAGAAGACATTATGTATAAACATTTGATTTTATTTTGAACAGAAAGGTCCGACAACATGTGGCGCCGTCAGCAACATAACAAACAAGAAGGAGAAACATTGTAGTGTACTCAGAGCAGAACAGATTGCACACGTACACAACGGCAGTTTACATTTGGTTAAAAAATAGAAAGAATTATAATGAAGGGGCTGCACAGTCTGCCACTCCTTTATTTAAAGTACAGTTTTGCTTCTTATTCATATCTCTTTTTTGGGGTTAGGGCTTGCCTTTCTCCATCTTCTAAACCTTCTAAATCATGTGATCAAAAAAACAAAACATCTGTGCGTTGAAGTAGAATTAAGCTGAAGAAATGTGTTTTAATTCGTGAGGTGAAGGCGGCATGCCAACAGACATTTCGCTGATCAATTTTGTGCTACAAGAATCATTCTGTTGTTGTTCATGTGGAGAAATAAGATACACGCCGATACACAGGAGCATTCTGGGGGAGTCAGCGACACTACAGTAACAAACATTGGCATCTGAATTGTTACTGAGCAGGTTTACTAAAGAATCTCCTTGTTAAATGATTAGAGATCCACAGAGAAGTCAGTTACTGACCAGAGTCAGATTTTTACCTCCACAGAACCGGAGAGGCGATCTGTTCTCCCCACCTCAACACTAAAGAAGCTTTTGAATAGTTCTCAAGAAATTTACTTTTAAATCAGAAGCTCCTTTAAAACCGTATTTCCATGAATCCTCTTCATAAATCACCACGTGCTTTCAAATCATTCATGCTAACACGATGTTACACGTCCACCTCACTACAGCCGAGATTATAGAACCGTAGAAGCATGGTGGAAAACTCTACACCCGTCTGCAACCTGTGGCTCCGGAGCCACAAGAGGCCCTTTAGACCTTCAGCTATGGCTCTCAATAACTTTGACTAAAAATTAAACAATAAGATGGAGGTTTTTTTAAAACAGTTTCTCAGTTTATTCCTGTCTTTGCATTGAATTTCTACTACAAACACCAGCAAAATGTTTTATAGATCTGAACTTTTTGTCATTTTATTATTCATAATATTTGGCCCCAGAGGAAAAAAAATAAATCTTTTTGCTAAATTTTATGTTCGTCTTTGAATCCTAGAAATACAAATGAAATTATGTTTTCAAATAAATTTTCAATAGTAGATATTTATCTCAATTTATAAATTGTCTTTTTTTCCCAAATACATCAATGTGATGAATTCATGGTGGGGTTTTTTTTCCCAAGAATACACACAAATACCCATAAACCTATTTGAAATGGAACTCTAAAAATATCAGCAGCCTTTTCAAATTACCTGGTTTTATTTTTACATTAGCACATGCTAGGTCTGTTGCCAGGTAACAGTTTTTCAGAGTTACTGTAGTGTGTTGCCTCTGCTAAAATGCTCCACATCACACAGAGGTGACAAATCAAAATAAAATCTATAAAGTGACTATAATACTTCAATACAGTTTAGTTTAAAAAAGATGGAAGAACAGACAGGCTGTTACTCAAAGCAGGAATAGTTAACACAATAGCTCATAGAAAACTTTTATACATGAAACTACAATTAAAGTTCCTCTGTGTTTATTCCTCACTTTGGTCAGTGAATAGTCTGAAGCTCATTAGACACAGAAGCAGACGAGTTAGAGTGCAAGTTAGTCAAAAATCGGGGGGGGGGGGGGGGGGGGGGGGGGGGGGGGGAACTAAAACAAAAACAATAAACCAAAAAAAGGACCAAGTGATATCAGCCTATCAGAAACTGGACAGATGGGTGTGTTTTCTGGGTTTGGCCTCATCCAGAAAATCCTGAACACTTCAAACACTTACAGAATCTTTCAGTCCGTTTCTGTGCCTTCTTTCTTGGCTGTTGCCTCTAAAGCCGATGACCTTCTTCTTCTCATTTCCTTATTTTCTATTAAAATTATGCACATATTTTGCAGCTGACTGAGAAAGTGTAGCAACATTTTGACAGTCCTCTGTCCTCCCTAGCACTTAATATTTCTCACTTCTGCCTCAGAAGCGGTTTTCTACTGTAATTAGCAAAATCAGTTCAGGAAATCCTTCAGAGTTGAACGTTAGCAAGTTAACATGTTCATGCACATTTAAATTAGAGACCCACCAAACAGACAGCTGGTACCCAGTGTTGGGGACTTTAAGGTCAACTTTAGGGTCAGACATTCTACAGACAGAGAGATGGGTCACAGTAACGATGGATTTCGGTGTGGAAGTCGTTACTGAGTGAAGACTGACTGTTACTGTAATCATTTTCACCATCAGTGAGGTGTTCCAAACTGAGGCCACAGGAAGCACAGAGATGGAAGAAGCCTAACAGGTTCTCTCAACAGGAAGGATACAAAGAAAATTGGAATGCTGTTTCTATGTTTTTCTATATTCTGCCGTTGTTCTTTAGGAAAATAATTGTTTGGGCAGGTTAGAGCTTTACAAAACGCTGAGACTGGAAACGGCCGCCAAGAAAATTCAGATCCATGCACAATGTAGGAAAGTGGCAGCATGGAAAAAAGCTCTAGAAGAAGTGATTGTTGTTTTCAAAAAAAGTTTTAAAATAGTTTAAAAGAGCTAATGTAAAGTAGAACAGAAGACCCAGTTCTTACTTGGTTTTCAAAGGAATTCAGACAACAACTACAGCTTCTTAATACCAAGGAAAGATGAATATATCTGCTTCTCAACCTTGTGCCACAAGTTAAGCTGCATGTTTCCTTTAATGTGCTTAGAAAGAGTTTGGAACTGGAAGATACGACTTGGTTCTGTCATCCCTGCACAAACAGCAGCGTTTAAAATCCCTGCGCAATGAACCGAGTGTAAAAAGTGTGTTGTACAACCTTCATAAGAATACAGAGTAACATTTCTGAATTAATATTAAATCCTCCAACATTAGCAAGCCTCGACGTTCTGTAAAAACGTTTCATCTGCACGGCCCAGTTAGTGAGTGAAACCAGACTGGAGCGTTGAACGGAGAGAAAACGCAGAATAGACAGAGTACTGCTTATAGAGGTGAGTGAAGTGCTCTTTTTCTCCTTTTAGAAAGATTTCTTGCAACAAAAAAAAACATGACAATGGCGAGCTCGCATAAATAACCGATAAGAGATCAGATGGATAAAGTGAATCTGCGGTGATGAGAGCAAACCCGATCTGAATCCGACTCAGCTGGAAAACACTTGGGTGTGTGCTGCCTCCGTTCCCCCCTGGACGTCACTGGTCTCGAGCTACGTGCAGCAGCTTGGCCGCCTGTCGTCAAGACAACACCTTCCCTTTAATAATGGAGACTTTATGGAGACACTTGCAACTGCATCATTGTTTCTTGATAAAATACTCTCAGCACTGTTACAAGTTTAACCCTTTGTGCTTTTGAAGCGCTCTGTGCACATCGTTGGCTAATGTATTACTGCAGCATGTACAACAACAAAAATACATAAACAATGTGGATATATCAGATACATATAAAAACACAAAATGCAGCTTGTGTTTGAAAAATAAAAAAAATCCAAACAGACATGGACCTGTGTAAAGAAACTGTCATCAACAAAAAACAAACTAAATAGGTTCCACATTTGAACGGCTTCAGAAAAACTAAACGAAGACTTTGTAGTGGCCTAGTTAAAGTGCTGACCTGAATCTCATTTGGATAGTTGGGCATGACCTTACAGGTTTGGTTCATACTCAAAATGTGACTCAGAATTCCTGCACAGCATTGCAGGAGATTTCCATTTAGATAACTTGCCATTTATTTCATTGTTGATGATGACAATAATTGCCCCACCAGTTATTAGTTTTAGGGGGACAATTACTTTTTCACACAGGCATATAGGTTTGGATTTTTTCCTCCATTCTGAATAAGCACCTTTATTTAAACACTACATGTTATGTCCTCATTGTGACTCTCTGTCTAATTCTTATATTTGTTAATCTGAAACACTATTATTTATTTTACATTATATTTAGAATTCCTAATTAAACTCTCTAAACCATTTAAAAGAAGTTTGTTACAGTTTATTTTTACAGGTTTATCCAAGGTAGTCAACCTGTTGTTTTAGTCAGTTTCAGTTTCTTTAGTATTTATTTTCCATTGGCTGTTCTACTCCTAACTGAATTGGCTGAACAAACTAAAGTTGTTTTTCCATGTTTGACCAGCTGGTGGAGCTGTTGGTGTATTTCAGTGACCGTACTGATGCAGAGGTAGCAGATAAATAATAATTCCATATTCAGTGTGAGGTTTCCTGTACCTTGTGCATTGCAGCGAGCCACAGCGACGCTACCTTCTTGTCTTCTGCAGCCTCCATCTGCAGCTGCTGGGCATCCTGGGAGCCCATTGGTTTGTAATGGAGGAGCATCCCACTGGCCCGCGACGTCCCTCCTACACACACACACACACACACACACACACACATCACCAACTCAATACTTTTTGGAAAAGTATCTGTTGTCTGTCTGGACTCAAACACCAGAGAAAACTCAACATTAAATAGAGCAACTGGATGAGATGAGATATGGAAAGTAACCAAAATTGACTGAAAAGGAAAATGGGAGAACAGTTTTTCCCCTCAGACTCCAAAGGAGGTAAAGTAAAGTAATTCAGGTGTTGCTTTCATGCAAACTCCAGGATGGGGTAATGGGATGGGGTGACATCAGGCCGGGGCAGAGGGTGGATGTAGACGCTGAGGGGCGAGCAGCAGCCAACCTTCAGAGACACACAGGCCGTCCAGTAGGCTGGTGTAAGTGTGAACGTCTTCCTCTGGGTCCAGAGGAAGAGCAGAGCCGTCAGCGCAGCAGTGTTAGAGAACAAAGACATTCTGCAGTCATCTTCTAATGACATTCAAAACAACTCATTTAAGAAGAGCTAGAAAAACGAAAAGGAAGCAAAAACTATTTATTCTCACAGCGGCAGAAATCAGGAAAACCCCACTGAGTCGAAAGTGTGATGTTTGTAGCGTTTTACCTCCTGGACTCGTCCCGTCTGTCAGTATCTGCATGCTGGAGATGCGGGACAGCTCCACCTCAAAGTGACTTTCACCGTCCAGGAACAGGTATCTGATGAGAAGGTAAAAAAAAAATAAAAGTAGACTCAGTCTCCCTTCTCATTTAAAGGGCATTAAAGTTTGACTAACATTAGAGAAGGCTTTGGCAGGTCGGAGCGTTTCACACTGACCTGTGATTGTTGGAGAGGCGGCATGTCATGGTTTCAGATTTATCTGACGTTCCCAAAGTGACGACAAACGTCCCTCCTGGAAAAAAACCCCAAAAAGACTGAAAAGGGCAACATCTTTCACACTTTCTTTTTTTAAAGATTAGCTTGGCGATACTTTCTTTGGGATAAAAAGAAAAAGACTTAATGATTGAATTTTAAGTTTAAAGAACCTATATACTGGTGCTGTGGTGGCGCAGGGGTAAAGCACAACCCACGTATTGAGGCCTTAGTGGTCGCAGGATCGACTCCCGGCCTGGAGACATTTGCTGCATGTCTTCCCCCTCTCTCATTACCCTCTTTACTGTCAAACTACTTTCAAATAAAGGCCACTAGTGCCAACAAAACCTTTATACATATATATATATATATATATATATATATATATATATATATATACACACATAAAAGACAGTTCAAAGTGTTTTTGGTATCAATCAATCAATCCATGTTTGAAGGATGATTTTGTTTACAGAGATTTCCTAATTCATTTTATTTGTTGTTTGTGTTTTATTTATCTTGGATATTTAAGATGTCTTCCAGTTCTAGTGTTAAATATTCACTAGAACTTAAAGTTTATTGATCTTTGAGAATGTGTCCTTTCATTATTATGTTATTAGCGTTAAATGACTTGAAAATGGTCTCAAAACAACAATATTATCATTTATCGCAATAACTTCTGGGAAAACTCATTTTCCAGCAAAGTGCATTATCATGACAGTTCTAATTTCACTTGGATTTTTCCCCCCACTGCATCATTAAAAGATTAATATTAATATTACATTCCTGGCAACAGTAAGTGCATTTAAAATGCTGACTGCACTGTATACATAAGTACTGGTGATGGCATGAGAGTCAGTGAGCCAAACCAAGGCGAGCGGAGAGCCAGTTTACCTCCCAGCAGCACTTTGAGCTGCTTGTCGTAGAACTCCAGCTCCTTCTGTGAGACCAGGCTGCACTCTGCACACTGCCTCACCGGGTCAACGAAGCACATCCGGGGCAGCGCCACCTTCTTGCTGCAGCATTTATCGCAGAAACAGCGGCCGCAGCGCCGACAGTGGTGCTGCAGGACACAGACGTTAAATCAGAGCGAGGCTGATGTTTAGTGGGTCTAAAAGGGCAGAAGATTGAAATGTGAAGCGCTGTGAGAGGGACAGGAACACAGCACATCGTTGTAAACAGACCAGCTTTCTCCACGCATTCTGAAAGAGCCTGAGCTGTTTTCAACTAGAAATGCTCAAATGCTCAGCTTGTTGTAAAGTGTTAGCTCAGCAGGGTTGAAAGCTAATACAGTTTGAGTTTAGAAGATGATAAACTGGGAAACACTTCAAGCCAGAGTTTTGGTAGTGAATGGAAATCATTACTAGCAACGTTTTCGTTGCTTCCTTGGAAACAGGTTCCTATTTTAAGAAGGTTTCTTAAAAAAAAAATTAAACAATGAAAAGAAGAGGATAATGCAAATGATTAAAAAAAAAATAACAAAGATAAAAGTCTAAGCCAGGGGTGTCCAAAGTGTGGCTCAGGGGCCACTTATGGCCCCATGATTCTGCACGGCCCACCACAACAGGTGGTTTATGCAGATTGAGAATTTTATTCTTAAATTAGAGGAAAATTATTAATGACAAATTAAAATGTTGATGGAAAATATTGATGATTGTATTTATTTATTCTGGTTATTTTTAACATTTCCAAAGAAAAGTTAAAAAAAAGACAAAATTTAAACCACCAAGCTTTTGTCTTAGCCATGCTTTTTGCTTCCTCTGTAATTTCATAAATAGGATCACATTTATCATCTGACTTCTGTTGAGAAACTCCTCAGAGAATTCAGTTGATAAATGTGATCTCAGTGGGAAACGGACTTCAGACAATCTGCTTTATTTTAATTTGTTAAACCTTGCTTTAGTCGCCGTTTCTAAAGAGACAGAGACTCAAATCCTGTTCTTATTGCTGAGAAGAAGTAGAATGTCTCATTTAACTTGTTTCATCCGAGTCCAGTAGAATGTGCAAACTGGATATCTTTCTTTTAACAACGTGAAAAACTCTGTATTGGATCCACAAGGATTTAAACTCTCCTTTCCCACAAAAAATAAAAACAAAAAAAGACATTTTTACATGTATAATTAGAATTATTGTGCGCTTAGTTAATTGTTGATCAGTGAAAAAGAAAAAGAATTAATTCTTTTGTAGTTTTAGTTTCTTTTTTTTTTGACCTGACCATTTCGGCCCACGTGACTAAGGGTTTGGACACCACTGGTGTAAGCGGCCTGATCAGACAGAGTCTGGTTTCCTGTCTTCAGTCAGACAACAGCTGTGATTTAGCACCATGGTAGTGCAGAAACAAAGACCAAACAAACCTTTCGTCTGATGAAGTCAAACTTGGTGTCGCATTGCATGCATCTCGGACACTGGGTGACAGGGAAAGAGAAGAAAAACAGGATGTTACACAACATGCTGAGCTGAGCAGATTCCAGTTAAACAGCAGCCTGGCTCCTGCTCTGCTTCAGCCACACAACACGTACTCTCTCTGCTGGACGGTCACTTTTCCCACATTGTTTTCTTTCCGTCTCACTCTTGAGGCATTGCGGCCCAAAAGTTTTTAGGAATTAAAAGTTCAGAGAAAAACAAACAGAGACTAAAGTCAAGAATAAAGGATTAACTTTATTTGTGTGCAATCTGCTCTTCAACAGACAGTGTTGGGCTCTGTGATTCTGACGCTCACTAAAAGGAGACAGACTTTTTTCTTTTTAGTAGTGTTCCTTTCGCAACAATTTAGCTAAATACTATCATCTATGTGCGGGCGTGACTGTTGGCTAACACACACACAGGCACGATGTCACTGTAACCGGCTGCTACACTGATGCTAACCAGCTCTGCTCTGGCTTTAGTTGGACGGGAGAGGCTTGGCTCGCAAACTTCTTCTGTTACCAGACTGGCCATGGCAGCCTGCAACGCCCAGTCCAGGAGCCAACTGCGATGTCCACAAACACGTCAAGCTCGCGGGAGCTCGGAGCAGAAAACCGGATACGGCAACGTGTCCCCACAAAAATAAAAGCTAGCTTTGGGCGTGGGGGTTAGCGCGACCCACATTTGGAGGCCTTGAGTCCTCGACGTGGCCGTCGCGGGTTCGATTCCCGGACCCGGCGATATTTGCCGCATGTCTTCCCTCCTCTGATGTTAACCTACTTTCATATAAGGGACACTAGAGCCCACAAAAGACCCCCTGGAGGGGGAAAAAATTTTAAAAAGTAAATAAATAAAAGCTAGCTTCCAGGCGTCGGGCGTCCCGAGTTCGAGCCCCGTCCTCGATTCCTTGGCCGCCCGTCTTTCCCCACCTCTCCGTGACCACTTCCTGTCTGCTTACTTTCTAATAAAAAAGTACTTCAGGAACAAAAATTAAAAACACGGCATTTTAGAGCTTACCTAATTATGAAAAGCTAACCTTGCGCTTAACAGTTATGGAGATCAAAAGGTGTCATGAGTCATAAGAAAAATTAAGTGAAAAAAATGTGTCAATTTAACACCTAAAAATATACTGATGTTTTTTTTTGTAGCATTGCTACACTACAAAACACGTCACTATTTTTAATCAATCATTGATCAAAAGTGCCACAATTAAAAAAAATAAATGCCTGCTCATCACATATTATAGTGGTGACACAGCAGTAACTAACAAGAAGGTCCCAGGTTTTCCTCCTGCATGAGTTCTTTCGGGGTACTCAAGTTTCCTGTTAAGGTTCATTGGTCTCTTAGGTGTGACTGTGATGTTGTATTATGCATCTCTGTGTTGCCCCTGAAATGGGAAGGTAACTTTTCCCGGGTGCACCTTAATATACATAAACAGAGATAGAGACAACAATCTGCATTTTCACAAATTAGAAATAGTTCCAGCTGCTAAATTTGTTTTTCCTGTAAGCAAAGGACAAAGCATAAGTCTTCTTATGCTAGTCCCATTAGCACCATGCTAGGGGAGGAGTAGCACTGGCTGCTCCATGGGGCACCGTCAACTTTCACCAATTAAATTTTTTTAGTACTTTCGTGTTGTGGGCTGCAATGTTTGTTTTTTAAAACTTCTTCTTGTAAAAGGTTCTGCCATTAAATATTTATATTGCATTTAAGAAATTTCCCCTTATTGTAGTTTTTTTTATCCGTTTTTTCAATATGTTTACTTTGTAGTGAATCTGTATGTTTCCATTTAGCTTAACACTTTGCTGGTACATTTGAATTTCCCCTCTAAAGTACAATAAAGGATATATATTTTCAACTCTAAAGCGTCAGTTGTCACAATTTATTTTGTTTTGACAAACTTCACATTTTTTTACATTTAGTCTGAAAATACTAACCGGAAGCGAAATGTTTACGTACTCGATAGCTTCGCGCTGGTGTGTAACCACTTCAGATAGCATTTGGCCGTCAAACGTCTCACCTCTTTATCCGGGACCCACTGCGGCTCGTCCAGGGAGAACGGGCTGTTGAAGGCGCCGTTCTCCGGGACCATTCGGAGGCCGCTGGGGCTGCGGACCAGCTTCTTCCCGTCTGGTACCGAGGACATTTTCTTTAAAGCTTTTCTCCTCTCTTCTGTCGAGTCGTCTTCTTCTATCACAAACTCCAATCAAGCCACACCCTCCAGGAGCATTCAACCA
Organism: Xiphophorus couchianus; assembly: GCF_001444195.1. Lineage (NCBI taxonomy): Eukaryota > Metazoa > Chordata > Actinopteri > Cyprinodontiformes > Poeciliidae > Xiphophorus > Xiphophorus couchianus. The sequence continues at coordinate 962,495 of NC_040240.1, forward strand.
ATCAGAGCACATATCTCAAGTCACGTGACAAGTGTGAACGAGTGGGCTGTTTGTGTCCACTAGGAATCAAAACATACTACAATCTACTCGAGAGAAACGACAAAAAGCATTTGTTTCGGAGTGTTAGCTAAGTGAACAATTTAGTTCATTCAAAATGTAAATGAAGATAAATTACAAAGCAATTAATAAACATTTATTTTGCAAATAAAGTTATATTAATGACAGTCAAAAGTCACATTGGCTTTGATTTTCAGTTTGTTAATACTTGTTAATAATTAGCACTGTCTGACTGGTTTAAGTTCCCCATCTTCTGCTTGACTCAGCAGGTAGACTGACATGTGAACATGGCTGGGTGTTCCTCCAACAGAGACAATCTCAAACAGACTTCAACATTTATTTTGGAATACTCATCTAAAACCATGATGAAAATGTGTGGAGTATGTCTTAAGGCTCAGTCTATTCTAAGAAGAAATGTGAACTATATCAAGCCAGAATTTCATGTCACATGTTTTATTATTAAAAGTAATGTAAGCTTTAATTGCTACTTGTTTGTTTGAATCTGTTCGTACAAAGTTGATCCTGTGTGGTTTAGATAATATCAGCAATAAATTCAAACACGATGATCCTGCTGTTTATTGTACGTTCCTCCCAATCTTGCACTTCAAGGAACAAAGTAATGAAACCAAAATGAATTAGCTTCATTCAGATACATGTCTAAAGCTTTGATTGGTAGTGTTTACTTAAAGTTGTGTGATTTTCTTCAATTTATGGTTTTGTTTTTATAGTACATTTTAAACCAATTTTATCTCTAGCACTTCATTTTCTTCATAAAAGTCCTTTACACAAATGTTTGTTTATATATATATATATATATATATATATATATACATGTATATAAAATTCATTTATCTACAAGTCACTCATAAACCTTTTATTTAAAACAAACCACCCCAACATAGTGGTGACAGCATCATGCTGTGGGAAGATGTTGGCGCTAAATACAGGACAGCATCTTAAGACCTGAGGCCAGATTTTAAAGGAAATTGTTTCATCAGCGATGAAATCTGATCCATTCAATCAATGGTTGTGTTTGCAGATGAGCCAATTTACTGCTATTCCCACTGAGGGAATAGCAGCAATATTCCTCCATAGCAGAGCTTCTCTTATATTACGATATGTACATTACGTAGACGTCTAGTTCTCAGTTTGCAGCGATGTGTGCTAGCATCAAGCTAACCTGTTTTCCCAGATTAGCTTTATACTAGTTTTAATAAATATGTTTAAAACCTTAAATGAGAAACTACACCATGCATGACAAGAATCAGTTTAACTTTACAAAGTGTTTGCTTGACTAACCTACCTGCAGTCCAGGTCTGTGGCTCATGTAAACTCTAAAGTGTTCTATGAAATTCAGTTTTCTTGATAAGCATCTTTAGTTGCAAAAGCTGAAATCAGAGTAATTTCTTTTTACTCTGTTCTTTTTTTACAAAGTTCTTTTTTTTTTTTTTTTACATCTATCTTTGTTGCTGAAAACTTCATATTTTCCCTCAAAAATCTGGACCAGCTCTTAGCTGTGAGCAACATATTTGCTTTTCACTTTGACAGCCGTTGATTTCCGTCATTTTTGATATTTCAGTCATGTCACTTTCCTACGGTTACAACTCAATTTAATACAAGTTTTTTGACTATGAATTTAATTCAAAGCATCTAGCAGGGCTACGCAGCAAGGTTTTTAATTGCTGGATGTTGTTTAAAGGAACAGTGCGTTTATCGACCTGGTGTACACTACACAGGTTTGTTCATGGAAAACAAAAGCAGAGAGAAAAGCTCAGGAAGGCTGGAACGTTTAATCAAAGGTTAACAGCTTTGGTTCAAAATGATCTTTACACATTAAATTAGAATGGTATAGGAAGCTTGAATCGATTAAAGCAGAGCAGACTAGCATAACACACATCACTGGAACTTTTTCTTCCTATAAACCTCTTGGAATGAAAGCATCAGAATACACACTGAAATCTTGCGTTTACAATTTAAATCATCTTTAAATCTTTTTCATAAATTGCACTTCACTCAAGTAAAGACTTGTCCGGATCAGACATTGAGAACAACTGGAGATCTTTCTACTGGTACTGTTGGAGAAACTGATAAATAATTTCAAATTGTGTAAAATTAGCCTCAACTGTCACGTTCCAGTTGATTCAGTTCCAGGTGACAGCGTGAATAAATATGAAGTGTTTTTTTGTTTTGTTTTTTTTTTTTGCATAAACATAAGGATTTTCCAGAACACAGCATGGATAAATACACATAAAACAGCATTGACAAAAATGTAAACACAGGACTTCATATATCAGAAGCTAAAACTTTAATCAACACAGAACAGAACGTTTTAAAGAGGAAGCAGCTGAGATGAGGCCAGTCAAGTTTCAACTTCTGTCCTTCAAATACAAGTGGATTTTCTGTCCCTTCATAAACTCAAATCTGACCTGAGAGCTAGTTGAAGAGCTAGCTGAGGAGCTAGGGTTAAACTTAGACACTCGAAACAATTAGATCATGCTCTTCTTTGTCGCTTTTCTCCTTTTTGCACAGGGAAGGCAGACATGTTCTAATGCAAATATTTTATCAGACAAACTTTGGACATTTGTTAGGTTTCATGTACAGGTTTTGGGTCACTTAACTGGTTTGTTGAGATTTTAAAGTTGTAAGTTCTCCAGTCAGTCATAAAAATCTTCAGCTATTCTGGAGCGATCGTGTTTCTATGGACACCGGAGTAACATTAAAACCTAACTGAACAAATATTTGCTTTTTTTTTTTTAAACAGGTTCCTACTAAAAGCTTGTAAGTAGTTAATATCTTACCTGCGGTAGATATGATTGAGCCCAAACTCATCAATACCCCTGTCAGAGTCCGAGTTAAAACTGTTTTTATTTAGCAAAAAGGGTTTTTTTCTGATGTGAAATGAGATCAGAATCTCCCAGTAGGTAAAACTATTTAAAATGGGTATTGATTCTGAAAAAAACAAATATTTTCACATATTTTATATTACCACATATTTTACACATTGTGTTTGTAAAAAAATATGTACCCCATTTCAACACTGAATGGAAAAACCTTGATTGATGGTGCAGCAATCTGTAAAGGTTAGCAACTGTTAGAGATGCTAACCGGCTTTATGTGTGTTTACACTGCAATTTTAATGTTTTAATGAGCTCCAGGTGTTTGAGACTGATGGCTCACCCCAACCTGAAGGTCCCTGCACATTCCGACTGGGACTCCAAAACGTCAATATTTCTTCCAGTCAGAAGAAACGTGGTGGGAAAATTTAAAGGCTGCTTCAAAACTAAATCGGAAGGGAGTGAGAATAATTTCGGGCTTAAGCATAACTCTGTAGATGTTTTGTCTTAGCATAAACCCAGAGTAGATACCACAGACTGAAGTTAACAGCTACACCAAACACCAAAGCTGATATAATATTAAGACTGTTATTTTGGGGGAATGGAGGTGTGGGGATGACTTGGGGTCTAACTAACATCTGTGCACCTCCAGGGGTCAAACCCACTCCAACACAAACCACGCAGCTCTGAACACCACCCACGTCAAACACCCACGCACCGACACAAATGAAACGCTTTCAGGTCAAACAACCAGGCTGCTATCACCTCAGTGTGCTCTGCCTGCTTTGTTACAAGATGGAGTCTTGATTTAAAAACGCCATTAGGATTCACTCTTCACATCTCATTTTTGTAGAGCAAATATGTCCTGGAAACATGCAGGCAACCAGCTTCTCTATATGGTATGCCAGCAATGCCAAGACTGGCATAAAAGAAAACAAATGCTAATTGTTTATAACATTTCAACAAAACCTTTAAAAAAATCCTGAATATATTCCTTTAAAGGGGCAGTATTATGTAAAATAGACTTTTTTATGCTTTATATTATGATATAATGTTATTCCCTCGTCAATAACATATCTGGAGTGTTGCTTTGATACTTTTATGCATGCTTAAGAAACGCTTTAATCTCCATGGCAACCATGCAGCTGTGCAAAAACAACTTGGTGGACCTAGCTCCGCCTTCGAGGACAGAGCTCCTCCTCAGAGCTGCAGTTGTAAAAGTTTCAAGCTTCCAGCCCCCCACTCAGCTCCTTCAGACTAGCCAGATTTAATTAGCAAACACCTGGTGGAACTGAGCATCTGCTGAGCTTGTTCTAGGAGTTACTTCTCAGTGCAACACTGGTTAAAATGTTGCTAAAGGAGCAATGTTGTGATGCTTTCCTGAAGGCAAAGTTTCAGAAAAAGCAGGCGTATTTAAAGAGACAGAGGCCCAATTTCAAGACGTTAAATACAAAGTCAAATTTCTTTAGTCATATTTAATATATGCATAGCGCTATGTGCCCGGAAAATATATAATACTGCCCCTGTAAGCTTAATTAATTATTTAATTTAGGGATATTTTTAGAAAGGGAACAGTGCATAATAATAATAATCATAATCTGAACATAGCATTTCCAAGAGAAACGTTGTTCGTTTTGATGGCAGGTGACTCATTTCAGACAGTATTTTGTAGAAAATGGCTGCTAAACCACAGAGTTGCTTTGCTGTTTCATTACCAACATCATCATTTCATAAAACGGAGCTTTCAGCCCAGCGGTAACTAGACATTCAGTTTCTCTCGGTGAAACGGGGGAGTTCATTTTGAGCCGCAGCTTGGTGAAGTAAAACCTGCGCCTGTGTCCGCCTTCAGACCAACTCCAGCATAATTCATATTTTTCATATCACTAAAACCAGGAAACAGTTTGATGTAGCATGAGCTTTCTCACAAGACACACACATGCAGCAGAGCGCTGTACATTCATACCCCTGATGCGCAGTGACAGGAGCACAGGCTTCCTGCTGGGAGCTCAAACCTGCAGCAGTGGGGTCAGAGTTCAGAGGCCGTCCAGTGAGCACTTTGCGTTGCGATGCTGAAGAGCGACGAACGCGCGAAGCTTTCCTACAAACAGAAATTTACAGCGAAGGCAGTCCGGTGGTCAGAGGTGGTAGTTCACTTCCTTCAATGCGCCAGATCGGTTTGGCTGGCACTCAGGTCGTGATGTTTTCTTAAACGATGATTTCGTTCCTGACGGAAACAGAGACGGGTCAGAGCTCAGTGCCAGATCAGTGATATTAGTGAAATAACAACATATATATATATATATATATATATATATATATACTGCTCAAAAAAAATAAAGGGAACACTTAAACAACACAATATAACTCCAAGTAAATCAAACTTCTGTGAAATCAAACTGTCCACTTAGGAAGCAACACTGATTGACAATCAATTTCACCTGCTGTTGTGCAAATGGAACTTTGTACAGAACAAAGTATTCAATGAGAATATTTCTTTCATTCAGATCTAGGATGTGTTATTTGAGTGTTCCCTTTATTTTTTTGAGCAGTGTATATATACACCAACAGAGAGAGACATACAGGAGAAAAAGGGGGTTCAGTTCTTTTCCACTTTTTAAGAATTGAAAACAAGGTGTGGTTTTTTTTTCCACCACTTTAAACAACTGATCACCTCACAATAGTTTTCTTAAAATCTTAATTTTCTGTCTTCCCTTTTCTTGCAGCATCCAGGGTCAAGTTGCTCCAATCACAGACAGTAATCTACAACTCGCACCAAAGTGTAAAATCAGAATTGGGTTGTTTTGTCATGAAAAAAAAATTGTTCTACCATCAAAGTGTAATTCACAGAATTATCAGAAATATGGACCAACTGTTTGATAAATGATATTTTATTGCCCGAGCAAATGCATAAATACATGCATAAAGTTCTAAAAAAAACAAACAAACAATAAAACCCTTCAAATTAGCTTTGATCTTAATTTTATGGGTTGGATCAATAGCTTTATTCACTGTCGTCACAATGGAGGAAAATTATTTCATATTTGGCTCAAGTTTATTCAAATGGCTCCACAGGTAAAGAGGAACAGAAGCTCCAGTCTAACTAGTTTAACCTTGATCACATCTGGGTGGAGGAAGAAAAGGAATCAGATTCTTCAAATTCCTTTTTTCCCCTTAGTTCTTTAAATGCACCACAAGAAAAAAACAACTAACTTTCGCATATTTGATTAATAACAATTAAACAGCGTTATCGTTGTGTTTCTTTCAAGCTTTTTGTTCCCTAATTTCAGAAGAGTTCAGTGACTTTTGCTTTGATGCAAAAATGAGAATAATTATTTAAACAATTCCATTAAGATTCAAAACTCGTTTGTCCATCAAGGAAACTGATGCACAGATGTCTTAAATTTAGGTATTTAAATTATATAGTTTACAAAATGACTTTTCTTTTTCAATTTTTTTTTCTTTTTTACACAGAGTTTGCTAAACTTTGCTGAGACCTAAACTGAAACTGTGTACTTTGGTTGGTTTCACACTTGGTTTGGTGTGTTAATTTCCCTTTGGCATCCAAGTATTAGTGAATTTGAATTCCATGTTTGCCATGTACACTGCATGGTTTGTGGCAAATTTATAGCAAAACCTTTTAGCTTTATATAAGCAATAGTCGTCTCCTTGCCATTTCCCCATAAACACCCAACTTGTTAGTGCACAATAAGAGAAATATCCCAAATCAGGGGCAAAGGTAACCTGCCTGTTTTGGTGGATAGCCATGTTTGGGTAGTCTTACATACTCTTCCCATTTTCAGATGATGGGCTGAACAGTGATTAGTGAGATGTTCAAAGTTAATACAGGCTGTTAATATATAACTTAATCACGCTTTAAAATTTCCCACCTGTCTGCTGTTTGTTCCCTAATGTCCTCTGATGCCTTCCCACCAAGGCCTTTATCGTTAACTACAATTAATGACTTCTAAAAATGAGAAAACATTTTTGTTAACTTGAATAAAATAAAAAATGTAATTAACTAGTAAAAACTTTAAGTAATATTTAGCTAGCAATAATGAATAAAAACTAGCAAAAATACTCAAAAAACTAATTTAAACTAACTGAATTAGACAAAAGAAAAATCACAAGAAATAAAACTAAACTACAATGAAAAAAACAAAACTATTACAACCCTGCTTCACCCATAACATTAACATTAAATTAAACATTGTTTACTACCTTAAAGACTGGTCACACTGGATTTTATTTGGGGGTATCTTATTAAAAGGGGAGGCGAATACAAATGCATTCCACACTTCTCTGATATTTGGTGTGTTTTTTTTCAAAAAGGCAAAAACCCACGCATCATCTTTCTTCCACTTAACTTATGCACAACTTTGTGCTTGACAGCACATATAGTAACACAAATGGAACATGAATAATTGTGATAAACGTTAACGGTTATGAAAGCTTTTGGCAAAACAGCAGTTAGAAAAACAAACCGGAGAACTCACTGCAAACACCAATGTTTTGACAGTCGGGCTTCCTTACTTGGTAGTGGTCTCTGGCAGGCTTGTCCGGCAAGTTAAGAACCCCCAGAGAGCTGGCCCGCTTCATGCTGCTCCCACATGCAGAGAGGCAGGGTGAGGGGTCAGGGGTCAGAGGTGAGGGGTGGAAAGTCAGCCATGAGCTTTTAAACTCAGTGGAGTTACATGAGGGTTAATGATAATGTCACAAAAAGGTTAGTTCCACAATAATGTATCGGATCTTCTGTATTCAGATTAGACATGTACAATGTTAGCACCACTTGACGCAAATCTGCAAATTTTTTTTTTTTTTTTTTACACATTTAGTTTGTTAATTTGATGGAAAATTCAGCAATGTGTGTGTGTTGTTAGACATCAGTTATGACATTTTGGGCTGCATGTTTGTGTAAAATTGGGGGAAAAAAAAGAAAAGAAAAAAAAGTCAGATTATTCTGCCTTTTACTGATGGGACAGCAGTTGTGACTGACCATTCAGATTGAGTTTGGTCTGGCAGACCAAACTGTGAAACCAGCTACTGATCTGTGCTTAGTTACCAACACTGAAAAACACAAAATCTTACCAAGTATTTTTGGCCAAGTACACTTGAAATAAGACAAAACTAAGATTTTTTAAAATATATATATAATTCCTTAATATTGATTTTAAAAAGTACTAGTTTCATTGGCACATTATTTCACTTATAACATGGGAAAATCTTTCTCTGATAAGTGAAATAATCTGCCAATTCAATAAGTACTTGTCATCAATATTAAGGAATATTGACTTAAAACAATTTCCTGTATTTTGTTGAAAAGTTACTTTCACGTTAGTTTTGTCTTATTTCAAGTGAATTATAATATTTGCTCTACAAAACAGACCAACATACTTGGTAAGATTTTATGTTTTTGCAGTGAATAAAAAGATTTAAGAAACAGTTTTACTATGTTGTGCACCAAGACATTCACACTGCAAGTTCAACACACACTCAAAACATAAAGCATAAAACTTAGTTTTATGTGAATGTCACTGCAGCAAACGTCCATCTGAAAGTGCATTTAATACTCTAAAGGTTTAGTATTTTTTAAAAATACTTTACGATGCACATTCCTTCTTAAATAGCCTGAAACACATAATGTTATGTCTGAACGAGGCTCAACTTTCACTGCCAGTAGAAAAAGTCAAACAGGTTTTCCAATGTCGACATTAGCAGCTTCACTGTAATAACCGTAGTTCAATTTCTCTTTCAGAAATCTAACTACTCCACTTTTAAACATTAGACTCAAATATAGATAAACAGACAAATTGTCAGGTGACCAGAATCTTTTGAATTTTAATGAGCAACCTTGACCAGTGACAACACACCATGAATAAATGCTGCCACGTGGCGCTGATATTTTCCAATGGGGAAAACGCATCAGCAGGTAACAGGCAGGCTAACCGGAGTGAAGCAAAGCTGCTCTGTTTTTATTCTTGTGACATGCAGTCTTTGTCGTTGAACAACATGGAGTTCTGAATATTGGAAGTGTTTTGAAAAGATTAAAGCCGACGGAATTATGCACATTCTCTGGGGTATACATAAGGAAACTTAGCCAAGCTAGCTAGCTGTGCTAAGTGGGCTAATCGCTAATGTAGATATGCTAAACACGGTTAAAAAATGGAAAGTCTGTAATTATTTTGGTTTAAATACGAGTCAAAAACTGATACATTCGTGATATCTGTTCAGAACAAATAAAAGGGGAGTTATTTAGTTAAAGATGTTTCTGCAGTGACGTTACACATCAGTGAGTCGGTCATGATGGTGATGAGGAACACCAACATCCTGTCCGTCACCATCATGAGGCCCAGTGAAGAGCAGCACCAAGGAACACAAGAGACCAGCAAGAACAAAGATGAGGCATGCAAGTCGACATTCAGAAGAAATAAAAATTTATTCATAAATAATAAAAAAAAAAGAAAAACAGAACAATGAAAAATAAAATACATTTTTATTCTACACAGGACAGCCATGCAGACATTTAATAACAAAAAGATAGACTTATAAAAGTCCAGAACAAGTTACAGTTCAGCCACAAAATGCAGTGAATAGATGGAATGATTAGTTGGAAATTATTTCCATGGGCACAACAAGTGCGATGGAAAAATCACTGGGAGACATTAGTAGTTAGACACGGCCCGCTACGCCTCCAGTAGAAAAACCTTCCCTCCATTTATCCGTTAGTCTTTGGTTTTTCACTGTGAAGATGTTCAGGTTTGGTTTACGGAGCCATTAAAGTCCGACTTGCAGGTTTCAAATCTCCGTCATTCAAGTCAATCAAAAAAAAAGATCTTACACACGGAGGTTAAAGATTTCTTACCATCGGCACTTTAAGGGCTGTGTATCAGTCAGTGCAAGTGCTAAGAAAATGCAAGAACTCATACATAAAAAAAGAGAATAGCAAATGTTCCTTAAATAAAATATAAGGATTTAGTGGATTTTTAAAAAAAAACATAATCTTTTGGAAATGTGTTAAATTCCTCGAGATGTGTGTTTCCATTAGGGCAGCACCCTTTTTAATTATGCTTTTCTCTAAAATCATATTTTCTATCTGGAGAATTAACTGTTTCTTTAATGTTACAAAATGACCCCAGATGTAAATACCACTTTAAATTTGTTCTTTTTACAATACTGCACGTTTCTATAAAAGATATTATATACTAGTTTACAATACTTCTAAAAGTACTTTGTTCACCCCACTTTCACCTAAACAAATAACTGTTTTTACCAAAAACAAAGGCACTTTGCAGAAGTCAGAGTTTGTTTCTGTTTCATGTAGATAAGACACCTATAAAGAAATGTAGGGGGGAAAGTAATAATTGCATATGGGACAAGAGTCCCTAAAAACACTTGTGTGCAAACACAGCTTCAGAGTTACACCACTTCACCACCGGCGAAGTAGAAGAGTTCGCTTCTTTTGGTTCTGGTTAGCGCACCAGCCAGCCTGCTCCTCCAGGCTCCAGTGTGTGACAGGAGCCACCTGTAGCAGTTAATGCAGGACTCTAGAGCTGCTGATAGTTACCCGGGGGTTTTGTGCTCGCCGTCTCGTGACGAACTGCCGCCTTTTAGCTTGCGGACCAGTTTCTCGCTGCTTCGACGGAGCGACGCCCGCAGTTTACTGAAGGAGCCGCTTCTCTTCAGGGACCCCGATCCGTCCTGGTGGGACACATCACAGGCTTACCCTGACTCACGCCACTTTCTAAGATATGCACAGATTTTAAGGACGTTCATATTTGACCAGCATTTAGTTTGCAATTGAGATGCACCAAGAAAAACTGGCTTGTGACTGGAATCGGATGATGTTCAGTGACTAAGGCCTACCAGGTCGCTCTGGTTGTGTTTCCATTGACCATAAAATTATGCAAATTGAAACTATGAAAATAAATCCGCTCTATGGAAACAGGCCAATTTTGAAAAACTCACGTTTATGAATAAAATGTTTTTGCCCTAGGATCAGGTGGTTTTTCAGCTGTATTGAAATGTATGTTTCTGCAGTGGAAAAACTTTTTTCACATACCACTAGTGATGTGATCAACAGCTGGACGTTACTAATGGAGAAAAATACTACTTCCTATAACAGGATGTAGTAATAGGAAGTAAAACTGTAATACTTCCTATTACAGGAAGTAGCAGAAGGATGTTTTTGTGTTTTTTGGACAATGTACAGCTGCCTCCATCAGAGCTCTCACAGCATCACACGGGTCATAAAAAGGTGTGCGTCATTCCAACGTGTTGAATTCATAGATCTTCTGTAAAATCACAACTATAATCTCCACAAAGCGCCACATAGCCGCCCCCAAGTTGCTCCAACGCCTGAATGAGATGCCGACGTCGCCTCTGATTGGCTGATAGATGATGAATGCTAGCACCAAGGCTGAATTATGAAAAACTCTTTACATCTATTGCTGCCATGATTTTTAATGACTTATGTGAATAAGCTTATTCATGTGTGGTTTTAATTTAATTTCTTATTTAATGGAAAGTCGTGTCTCTTCAGGGACCCCGATCCGTCCTTCAGGGACGGATCGGGGTCCTTCAGGAAAAAACACAATTACAAAATTGTATTTTTTCAACATTAGCAGAATATCGACAAAGATTTGCACACATTTGTAATGGAAACACAGCTATTGGCAGCAACACTTTCCTCACACACTGACATCACCACAGATCCCAACATGAATAACCATCGGCTTGCAAATGTACTTTAAATTCTATTATTTGCATTTGTATGTACTAAAGTGAAATCGTCTGATACTGATAGGTCAAACTTGGTGATCTTACATGGGTCACAAATTTCTGCTTTGTGCATCTCTCATGTCCAAGAAAAGAACGATCAAAGCTTGGTGCACTAATATGATGAACTGGTAAAACACCAATATAATTAATTACATATTTACAACTTTATGCAAAACAGTTTTACAATATTTTATACCAGACAAACAAGTGTTGCAGTGAGATCAAAAAACAACATCAAAATAAGCCCAAACTGATGTTGATTGACGTATCTGCACACTCATTGACAAGGCAGAGCTGGAACTTTAATGTGTAGGTTTAATTTTGACTCTGAAAATCTGCTATAGCCACTTTTACAGGAGTAGAGGTCTGGGTGGCGCAGTTGGTGGAGCAGACGCACCACGTGTGGAGGTTACTGTCCTGGGTTTAAGATCGGCCGATAGTCGGTCACCCAAAGTTAAGAAAATCAGGGCCAATTTTTCAATCGGTCAATTTATCGGTGCACCCTTACCAATAAACCATTGTTGGGTGATCAGTTTCTAGGTTCTGTGTTATTGTAATACACATATGTGATTGTACGGTGTTATATTTTTTTCTCTGGACTGCATATTATTCTTTGCTCCAAGCAGTTGAAATCTAGCACTAAATTTAGTGGTTACCTTGGTAACTCCTTGAGTCTATCTGTCAATATTGGAGAAGAATGACTAGTTAAATTGTGATAATTATGCTACATTATTTCTGAAGCATAAAGGCTTTTCTGCTTTAACCTAAAACAGTTTGATCATGTTGTAAAGTACAGCTAACTTTGATCTCAGGCTATCTAGACTATAGCTTTGACAAACCCAATGTCTCCAAGAAGTCAACTGAGGTTAGTGAACTCCTGGACACCAAGCTACCCAGTAAACCTCTGGAACATGAAGATTGACAATTTCAAAGATAATTTACAAAAATGTGGAATGAAAAAGGACACGGGAAAGTGAGATATGAAAGTGTTTTGCTGCTGTGTGGTGCAAGAAACTCATTCGGTCACGAAGGCACACAGAAGCAGAGAAGGAACGCACAAAGAGGCAAGAGGCACAGGTTCAGGTAAAGCAGAGAGATTAAGTTTTATTAGCAGTTAAAGAAACTGGGAGATGCACAAACGAGACAGAGGACACAGAATATTAGTAGCAGAAGTCGAGGACAGGCTGAGGAAAAGGCTAGTTAAACCCCAAAGTTTCAGGAAATGCAACAATAAATGCTTGTTTACACCAAATGCCATCACTTTCTCACTACCAACCCTAAGATAGATACACAGACGGTAAAGATGAAACTCTTTTGTTCAGTTGAATTTATCTGAATACAGTTTTAAGTTAAATAAATAATGATAATAAAAAACTTGCAGCTTTTCTTAAATCCGCATTTTAATTCCTCCTGCATGAAAACCAGCTGCCATTCAGATGCTCTATTGACCCCTGACCTCCCAGTAAACAGACGAGCACAAAGTGACAAACTATTGGCTACTGTGGCAGGAAGTGAGACCTAGATGTGCAGAACTACAAGCTACGCTGCTCCTGATCATGCTGATGCTGTTATTTACAATGTGTTTAGTCACTACTTGGGTTATTTCTGTCAACAGAAAATGGATAATACAGTTCATTAGAACCGCAGGATATCATAACCTGGTGACATGCTTTAAATGGATTTGACAAAGTTTGAATAACATCTACTGTGTGTTCTCTGACTGGGATATCTGGTCATATCATAATGCCATCTACAGGCTATGTTTTTATAAGACATTAAGATTACTGTAGTGGATTTTAATAGGAGCTGATATCTTTGAACATCCAAATGTTTCCCTTTCATTCTGACCCAAAGGAAAATCAACATCAGCCATAATGTTTCTTTTCTCATCTGTGTTATTTCTCTTCGTCCTTGCCACTTTGGTACAGTTTTGTTTCATTAGGACGTGAAGCCTTCAGGTCGGCTCCGTTTTTACAAACACGACTAATGACAGAGGAGCAGATCCAATGCTTGATCCTGATTATTTTTGATATAGTCGAAAACCTGCTTTTTGAACAAAAACCAGCATTTCTTTTAAGGTTTTTGTCCAAACTAATTTCTGATAAATGAGATCCATGTTTCCATAAAACTGCATATACTTACACAGGTGTCGTAAGAAACAACCTGTAAGAATTAGAACAACCATCCGACAGCTCTGTGGAGCTCTAAACAGCTAACAACGTTAGCAATTCGTATTTAAATGTGATGCAAAAGAATTCATTCCCCCTTATAACTTGTTCAAGTTACAATCACAAACCTTTTTCTTATTTTTAGAGTTTTAAAGCAATAAACCAACACAAAGTAGCTTCCATGTATTTTTTGTATCCCGCTCTCTTCAGTCATTATCAGAACAGCTTTTCTTACCAACTCCGCAAAATAAATAGTCAATTAGTAAAATAAGTCAAATAAATAGTAAATTTGCTACATATGATCAAGTGCTCACTAAAGGAATGGTGTTATTAAATTTTAGGCAATAAAATTTTTATTTTCTTATTTTGAGAAGAGAATTGAATTGTTTATTTGCCTTTTTTTTTAACATATTTCTAGTATAAAATAGGCCTAAAAGGTCTTAAATGAAAAATCTGAATAATGTGCCAATTTCTTTATCCGAATACCTGATAAAATACTCAATTACTAAAATAATTGTTAGCTGCAGTCCTACATCTGAATGTAGATCTTTGGTCACATGTTTACAAGTCATTGTCCATTTACTTTGACCAGCCATTTCTTTTCCGTCTACCCAGAATAATGCTGCCACCACCATGATTCACTGTGGATGTTGTGCAGCAGATGTACCAACTAATCAGGTGACTTCTGAAGGCAGCTGGTTGCTATGATACATATTTTTTAGTGTATATCAAAGTAAAGGGTGCTGAATCAAAAAAAAAAATTGCCACCCTTTTCAGATTTTAATTTGTAAAAGGTTTTGAAAACTTTATCTTTTCATTCTATTTCACAATTATGCACTACTTTGTGTTAGTCTCTCTCCTGCAATCCTCCAAAGATCACAACACTGAATTTTATGATTGTATCCTGACAAAAGGAGAAAAAGTTGCAGAAATATGAAAACTTTTGCGAGGAACAGTAACTGAACAATAAGCTCATTGTTTTGGAGTTCAGGCCAAAATGAAGAGAATTCCTGGGCAGAACAGCTATGTTTATGGACATACTGTCACAGCGGTCGCCCACCACCCACAGCAGATGAACGGTTCAGTGGGGTTAGAGGGGCGTCAGAGTGGTATCAGAGTGGTGTGAAGAATCCCTCCAGGAAAAAAAAAAAAAAAAAAGAGAGAGGGGTTGGAGGGGGTTGGAGCCGGAAATTGAAGAAAACCGCAAAGCTGGAGGGGCGGAGGCGAGGTGAGGCCAGGCATCCATCATGCAGAAGACAAGTTTTTAGAACCATTACAAGGCATCTGGAGTTAAGGCTGCCATCCAGACAGAGCAGAAAGACAAGAGAGAGAAAGAAATATAAACAGTGACAGGTAGAGGAACAAAGGCACATGAGACATGGAGCAAAAGTTGCAAAAGCAAAGCTAAGCAGGCAGATGGAGGGAAACAAAAACAGCAGTAGACACTAATCAGACACAAGCTCTGTTCACCAAACAGTGGAAGGAAGCACTAGATCTGTACACACATCAAACTTTTAAAGCTCGTCTTAAAACCCATCTATTTTATTTGGCTTTCAACTCTAGCGGGATCTAGTTTTAAATTGTATGTTATTGTTTTTAAACTATAAGTTTTTATTTTATGCTTTTTTATTGTTATGTTGTGTTTTGATGTACAGCACTTTGTATCAGCTGTGGTTGTTTTAAAGTGCTTTATAAATAAAGTTGGTATGGTATGGTATGGTAAACAAAAAAGAAATAGTAAAACAAAAGGCACAAATCGAAATATATACTTATGTCATTCAATATGGTAAACAATGTGATATTTTCCCAATTTGTGCAAGTACAGCAGGTCTCATTTCCACAAATGGGTCTAAGGTTCCTCAATTGTCTAGAAAACCTTTTCTCGAGGTCTGACTTCCATTTTCCACTATTACTTTATCACGAAATACTGCATTTTTTAGGTTTGGCCACTAGGTGGAGCTGTTTAACAGTTCAACTGTGCTGGTTTAATCCTGTGCCTGAATTTGGAAAACAGCTGAGAGACTTTTATTAAGGCGGTGGAACTTTGTTAAAGCACAACAAAAAAAAAAAACAAGAGAGGAATAAAGAAAACACACGAGAGCAGCCAGAGCTCTGCTGAATCGGGGGGTTGAATTATTTTGCCAATAGATATAAGAGTTTGTTTTGTTGTTTTGCTCAACTAACCTATTAAAAAATGTCACCCCCCTCATTAAGCTATTAACTTAGACATTTTTTCCAATTCTGATTTTTTTCTTGTATTTAAAGTAGAGCTAAAAAGAGATAAACTATGTACTGCCATTTCTTTTTTTCCTCTCTCTGGCTGCAAATATGTTTAGGGACAAAGTAGAAAAAACAAAAACAAAAACAATGAAAAAAATGAGGAGAAAAGTCAGTTTTCGTTCTCAGAAAGCAGCACATCAAACAAATGCATGGACTCATGCAGCACAATGCACACAGATAGAGAACATCAAGCAGGAGTACAGTACAGAGCCCTGGTTAAGTCAGAAAAGATTTTTCAGTTTGATTTATTAATTAGAGGTTAGAAGTGGTTTCACAGTTGCCTGTAGAGGCACTGAAGAGGAAACGATTTGTTTGACAAGTTGAAAACCAAAATATGGTTGTGAAATTGCAGATAGATGGTGAAGTACAGGCATAAAAATGTAACAAGTTTGACAATAATGTATTGTAAATCAACAGTTCATCATCTATTAATAATATAAATTCAGTTGAATATTTTTTTCTGTTAAGTATAAATGAAGACAAAACCAATCCCTTCTGAAGTTCAGTTGGGTTCAGGTGTATCGTTCGGCTGCAGCCTCTCTAGAAACACTCCCACAGTCATGACCAGGGGTGGCTCTGATGCTCATTGATTGTTCAGGGTGCTATGGCAACCGTTGCTATGCAAGAGGACTAGTTCAGCAGAAGCAGCAGCAATTTACAGCCAAGTCTACATCCACATGTAGCGTCACTGCAGCGACTGGAAGCAGAACACTGCGGACTCTCCAGAAGGTTAGAAACGTGACTGTGCTGCAGAGAGTCAGGCTGGATGGGTTTATATGTGGTAGATTTACTGTAGAAAAATGTTTTAGTGGGTTAGAAAGTGGAACAGAGAACATTTTAAGCTAGCAGAGATCTGGGATCTAATGATTTTATCCTTGACTGGACCAGATCACTGATTGGCCTGCTTTAAACTAAACATACTCTTAGGCCTGGTCCACACACAGCCGGATTTCTGGGGAAACTAATATATTTTAATGTATTTTGGCCTTTCATCCAAAAAGCTCAGTTTAAAATCACTAAAAATGATTATTTATGAAAACTCCAACAGAAGTGGAGATTTGAGAAAACAGCATTTCTGTTTGCGTGTGTACAGTGAACCCTCGCTATAACGTTGTTCTCCTTTCACAGCCTCGCTGCTTTGTAGAGTTTTTTGTGCAGTTTTTCTACACAGTGCATTGTGTTCTGCGTCCTGATTGGCTAAACAGACTCCGCGCTTCTTCTCTATCTGTGTGCCAATAACGTTAAGGTATTTAAATATACAGCTTGGCAAATTTTGGCAAATATTTTTGCCCAGAAGAAAAAAAGAACGACAACAACAACTACCGATAACTATGTTCTTCTCTTGAAAACAGACACCTGCACCGCAGGCTTCAGAAGAAAAAGACACTAGAGAGCGGAGTCAGGCCACAGCGTCACAGTCAGAAGAACAGTGAAATAATCGAGTCACAGTTTGTCCCACTGTACTTCGTATTGATGATTACAATTATTATTTTACTGTAGTTATTTGTAAGAAAGTGTTCTATTTGTTTCAAAAAATGCTTGGGCCTGAAAACACGTTTTGTTCTTTGGTTTCAATGTAGAGTATTTAATTAGGCTGTATAATAATTGTAAAAAAATAAAGGCAACTACTTCACGGATTTCGCCTATTTTCGGAACGCAACCCGCGCGAAAAACGAGGGTTGACTGTACATGGAAAAACAGAGTTTTAAGGTCTGCGACTAACAATGCACCAATATATCAACATACTTTGACAAGATTCCCAATCAACATTGTCTTATGTTTTAATAAGTATGTTTTCTAATACGTTATTTAAAAGCAGTTCAACCTATACGCCTGTCCACACAAATGAAGTCATGTTTAATTCCTAACAGGAAGTTGAGGTTGTTTTGAAGGATTCTGATTGGCTGAAGCCTTCAGCTCTGTGTTACACTGCCCCTACTGGGTTGGCGTGTTTAAAACAAAGCTCAGACGGGGATTTGTGGAAGTTCATGTGGATGAAAACTTTTCTTAAACCGATCCTAAGTGTATGATTTTTTTTTTTTCTTTTTAAACAATGTGGAGGAGTTAATCATTTTTATAAGAACCTTGCTACATGTGGATAAGGCCAAAGTCTCGATGTCCATAAAGAAAACCATTGAATGCTACCAGATCGAGCCAACAACACTTCAGTATGGAAGTTATTTCAGAAAGATGACTGAAAGTTCCACAATTTCAGTATTAGTGAAATGTTGAAGAATGAAGTCAGAAGAAGCACAGAGATACAGGAAGCTGTATGTAAGCTGTCCATTCAGGTGGCTAGCCAGGCTAATGCTAGTAACTGCTAATATAAGATGCTAAATGTTTGTTGTTATTGTGTCTTTGTCATAAATATACACAAATATAACTAATTAATGCATCATAAGAAAAACGCTTTGTGTGGTCACAATAGTTCAGTAGCTTTTCCCCTCAAATGATGAAACTTCAATCTGTTTCATAGAAGACATACTATAATCCTTTTGAAAAGGTTTTATAATTAAAATCCATGTCCTATAACCTTTGGATGTTACTGTAACATTAAAAGAGCAACATTTGAAATTTACTAAATTATAGATCAGAAATCATACAAAAAATAAAAAAATCTTAGATTTTCTGATGGCTCATTAAAGGACTACAATTCAACTTGTGTTACTTGAGTTTTAACCCTTGAGGCACCTTTAAATTGTCTACTCACTTTTCAACCCCACTTGGTACAACATATAACACTTAAATAAAAATTCAATATTCATTTTTTTCCCGCTTTCACTGCATTAAATCTTTTCAACGACTTCAGACCTATATAGCGATATGTTTTTCATCTTTTTAAAATATATGTTTGTGTGCCTGTTTTGTCCAAAAAAGTCTGAGTTTCTGTAAGAGATAAACCTACAATAAGCAATCCCCAACTGCAACAGCAGCATGGAAACAGCAGCGACAGTCAATCAGCATCATTGGTAAGATACTACTGAAATCATCCACAAGTAGCTGATCAAACAGTAAAATTGTTTCCATTTTAGATAATGCTATTCTGTTTTAGAAAAAACACTTTGTATGCATCTTTACTGAGAGAAGCCACTGAACAATGTTCCCCCCCCCAAACATCCAAACAGACATTAATTGTAATCTAATAAAAGAAACAGTTGTTAAGTTTACAACGCTGATTGAACGAAACTTTCAGATGGTTGTAGTACTTTGCTTTTATCCTCACTCCCTTCACTCATTTGCAACTGTGGCTTTGGTCCATAAAGATGGAGGCTGAGTATCAGCTGTTGTTTCAGCTGACAGGCTGCTGGTATAAAGTGCTGAGGGCTGTGTACTGTACTTACCCCGTTCCACTCCACGCTCATACTCACTTCCTCGCCACCGTCCGGCCCGCTCTCGTACTTCACCGTGTCTGAAGTCAGACTCTCTCGGCTGCGTTGTTTGTCGCCGGCCTCTGGTTCACTGAGAACCTCGGCAACGCGTTGCTTGTGCACGTTGTCCAGACCCTGAAACACAACAGAGCTCGGTAGGTTACTTTAAAAATGGAACGGGTTGCAACAACAGGTCAATGTAATTTCACTGCAACTATTTTATAAACCACAACAAAGTAATTCAATTAATTACTTTTTAATATCTAGACAGTAATGTGTCATGCTATTTGCTGATCTAGACTTGAATAAGATATTAGGTGCAACAACTTCAGCATGTTTTTATCTCATATTGTTTTGATATATTCTAACCAAGGGTTTTTGCCATGTGACTTACAGTTTCACTTGGATATTCTTACACATAGTTCTCCAGAAAAAGTTCTGCAGTATGAGCTATCCTGCTCTGTTCTCTGACCATTTCTGGTCCAGATTCTATTTAAGTCTTCTCAAAATGAGCATTTTCATCAAGTTAAATATTTAACCCATTTTCAATATTATATATATATATATATATATATATATATATATCAACCAGCAGAAGTGAAACCGCCCACCTGCTTTCTGGAGCGCATTGCTGCCTCCTCCAGAGTCTCGGCTGCCTCAAACTTGCCCTGCCGCCTGTAAAGAGCCCCCAGGTTCTTCAGGGTTGTGGTCACCGTGGGGCTGGAAAGCGGTGAGAGGATTATAATGTTTGTAAGTCACTTTGTTGATCAATAAAATAAGAACTGTGATTGTTTACTGATTTACTGCATGTTCATTTTAGCCATCTCCACAATACAAATTACAAATCTTTCAAAGAAAATGTGTAAATCGGTTCAGGTGTGTTCTGTGGTCATTTGGAAGTGGGAACAACTCGGATGAATCTGGAATATCAAAGACAAGCTTGATAATAAACAATATTTCAGGCTGACGATGTCATATGTAGGAGGAAAAACTGACCTGTCAACTTTACATGCTTTGTACCAGCCTCCATATTCTCCAAATTGTGAACTGTCCTTCAGTTTCCCCTGTGAAATAACATACAAAACTATTCTTTAGAAAGAGTAGCCTGAACATACAGCATTTATTCTGTGTTGTATTCCAATAACACAGGCAGGTAAAAGCCTTTGACTTGCAAGACTGAACCTGAAATTGTCAACTTGTGCACCACTGCTATTAAGGGACATCCCAATACGTTAACAATAAAATGATTTTAAACAGACGTTTAAGAATCAGTGTGTTGCAAACTCGCCTTGCTTTGCTCCTCTCTCTCTTCAGCATGCATCCAGATTGGTTTGTTCTCATCTGAAAGAGAGAAAAAAAATCAGCTGTGGCAACTAGAGCATGTAAAGTAAAAGGTTGTTTTTGTTTACAGCTGTCTTCCTTTTGACAGCAGAAGTTGGGGGTTGCTTTAAAAATAGTTTTTAATTATTTTTGTCTCTATGTCAGCTGTAATTCAGTCAGAACTACAGATGACCTCTGACTGGCCACCACAACTGGTTAATTTTACACATGACAAGGGATGCAGCGGCCACTTTTTTTTTTTTTTTTTCTTACTTCCGATATATCTGAGGTTTAGTGTCGGTCGATGTAGAAAAACATGACTGAATTTATTTCAAATGTTTCTTTTTTTATAACAGAGAGTACTGAATTATAAATGTATTTGCTAACTCCAGTACAGAACCCTGAAATACATATAAAAACATTTAAAAACAACTTTCATTTGTTCAGTCAGTGTAATTAGGAGTAGAACAGCCAATGTAAAATAAGTAATAAAGAAACTGAAACTGACTAAAACAATAGGTTGGCTATTTTGGTAAAAGATGTAAAAATAAACTTAAACAAACCTTCTTTCAAATGGTTCAGAAAGAGCAATTAGGAATTCGAAATATAATGTAAAATAAATAATAAAACATGATGCCACTCACAGAACAAAGCATAGAATATCTGATCTATCATTTTTCTTTCCTTCAATATTGGGACGATATGGATAATATCCAATCGGTGCATCTCTACACTTGACCAGCTCTGACCAGTTGATACCCACGAAACAAAAAATGTTTTGTTTTCTTCCCCCCCAATCACTGCAATAGAAGTCTGAACTAAGAAAATTATTTTCTTTAGGTAGATCAAGGATTGTTGAATACTTTTAACTTGTTTGTGATAACTATATATGTTATTATCTAGTTGATAATCCTATATAATCTTACCATCAACAGAGCCAAACTCCCTCTCATGCGCGCGGGTGAGGATTTCTTTATACAGAGTCTCAGCCTGCTTGAATTTGCCCTGCTTTAGGTAACAGGAAGCCTAAAGAACACAGAACCAGTTATTGTGATCAGAATTACAGTGAAAAGAGATCCAACGAGGCCAAAGTCTCAGCCTCAAGACGGGAGTATTTTATGCTCTGGAATGTTTCCCTCCTAAAAGCTTCAACCTTCCTCACCAGGTTGTTCTTGGTTTTGGCCACGTTGGGGTCATCTGGTCCCAGTTTGGTCTGATAGATCTCCAGAGCTCTCATGTAGTAATACTCCACCTCCTCATACTTGCCCTGGTTCTGGCACAGCAGGGCGAGGTTGTTCAGCTGCTTGGCCACGTCTGGGTGGTCCTTGCCCAACACCTGAGGGGAAAAAAAGCATCAAGGGTTTTCTTTCTTTAAAAAGAGAGAACAGCCACCAAAAATCTTGAGCCATCTACATCTTCAAAGAGTTGTTGAAGGAGAAAAAAAGAAAAATTACAAAAGGCTCCAAGACCATCAACAAGAACCTTGGTAACAACTGTTCATACAATTATTGGGAAATGAAACTCCTGGCTTCATACAAGATCTTTCCTCAAACAGTGAGGAAGATCTTGAGAAAGGTGAGGGATCAGCAAACAATTACACAGGATGATCTTGTTAATGATCTCAATGCTTACAGGCCACTGTGTGTAGCCCACAGGGGTCAAACTCCAGTCCTCAAGGGCCGCTGTTCTGCAACTTTTAGATGTGCCTCTGCTGCACCACACCTGAATAGAATAATTAGGTCATTAAGGCTCTGGAGAACTGATCTACACAAGACAGAGGTAATTAAGCCATTTCATTCCAGTGTTTTGTACCTGTGGCACATCTAAAAACTGCAGGACAGTGGCCCTTGAGGACTGGAGTTTGAGACCCTTGCTGTAGTCTGAAACTGGCTACAAGATTCTGATCAGAGAATCTCTGTGAGGATCATCCGAGGCAGTTTGACATCATCGCAGAAGGTGTGTTCTGAGTCTGGCTGAGCAGCATAGCTGGCAGGGTCAACAGGGTCACCAAGCAGAGAAATTATAAAGGAAAGAGTAAGGATGTGTCACACGGCTGTTTGTAAAAGGAAACAGCAACCCTCAGCGTTGCGTTGCTCATAGAAACAGAGACAAGATAGGCAATAAACCCTCACGCTAGCAAGTTATTTTTCCACTTTGGTGTTTGCTGTTAGTTTACTGAGCCAGTCTGTGAAAAGCCTCAACCCTGCTGGATTGCTTTGCAACCCACTGTGGACACACTTCAGTGTCTGTAACCCACATGGTGGTTCAGATGTAGAAAATTTATTAGCACTATTAACTTAGTCCTGACTGCTAACACTTCCTCCTGTGATACAGAAGTGCTGGATCCCATATCCTCACGTCATTTATCCCAACCTCTAGCACTCTCCTTTCACCACATCCCTTGGCAGTTCACTCAGGAAGAGGCTCAAATGTTCCAATGAAAAATGGGAAATGCTTTCAAGAGGCAAGATCAGTTCTCACTTCCATTTATAGATGTGACTTAATATGCCTGTAGGCGTCATAGAAGAAGTTATCCACTTACAGCTCACATTATTGATATACTTATAAAACAAAACTATAAAAATAATGTACTCAACTCCAATACATTGAGTCAATATAAATCTGGTTGATTTTTTTGCCAGTATGCTAAAAGAAAATACTACTTAATATATCGATACTTCCTCTCAAATTTTAACAAGTTTACTAATTTTATATATTCTGAGTGAACAGATTACTAATCAGACTGAAAATATAAGAACATATAAAACTTGCTGCATCTAGTAGCATTCAACTGTCTAGAGAGACTTAACATTATAATAGCCGAACCTCTAAGGTGCATTCAGGGACAACTCGTACACATATGACACATATTATCATACAACTACAAAGTGGTGTAAGGATGTCTTATAATCAACCATCAGTGCAATCTACTTCAAAAATAACAAAAAAAGAATTATACACAATATTTTACTGTCACATAATTTATCCAGTTATTGGTTATACCTGATTATCCTTAGTTGATTAGAAATATTCAAACCAACTGTGTAGAGACATCTTTATCAGCCACTCTTCAAAGTTTTCAAAAATTAATAAAATGTAACTATTTTCACAAATTTGAAAAACTCTTTGTTTACTGCTGAGCAAAGTAAAATTGTTTCTATAGATAGAAGTGAAACAAAAGCATTCAGAAGTGTACATTTAAAACCCAGGGACGTACTGAACCAGGACCTCAATGCATATTAATACACCTATTTACTATTTATTTACTGTCTCTGTTCTTGCATCAATAAACTTTCAACAGAAAAATATCAAACATTATTTTCTTGTTGAAAAGAATAATGGCATGAATTTAATAGTTTGTACAATTTAAAATACAATATTTTAAATTGAGAAATTGTTCTTTCCTATTCTTTTGATAACAATTAGCAGTGATATCAAATATAATATATTGAATACTTCAAATTAGACAGTATAATAATTACTCAGAGGAGTTAGGAAATTGTTATAAAAGACTACAGACAAAACTAAGTATCTGTTTTAAGTCTTCAATCTTTACAGCAGATTTTCATTGTGTCTTTAAGTAAATATCAGCCACTTTCACTAATGGGTTTAATGGGGAGAAGTTAACATCTTTTTATAGATGATAAGACACTATTTTAATATACAGATAGAATCTGAGAAGTCATACATTATATATTTTTTAAATATTTCAACATTCTACTCTATTTATTCCCCGTCAGTTACTGTGTGGATGTAGAAAGGCATAGCATCAGCTCATACAAACACAAGCAAATATGGGCACTATTGTACATATAAAACTAGAAATGCTCTGAACAGTTTTGGGGTCTATTTGCCATTTCTTTAAGAAAAGAAAAATGAAATCTCCCACTTTAAAGTTCGACTTTCCTGCTATTCATAAAGTCAGGCAGAAGCCGAATTTTCCTGAGCTTCTGCAAAAGCGCTCCAGAGTCATCAGCTCTGCAGGACTCATAACACTGCACTGACAACTCAGGAAAGCTGCAGTAAATTGAACAGCGTGGGAGAGAATATTCTCAGTAAAAGCAGCAGAAGAGCAAAAATTCCTCAATCTCAACTCAAACTGACCTCTCAGTCTCTCTCTCTTAGTGTGCACAATAACTCACTGCTTTATGGAACATCTATCACAAGCTGTGTTTCCAAAACAAATGTACACAAAACTTTTTTGATGTTCTGTGTTTGAATGGAAACGCAATTGGTGCGTTTTCATTAAGTAAGAAAAGTATTTAAAATCACACATGAACAAGCGTGTTCACTGATTAAGTCATTAAAAACAAGCCGCGTCATCATCCTAGTACGATTTCCTGTCGTCTTTTTCAGCAGTAGTAACATCCAGCTGTTAATCATGTGACTTGTATGATCCAAAAAGTGTTCCTATGCAGTTTTGCAACATACATAAATGTTGGTACAGCTGAAAAATTACCTCACCCTACAGCAAAAATGTTTTTATAAAAAAAAAATTATATATTTTTTTATTTTCAAAATGTCTGCATTTCCATTAAGCAAATTTATTTTTGTAATTCCAATTTATGTGGTCACTGGAAACGCAACAACATAAAATCCCAGTAAAATATACTTAAATTTATAGTGACTGGATGTAAAAGCACCGAACATACATTCATACATACGTTGTATTAACATGCTTTGTCCCAGGCAGACGTTGCGCTAGACTTTTTCATTGTCCATCATTTTGACAGGCAAAGAAAATCTGTCAATTTTTGTCATATTGTAAAATCATGACAATGAAATATTAAATTACATTTCATTTTAACATTCAACAAAATGAATAGAGAATCCACGTTTTGCCATGAATGCATGAAGCGTTTTTTCCGCTCTGACTAAAAACCGCTGACTGGTCCCAGTAAAAACATAGAAACAATGAAATTATGAGCATGGACACGAATTGCATCAAATGTCTCAAGATTTTGATTTTGATCTGGAGACTGAAATTACAAGTGTCGTCTCAGCCAAAGTTTTGAAATCGGGGAACATTTCTCCAGTTGAAGAGATCAAAAGTCGACATAACCCTCTGAACGAGAGGCAGCGGTACAAAATCCTGCAGGATGCGCTCCAAAGCATCCTGTCTATAACTCTTCAACGCGCTGTCAGCTCCCAGAAAGCGAGATGAATTGAGGTTAGAGTCCAGGTCAGACATGATACTCTAATAGAGAGTTTTTATCAATCTATATAGTTACCTCGGCAATGTACACAATGTAAAGTTCAAAATGTCTGTGCATGTGCACCAAGTGGTTAGTTAGTGGGGTGAACTGTAACTTGCAAAAATGATGGATGGCCTTCTGATTTTTCCTTCACTGTTTAAAACAACCCCGTCAAAGACGGAAAATATTCTGTGAATGTGTTCCCTTGTCCAAGGACAAGTCCTTCTTTTCAATGACTTGTGGTTCGTTAGCACATGACCTTAAACTAACCCCACTGATGGAGGACGTACCTTTTCTCTGATCTCCAGCGCCCTCTTGCAGAGAGGTTCTGCCTCCTTGTACTTCCCTCTCTTCCCATACAAGACAGCCAGGTTATTGAGGGTAGCCGCCACCTACCAAGGACACAAAGCATTCATTATCTTACAATGTTTTTAAATGTTTGATCAAATTTCTCCACAAACAACTCAATCACCACCACACCAGTGTAGTGCAACCGATTCGACACGAGTAATTGACAGGGGGGAAAGTGAGGTGCCTCATAAATGACATCATACAAACAGGAAGTGATTGTGGTGACCAGTATTATGATCCAAATCAAGTTGATTGAACCTGTATTCGCTCAGAAAAAGGGAGGCCGCTGGAGGTGTGTTGTTGCAGCTCAATTTAGACTACGTTGTGAGGACCATTAGACAAAAAGAGGAAAGACTTGAGGAGAAGAAAAGGTGTGATGTGGCTGTAGGAGCTGATAGAAAAAGATACAAATGCAATGGTGGATTGATCATAGAAAGATCCAATACGTTAAAGATCTCTATAACTTAATATAAATTATGTAAGGTGACCTTGAGTGTCAAGAAAGGCACCTACAAATAAAATGTATTATTATTATTATTATTATTATTATTATTACACTTAGTTCTTTCAGCTAAAGGTATTAAACTGTAGAACAATCTCCCATTACCAACGATTTGCCAGGAGCTTGGTTGATTTTACATCTCTTCTAAGAACTAAGTTGTTTTTCTCAGCTTTTAATTTTGGTTAGCTGGATAATTAGCTTGACTGGTTTAATGTGAGGCCATCTAATTAAGTCTAAACGTATAAGCGTTAAAATCTTAGCAAACAGAAAAGCAGATTTCTAAAAAAAAAAAATGATATCACAGATGAGTCACATTTAGCTTGTTCAAGATATAAAAGCAAAACTATCAATTATAGAAAAACACAATCTGGGCCTAATGGCAGATTGGAGGAGAGGAGAGGAGTGGAGGGCTTACTCAGTTTGATAAACTGAAGAGTGATGAGGCTCCAAACAGGAAATACACTGTCCTGCTGGGGTTAACATAGTTAGTCCACCTGCTAATGCTCACTTTGAAATGTACAAACAGAAGGAAACCGATGCGTAAATCACTTGTTTGAACTACCAACTTATTGAGTTATAACAAGAAAGAAATGCATTTTATATGGGTTAAGGCGTTTTAATGCCATCCAATTACATCTATTGTGAAAAGTGAGAGTAATGGCAGCATTGTTTATCTGTTGGTGGTTCTTTGTGGTTTTCCATTGGGAGCAGGTCAAGGCATAGTGCAGTCATACTGTATAATGTGTTTTGTGTGACAACATAAAATGCATCTATGTGTCTGACGAAGTAAATTTCTAACTTTTACATTCATGTATTCAGCAAAAACAGACACTCAAATCTTTGGGTCTTTTATATAATAAGATGAAATCAATATAGGAACACAAAAAGTAATGTCATTTGCATTAGGTTAACTTTGATTATCCTAAAGTTAACCTAATGCTAGAGGAACACAAAATTCAACATTGTGGCATATTAACAATTCAAGGCAACTTTTACTTCAAATTAATTTCAACCATCGACAGTCACTGACTCTATGGAGCAGGTTTTTTTGTTTTTTCTTTTGTAATATTTGTTTATAAATGCAACATTTCACTACAAATATATTTCACTGTCGTCAACCAGACTATAACAAGCCAAAAAACAAAGTCATGAGCTCTCTAAACGCAGGATAGCTTTATTTCTACATCCTCGGTCTTTACGCTCAGTTGAGCAACTGTTTGCCACAACATGAATCAGGTATCTGTTTCATCTGCCATCAGTCATTTTACTTCCAAAAAGTTTTTCTAGTCCGTCAGCTCTGTTCACAAATATTTTTACAAACCAAATGACAGTATGAGTATTTCCTAGTATTCTATGCAGGCAGATGTACTTACAGCTGGATGGTCTCTGCCAAGAGTCTTCTCTCTGATGGCCAGAGCATCGTTTAGCAGGTTGGCTGCTTCCTTGTATTTGTTCTGATCCCTTAGAGACAGGAATAAAGAGTGGGGCATAAATACACAGAGCAAGGTAATACTTTGTTTTCTGCAGTGATGTATAAGTGAGCTGACAAGTTGGGCTTCAAGCAAGAAAACATCCAACAACAATCCAGGAAAAATGGTTGTGCAATTCTTCTGTGCCATTCTTGTTCCTGGTATCTTAGGAATGTAGTTTGTATTTGAGTACTTAGAGAGGTACTCAAGTACTTAGAGTAGTGTGAAAAACAAAATGTATTATTAGTATTAATTTCCACCCATCTGGTGGAAAAGCTAGACACTTCCATTTTTGCTAGTGTAAAGCTGTCTTTCAGATTCTCGTTGCCTCGCATCTGAACGCGAGGCAATGAGAATCCAAGCTAAACATTTCAAAGAATAGTAATGTTACAAGTGATTGTGTCCCAGTCCGATATCAATATCGGAAATCAGTCCAATATCAGGGAAAAAACAGATAATATTGGACATCACCTAAAATCTGACATAAGAACAGAAGCACTCCGCTCCAGCATTTAGTCCGCCCCAGAATTTCTATCCAGCAGCGCTTGCAGCTCATACACAATAACAAAATACATTTGTTATTGTGTCAGCCTGTCACAATAACAAATTTTTCTAGACGAAAAATTGTCCCAGAAGTTGTTGCGATAAAGGATGTTATTGTTGTTCTGAGACCATTTTTAAGCAATATCATGCTAATGCCAAAACACATTAGTTCTAATGAACATTTAACACTGGAACTGAAAGACATTTTAAATATCCAAAATAAATAAGCAAAACAGAAACAACAAATAAAAATGAATTATGAAATCTCTGTAACAAAACTGTCCTTCAAACAAAGGGCTACCTGAGACCAAAGCACCAAACTGAAGACTTTTATCATCCGGTTTATGGCAGAAAGAGAGAAAAGCGAAAACAATGAATCATGCAAATAGAAATGATTGAGCCTGTTTTAATTAAATGCTTATTGATATATGTGTGTGTGGTCATTTTCTCTCTCATAAAAGGAGAAAAGGATTTGTTAGGTAGGTCTTTTTCAATGACTTGTGGTCTGTGAACCTCTGCAGCCTTCGCACAAAACTTTTTTAAACATATTTTAAGATAAAATGTCCAACTCTGCTACTTATCGAAAACATGTTAAGACAAGAGAAAATGAATGAGAACTCCAAACACTACTGTCATGTAGTGAAAGCTGAACTCCCTTACCTATAAACAAGCGCCAGGATGTTGAGCATGGTGGCTACGTCTGGGTGGTCGTGTCCAGAGGTCTTCTCCAGGTCTTCCAGCGCCTGCTTGCAGAGCGGCACGGCCACCTCGTACCTCCCCTGGGACGCGTACTGGATCACCAGGTTGTGGAGGGTCCTGAGGCGGGCTGGGATCTCATAGCCGCCCTGCTGGGCAGCTGCAGCCGCTGCGCTACCGTGAGCTGGCTGCACTGCACGCATAAACACAAACACATCGCTGAAATACAAGATGACAACCAAAAATCTCTAGATTTTTTTCACTGGTATCATTACGGATGAGTTTAATGAGGAAACTTTCTTGTTATAACAAGATGCAAAACACATTAAGACAAGAAACTTTTCAGATTTAATCAAAAAGTCCAGTTTTAGTGAGGTATAAAACTCATCTCATTAAAATAAAATATAAAACTCATCTTGTTAAAACTAGTTTTTGTGGGGGCGTGCCGTCGCGGCGGAGGGGTTAGCGCGACCCACATTCAGAGGCAACGTGGCCTCGGCACGGCTGTCGCGGGTTAGACTCCCGGACCCGACGACGTTTACCGCATGTCTTCCCCCCTCTCCTTCCCCCTTTCCTGTCAGCCTACTTTGAAAAAAGGGACAATAGAGCCCACAAAAAGACCCCTTGCGGGACAATAAAAAAAAAAACTAACTAGTTTTTTTGTTAAAAGAAGATATAACTCACCTCACTAAGGTTAGTTTCTTGTTAAAACAAGAGCATGTCTTGTTAAAACAAAAACGTTTCTCGTTAAAACAAGAGCATGTCTTGTTAAAACAAAAACGTTTCTCGTTAAAACGAGACATAAAACTCATCTCTCTAAAACGAAATATAAAATTCATCTTCAGGAACTGGTTCAGGGGTCTTTCTGCATGTTCTCCCTGTGGAATGGTGGGTTTTCTCTGGGTACTCTGGCTTCCTCCCATAGTTCAAAAACAAGAGCGTTGTCATAGGTAGGTAGGTGTGTGTGTGTGTGCATGATTGTGTCAGGTTCAAATGACATAAAACATTTAAACACCACACAAAAAGGAGAAAGAGAAGAGTTTAGATTTTTTCCAGTCTTTCTCTGTGTTGCCCTGTGATGAACTGATGACCTGTCCAGGGTGACCCCGCGTCTCACCCTTTGACCACTGGAGATAGCCACCAGAACCCCTCATGACCCCACTAGGGACAAGCGTGTAAAGACAATGGACGGATCTCCTTAAACAAGAAAGTTTCTCATTTTAACGAGATGAGTTTTATATATTTCTATCTCATTATAATGAGGAAAAAGATGTGCTGCTCTGACAGATTACGACTTGTTAAAAAGGCATAGAGGGGTTCGCTACGACTCTCCTCCTCCTCACCCAGTGTCCTCTACTTCTAAAAATCCCAGGAGGTGTTGCAGTTTTACTGTTACCACCTTTCTTGTTCAAAAGAGGATATGTTTTGGTTTTAATGAGATGTGAATCTAGTTATAGCAAATTTTTTTAGCAAATTAAAATGAGGACGTTTTCAATTAAATCAAAAACTGCTCTTCGGTTTATTCCCAAGCTCTCGCAGTAAAATGCATCAGTATATTGTTATTGTAACTCTTGCATCATTTAATAAAATCAAAGCTGGAACTTGAAACGTCACTTTTAAAGGCGAACAAGAGAATCATCAGTTACACCATTTGCAGTTGCATTGCACCGCTTTAAATACCTCCATTGTTTTATTCAAGTTACGGAAAACTGTGGTGTATTTTATAGTAATTACGGGCAAAAATGGGTCTTTATGCTGTGAGCTGATTTCAGCGAATGCAGGGCTGTCATCCCCATTGTTCCTGTCTTGTTGACTGCAGTTTAATAAAAACTGTCTGAACAAGCTCAGAGCTCAGCTAAATCAAATCTTCTCCACAACTCGCCCCAGATCCACCGCGTACCGACACTGAGAGCCTCAGGCGCCTCAGTCACTGAAAGAAGAAGAATAATGAGGCCCATTTTCTTCACCACAACACAGACATTCTGTCTCTTCATACATTTTGCATATTTTATTTCAAATTCATAATACCAATTTATTTTTTGTCGTTTTTTCCTCCACTTTTGGAACGCAGTGAAGTGAACAGACACGGTGCTTGTCGACTTAATGTTCATAAATGCAATATAAATAACCAGGTCCCTCTGCAGGTGGTGTTTGAATCCAAAGTCTGTTTATACCAGACACAAACAGTAGCATTTCAACTGATATTATGGAATCAGTGGATGTTGAAAGAAGCAGGTGTTGCATGTTTTTGCATAAGCAAGCTTATGTAATGGCTCCACACTCAACTCCATCTTATTTATCTTGATTTATTTTCCTTTAACTGTGTGATTCTCCCCACCTTCTTCACATTTCTAGGTTTCCGTCCTTAATTAACGTGTTTAAACCACCTACCACCACTTTCAGTCAAATAAATACATTTGATATGCATAAAATAGGGCTAGGGCTTTATGTAATTAATGAATCAAAATTAACACATTAGATATTGAAGCTCTAAAAACAAGAGAAAAAAAATCCCTTTTTTTGCATAAAACGTTAATAAGACATTAAAAACTAAACATCTTTGTTGTTGAGCTCATGTGTATATTTATTCAAAAATTGCTCTGGGTGTCATTAAAGGTTATCAAAGATTTTCAGATTTTAACTTGTAAAAAAAAAAAAAACATGTACCATACTATACTTTTGCACAGTATTATGTTTCTATATAGAGAGCAGATGAAAGCACTTACTGCCTGGAGCTTGGTCATCCTGGTCATCTGGGAAGAGGTCATCCAAGGTCTCTTTACTGGAGTCACACTCCTTCTCTTCCTGATTGTTAAAAGAAGGATAAAAATGGACAGATTTTTTTTAAAAAGGAGAAGAGAATGTCAAGTCTTTGTCTAAAAACAGGAACAAGTTAAGTTTCAAAGCAGCCATTCTGAACTCTGGATTTCTACACACAAAACAATTCATTAGGAAAGCAAAACATTCTTAAACGATTTTCATATCAAACTGATAATTGGAGCACCAACATTTGGAAATTCTGTCTTATTCAAGAAGAGAGGATTTACATAGTTTTACGTATTTCCCACATATCACCATTTTATAGTACAATCAACTAAATATGTTACCTTCAGTTGTTAAAAAAATGCCATATATATCAAATATAACTTAAAACAATTTGTATTTTGTAATTGACTGGCTTGAATTTGAAGTTCCACCAGGTGTTTGAGAATTGCTGTTGGCTGCTCTGAGGAGGAAGCTCTGAAGTCTAGAAACTGCAGCTCTGAGGAAGAGCTTCACCTCAAAGGTGGAGCTAGGTCCACCCAGGTGTTTTGGAGAGTTGAATTGTTGCCATGGTGACTAAAGGATTTCTCAAATATGCATGAAAGAATCAAAGCAACACTCCAGGTTTGCTTTTGATGAGGGAATCACATTATAACATGATGTAAAGCTCAAAAAGTCAATTTTACATAATAATGCCCCTTTAAACAAAACCAACTTAACATGTTTTACATTTTAGGTGAAATTATTTGCCATTAGGGTTTTCAAACAGTCAGACTCAATATGACTAGCTGAACACTGATCCATTAAATGTGGTTTGATTGAAGCTTTCTAACTCAAAAAATGGATCCATTTCTTTGCAGATGACGCTCTGAACTCCCGTACAGCAGGAGCTGAGGACTCACCGAGGGGGACAGGTCCTCGTCATACTTTTTCAGCTGGTTCATGAACTCCAAGTGCTTCTTCTCCTCCTCCAGCTGCGCTACGCTCTGCTCGCTCTTCTGCAGTTTCTGCTGCGTTCCCGCCAGCTCGTCCCTCAGCCACTGGTTCTCCTGGCACAGCCTGCGTACCTGCGCCCGCAGCTTTTGCTTCTCTGACTCAACGGAGCTCAGGTGGCTGGACAGCGCCATCATCACCTGAGCAGAGACACGTTCCAGCACAGGTGAGGTAACACGACTCAACGCGGTGCATGATGTGTGGAAGAAGCAGCATATTCCGTGTCGGGGATCTGGACTTAAAAGTTTTACCAAGATATTTTGTGGTGCCACTGTGATAACGATAGAAGTGATGATACGAAGGATTTATTAGTTCTTTTTTAGGAAACTGTTCTGTAGCCACAGACACACTGCTCTTGGAAAATCATTCCCATTTTTTTTTTAATTTATTTATTTATTATTTTTTTTACCCCTCCAGGGGGTCTTTTGTGGGCTCTAGTGTCCCTTATATGACAGTGGGCTGACAGGAAACGGGGAAGGAGAGGGGGGAAGACATGCGGCAAATGTCGTTGGGTCCGGGAGTCGAACCCACGACGGCCGCGTCGAGGACTGAAGGCCTCCAAATATGGGTCACGCTAACCACTACGCCACCACGGCACGTCCCCATCATTCCCATTTTAATTCACTTCTTTAGGACACCAGTCATATAAAGAAGTGTGATTTACATCAAACTCCAAATCATAATTGCGTTTAATCAAATGTTCACATTAACTGATGTCATCATTGATCAAACATTGGGTTTTTATGATCTAAAGCACTTTGAGCTGCCTTGTTGCTGAAATGTGTTATACAAACAAACTTGATTGGTTGGTCAAGGAAATATTAAATCTAACAATCCTGGTAACACAGACAGTTTTGGAGCATCTCCAACATCACTATATGGAGCTTAACGTGACAACGATAAATTAAAGAAATTTCACGATGAGTGATAAACGATACAGTAATGCTTGGAATTTCCTCATCTTATCTGCACTAGTTTTCAGTCCAGCCTTGGCATAATCTTTTCAGATCCTCCAATAATCAGGAATATCTGAAGAATCTCATTATTTTTTGCACGGTCTGTAAGAAAGGGAGCTAAAGTAATGGATTTTGAACTTTGAATAGAAACTGAACCTGTATACTCTCCAGGTTTGCAACCATTGCAGTTTTATTGACCAATCACTGATCTATTTTAAAAAAAGCTAAAACCATTTTTTTTTTTTTGCCTGAAAACTCGCCCTCTTCCAAGGGAGACGGTGGCTGGCTTTCAGAACTTTACTCTCATGTTGTAGTTAAAGTACAAATTTAATGAGATTTTTTTGTGTGCAGATGATGAGTTTGCTGCACAGAGACATTAGTGATACCAAGCCGCAAAACTAAAGAAAACCTACATGGTGTAAACTAGAGTCTGCAGAGTGTTCCTGCTGTGCAGTTTAATCTGATGACTTAAAGAGAGGCAGCAACATGAATAACAAATCATTTATGACTCACATTGGCACAGGAAAGTTGCGATTTAAAAGAAAATCAAGAGCACTTCTGCTTTTGTTCTTCACTTCTCATTTTCATTCAGTTTGGTCTAAAAATGTCTCCATTTAACCTGCGACACATGAACAGTTTGCTGCAGTCTGCCAGGTCCAAACACAAAAAATTCCCATATCATTGCCACATGTTCAGTGTCTAATATTCATACCTATAAACATCTTCAAATTTAGACATGTTTACAACAGTCTGTGCGGAAGAATAGCATTACCACAGCATGATGCTGCCACTGCCGTATATCATGGAGGGGCTGAGGTGTCCAAAGTGCGGCCCGGAGCCATTTGTGGCCCTTGAAACAATTTCATGTGGCCGCCAACTGAAAAGTTAAATTCTTCTTTGTCGGAAAGTGTTAAAGAAGTTTTTTTTAATAGTAGTGGGTTGTTGTTTTTTTCCCATTATAATTACATAGTAAGTAGGACTATAAATATCCAGCGACATTTTACTAGAAAAAAAAAGCCTTTAAAAAAAGTTCTCTTTTTTGTTGTTTGAAATTGTATTGTTTAATTTATTGGAGAGCAGACAAAAAACTTTTTAAAAACCACAACACAATGTTTTTATGCCTTAAGTTGGAAAAGCCCCTCAATGTTTTCAACGCCGAGTTTCTTCTCAATGTTGCAAAAAGTTTGGACACCTCTGATCTAAACTAATTATTATCCAAATAATGATAAACAATATGATAAACTCCCAAAATAAGTCAGTCAGTAGG
The DNA here is from genome assembly GCF_001444195.1 of Xiphophorus couchianus. Lineage (NCBI taxonomy): Eukaryota > Metazoa > Chordata > Actinopteri > Cyprinodontiformes > Poeciliidae > Xiphophorus > Xiphophorus couchianus. The sequence goes on from NC_040240.1 coordinate 998,032, forward strand.
GATTTACTTGTGTCATTTATTCCAGTGTTGGTTCCATGAGAACAACAGTATATAATATATGTTGGCAATTTTACCCACCCAAGCTGAAATATTTCCACCAGTCCTGAAAACAATCAAATCCTCCGGATCTCTAAAGGTTCCTCATTCATCAGCGGCCAAGGCGCCGACTCTGCCTACCTGAGCTTCGCTCAGACCGAGCTCCAGCATTTCCAGGGACTTCCGGATCATGTGCGACTTCTCCTCCACCAGGACTCCCTCTTCGTCCTGCTTCAGGCAGCGCAGCGTGCCCAGCAGGCCCTCCAGGATGGAATGGTGCTCCTGCTTCAGGGCTTCCAGGCCCTGCATCACCTGCTTGGTCCGGGAGATGATCTCATCCTGAGACAGTTTCTCCCCCGGATCCTCCTCCTCTTTCACGCACACCATGGTGGACATGTCCTCACGCATCCTGCACATTTCAGTGACAACAAAAAGAAAAGACAAAAGATGTGGTTACTGACTTGCAAAACCGCATCATTCCAACAGAAAAACAGCAAATTAGCGCAAAAACATTGTATTATAATAATAATAGTGTGTAATAAATCCCTTACTAAAGGACCAGATGTGGTCGAGATTAACAGAGATCCACTGAAAATTTGTGTGAGCGCATACAAGTTACACTACAGTCTTCAGTGGGGAAGTCGTTAAAGAGAAAAGTAACTTTTCTGTAGCGATGCACAATATAACAGCATTATATCAGTATCAGCTGGAGCTGGACAATAAATCAATAACGATATACTGTATGTGGTGGTAGAAACATGATCGATATTAATATATAAAACATATGATAGAATAGTCACTGCACTCCAATCCAGAACCGCACTCCTTTCTGGGAGATGTAGGCAGAGGAAAGAGTTTATCCGCTCAACCTCTCAGGACTAGATAAGAAAAGTGGATGGCATCAACTCCATCAGTACTTGGTTGCCTAGCAGCGACCTGTTGAGTAACCTGTGCAGCAGCGGGTTCAGGTTTCACCACCTGATAACTGCTTAAAAATAAAAATTTAAAAAACAATCTGGAATGAAAACTCTGGATAAAACAGGAAACGTCACACCACCAGTTTGGCAGTATTTCAGATTTTTACAATAAAAAACTAATCAATAATCATTGATATTAGCCGATATGAAACATTCATAAAAACATACATCTTCCAGCCCTAGAATCGTCCAATGTTACACATTGGTATTTTTGGTATTTCAGGATCTGTCCTACAAGTAATACTGGACCGATATTCAATAATCAATATTTACTTCCATCCGTCCAACAGACAGAAGTCAGCCAGACTTTACAAAAAAAAAAGAAAAAGGAGAAAAAGTGAGCGAAAACTTTGAAAATAGTTCATGGACACTCTAACCCTGAGCAATGTTGCAAGGAATGGGCAACCATTCAGTCTCTACCGGTAGAGTTATTGCAGCTGTAATTTCAACAGACAGTTTCTCTGCGAGGTACGACTCACTGTTGATGAGAATCGCACAATTTTCAGATTTGATTTATACGGTAATTTAAACGTCATGAATCCTTCTCCGTACGCTTCACACAGTCCCGGCCTGTGAAACATTATCCAATAGAACGCGTTGGACAGCGCTCCGTTTGAGAGCAGCAGCATCCTGGTGTCTCTGGTGCTGTTGGAGGACCCGGTTCAAACCAGACGGCTATCTGCTGACGGTTCTGAGGGCCGTGATCTGCGTTTGATTTACAGATAAGTGATACAAAGGATGGACTGTTGCACATAAAAACCTCCAAACATCTGACACAAATAATGAGGCAAATGTGCTGTCTGCTTAAACATTTCCTGAAATAAGCAACGCCTCATAATGATATAATAAAGTACCATAAAATCGCACAATAATCCGTGAGGGACGACGGAGTCCCAGCTCGAAATTCCGTGAAAGAGGTGTACGGAGACACAGGAAGCCCGTTGAAAGGCTGTTTACATTGTTTTAAACTGCGTGATTGTGAGCGTGAGGGGGAATAAAAATACCAATAGGTATTTTGTTCCATATAACACAGTAGGAGTGTAACTTTTATGGATGCAAAAGCAAGAACCCCCCACTTGATGACTTTGTGTTTCTGTGTTTGATATGATGTAAAGCACTTTGAAATGCCTTGCTGCTGAAATGTGCTATACAAATAACATTTGATTGATTAACAAAGTTCTACAGCAATCAGTTGGTATATGCTCTTAGCATGAAGATTTAATTAGTGACAGCTTTCAATAACCTCTGCTCACATACTTTAGACTTCTCCACAATGCTGCTTCTTTGCTTTCTATTCTTTATGCACACACACACACCGCGCGTAAGAGGATTATAGTGGAGTGCTTTGTAGAACTTATAGCGAGCTACTAAATAAACCTCTTTAAGCACAGCAGACAAACTCCACTGATTTCAGCTGAATGACTAGAAAAGCACCATGTGGTTAAATACACAAATGAGACTCCTGTGTGTGTATCGTTGTTCGTTTCCCAGATAGCGTTACGAAGCAGCCGGCCCACCTTTGTGTAAACGCTTCTGCAGGTCCAGGTGGAGACGTCGAGTTCTTCCTGAGCCGCCACACACATTTCGGATGTCAGCTAACGCACAAGAGAGAAGAGGCGAGCTGCAAACCAAACCAGGCGGACCCAGCGAGGAAAGCCTGCAGCTCCGATCGCTCCATGTGACACGGCAACCGGCCCGCAGCCTATCAGATCCACAGGAAGTTGGAAGCTGACACTGCATGCGTATTGTTGTTAGGGAGACGGACGGGCGCAGAAGCAGCCGGTGGCAAACAGGGTTTGTGAAGCGAGGAGAAACCAACTAGAGCCCCCAAAATATTTACATTAAGATCAAGCTGATTTATTTTTTTTTTTGGAACTGAAAGGGTTTCAGAAATGTTTGTGCAGCTAAATGAGAAAATGCAACTTAGAAGTATTTTTTAAATCTTCTACTTAATTAGAAAGTTGTTCATCAGGTCAGAAGATGGGCTTTTGCATATTACAAATCACAGCAGGACTATTATCTGATGTAAACACTAAGTTTGATTTTATTGAATGAGTATAATAAACGAATAAAAAGCAAAATAAATTTAGAAACAGTAGTAAATTATGTTTACACATTCAAAAGAGTTGGTAGAACTATAAACTTATTTCACCCACCCCTCACATCTACAGCATCAACCAATAAATTACTATTCATGTTAACTGTGTTAACAGTCTCTTACTCAGGATTTTCTATATCCATATCTATAACTGATGCAACACATTCATTCATATTTTCATGTCATTTTGAGCAAGCATCAATCATTTTTAACATGTTAAAATTCTTTCTAAACCAATATATCAGTAATAATTGATAACTTAATTAAACAGTAACAGCATTGATAATAGAAGTAGTAACAGTAACTATTTCTCATATGAACATGCAGCGATGACCATCTTTTTAAATGACGTTTTAAACTGTTTAAAAACAAAACTCTGCAAATAGAGGCAACAGAAGTTCAGGTCTGACTGACGGTATGAGTCCATGGCGATAAAAACTGAACCTTAAATAGTTTTTATACTCTGTACTTGCTGTTGTCCTGTATAGCACTATAGAACTGCTCACAGCACAAATTAAACACCGGTGTTTAAATATGATGAAGTTCAAGTTTGAAGGTTTTCTGCAATGTCCTAGTCACGCCTACAACCGCTAAGCCAATGATTAATTGATTAATCGCAATAGGCGATTAATCAATTTGCATGATAATTTAAAATGACTAAAAATGAGATAAATCTCCATTCAGGCAATTAATATCTTTTGAAGGGAAATTATGTTTACAGAGACTTCATAATCTAGTTTCTTAATGGTTTTGGTTGCGTGTGGTTCTTAATTTTGTTTTAATTTATTGATTTTGGTTGTGTTTTGTTTTTGGGTATTTAAAACCTGTTCTGGTTCTTAACAAAAATGTAAGTTTATTGGTCCTTAAGAAGGCAAACTTGTATTATTATGTGATTGCCAATATATCATTTGAAAATGGTCTCAGAACAATGATATTATAGTTTAGCATAATAATTTCTGGGTTAATTTATTGTTCAGAAATATTTGCAAATGATTTGCAATTCAAAAATACACTTATTTCCCCTCTAGCATTAATGAAGTAACGCCTCATTTTAATCAGAGTTGTTGTCGATGCTGATGGCTGAGGGCAGGAAAGATCTCCTGAAGTGGTCTGTGTTGCAGTGGTTCTGAAAAAGCCTCTGACTGAAGACACCATCTTTGCGCAGAAGTTATAAGAAGATGATGTCTGTAATTTTCTTACATCAAATCGTTTACACATCAGCTGGAGCTCCAGCTCATTGACTCTGGAAGAAATCCACTTGGTGATCAAACTCATTCCTCCACCAACACTTAACTATTATCATGGAAAATAATGTCTCTAAAACTCATCGATCAGAGTGGTTTAAGAAATTTGAAACTGTAAATCAGTCCAAACTGGTCTTCAGTTTTTTTGCTGTTTTGTGTGATCCTGGTTTTTCTTTCCAGCTGGCGAGAGTTGATGGAAAGTTAGACTTTGATCCACAACAGACATGAACTGTTGACTTGTGTCGAGGTACATAAAGGTTGTGTTTCCGAAAAAACAACAACTACGGGGAAACACCACCATGATCAGAGTGTTCTCTGGCTGCCTGGGGCTTGGAGGAGGACAAGCAGTGCCCCTACCCCATCTGTTGCTGTGCACTGCTGGTCAGAAGCCAGAAAGAAGATTTTTATAATCTACTTTTTTTTATTTCTACAAGAAAGAAAGATTCTGCAGTTTAAAAAATATCTCTGGTCATGAAAAACATTCAGAGTTTGGCAACTAAAGTAGTGTCATCTCTCTTATTAAGGCAATTTTAAATCCTGGTTTATGTCTATAAAGTGTCTAACTCCAGGCCAATCTAATTAACCTCCTAAAATCATCATTTTTTAAAAAACATCTTTAACTGGTAAATAGACATCATATCTTGCAATGGGAAAAGTTGTGGGTTCAATTCCTACCCTCAAGTTGCCTGCCAATGTGTTGGGTGTGTGGACATGTCGCTGCTTGTGGGTAACTGTGGCTCTAGTGTGAAAGTGTTTTGAATGACTAGTCCAGTCCAGTAACTATAACTGTCCTAGTCAATGTAACGTTATTTCAGCGTCAAATTTGAACAACTCTTTACTGATTAAAATATTTACACTTAAGCCATGTTATACATTTAACTTTTTGGTCAATGCGAGAATCTTATATCAGCCGGTGTCTCACAGAGCTTCTCTGTACATTTGCATTAAAAATAAACTATTTACAAGAGCACATGTGCCAAGTCATCAAATCGTTAGCCTAGTATCATAATTGCCTAATTTGAAAAAAATATATGATTTTGGCAAATTATGCCACTCCGCTAACAAAATGACACTTAAACAGTGCATTGAAAATCTTGCAGTACATCCTGAGCGTCACCATGACTCTGTTCATCAGAAGACGTTGACTCAGACGGTATAATTGTCCAGGTGTGGCAGTGGACCTGTGGGAGTGGGAGTATCACTGTGAAAACAATGAAACTTCGCTGTGGATCAGCACGAGCCCTGAAATGTGAAACATCCACAGCAGACACCTTCAGGTCTTCCTGCTCTCCCAGCTGTGAGCTACACACTGAGATCCACTGTCTCTTGCCCGACACTTCTCAATCTCTTCTGAATATCAATGAGATGCAAAAGACATAGAGACTTTTTTTTTCAGGCGTTTTCAGAAGCTGACAGGCAAACGTCTCTCCGGCCCGTGCTCTTATTTGTTCACTTCCAAGTGGATTAACCAGAAGAACTAGTAAGCCAGTACTTTCCTGTCGAACCACAGAGCAAACTCCCGAGCTAGCGTTCATTGATAATTGCTTGTGGCGTCTAATTCCTGGCATCAACGTAAACACTGAACACATTACAGCCAGCATATTCCCTGAGACGTTCGGGTACATAAACTGTTCAGTTTATTTACACGCTTTGATTTCAAATATGTGTTCGCTGAGAAAATGGTTTAAAATCACATTCTGAAGGTTGTATGTAAGGGAGATGTGTTAATTAGCCGATGAGTGCCGCCCAATAAATACTCGGAGCCATTCTTACCGTTCTGTGGGACATTCGTTGCCAGTGGAGTTCCACTGAGTCGTTCCAATGTCCCCTTTATCCGTCACCAACAGCTTATGGTTGTGAAGAATATGAAGAAGGAAGAAACAGAAATTCCAACTAGTGGCTCGTCCAGTGGTTGGGTGTCTTTTGGTTAGCTGGACCTCACTGCATCAAATGCTACGGTCCGGTTAGCTACATGCTAGCACTTAGCAGCCTTACGTCAAAACATTGAGTCCAACCGCAGCCGCTCAGGTGAATATCCTGTCCTGCTCCATACCAACAGCAGCTCCGCGTCACTGCCCAGACCGAGGCGTCACGTGACGGACTGAACAAATGAAGCGGTGCTGCAGATGACAGCTCCGCGAGACGGTGAGTGACTGCTCGGAGCGTGAAAATGGCGTTAGCCGGCTCCCCCTCAGTCCTCCCTCCGTAACACTGATGTCATCTTGACAGGATTAAAGAGGAAGTTGCGGTGACAGTAATGAGCCAGATTTGTGATATACGGAGCCCTCTAGGGGACATGGGGAATTTTTTTTCTTTTGCGTTCCCTCGCAAAACTTTTGCGTTCCCTCGCAATACTGTACTGGTCAGTTATGCAGCATAATTGAATACTGCAAGCCTTTCTTACGGTGGGCGCCGTACTTTATGCTTTAATATAAGGTTATGTGAGGTTTTTCCATGAATGTTAGTATCTTTTTGTGAAATATCTGAAGTTTTATATCTTTCTTTAGGATAGAAAGGCACCACAAACCTACGATATAAACAGAAACCTTCCGTAAGTAGGAAAGAAATAAAAATACATTATAATTTGGACTATTTCTGAGTTATTATCGTGGGTAATAAATCATCTGACAGTTTTGATTGTGTCTCTGTTGTGTTCTAGTCTGAATGGTTTAAAGAGCTGCTTTCACTGCCGCTCCATCTTCGCCTTAACAGACATAAACATGCAGTAATAAATCGATTTTCAATCAGTGTTTTGCACCAAACAGTTTTTACTGTTAACAAGTTTTTATTATTAAAAACACGACAAACTAATGATGGTAAAGGGCCGCACTGGGTTAACTCTGGGAATCTCATCTGTCCGTTTATCAATCAAGTCCAGATCATTTCTTTGTTCTGTCACAATTATCGATTTATTCCATTTTGATGATCAGGCTCCAAACTTTGCAAGGACTGACCGCCCCGCTCACCTGCTTCCTAATACGCACAAAGCCAGTATCCTTCCCATTCATACCTGATGACGTCACGCCCACATCGACACACCCACCACCCAGGTGTCAAAGCCTCCTGCTCCTGTCATATCAATAATTACTTATTTCATTCACATGGCTCTTACAGAGCCTCAGTGAAAACTTGTTTATTATTATTAACTGTTTGGTGCAAAAAAACAGATTGAAAATCGATTTATTACTGTATGTTTATGTCTGTTAAGGTTGAGATGGAACTGAACATGAAAACGGCCCTTTAAACCATTCAGACAACCAGCACAACAGAGACACAATCAAAACTGTCAGATGATTTATTACCCGCGATAATAACTCAGAAATAGTCCAAATTATAATGTGTTTTTATTTCTTTCCTACTTATGGAAGGTTTCTGTTTATATCGTAGGTTTGTGGTGCCTTTCTATCCTAAAGAAAGATATAAAACTTCAGATATTTCACAAAAAGATACTAACATTCATGGAAAAACCTCACATAACCTTATATTAAAGCAGAAAGTACGGCGCCCACCGTAATAAAGACTTGCAGTATTCAATTATGCTGCATAACTGACCAGTACAGTATTGCGAGGTAACGCAAAAGTTTTGCGAGGGAACGCAAAAGTATTGCGAGGGAACGCAAAAGTTTTGCGAGGTAACGCAAAAGAAAAAAAATTCCCCATGTCCCCTAGAGGGCTCCGTACCGTAGTGATACAATCTTGAGCGTTGAAAAAACAAAACAAAACTGGGGGCTCTCAATGTATGCTTCAGAGTATATTATCTTTTGGGACTGAAAAATATCTTACAGTGATCGACCCAAGTTATGTTAAAAAAACAAAACAGTTCAGTTGACGAAGACTGTGGCGCCATCAAGGGGGGGAGCATGGGAGGCAATGGTCACCCCTACAAATTTGGTGCACATCTTTGCCAGATAGTCTTAAACGCATAATATTTCTCGCAAATTTAATTCATGAGGGAAGTTTGAATAAATTTAAGATATAAATGTATGTATGCTTGTACATTTATTCTTCTACAGCCTGCCAATTTTGAGTGATCGTTACTCATTCTCACTCCCAAATGATGGGAGAATAATAAAACTATTTAAATCAGGATCTGGCTATTAGTTTCTGAGTGTCACCTGGTATGTTATGTTACTGTCAGTGAGCCAGCAGCTGCCATGTATGCTCCAGTCACTTGATTGGTGATTACTCTTCTAGCTGCAGATTGATTTTATCTTTTTAATTGATTTTAGAAAGACATATCCTTACTTTCTATCAGAACTTTACAAACATTCTGAATACATAATGCTAATGAAATCAAAACACAGTCAGACATATGGATAGTATGTAAATATTTATTTATTAAATTGTTGGAGTGCTGTTTTTCTTCTTGCGATGTCTTTCGGTTACAGTCCTCCAAAAGTTGTTGAGGGCAATTCGAGCCATCAGTAAAGTGATGGTGAAGTTACGTCTGTACCACTCTCTGGGTGTATGGGAGGAAAGGCAAAAAATTCAGTCATGCAAAAATATTTAGTTTGCAGTGTGCTGTTAAAATACTGAATTGCTGCTTTTGATACACATTTGCATTTAAAAAAAAGCTACTAGCTGGTTGATTACAGATTGTAAAAATAATGAGAATAATTAAAAACGAGCAGAAAGGAAAACAACAACAAAATCACCTGAAGAGTTGATGCATTTAGGTAGTAAACAAATCCGCTACTGTAGCATGTTTATTCACAAAACTCTCTCTAGAGCTTGTCATGATTGTTCTCTGCACACAGAGCGGTACAGCGCTGCTGGAGCACTGGGACATGCACCAGCAGCATCATGGGAAACATCAAGCGTACAAAAACAACTCACCTGTTGTAATCTGCATGCCGCATTCTGTTTTTGTCCAAGAAGCTTTTGTAAAACACAGCCATCTCTTCACTGCTTAGGGAACGCCGCCTTCCTGAGGGAGAGACCAAGATGCTTCACGTTAATTTACTACAATGTCATCTTAAAACATCAGAGTGTACCTAGAGAAACTTTTAAAGGAATTTTTATTCTCATCAACAATTCCTCTAGTCTACTGCACCTATTGAATCCTGTTAAGTGTGAGAGAGTTTATGTATATACAGTTTATATATATACAATATATATATATATATATACTCACCATCTTCTCCACGCAAAGTCAAGCCTTTTGCGTTCAGCTGTGAGATGATGAAAGCTTCTTTTTCCTGTAGAGAAGAGGAAAATAAAGTTATTGTTTTCTGCTTTTAAACTTTTCCCTTGAAAAATGTTATTAAAAGTGGTAAAAAAAAAACCCCAACAAAACAGGACTTTGAAAAAAAGCTTTTATTGAGACAATAAAAGCATACACCAACTAACAGTTGTCAGCTGTTGAATTAAGTCATTCTTTTAAGATAAGACCTTGAGTTTGTTTTGACAGGCTTCTGAAATATATGTTCACTTCTATTCTCTGAGTTCTTGTTGTGGTTCCTGTTTAATGAATTACTGCATCACTAATGACATGGAGATCAGCCATTGGTTCAGCTGAGGTGCAATAGAAGCCCAGGTTGCTTTGATAGCTGCCTTTAGGTCGTCTACCTTGTTGATCCTGGTGTTTCTCATCTTCCTCTTGAAAACCCTCTATTGACTTTCTATAGAGGGATTGGATCAAGCACAGTACCACCACGGTCACTGAAGCAGCTTTTGGTATTTCTTTGGTATTTTTGGCAGAGTGGGCCGGTAAAAAGTTTTGCTGGAAAATGAAAGCATCTCCATCCAGGATGTCAGCAGGAAGGAGCATGATGCTCCAGAATGTCCTGGTAGACGGACAAAAGAAAACTCAGTGGACCAACAGCAGCAGGTGACCAGGAAGTGGTTTTGATTTCTAGATGAAATTGAAACTAAATTTTCATCTGAAAAGAAAATCTTGGACCACTGAGGCATAGTCATGTTCTTGGTGTGTAGGATTCATCTGTATCCAGAACTCAAGCCAATCCTTTGTGAAGCTTCTCCAAATTTTTTGACAAATTTTGTTTGAAAATCTACTTACGTCTGCAGCTGTCCCTTCCTTCCACTCGACTTTCTTTCACTATTCTTCAACAGTGGAACTCTGTAAACAACCAGCTTCTTCAGAAATGACCTTTTGTGGCTTGGTGGTTTGAGTTAATAAACTGATTAATGTGAGTTTCCAGTATTGAACTTTTTCCCAGTTCTACAATTTTCTGAGACTCAGAATTTAGGGTCGTCAACATCTTTAAGCCAAAATCATCAAAATGACAAAAAACAAGGTGTGAAATATATGTGTAATAAATCTATATCCATCCATTATCCTTTCTGGGGATCAACAACCATGTACACCCCCCCCCCCCACACACACACAGCAGTTAACCCAACAGTGAAGTGGAAGTACCTGCAGAGAAACAACGCATGCACAGAGAGAACTTTCAAACTCCATGCAGAAAAGACCCCAGTCTGGGATTCAAACCTATGACCATCTGGCTTCGAGGCATGAATCTAAATATGAATTTCACTTTCTGAAATAGTGAAAATAATATGTACAACCTTTACAGAAAATTATTATTGTTATTATCATTATTTTTAGATGTACCTGTACGAACACTGAAAGCATAATTATTTTAGTATATTTTCTACAGACTGTTGTAGATTGCTGCCCTCTGCTGGTAGAAATAAGACTATGAGCAATGAATTAAAGAAATTGAAATCTTCTGGGAATTTTACTTGTGAACAATATATATGCTTACGTAACCCAATAAATGAATCAAACAAAGGGAGTTGGAAAACGTGAATTCAAACCTTGCTGAAGCTGACGTTCTGCCTGGTCCAGAATACGTGATTCCAGTCCTCAGTTTCCTGCCTCAGTTTTCTCAGCTGCTTTTCCAGATCAGACTCGTTCTCACTGACACGGTAGACAATGGGTCGCAGGTTTGACAGAGGATTTGGAGGACCGATCCAGTCATGTGTGGAGCTGGGCTCTGGCCTTGATGCAGACATCTATATATATCAAAAAGTGGTTATAAGACCAAGAAGCACTGAATTTAAAAAATAAAAAAATATATATATATATATATGATGCGAGTTGTTTACAACCACTCCTTTAGTTTGAACAAAGATTCTGGAAATAATTTGCCTTGAATTAAAACATCCGTGTTCTCCACCAGTGAGGGTGAAAACACCGCTTTTGATCCTCTCTCCTTCAATGATGACCAAAATTTGAGCAAATAATGCACTGAGCCTAAAGTGCAACTAGATAAAAAGAATAAATTAAAAAATCCTTTTTGAATCGTTCTTTATGGTCGTCACTTTACTGAGTGCTAAAAAGAGGGAGTGAATACTTTTTGCAAGGCACTGTAGTTGTCCTGTGCACAGATGGACGTCATAAGTCTTTAACTGAGATGATAAAATGCTGTGCTTATCATCTCTGAGCAGCCGTCGTCATGGAAAAAGCAAGAAAAACACGATCCAGGAGTCAGGGACCAAGAAAAAGGTACACACACCTGAAACACACAGGTTCTCAGCAACCAAATGACTTATACCTAGATTCTTTTCTTTCCTCATCGTTCAGTCGTTTATTTAGATTGAATGTTCTGTTGCATATATGCAGATAGCCTCACATATTACTCCTGAATCTTTTAGTAAACAGAGAAGTTCGGGGTCAAATTTCTGACACAAGCCTAAATTATCACCACCCCGCCACCGTGTTTTATACACACATGGTTGGTTTGTGTTGAGATGCTGTTTGGTTTCCTCCAAATACACGCAGACTGTTAATGTACAAGTCTGGTTTGTTCCGATGAAAGGGGGGACGGAGGGCCATTAAAGTTGGTTACTAAAATTCAGATTATGACGGTTAGAGGCGACTGCTTACAAATATGGGAATGGTTTTAAGGAGAAAACGACACACACAAGCTTGAGTAATCTTGAAAATGTACCCGCTCTCTTTGACATTGAGTAAACCCATGCTTTTAAAATAAACTAGGCAGTAACAGTGGACAGTAAACGCTTTAAACGAGCAGTCTACACATAAAATAAAAGCTCTGATACGGACCTTTATAGTTTTTTGCTTCTCGGAACTACAGAGCCGACTGCTGGCTCCTGACATCCGGTGCAGCAGCAAAGGGGGCAACAAGAAGCCACCGACGCTCCTCCATGTCGCCGCTGCTTTGTTTGCCATTTTAAATACCTCGACATTAATCCGTATTTGTGATGGTGATAAAGCAGAAAAACATTGTGTCCTTTGCTAACACAATGTGCTAGCGCCCTCCTGTTTCTACTCTGTTCAGACAAACTCTACTACTTCGACAAATGTTTCTGCCAACAGCGCCACCTGCCGGTCGGTGTCACCCTAATGAAAACGACTTGCCACAAGGGAGTGAAAACTTAAGTTATTAAATATGTATACAAACAGGCTTAGTCTTACCCATTATATCTGAACAAATAAAATCAAATAAAATTCGACACAGAAATTTAACAAATATAATTTTGTATCATGATTAATAAAACTTTTTTTTGATTCTTCACCAACTTCAGGTAATTCCCAAATAAATTATTCTTTCTATATGTGAGTTTATTTGTTAAAATATGTACCTGTGAATAAAAAAAACATTGAAATGTAATTAATCAGAAAATCTTCTATTTTTGTTTTTTTAATAAAAGCTCCAAATGTAATCATTTTCACCGTTAAAGGGTGCAGATCGATTATAATAGTCGCCCAAGTCAAAACAAATACAGTGCATTAAAGTCAGAGCACATAGACAAAGGGAGAGTATTTCGTTGTATTTTCGTTGGATACCTCGGTTCCTTCTTACTTTTAAGCAAGTTAATGCAAAGGGGTGTGTAGGTGCGCTCGAAAACGTTACCAGCGCGCACCCAGTTCTTAGAAACCCCGCCTGTATTCCAGGTGCTTTCGGGCGTACTTGCCTCTCCTCTGACCACTTGAGACTGCGATAGTAAAAGGAGCGCACCAAATGTTGGACAACAAAAACTTACACCGAGTTAGAAAATTGTAAAGTCTTTTATCAGAAAGTCGGCACTTTATTATATTTTTCTCACTATGTAAAACTAATTTGCATGCGTTATGCAAACATATACACATAGTGTGCTTTTTAATTACATAGACAGCGTAAGTAAATTACCGTATACTAATTGGGAAAAATTCAACTCCGTGTAAGTTTACACAGTTGAGCAGGAAAGTAACTGCTAGAAGGTAGCTAGGTAGGCTAATGTTAAGCTTTAATCAGCGAAGGAGCGTTCTATCCCACAGCAGTTCAGATGGCTGTACGCTGGTTATGCAGGTAAGGGGGGGAGCTGGTATATTTTTAAATTGAAGGGTTATTTTAGATCTAAAACCCCGTTTTTGTTTCAGCAGGTGGGGCAGAGTCAGGTGATCATCGGCACTGAAACACAATGGTTTTAACAGTGTATGGAAGCTGTTTTTTTTTTTTTTTGTTCGGTGCTTTTAGGTTTGAAATCATTCGTTTAATCTGTGTGTATGCTTTAGTTACACATTTATTTCTAAACTAAGTGGCTTTGAATGGTAGTGAATGAAGACCGTGGTTTCTATCGTGGGAGGGGCGACACCATTCCGACCGCAGTCATTCAGTCTGTGACAGAAGAAGATTCGGTGGTGAGGTAGTGAAGCTGACCCGGGAGCATAACCGAAATTCCTGCCTTCGCCTCACCACGCTCGGAAGCCTTTTTCTTTCACAGGCCGATCTGGCTGATGGAAACAGAGCTCGGCCAAAATGTGCGCGAATGTGTTCGGCGTTTTGAAAAGGTGAGACCTAACGATGATGTGTCGGTGTGTGTGAGCGGGGATGCAGCTGACAGCATCCGGAGATGCTTCGGGGTGTGTGTGCGCTGGTTCCTGATCCCTTAGCAACCAGCCGGCCGATCGGGGGTATTCCGTGGTGACATAATGCGCAATGCCGTGCAGGCAGCCTGGAGCTGGGGATGGCGCTTGGTGGTGGGTCGCATGCTACCTGTAGCCCTGTAAGCCTTCATGCTGGGTGACCGCTTGCTACTAGCTGCGGACGTTATCGTTCGCATCTTCCCATTAGTTATTTTTCCTAATCTTGAATGCCGTGAGGGAAGCAGGAGAGGAGTGGCTTTCCATGCTGGATTTGTTTTTCCTGAGCTTATCCTACTAAATATTCGGATTTGGAAGCTTTCGCCTGGCATGTGATCATCCACTATTCTGGAAATGCACATCCCCTTACATAATGGAATGTTGACTCCAAACAACATTTATTCCAATCATGCTTTGGATTAAAAAAAACAAACATTACCGGTATATTGTGGAACCGCACCTGTTTTCTAGAACCATGAAACTGTGCTCTTTACCGTGCAGGACAGAGGGCCCGGAGGACCAGGGTTGGAGACCTCTGTCCTTCAAGACTTGAGGGATTTAAAACAGAATTTCTAATTACTTTCTTTTATCAAAAATCTTCACTTTGGCAACCCTAACATAGAGACCGGGCTTACGGAGTACACTAGTAAGTGCTGTCGTTTGTAAAATTACAGTAAAAAATAAAATAAACAAATAACAGCAATAAATTGGGTTATTTAGCCTGTAGGCAAAAAGAAAAATGAGGGTTAATTTTTCAAAGTCATGTTTTCACCATTTTAGTCCTTCATTTATAAATGTCATACCTTCAAACCAAATATTTAGTTAGCAAGCTAACTGGTTAGTTTGAAGCTAGATATTTAGTTAGCAAATGAAATACTTAATTGAACAACTAAATATTTAGCTCTGAACTTGCAACAATATTTAGTTTACAAAATAAATGCTTAGCTAGCCGATTATATATGTAGCTTGGAGAATCATGCACAAAAGTATAAGAGCTTCAAAGAAATCAAGCTAAAGACAGAACTACAACAATGAAACTAAAAGGCACAGAGAGCATCCACAACCAATCACAACAGAGCTCAGACACACAGAACTACAAAGGTTGTAGTCAGCAGGAGTCAGTTTATGGTGATTTGTGCAATGCTATTTTATTTAGCTGGATCCGAGGAGCCCAGGGGTGATTTAACATTTAATCAGGAGTCTGTAAATGCATCCGGTCAAAATTTGTAAAACTCTGACCTGCTGATTCCAAATTTCTCTCTAAGAATTAGAAATAAAGACAAAATACTTTTTCTAAGCTGAAAATGTAACCATCTTAGTAATACAATTTTAAAAGAAAACTATTTTCTCAAAAACAACTCAAAGTTAAACAGCTGCCGCTCTGCCTTACTTGAAGTGTTCAGATAGATTCAAATCCTTTAGGGTTATGGCACAGAGGTGTTTCTAGAGCTAAACCCAACCGAAAGGTATCGCAGCGTATCTCATTTACTGTCTTGGAGGACAGAATATATTACACTAAGGGTTTTTTCGTCTCTATTTTCTGTGATTATTTCCTGCTCGGTTTTAGAACATGGTACTGTGGATCCTTGTCATTGTGATAGACAATGGTTGCTTTAGTAAATTCAGAACTTATGATTATTTGTATGAAATCTGATTTGCCAGAATGGTACTAAATATTAGGGATATCTAACTAGCGTCCAGCTAGCGAGCTACCTACCTAGCTAGCTATCTAATTAGCCAGCTAAGCCCCACTTAGACAGTAAACATTAACTGTAAACCTCTCTGCCAGCTAAGTATTAAAGAAATAGAACTGGACTAAGACAGAGAAGTGTTCTTGTGACATGTTTCACTTCCTGTTTTTTTTTTTGACAAATTCCCATGTCCTGTTTAAAAGTTGCAGCCTATCTAGAAGCTTCTTACACATTTTGAACTTCCTCTTGCTGTTAACACCTATTGATAGTGCTCTCACTGATCTGAAAAAAATAAAACTGTCCAATTAAGGTTGCCACTCTAATTTCACTGCTTAGTTGAGGATATTTAGTTCTTTTATTAGTCGGTGGTCTAATTCAGCAGGTAAGTCCAGTAACAATATCAACGGTAACCTTCAACACCGTCTTGTCTCCACTCAGACTTGAGACTTATCCACACTTAGCCCGGAATTGATCAAAATGAATATATCTCCCACATTGTTTTAAAAGAATATTGTCCACATGGGATTGCTTTCAGAAAAGTTTTCATCCACACAAATTTACCACTGTGTTGTTTTAAGCCTGCCAAAGGCATAGGGGGCAGTGTAGCGCAGCTAAACCATCCATCAGACAGGAGGTGCCTTTGTGTGGACAGAAATATAGGTTGAAATACTTTTAAGTAGCGTATTAGAAAATAAAGTTATTAAAACACAAGGTGATGCCGACTGGGAATGTACTCATGTCAGGTATGTGGATTTATTGCCATTTTATTTGTCGCAGAACCTAATTTTTCCCATGTACACACGCAAACACAAAGATACAATTTTCTCAAATTCCTTGCTTTAGTCTGACTTTTCCTAAATAATCATTTGTAGTGATAGAGTTCTAAGAAAGGCCAAAACCCATAAAAATGCATTTGCTTTCACAGACGTCCAGCTATGTGTGCACCAGGCCTCAGAGCTGGCTGCTAATTGATCTGCTGTCATTGTGCCCCTTTTCCAGTCTCTTTGGGAAGCCTTTTGATGGTGGAAAAAGGATGGACCATGGCGGTCCACAGGACCAGCAGCAGCATCCGGCTGAGCAGCAGCAGCCTTACCATCCGCAGCCTCCTGCGATGATGAGACTCTACGAGGTCCAGAAAGAGGTCTCGACTCTGGGGCCGCAGGTCTGCACCTTCAGCGGCCTGCAGAACGACCGAGAGTACAAGCGCATGGAGCGCGAGCTGACCCAGCTGCTGCTGCAGGTGGACCAGGTGGACACGGAGGGCAAGCTGGAGCTGCAAGGAGCGCGCAAGAGGGCTGCGCAAGAGGTGGAGGGCCTCCTGCGGTACCTGGAGGAGAACGCCTCCCACCCGTCCCGCCTGGCCATCGACGAGCTGAGCAACGCGGCGCGGGAGCTGGTGGACGAGCGGGTGGTGGCGCCGCAGCGGGCCGGCGGGGTGGCGGAGATAAACGACGAGCTGGTGGACGCCCTTCAGGAGCTCGTCCTCAGGCTCACCCAGATCAAGACTGAAGGCCGGGTGCCGCTCCGCAAGGCGCGCTACCGAGCGCTCACGCGGCTCTGCGCCGTGCAGGACGTGCTGGAGAGCCGCACGCCGCAGCAGACCCTCTCTCTGCCCCTGTCGGGGGACACCCACGAGGCCGTGAACCGCATCAACCAGGTCATGGTGAAGGTGAGCATGGCTCGCAGCCAGCTGCTGGCTCTGCTGATGGGGCTGAGCGGGAGGGACAGCTGCGCGCACCTGTCCCGCATCCTGACGGAGCTGCAGGTGGAGCTGGACGCCCTGGACGTCTCCGGTAACGCGGCGATCCGGAATTACAGGAAGCAGGTGGTGGAGGAAATAAACGGCCTGCTAAAACACCTGGACCTAGAGGGAGAGGGGGACGACACTCGCAGGTACATCTCAGTTTACTACAACCAGGACTGTCGCTATAAGCAATTAATTAATTGCACCATAAATGAGCTCAATAATTTTCATTCTGATGATTGAAGGGCAATTATGTTTACAGAGACCTTATCATACATTGTATTTAGAGTTTTGGTTGTCTTTTAGTTTTATTCCCGTTTTTGGTTGTCGTATTTTATTTAGGATATTTCAAATATCTTCCAGTTCTAGTGTGATTTCTAGAAGATTACAGTTTGAGAGGGCGACTCTGCATTAATAGGCCATTATCAGTAAATTACTTGAAAATGCTCTCCACAGCAATATTATCATTTATTGCAACAATTATTCGCATTTGTTATGTTACAGGCCTAATTATAATGACATAATAATAGTAATATTAACCTTTAACTGCCTGAATTGATAACAAAAGAATTCTGTTTTTGATGCCCATCAGATCATAAATTAATGTTTTGGTATTTAAAATGTAAATTTGCTTGAATCGGCATAAAATGTGCATCAACAGGCATTACTGCTACACACACACACCACTTTGTGTTGTGGTTGGAGCAAAATATGTGGCAAAGGTCCACAAGTCCAAAGTCTGTAGAGAGCAGCAACTGTCCCATGCAAATAAAATAATAATAATTAAAAAAAAATAGAAGACGTAAAATAAATGTCAGTTTGTCTTTAAGGTCCTGTTCTAACATCTGAAGCCGCCCATGTACGTTGCTTGTCAGGAACGTCCTCATCGTTGCTATTGTCACAGAGACAAAATTTCTAATTATTAAGTCGTACCGGAAAAAAAAGTCAGCAAGACTAGCATAGTAGCATTAAGGGGAAAATATAACAGGCCTCTAAAAATCATGTCCAAATAAATTCTGGCCCCATTTCCACAAAATTCTAAAGGAAACATTGGGATTGGACATGGGGATGAGTATTGGTCCATTGTCGAAATTAACGAAACTGGGGCAGATTTATTGATGCGCCTCTAATAGTAAAAGTAAATCCACAGCTCAGGATGATGGAAGAGTGGCGAGAAGAAATCAATATGAGTTCCTGTTTTACCTTCACCACAAGCGGTTTACATGTGGAACTTGTTCCAGGTAGATTTGTGGCAAAACCTAAATGTTGAGCGTCGCAGACTGTAACACAGAATGGACAAAAATGTTATTCTCCAGAAGTTCAAAGCTGGTAGACACATGTTCCAAAACACTTGTACCTGGACATTGCAGCAAAAGATTGTTCCACATAGTCCTGTCTTAGGGGAGCTGAACACATATACTAAGAAAGTTTGGAACCCTGTTCTGTTTTCCTTCTGGTTTCCATTATCCAGCGATGATGGGAGGGAGCGCTCAGTATGGTGAACCTGTGTCCGTCTCTGTAGGTACGATTTGGCGCAGAACAACTCCATCCGTGAGATCGAGGCCGTGCGAGCCCACGTCTCCCACTTACGAGAGGGCGTCCTGCGACACTGCGTGACGGGTGACCTCAGCTTCCGGCCCAAAGCCGAACTCCAGAGCCTTCTCACCCACCTGGACCAGGTGGACACGGCCAAAAACCCGTGCATCAGAGAGGCCCGCCGTCGTGCTGTGGTCGAGGTCCAGGCCGTCGTCACCTTCCTGGACCTCCGCGAGGCGCTGGTGTGCCGCCAGCCGGGCCCCGGGGAGCACCCGTCGCACCGCGCCGTCTGGCTGGTCCTGGGCAGCCTCTCCGACCTGCAGGCCCAAGTCCTGGGCTTTGACGGCAAGCGGGCCGACAAGAGCTACATGATGCTGGAGGAACTGCTGACCAAACAGCTGCTGGCGCTGGACGCTGTGGATCCACAGGGCGACGCGTCCACCAAGATGGCACGGAAGCAAGCGGTGAAGTTCGCCCAGAACATTCTCAACTACCTAGACATGAAGACGGACGAGTGGGAGTATTGATGAATCCAGGACCACGTCGGGTCGGACACGGCTGCAGGAATTAAAGGAGCTTGAAAATGGAGCGTCATCATTCCGTCAGCTGTAAATATTGCCTGAAATACCCAGAATCCACTGCAGCAGAGCTTCTTTTTTTTCCCCTCTTTGTGGTAGTCAAGGCCAACCCGTATGAAACTCCTTTTGTGAAACACATTTTGACACGTATTTTTCTGTGTGCTCTTCGACAATTTTGTGTGTGCGCGCGGGTGTACGTGTGTGTGTGTGTGTGTGTGTGTGATTTGCTTGTTGGTGTCATTGTGTTTTGGTGTATGGTAGTAGGAGCCTGCAGCCAAAGCACTGAGTAACGCTCGTTGTCTTCTCCTCCAGACTGCACTTCATATTGATAAAACGTTCAGTTAGAGTGATTGTAAATCAGTAGCCTCTTTTATTATCTTGACTGTCAGTTGCTAATGGCGACAGCTGGTGATACGCTACCAGAGGCAGGGGTGGCTCATTCTGTATAATTAGAAAAACCAGGCAGTAGCTGTGTTTCCGCTCCAAATATGTGCAAAACTTTGTCTATTGTGCTAGTGTCAAAAAAAAAAAAAACACAAGTTGCAGTGTTCCTATTAATTGAGACGGAATTTAAATCACACGTGAATAAGTTTGTTCACGCGGTAAGTCATTAATGTCCGTGCCGCTCTTCCAACTTCTTCCTGTTGTCGTTGTCTTTGTGGTTTTCGCCAGTGGCAAAAACCACGGACGTGGTTCGACAATGTCCAGTTGTTGATCATCTGAATCAAAGAAAATGTTTCCATTGCAACTTTGCGAAATAAACCGATTTTTAAAAAATTGTCTCATCTTTGCGTCACACGACTCGCATGATCAACAGCAACCAGATGTTGCCACTGGCGAAAACCACGAAGAAGAAAACGGGAGGAAACAGAAAGATCATGGTGCTGCATATTTTTAATATTTCGTGAACAAACTTATTCATGTGTGATTTTAACTTATTTCTTATTTAGTGGAAACACAGCAATTGCAAAAATTGTGTTTTTTTTACATTAACAGATTATTGACAACGTTTTGCAAACATTTATAATGAAAACCCAGCTACTTCAGGCTGATGTTGCTGCATTTTCTACTTTATTACATCTTCGAGGGTCAGATTGCAGAAATGCACATGGATCTAATAACAACTGTGATCTACCAGATGGAATTAGACAGTAGGAGGTTAGATTGCTAATCTACGATCATTCTCCACTGAAGAAGCAAGAATCTGAATTTTGAGGCCAATTTCTGATCTATGATTTTTGTAAAGCTTCGACCTGCCGATGTAGATTTAGATCCGGTCTGATTTCTCCCCTTGAGTTTTAATATAGCCACGTCTAATTACAGCATTCAGAATAATTTTTCCTCCACAGGAAGAAGGCCAGAAAAATTAGGTTATCAGGAGGAGAAGTGACATCACACCACATCAGTTGCTGTCAAATACAGTTTTGATCATTTAAGCATGAGTCCAACTTAAGGCGCGGGGGCCAAATGTAGCTCCCGTAGTTTTTATGTGGCCCTCTAGACTCCAGAGCAGAGGGACCTAAAGCGACTCCAGAGGGCCGTTTGATCAGGTGGTTGACACAAATGGAGACTTTTATTTGTAACCAGGAAAAAACTATTACAGACAAGTAGAAATCTTAAAAATGTTGGCTATGGTACAAAGTATTCAATGACCGAGCTTTTTGTATTCTCTTGTGAGAATCCATCCATTCTGCAGACTTGACGTTTTTCCCCTTGAGACAAAATATTTGGATAGCTCTGCTCCAGAGGAGCACAAGAGAGCAGCTTTGTGCTTGAACATCATTTGATCAAATTTAAGCAGTTTTTAATCAGTAAACAGCCAAATAAAACATCAGTTTTGTTTTAGATTTATCGATTGCGGAAATTCACACAAAATCAGCAGGTATCCACATTTTTAGGATACCACTGCAGCAGAGCTTTTTTCTCCAAAATCCATCTGCAGAATTTGGAGTTTACTGCAAATTGTCGAAATCGTTTAATTCAAGTTATGCTAATTTCCACCTATGGGTGGCAGTATTTCTTACTTTTAATACAACACTGGCTCAGATTTCATCAGGTTATAAACCACCATCAACAAAGTCACATTGACCGCCATATATTAGTGTAAATACCTCAAAATTCTTTGTAAATATCTAAATTAGCACCAAAAAGTCTGTGATTCTGATAGCAAAAAAAAGTCACAAAATCAATCACCATAATTTGGAAGGACTGCTCAATGTGAAAAGAGCTCAAGAAGTAAAGTTTAAGTAGTACAGCTAGTTCTTACTATTTTAACAGCTGTTTATGTGTTTTATCAATATATTCTGGACAACTGGCCCTTTGAGAGCATTTAAAGCAAAGACACTCATTGAAAACCACCTTTAGCATCTCATGTTAGCAATTAGCATGACAAGCTACCAAACCAGTAGCATCAAATAGATTTCAATGTTCTATGACAGGCAGAGGGAGGTTGCAACCAGCTCGAAAGGAGAAAACAGAGCGACTTTGCTGCTAAGCCTTCATGTTATCAGCCCAAGTCTCGCTCTCTCACAGATTTTATTTTCTAAGTGAGCTAAAAGAAATGGTCTGTTTCAAGTCACCGACCTGTCCCCGAGTCTCGAGAGTCGGGGCCCAAAGCGCAAAAAAGCTCCACCTGAAAAAAACAGCCTAACAGTTGACAAAGAAGCACTAAAAATCTATTTTAAGATTACTTGGAAGTCATGGATGAATGTTTTTTTTTTGTTGTTTTTAGCAGAAAGCAGGATGTTACAGAGATGGAAGACTTCACTTTTAGCTGCATCTCTTGTCGTCTGTTCTCAGATGTTTGTCCTGACCGTGTTGTGATCACACCAGGCTGGAAATAGATCAGATATGAATTATTCCAGGAGAAGCGTGGCGATATTTCGCCGTCGCTGCTTCTGTGGCTTCTCGTCTGTCTACTTGTTTCCACCCGCTGCTTTCTGTTGACGGAGGAGTGCGACTGAAGCCTTTTGAGGAAATTGGACAGAAAGAGGCCGAGGCGACGATCTCCGCAGGACTGGCGTGTCGAGGCTGAAGCTCGGGGGGGCCCCCCCTGGAGGGCCCCTCGGCAGGGAGGCGCTGACGGAGATCACAGTCGACAGAACCTTCTAGAAACTTCTCCGAGCTGCTGGAGAAGGAGGGAGAGAGAGAAGGGACGTGTAGAGAAGTCTAGAGCTCTGTGCCTTTTTACTTTTCAGCCTTTTTTTTACCCATCAGTTTGTGTAAGACGGTGTTTCAGTGTAGCAAAAATAGAACGCGTCGTTTATGGTATGCATCAATGCACTAGAATAGGAAACCAAGTACTGAATGTGTTTTATTGAGAGAGCACCTTGGCCAGTATCACAACATGTTCACTGGGAGTCTGTTTTTTATGTTTGTTTGTTGTATCTCCTTTTCTTTTCTGTTTTTTTTATAAATGCGTATTTATTTCCCAACAAAGTTCTAATTAGACTGACATCTTAATCGAGCAACTATACGAGTTGCTTTCTCCTACGGCGTCAACTGTAGCCCAATAATCTACTGACAGAACCAATTTATCATTAGTTGGAGAGACGCAAAAAAGATACAGTGTTCTGTAAATATATTCATATGCCTGGACCTTTTTCACAAACAGCCACAAACGTCAATGTATTTTATTGGGATTTTAAGATGGAGAACAACACAATATTTAGATTTATTTAGGGATAATATATCCCTAATATATATATATATATATACATATATATATATATATACATATATACAGGCTATATATACAGACTGATGTTAAGTTCCATTTTGTTGCCGTTTGTTTATGTGTTTCAGAAGTGGGAGAGGATGGGTTTGGTCATTTGGTAGTTAAGTAATTACATTTTTTTTCCTAACAAATGAAAGTTTCAAAAGCATTTTAATACATTTTGTATTTACTCTGATACCCTTAAATTAAAACCTGTGCACTGCAAGGTTATTATTTATTTATAATTTACAAATGCAATGCACTTGTCAAATCTGACAGAGCGGCACTGCTCGTTACCATGGAAACACCATCCCTATATTGAAGCATGTCAGTGGCTGCATCATTCTGTGGGGATGCTCTTCAGCAGGCATTTAGGGTCTGCTCAGAGATATAAATTGAATTTAAATTCAGAAATAAAGAAGTTGATTTGGATTATTAATCACATTTCTTATTAATGTATTTAATTATTCATTAGATGAGTTTGTGGCAGCACTTGAAAGCTGTTCTCCCTCCAATATTAATAAACTTAAGCTATTTTGCAAATAGCAGTTTGCTTCACTTTCAAGGAATGTGAAAAAGCTCCAGTGGTTTGAATACCTTCCCAAACCTAAATCCAGCCTCTTTATATAAAACTGAATTCTGCACTGCCTACATTGAACTGTTTTTTTTTTTTTGTTTTTTTTTTTGCCAGGACTGTTTACAGCTGAGTTTCGTATTTAGGTCACTGAACTGTCTGTTAACACAGTGGAGTCTGCTGTTTATACACCAAGCTAACATCCAGTGCAGCTTCAGTTTATTTATGCAAAATGTAAATTAGAGGTTTGTGCCGATATGCAGAAAAACCACAATTGTATACATGAGGCACAGCATGTGACGGGCTGCAGCTTCAGAAAGTAAACTAAACTAAACTCCAGCCGGGGCTTTGAAATTTACAGCAGGCCATTGAGCCGATGCGGCGTTGGCGTTTCTGCTTGAAATGACGTGGAGTTCAGAATTCGTCACAACAGCGTTTGATAAAACGGGACAAAAGCGCAGCATCAAAATGCTTTTAAAAACATCTAATCTCCTCTTAAGAATAAATGTTTTGAGCTATCACTCCCCGCCAAATGTTTCGTTATTGCACTGAAAAACAAATTTGGTCAAGAGAAAAGCATTTAATAAAAAGAAAGAGTCGTACTCTGGTTCCGGAAGTGTGCACACCCCTCGACTAATACTTCAGATGCAATTGAAGAATTCAAGTCTTCTTGAGTTCTCTACTGTTAGTCACACTAACAGATTAACCTGAAGTATCTTAGTATCGCTGTGAGTCCAAACATATTAAAATAAATTAAATAATGTCTCCACCTGAGAAGAATCTGTGGTTGTCACCTGAACAGAACTTCGGACAAAAGATACCGTCACAGTCCGGCAGGTGAACTGAATTTAAATGTGTCACCAAAGGGAACGATATTCTGAAATTAGTGTAATACTGTGCACAGATATATGTAACCAGAATGTGGCTAGCTCTGAATATTTTTGACTTTTAAAATGAATTTCAGAGTATTGACATAATTCATCATGGTCTTTATTTTGTTTGTTTTGTTACAAAAACCAGCCATTTTTGTAGATACATTTTTTTCATGTAATTAATGCAACTGTTTGTTACATTTTGGCATTGATTATTCTCTAAAGTCATATTTATTTAAGCATCTTCACATTAATTAACTTTTTTTTTCTGCCTCCAGTTCCTGGGTTTTTCATTGCAGCACTCGTGTAACTCCATCAATATGCGCAGCGTCAACATGTGCAGCCCTCCTTGTTCTTCAGTTTCATTTATTTCTACTCTAATCTTGACTAAATCGTCTTCTTTAAGAAATATTTACAAGACAAATACCAAAAACTGAAGTACGGCAGATTGGTTCAAAGCAAGTTTAAAAGATTTCAACAAGTGAAAGAAGTTCAAGCTGTCAGATTGTCCTACAGTGGTTTGGGTGAGCCGACTTCACAAACTGGTAGTTGTTTTCCTTGGTGTGGTTGCTGAGAGGGTAAATGTACATTAAAGGGTCACATCTCCTGATGGCTTTCCCAAAACCGCTGAGAACTGACTGCGTCTTAATACACAGCAAAATCATATCTCATAAGATCATCTTATATCTGCTGCAGCCACTTTTTGGCACGAAGCCTCCAGCTTCTCCTGCGTGTCCAGACGAACGTTGCGTCGTTTGCAAGCCGTGATTTTTGCTAGTCGTACAAAGACAAACTCACACACAGCCTACAATCACTTTTTTTCTGCCTAATTCACAAAACAGTCACGGGGAAAAGAAAGTACACCCTCTTTTATTCAAAGTTTTTACCTTTGAGGGTACTCTGGCTGTACAATGAGTTCAGGCTAGCCTCAGGTTGAACTGTATTCTCACCCTGGTTTAGCAAATGATGTCAACATTATGAAGGCAAATCGAAGTTCCTGCTTTGATTGAACGAGATTTTAGTGGGGAAGTAGCTACTACTGATCAAAGAACTTGATTGGATGATCAGAATTCTGTCCTTTTTCTCAGAAGTATAACCGACTCTTAGAAAATAGGAGTTTATGTCTCGGCTTTCCAGTGTTGTTGGTCACAGTATTCAGTGACCAACAACACTGGATGCAGTTGTTGGTCTGGGAGATACTGGTGTGTATTGGGGGGAACAGCAACAACTGTAAAGAAGCAACTACTGTCACCTGAAAGAGTTCATGAGGTCATTTCCAAAATGTCTAGCATTTAGAAGTGAGAAATATTATTTACACTTAATGTCTGTCAAAATTGCTACTGTGCTCAGAGAAATAATAAAAAAAAATCAACAGCTTCACAAATTTTGTAGAAATTTAGTAACAGGTTAGGGAAGAGGATTAGTGCCACTAAAAAAAAAGAATCCAGTTTTTTTTTTTACTCAGAATTCGGACTCTTTCTTTTCGGGATTCGGGCGTTCTGACAGTTATTCTCAAAATTCCCACATCTTAAAGCCTCGACAAAGAATGAGACAAAATTCTTCCTTGACAACAAACAGGAAACAACATCTGAGCGTTAAATCCTCCGGAGGCGGAGAGGCTTCAAAGGAGAAAGAGGGTGTGCTTTCCTTTGACTCCTGGCTTCACAAAAACGTTCCGCTTTCTTCTTCTACTACTACTGCCTGCTTTGTGTGCATTACTTATTTTATAATGTAGCACTTTCAAACGATGCAGCAACACAGATTCATACCTTGTGCTTCCGGAAGAGTTAAAATTACAGGATGGAAGGTGAAGAAGAAGAATCAACACAAAGTGAAGGATTTAGTTGGGATCGTTTTTCCCGCCGGAAGCCATGTTTACAGTCTTTTATTTACTGTCAGGATGACCTACCTGTCAGAATGTTGATCATTATCAATAACAGAGATTTTAAGGTGTGGATTAGACAAACAGGTTTATCTCAATAATTTAGAATGTTATTAAAAAGTCCATTTACAAAGTGAAACCCATCATTTAGATTAATTCCACACATTTTGTTTTTATATTTTCATGTGAAATCTTATAATTTTCTGCTTACTGCTAATAAAAGCATGGCATTTATCTGCTTAGAATATTAAAATATTATGTAAGACTCATTGAAAAAATACATTTCTAATACAGAAATGTGGGCTTAATGAGTGCGTTTTGTAACGGGTCTCATCAGAACACAGATACTGATTTACTGAGACGTACCTGCAAACCCAATCAATCTGAGCCAGTATTCAAACATTTATCCCAAAGATTTTATATGAATATAAAAGCCCAGTGTTTTACCACATCAGAACACGGGTGTGTTATTTATTTGGGGAGTTTTTTTTTAGTTGTTTTTTTTTTTCCAACCTCTAACAGCTTCCTGCTTGTTAAGAGTCTGAACTTGGCAGGGGGAGTCCATTAAAGTGTAGTTAAAAACTCCGATCCAGATGGGATTCAAAGCCAGGCCTTCAGTTCAGTTATTTACACGGAGTAAACAGTTTACAGGTCAGATTTGTCTCCACTCGGCTCACTGTAGTCTTTTATGTCGGTTCTTGTTTTTTTTAAACATTTTTCTCACACTCACCGCCTTGCAAAAAGTATTCATGTCTTATGGACTTTTGTATTTTGTCACATTGCAACCGCAAATGTCAATGTTTTAGTATTTCATTAAATGGGGCAACACAAGGTAGCACGCAATGATGAGTAAAAATAGACAGATACGTTTTTACATCCTAATAAATACAAAACTGAGAAGTGTTCAATGCAGTTGTATTCTGATACCCATAAGTGAATTCCAGTACAAGTGATTTCCCTAAGAAGACTAATAAGTACTGAACAGAGTCCATCTGTGTGTATTGTTCTACAAGGTTCTGACTAAAGGGGGCTGCGTCCTAAAGCATGCCATGTTTTACAGATTAATAATAATAATAAAAAAACAGGTGGAAAATTGTCTGAATTTTCTCTCCACTTTACAATTACTTTTGGTGGTTTATCTCATCAAATACGACAAAGTCTGGGTGTAATGTCACGAACTGTGGAGGGGCGTGAATACTTTAACAAGGCATTGCAGTAGCAGCATGTGTTATTAAAGAATGACAGGAAATGCCTCAAGATTGAATGATTGTGAAGCTACAAAAAGACTGGATTTATCTGACTGTAAAAGTTGAATCATTATCCATCCATCCATTGTCTAACATCCTTGTCCCCAGTGGGGTCAGGAGGTGCTGGTGTCCATCTCCAGCTACGTTCCGGGCGAGAGGCAGGGGTCACCCTGGACAGGTCGCCGGTCTGTCGCAGGGCATCCAACATTCATTATTTTCTCTTTTATGAGCCTTAGAAGAACAATGTTTGAAAAGAGCATTTTAAATGTCAAACACAGTTTAAAGTCGGCCTCCAAGCTAAATATTTCATCTGATGGAGGAAACATTTGTATTTTTATGGTGAGGTCAAATTTAAATGGGACTTTGGTGCATCACTGTTGCTTATTGTTTCAGTCTGATGATTTTATAGTCTATTTCTTTCTGGGTGGGGAACAGTAAATATCAAATGAAATAAAAAAAAACAGGAATCTATTTTCCTATTGAAGCCAGTCTCTAACCTAGAAACTAGCCTTGCGTTTGTGTCTGCAAACACCATTACTCCCTTAAGAGGTGGCTGGAGTCCTGCGTGTAGTTTATTCCTCCAAATACCCGATGTTAAGTTGCCTTTAACTGCACTGACTGTCACAGATGTTTTATGATTTTTTTTGTTTGTTTGTTTCGTTTTGTTTCCAAATGTTGCGCTTGTACAAAAAGCACACCGCTACCGGACTGACCGTGTCGTGTGAATGCTCCATGGATGGCTGTGTTTCAGATTTGTATTCCCAAATTCCAAAATAAAGATGGTCTTATTCTGCATGCTTCGTCTCTCTTTTCCCCAAACCTGCTGTTTTTATCATGCTGCAAGAACCTCAGAAAACATCAGACTGTTTAAGATTCCTTTTGTTTTTCACCAGGACATAAAGAGGAGGTTTTGTTCAATAAAAATTGATCAACTACCAAAGTTGGAAGAAGAAAAATTGTATGTTGCCACCAGAGGGCAGCATTCTCTCAGCAGAAGAGTTGTTAAACTCACAAGCTTTTCCAATAGACTCAAATATAGAATATAAAATACATAAACAGATTAAAAATACTGTACTGTAAGGTCAACATATCAGCATGAATAAACACAATGTAGTCTAATCCAAAGGAATATGCATCTGAGTTGGTTAATTAAAAAAAAAAAAACATCTACAAAATGTATCATCTGCGACAGACTGGCGACCTGTCCAGGGTGTACCCCGCCTCCCGCCTGGAACGTAGCTGGAGATGGGCACCAGCAACCCTCCCGACCCCATTAGGGACAAGGGTGCACAGAAAATGGATGGATGGATGGATGGAAAATGTATCATTTAATCCGTGTAAGAGTGCAGATGGATTTCTTTATGTTTCAAATGAGAATACCTACAGAATGAACCCGAGTCCTCCCATCAGGAATTCTGATTTTTCAGCGACTGTAAACATGCATTTGTGCAACTTAAACTCGCAAACAATGACAGCTATTCATTTTTCAGCATTTCCTATTAGAGGACATGCTGAATATTTTTTATATATATATATTTTACACAAAAAACAAATTCCTACTTTTTTTTTAGTTCAAGCCCTCCTCACATGAGGACAACTAATAAAAAAAATGGCACCAAACATGTTGCTGTAGATCAAATCTCTGCCACAAGGGGGAGACACAGGCTCCCCTGTGCAGAGGTAAAAACAGAAGTTTCTATTGTTGGCTGCTTCAGTCTGTCTCTTCTTGAGGTTCCTCAGTCAGAGCAGTGTGTTTCTCTGTGTTTCTATGCTCTGTTTTCTATTTTCTCTGAGAAGTCCCATGACACAGTGACTCACAGGAACGCTGCCTGGACTCAGACACATGGAAAACATGAAACGAACCATGATCTCTGGGCCAAAGCTCCTCCACCAGCTCTGTTTACAGCCAATTTAAATAAACTAAACCACTGAGTAGAAGACCTGCGGAATCCCACACTTAGGCCTGAGTTGTTGGGAGCTATGTTCTTTGAAAAACTGCAGGACTTCTTACCGACCTTGTTAAGGTCCTGTCTGAATGTTTGACCTGAAGACTGTGAAGTCATAGGGTGGAAGCAGATCTCCAGTGACTAACTTGAATGTGAATCTCTTTCCACTAGTTTATTGTAACATCATTCACCAGGAGTTGTTCCAGAGCCCAAACGGTGTGGAGGCAACGTTAAAGCTGAATATTCTACTCTCGTATTAAAAGTGAACTCTTCCCCCCGTCCCCCGGTATTTGAGGAACACTGTTGGGTTTTGATGCAGGTACATGCTAAACAATTTGCTTCCTTGTGTGACACTATAAGAAAACAACTTAAAGGGGCAGTATCATGTAAAATCAACTTTTTTAGCTTTCCATCATGTTATAATGTTGTTCCCTTAAAATCATACCTGGAATGTTATCTTGATTCTTTCTTGCATGTTTGAGAAATCTCCCATGGCAACCATTCAGCTGTGCAAAATGTCTGAGTGGACCAAGCCCCGCCTACAAAGCACAGCTCCTCCTCTGAGCTGCAGTTTCTAAGCTTCTAGGCTTCTGCCTCACAGAACAATGGCTCCCCCACTCACCTCCTTCAGACTAGCTAGCAGCAATTAGCAAACTGCACATCTGCTGAGCTCATTGTTGGAGCTACTTCAGTGTAACACTGATAAAAACGTTTTTTTAAGGGTTAATAGAGAAGCCATGTATTGTTGACTTCCTGAACCTTTCAGAAAGAGCAGGAGTTTTTAAAGTAAGCAAAAGGAGCAAGGAAGACAATGACGTTGCTACAAGGCACTTAGAAACGTGGAGTGTGGAGTTTCAGTCCAGACAAGGGGACAAAGAAGTGTTTTGTCCTGTTTTCTGGTCAGGAAAACAACACACTCCTGTGCTGGTAGCAACCAATAAAATGTCACTGCGAGAGTCAAATGAAGCATGACTGAAATATTTATGAGTTTTCATACCTGCTTGATCCTGTTCAGAGTCACAGTGACCTGCTGCAGTCAAAGAGGTGGTGAACGACCCAGACACTGGGGCATGACTCAGACATGAACAGTAAACATCCCATCTGCAGTTGGTTCATGTTGTACACTGCCTGGCCAAATAAACAGTCACCACCTGAATTTAACTGAACAAACAGGTACAGGCTTCCTATTGGACAGCTACTGCATGGACAACTGTCTCACGTTATTTAACCTCAGTGGCTTCTCGTTTCTTAAACAACCATGTGGGAGGATGCATCCTGTGGTCATAGAACATGTGAGCCTGTTTAACAAGGGTCAGATCGTTAGCGTCAAGCAGAGAGAACATCTCAGGAGATTCAGAAATGACTAAAATGGGGTTGAGAACTGTTTAATGCAGAACTCTGGTCAACAGCCAAAAAACTGCCTGGGATTTTTTCAACTGTGTTAGGGTCATGTTGATGAGCTGAATTCAAAAATCTCATTGGTTTTGCTCAATCAGATCAACTTTCTGAATATGGAGCAACATGAGCATCAAAATGCAGGACTTGTTCTGACATCCGGATCACTGAGTGATGAGCAGGAGGAGAGATTCCATCAGGACAGAAAAGAGACGGAGAATTTTACACAACGAAGACATAATGTTCAATTTACATGTACTTACCCTTAGTGTTTATTATTCAATTTATAGAAATCCAAGTTTGTAGCATTTAATTAATACACTCTGTTAGAAAACAATTTATTTCCCCTAAAACCTTTTCCAGATAAGAAATATGAACAGAAATGAACTGATAATGTCACAGAAATGTTATCAATTTAGTCAGAAGATGATTTCTCTTAATTAAATTAGAACAAAAACCTGACCTGATTGAGAAAAATGGATGTTATTTTTGGATGCAGAGGTGAAAAATAGTCCTAATTCAGTTGAAAAAACATAGACAACTTCCAAAAGATGCTCTTTTTTTTAACCCAGTGTAATTACAAACTGGAGGGACAGTGGGGGACCATCATCTTTGAAGAAGAAATGTGGTTGGAAAAACCCTGAATAATCCAGACCTGTGATCTGTTAAATGTTTGGTGACATCATATTTGAGTCAACATCTCTGGGATGTGCTTAAGAGCTTAACATTTCCAAGAACATTTCCACATCACAATGTGATGGGAACTCAAAGGGACTGGGACCAAACAGTTGAGTAGCCAGGAGAAATACTCCAATCAATGACACTGCAACCTACAAAAGAATGAACTGTAGAGTGATGGAAGAAGATCATGTCATCTGATGGGTCCAGAGTGATGGGCGCTTCAGGGTAAGCAGCCATTAGAGAGGCAGACGAAGTGATGATCCATCATGGCATCTTGTTGGGTCAGTGCTGTGATCCGGGGTTGCTCCGGGTGGTCAGGTCAAAGTTCAGCAACATTACTTTAGATTGGCCAACAAAGAGTTTGGACCTGAACCCCACTGAGAGTCTCTGGGATGTTCTGGAGAAGGACTCTTCCATCATCTTGGTGAGAGATTAATGCCACACTGGATAAAAATAAATCTTCTGACATTTCAGAAACTCATCAAAACAAAGTTAAAGGCGGTTCAACAAAATATTAATGGGACCTTTTTGGTTTTTTCGGTAACAACTTTCTTTTTTGACCAGGCGGTGTGAGACATTCATAGAAAGCTGTATAAATCAGAGCATGTCATGTTTCCCTGATGCTGACGGCCTACAGCTGCTCTCAGAAAAACATCTTCTTAAAAAGCTTTCTGCCTGTTGAAATTAGCAACCATAATGAAGACCAAAACCAAGGAAAAGGAAATGAACTTGACACGACCAGAAACCATAGTTCAAATGAACCTCGTTAAGGAGGATGAGCAAACCAAACAAAAGTCTGAAAACGTCACTCTGAGACACTTCGGATGTTGAATCAATGTAATCTACAAGGATTGAATCTGTTTTCTTCAGTCGGCTTCGATCCCTTGTGTTTTCCCTCTGAAGTTCAGTCATTCTGATCACTAGTCCAGGCTGCTGTTATCTTGCAGTTATCACAAGGTTAAACGCTGGCAGGCTAACTGGTCTCGGTGTGTTTGAGGTCCAACGGAGATTGGACCGTCTCCAAGTCAACAGGAAGGTCGCCAAGCCAGCGTCTCATATAGAATGCACTTCCTCATTTAGACATGTTATCATCACCAGCTGATATGAAAACCTCTAACAAGTCTGTCATGTAAGCTAACTCAGATCAATAGGAAATAGACAGGATGGCTAAATGGCAGATATTTAATTAAAATCAAACTTAACTGAATATTTTGAGTGATCAATTCATGCCAACACTGAAGCGCTGTAACAATTTTAATCAGCTGTAATACAGTATTAAGTTGGGGTGCTGATTACTGAGAGGTAATGTCAAAACAGTCGATTTCATGACTGTTAATGTAAACTGTTGCTAAAATGATATTTCCCCCTCTGAGTTGTGCAGAGTGTCTGCAGGACACAGGAGTTTTCAGGGCCGCAGAATGTGACAAAGACTCAGCTGACAGCTCCGTGACGTCAGAGCGAGGCGGCACAAAGCCTCCGACCTCTGAGAGTTCACCACTGATAACACACACACTCAGCTCTGGCCTGCCTGATACAAAGAATCACAGTACAACACACACCCTGCAACCAGACAATGCCTCCATCCGTGTGAGTTCGCAGACGACATGAAGGACAAGGAATTTACACAAATACATAATCCAGCTCTACCAAAACGAGGCCCTAACTATGCAAATGTTGGGCTTTCCAGGCCCTTAATGGCCCCTGCTGTGTTCCCATTTCCACTGATGGAACACGTCCAGCTAGATCTGCCGTCGGATGCAGGCGATCTGAGCAGCGGCGCTCTCATCAGCTGACCCGGACCTCTGATTAAGCCTCCTCTGTCGTTCCCTCCTGACCGCACACATTTAAAGGCCTGGCAGGGATCCAGAACGAGCCGCAGGAATTCCAGTGAAGTTCCACAGCAAGACGAGGGGAGCCGGGTGTTAATGAGCTTAGTTCCCAGGAAAACAACAACAACTGTCCCATCAAGTTCAGCAGACAGGTGGAGAAACCCTGAAGCTGTTTTTTTCTTTTCTTTTCAAATTGAAGATCTGTTTCGTATATCTGGTTCTGAGTTTGGGGTAGTTTGAAGTTTCCAATGAACTGAACAAATGAATCAATAGAAAGATTTCAGAAATAAACATCCTACACTCATGACTTCAGCCAAGCTGATGTCACATCCTCCTTTGACCAGCAGCTCTCCTTCCACACCTCAAATATTTGATCCTATTCACTGTAAAACTTAATTAGTTCTCCTTACTTCAAAAATAGATGCAAAATTGTTGCCTCAAAGTTTTTTGTCTACATTAAATTAAGCTGAGTAACATTAACTTGTGCAGTTTTTGTGAGCATAACTTATGTTAACTTAATAAATCTGAGTATGCTGTAATTACTTAAACAACACCTGAAACTTTTTTTTTTCTGAAGGCTTTTTTAAAAAATTTTACTTAAAGGTACTTACATAAAAATGACTGGCTCCTGCTTTTTACTGTTTCTCTACTCAACCTTTACCAGAACTTATGAAATAACTAGAAAGTGTTCATTTCCTATGAAAATGTATTTCCTATGAAAATGCATTTCCTATGAAAATGCAAGTGTGAATGCTGAATGCTGAATGCTTTTGGTGAAAATGGCAAAAGCGTTTGAAGAAAACTGCTGAAGACTTGCAGAAAGGTAAGAAATAGTCCATGCAGTGTGAAAAACCCAGGTAAAAGCCAAACTTAGCTAAAAAGTTAAAATACTAATGATAGCATCTAGGATACCACTAGCATGCTGGGTTACAGTAATATACTGTATATTCCATGCAATGTAAAAAAATAAATAAATACAAATAAATAAATAAAAAAAAACTCATGTAAAACTTAACATTTGAAAAGTACAGAAACGTTCCCCTGTTCCTTCTGGTAAAAACGGTGGGTGAATAAAATCCATATCTTTTATGGTTCCTGAGATATCAACATTTGTTTGGAGGCATCGTTTAGCACGGCGACTACAAAAAAACATGCCACATGCAGTATGAAAAAAAAAAACAATATCAAAAAGTCAAATTATTCCCAGGTTTTAAACAGCATCAAAGCTGTTAAACTGCCCAACTTCAAAATGGCCACTGCCTCTGAAAGTGGTGATTGGTCGTCATTAACAGGCAGGACCTGAAACATCCACTGTGAAACACAACGGACATTTTATATTGTAATTCTCAATTCTGCCACAGGATGGAGCGGTTTCCCCATGGGGTGAAAAATTCATAAAAACAAGTATGAAGGTTATGAATACCAAGAGATATATTGGTCATTAGGAGACCAAGCTGAATAATATAAAAGTTGAATGGTGAAAATAGCAGAAGAAGAAGCGCGGCGAAATTTATGAAGCAACCAGAAAAGTGGAACTCAATGAATATAGAATTCATACTAATCAGTTTAACCACTTATTTTCAGCAAAACATACACAATCATAAGACCGCTCATGAAAATGAACATACATACACCTCACCCATGGTGCAGTTGTATGTATCCAATGCATTGTGGGATACCTTGCTGGTAACTCTTCCAGATTACTTAAAATGAACCAAGTTCATTTGAAAACGTTTTGACCTCAATAGGCCTTCGGCATATTTACGTTAAAAATAACTGTAAAAAAAAAAAAAAAGTTAAATGAACTGAATTTATTTAATTAGAGTCAACATTTTAATTCACTGTATAATTTAATTCTAGTTTAATTGAGTGTTAGCCATTAGACAGACTCTGTTCAGGTGAAGAGGCAGCTTGTAATTTCCATAAAATCTTTGTTAAAACTGAGCAAATCTAACTGCTGTTTCTGACAGCTAGTTCAGTTAGAAACATTGATTTTAATACTGTTATAGGCGTTCCCAGTCCAGAAATGATGCTTTCCCATTTATTACTCCCACTTCCTGCAGAGATCGGCCAGATTGATTCCAGCCAGACGGCCTGAATGACCAGCATGTCGTCAAGTTCTCCACAGGTCTGGTACCGACCCAAATGGACCAGACAAACATCTAAAACATGCACAAAACTGGGAGGCTACACTCTGAAAATATTTCATATTAAAATAGTTAAGGTCACACTCTTCAGGAAGTATTATTAATTTCTCATATGTGCATATATATACTGATGGGGCTTGTGCTCCAACTACATGAACACAGTCAGTAAATCTACAAAACCAGCAAATTTCAGTGCATTTCTGAACCACTGTTATTTTTATTTTTTCAAATACTAATTAGCCGTGACACTAGAATTGTCTGCTCCTTGTTTCTAATCAATATTTCATACTGTAACGAGATATGAGACGCCAGGCAGGATGGAAACTTGGTTTACTGTGTCACTGTGGGAGAAACTTTGACAAACTTTGATCAGGTTACATTTTCTCAGCACCACTCAATTTATTCTTTACTTTACTGCTTCATCAGCTGCTTTTTACCTCCTGTAACTGTTCTAAAAATAATTCTAAAAATAAAAATCTACACATTGCAATACCCACCTGGCAGAAAGCATGACTTCACTTAGAAAACTGATAAAAATGTTCATAAGGATTGTAACATTTAGGAGATGTTATCCCATAAGGACCATATATGTTTAAAGCAGCATTTCATCTAATCAGATCCATACCAATTAATAATAACTTAGAACAGCAAAATTCAATTTAAATTTGATTATTTGGGTCACAATTACATTCAATATTGGTTTAAATATGTCTAATAAGTAGTACACTGAAAATCTTATGTAATTTTAAGTATCACATAAAATTAATAATTATATCTAATATTTTTAACATTTTCCTGCCCATATTAATAACCCTTATGGCATAGATTACATTACAGTGCATACATTCACATTTTTGAGTAGTAAAATATCTGAAAATAAAACACTGGCTCAATATGGAGAACAAAAGTTAAAACACGACACTATTGTATTTAAATGGAAGTAAAGTAGGAAATCACTTTTTACATTTTATTTTTGTTGAAGTCATATTTTTTGTTTGCGAATATAAAGAAAGAAGGCATAGAACACAGAATGCGAAGTCATTTTAAACATATTTGAACAACGTTGTGATTCTGACACACACACACACACACACACACACACACACACACACACACACACTCTCCTCACCAGTAGGTGGCGGCAAAGCGCACCGAATAGCTGTTTGCCAACCGCCAATAAACCCAAGAAGAAGATTTCACATCCAGGTGTTTCATATGTGACATGGAGCTGAGATAGCGCAATTTACAGGGTTTTCAATAATCAATAATGCATAGATTAATGGATATTTTTAATCATCCTTACTGGTAGAACTTTGAAAATACCATTCCAGGGTTTGTTTTTAGTAGAACCTGTTTTTCATTTTAGACGCATCTGCTGCTGTATTCTGGATTATCAATATGACTATCGGCCCAAATCATCATATCGATGCATCCCTGATTAAAACCAAGTATTGAACACCGCACTTTTTAGTTTCTGACATTTTAAAATTTTAACAGAAAACCACACAACTATTCATCAAACTGTTTCCAATGTCTAACTTTTTTTTTTAATTTAAAATGAACAGGTAAATCTAATTGATACCCAAAGTGTCAGAGCTGCAGTTATAGGAGACTTTTTGTGCCAGTCAGCTGAATGACAATCATTCTTTTTCTCTGGATCAACCACTGATAGTTGCTTTTTTAATAAAAAATTATAATAAGTGTTATTTTCCTCATGTCATTCACACTTTGACATCATGACATGAGGATGATGGCAATCCATCACCTGTACACAGTCACCTTGCAAGGTTTCCAAATAGATGTTAAATGCTATGCTACTTTAAAAAAAAAAAATTTAAAAGAATTGCCATTTTCCCAAGATTTTTAAAAGAAAGTATCAAAGAGAGTAACACTGGAGGAGCTGCAGGAGTTTCAAACATTATGTTGTCTCTTAGAGCATACACATGCAATCTGTATGAAATATGAAATCCAACATATATGTCTGTTGAATTGTGTCATGTGAGTGTTGATGCTTCCACACAGCTGCAGCAGAGAAGCAGCTGTTCAGCCCCCGCAGCATTTGGTGAAGCAAAAACCTCTCGGTTTCACTCAGAAACAACTTCAGGTCTGATGTGTTTGTGTGCTGCGGCAGAATGTGATGCTTCTGTAAGAGCTTTACACAAACACCTTAACATGCTCACAGCTTTAGCGCTCTCAGCCTCTAATCTGATCACGGCTAATTTTCCTTTCTCTCCTCCCTGGGAACCTGCATGAACCTAAAGAGGTTCATGCAGGTTCCTGTGGTTCCTGTGTGGAGCGCGTGGGGTCAAAGGAAAGCAGAGTGCCACACACTCTACACACACACACACGGTTTACTGAGGTCTAGTATGGAGCAGTGGTAATTTTGTAAGGGTGGAATAATTGTGATGGGTGGAGAGAAACAGCAACTAAAAGCTTGTATCAATATGAATACAATGAATGTTTTTGTTAAATCTCATTCAAACACTCTTTCATCTATTTCAGCTCAAACAGCTTTAAATGTCAAAAAGGGTATGAAAAAATATTAAATGGTAAAAACTAAATCGTCTCTTTATCCATAAGATCTTCCTTCATCGTCGGGTGGACCTGCAGAGGGCTGGCGCTCCTCCTCTTCCTCATATGGCCCAACTGCATGCTGGGGTGTCTTGAACAGATCTTCCTTTATGGAGCTAAATTAAGGCCAAAAGTTTTGATAATTTAAAAAAAAAACCAAAGATGTAATAGAAAAACTAAAACTTGAAATTGAAAACTTAAGGTTGCCCCCTACACAAAATCTGGGCCAAAAGTTAGAAACAAACAAAAAAAAACTGATCTGAAAGTGAAAAGATAAATAAATTGCAGTTGTAAAAAAACCGAACGTTTCTGAAAACATAAAATGTGGAGCTGAAAAAAAAATCTTCATATATTGTCACCTTCCTTGAATAATGGCCTATTTCAATTTTTGCCAAAAGTGATTTTGGCAAAAGACTTAGGAGATTATCTTAGGCGAAGTGAACAATTTAAATGAATAATTTCTTCAAAAATATTCCAGAATTAAATCAATAACTTATTTGAACTGAGAGAAGAAAAAAAACAGCATACATATTTTTATTTGAATACATGATTGTATTTTTCAAGTTTTCAACAACAACAAAAAAATGAGCATCTAAATTTGACTTTTAGTTTTTCTATTACAGTTTTGTGTTTCATATTAATATAACATTTGGCCCTAATTCAGCTCCATGCTCCTCGGCCAGGTCCCGGAGGTCCAGACTGGTCCCAGTGAGGTCCCAGTGAGGTCTCAGCGCGCCGCGGCTCAGCTGTTCGGAGGACAAGCTGATTAAGTGGCGGGATTTCCAGCAGATCAGAGCTGCTATTCCCAGCCTGGTCCACCAGGATTACCTCCTCCTCCGTTCAGGGAGCAATTTAGCTTCATGTCGTCGTCCACCAAACCATTACTGCGACATACAAAAGTATTTACACCCCTCTGCCTTTTCCATATTGCATCCCCATCCCCATATTAAATCCAGATGTTTTATGAAGGCCTCAGGTAAGTTTATTTAACTTAGCAGCATTAATATACAGGGTATGAAACTCAATTAATACAGCAGACAGTTTGGCAGACAAGTTGTAGAGAAGTAGCAGGGTTGAGTTCTAAAACAATATTCTGCCATTGAAGCTAAATGAATTTTAACTCTGGAGGAGCTGTAAAGAGCAACAACTCCAGTTGAATAATTTATCAACACAACTGTTAGTCATGATTTCCACAAATTTAGCATTTGAGGAAACACAAAAATAGCAAAAACTTACATTAGGAGTGAGCGATATGGGAAAACGTTACCATATTTTGCAGTAACGTTGTGATAACGATCATGATAATGTGATGGTGCTGCAACACCATCAGTATGACTGATGGTGTCACAGTAAATAATAGCCCCACAAATACAAATATTGCTCTTACAAAACATTCCCATTTGTAATAAAGCTTCTTTAGGACACCAGTCACATATAGAAGTGTGATTATTAACACTATTATTAACACTCAGCTGCTCATGGTAACTTAATTTAAAAATTTATTGGTATTTATTGATGCTTTTATTCAACAAACAGTTGAAAAAATAGTAAAACTATCAATCCTGACAATAAGGACAGTTTCGGGGGGGTTGGGAGGTATATACGTCATTAATTAACTTATGACAATAAGTCAAAATCTTCTGATAACAAATTTATCACAATAAATGATAAACAATACAATAACAACTAGACTGATTGTTGCAGTTCCGCTCAGTTCTCATCTCCCTTCACTGCCCCATCTGGGATTTCTTCCGTTCAGCTGGATTTCTCTGGCTGAACTTCATCTTGGCCAATCAGCAAGCAGAAGCAGAAGTAGAGAAACATAATGTCCATTTTCTGTTTTAGAATTGTAGTCTGCCCCTCCTGTAGTTTTAGCAGTGGCAGCAGAGGAAGTGAACAGTCTGTGTTGGTACAGCTTCCAAATACAGAGATGTTAAAGTCGCAGCAAGAGGAACATTTAAGACAAACTTCAACAGAGGCCACGCCTCACAGTAATTACCTAACAGACCCTCTGTATGAAGCAAAGTGTAGAACGATGGGCGGCTTTTAAACAGGCTAACTGACGAGCTAGATACAAACACATTCCACACTTTTCATATTTATGTTTTTGTTAGTTTTATAAAAACTATATTTCATCTTTTTCTTTCTACTTAATTATGCATTACTTAGTGTTCATCACTTAAAATCTAATGTAATTAGACATTTGTTTGGTTTTAATACTTCTTCATGGCTCTATCTGCAACTCCTGATATAAATAAGCTTTTCAGCAGCTAAACAAGTCGCTCCCTTCACTAGCTAGCCGTTAGCTGAGCAGATTTCAGTTTGTTTTGAGCTGAAAAACTCTATAAATTCAGCTCAATGTTTGTCTTACAGTAGGCAGGAACTTTATTTTTGGCAAGTGCTCCTATTTACTTTTCAAACACGGTTAGCATGGTAATTCATGCACTGGGGAAGAGTTCTGGTTGACAGGAGAAAGAAAACAAATCCAGTTAGCTGCTTTCAGAGGGAGACTGATGGCTGGTTGGATACAGGCAGAGACTAAAACAGCTCAAATCTTTAAAACACTGCAAACGGCCATTATGAGGCTTTACAGCGGCGGCACATTCACATCGTGTGGCGGTTTACACCAAAATCAGTTACGTATATGGAGAACTAGAGGGAGGAGACAGTGTGGTACCAATGTTCTTCCTGAGAACCGAGATTATGAAGAATTAAAAATTCCAAAGTTCTGGAACACAAATGCACGACGGATGTTTTAGATATTTAATAGTAAAATAAATTTAAAAATCATGCATCTCTTGGTCCTTTTCCCAATTACACTCTGCATTAGTTTATGATGTGAAATCCCAATGAAATTGTTGAGATGAGGAAAAAATGTGAAATAGTTGGTAAAGCACCGTGTAGCAGACACAAAATCCTTTCAGCTAATTTATTATTTTTCATGTATTCTTCCTTACAGGGTTCAGTTCAACAGGCTGTAGAATGAAAAACAATAAATTTCACTCATTTATTGCCTGTATAAACAAACACACAAAAAACCAAAATGCTCAGCAAACCTAAAAGTAGGTATAAAAGGTTAACCTTATAATATCACAACTCATAAAGATAAACATCCTGAATATTCCAGAAGAAGCTCGTGGTCCAAATTTCTGCTTGATGCAAGCAGTGACCGGCGGCTTCCAGCCTTCAGGTTCTGGGTTTGGTGGCGAAGGTGAGGTACCCCGTGTGGCCCGGCATTTCTCTGGGCGGAGTGGTGGTCTTGATTTTTAGGGAGGCGGGGTTTGCAGCGGCAGCGGGAGGAGCCTCCTCCACGGCCTGAGAGGAGGACGAGGGAGAGCCGGAGTCGGGGCCGAAGTCGGGCAGCTGCAGGGTGACGGGTCGGACGTTATGGACTCTGAGCAGAACCTCCAGGGTCCTGACCTCCTCAAAGCCCCGCTCCGTCAGCGCCTGGCACGTCCTCTGAACCTGCTCTATGCACGGAGAGAAGGAGCACAGCCGGCCCCCTGCAGGACGACACGGGTAACCACACCCAGATAAGAAACTGGTTAATGCTACCATCAAG
Organism: Xiphophorus couchianus; assembly: GCF_001444195.1. Taxonomy (NCBI): domain Eukaryota; kingdom Metazoa; phylum Chordata; class Actinopteri; order Cyprinodontiformes; family Poeciliidae; genus Xiphophorus; species Xiphophorus couchianus. Next base: position 1,040,192 of record NC_040240.1, read on the forward strand.
TCAGCACTTGCATAATATGCACACGTTTTTCATACATTTCGATTTTTTTTTTATTTTTATAATGTCAAATTTATTGCTTTGACTTTATGTGTAAGAATTTTTTAAAATAGCAGTCCGGGTAGTGAGGCATGCATATGAGTCAATACTTTGCAGATCTCCATGTAACACATGCAGGTGTTTTCAGGAAGTCTTTACGAGCGTTACAATTCTAAACCAAGACACCCATTCTCAATATAAAGCTAAAGTATTATAGATTTTCCAGGCAGGCAGTGCAATTTTATAGCACAATCAAGTAATTATGTTACCTTCAGTTGCTATAAAAATGCAACATATCTAATATGACTTACAAGAAATTTGATTTTGTAATTTAACGCCTGGAAATGGGCCCTCTGTTTCTTTAAAAGCTCCTGCTCTCCGCACAACATGGCTCCTCTATTAAACTTTAACAACATTTTTACCAGTGTTGCTCTGAGAAGCAGCTCCTATGAGGCGCAGATCCTCCAGGTGTTTACTAATGACCAGTAGGGAAGTCGCAGGGCGAAGGGTCAGAAGCTTGGAAGCTGCAGCTCAGAGGAGGAGCTTTGCCTCGAAGGAGGGGCTAAGTCCACTCAGGCACTTTACACAACTGAACGGTTGTCATGGAGATGAAACTATTTCTCAAATATGCAAGAAAGAATCAAAGCAGCACTCCAGGTATGTTTTTGATGACAGAATAAAATGATAACATGATGTAAAGCTCAAAAAGTCAATTTTTCATAGTACTGCTCCTTTAACTGGACCAACACACAAATATTTTTAATCTACACCATTCCACTGGAGCTCTGGTTTTCCATTCGCCCTAAACGTGTAACTAACCTCTTCTTGTGTGATGCCTTGCTGGACGTTTGGTGTTTTTAAAGCTGTCGTAGCTCTGATCCTTTGTTTTCTTGTAGAACACTTGGAATTAACCCGTTTATGAATATTGTTATATCTATATATAATCTTATAATACACACACACAAAAAAAACCTGAAGTTTTACTGAGATAAAATCAGTAAAACTTTGATTATCTAACTGGTTGAACAGGATTCTTTGTAAAAAAAAAAAAACAAAACAAAAAAAACTGATTTCTTTTGCAAAAAACATTTAAAAAATCCTTTCATTGAACAATGTGACATGTAGCTATAACATAAAATGTGCAAGAATACATTTAAAGGCAGTGGATTTCGCCAAAGAGAGGACATATGAAGAAAGAACATAAAAAAAGAAAGATTCTTCACTGGTTAGTTCTTTTGGCTGAGACACACTTGACTCCATGTTTATAGAAATCAGTTTGTGTAAAATTAGATGTTTTCTTCGAAAGAACTAAACATCCCTCAGGTAAATGTTTTGGACAGGATTCCTGGGCCAGTTTACTCTGAGAAAACATTCCCTCCTTTAATACAACTTCTACACATGCATTCGTTTCCCACAAACAGGGATATTAAAAAGAAAAACATCCATGCAGATTGTTGGCTCCCAGCTGCAGCGTGCGGATCATCAGAGGATCACCTGCTGGCCGCAGCCTCTCGTCTCCACGCCGAGCCCTGAGGTCGTCTCGGCGGGAGGCCGGAGAAACACGCCAACAAGCCATTCATGGCTGACCTAAAGGACACACACTGACACGGAGCGGTGCAGCTGCAGAGACCAGCTCTTGGGTTAGTAAAATAAGCTGAGTTTTCAAGTTCAAACCTGAACTAGGGAGGAGTTTTAAAAAGTGAAACGTGGCAAGAAACATGCAAACTTTATCCCTGCAATAAAGGCTGAAGAATAATTCATGACAGTCATATGGAGGTGTGATCTAATTATAGGTCTTTGATGAGGTTTATTTACCGGATGAACAGTTTTACACTCTTTCCCAACTCCAATGATTTTTAATGGAAACCCTAATTATTAACTCAACTAGTGTTTCCAAGGTTCTAAAAACAAACAGGTCGGCTGGTGTTGAACAGGTTGTGAACACAAGGTTCTAAGTGCCTCGTCTCTAGGAACGACTGAAGACCTTAAAAAAAAAAGAAGACGTAATAATTCACAATGGAGACTATAAAATGAGTTAAGACTCAATAAAACAGTTTGTAAAGACAAGGAGACCTGTCGAGTCAGCTGGCAAGTTCATCTGTAAACCCTGGTTCTCTCAACAGCAACCACCAACCAACTACAAGAAATGTTTATGACTGAAAACTGGGCTAAAGCCATCGGTATTTTTGATAGTTTTACTGTGAAAGCTTCAGCTTAGCACTAAAAAGACTCACATGTATAGATAGTAGAATATTTATAGCAGGACTTTAACAGGCCATGGTATTGAGAAGTGGTGTTGTACTGCTCAACTGTTTTTAACCAAGTCGAATGGCAAAAATGACTTAAGAAGAAGTCTGCCAAAGGAAACAAACAGTGACGTCCATGTCCGAGGCTATTGCTAGCTCTTTAGCCCACCTTAAAAAATAAGACGAGGTGGTGGGAGTTTCAACAGCTTCCCCTCAACCAACGATTAGGTAAAGAAAAAAAAAATTAGTGGTAAAGAGTGCATGGCCAACATTGACCTTAACTTGAACTTTCCCAACAAAATACTAAACAGAAGTATGCTGTAGTCCCAAGACAGCTGGTTAATTGGAACCTTTAAAAAAATGTGTGTAAACTTGGCCAGACGGAATCCTCAGGAAGAGGCCAACTGACAGGACTCCCAGGATTCCTAACCAATTCAGACTGGCAAGTTTGACCAATAATCCCACCAATAATCTCATGAAGCCCCGTGTTGTTTTTAGAATGTGTTCTGCAGGCAACTGATATCGTCTCTGACGGTGATCTTGGCAATGTTGCCGACTACTCAAGAAGGCAACTAGCTATCCTAAAAGTCACTGCAAGTTGCTAAATGACATTGCATAATTTGTTTAACTAGTCACCTATATGATATTCTAATTTACACTATTGGAAAGAAAATTCATTTTTGGTAAAATACAAAAATCAGGTAAAAAAAAAAAAAAAAAAGTAAATGTTGCCTCAGGAGAGGCAAAAGTGACCCAATCAAGACAAGCTCAGTGTTTCTTCTACCATTATCCAAGAGGGGCACCCCGCCATGCACATGAGGCTGATCGTGGTGCGTAGTAATTATATGTGTTCACAGTTTATCAGACTATCTAAATAATGCCAGATCATATTGTCAGCTATTTCTGTCCCTTAGTGATTGCTCATCTACCATCAGCCCTTTCTCAAACTAGGTTTACAGTTCAAGCGTTGACCTGGGCTGCAGGATCTCCATGTCAATCACTCAACATGTCTTGCGCTCTGCCCTAGTTCCTGGTCATGTACCTCTGAATTTTCGCTCAAAATTCACTGCTTTGAGCGATCTTAGTGTGGATCGCTCAAACTGGACAACTTGGAAGGTGCTCTTCCACAGCAGGTTCAACTGTACCAATATTTATATGATCCCTGTATGAGGATACATTTCGGGGGAAAATGGTACCAACCTCCGCATCAAGCATGAAAGTCACACCGCTTGCTCAACTCATGCTTGCTTTTAACTTTTAGGTGTCAGTCCAGTTAAGTTCTGCTCTATCATTGGCTTTGAGGATCTACAATTTATGTGCAGTCTGTGACTGAGACTTAAGGACTCAACTGTCTGTACGTGTTTTAGGATGGGGGAGTGACTCATGGGAGAACCTGCTGTTTGTTAAATGAACAAAATCATGGGCTTTCACTCCAAAAGTTCCAAATCACACCAGAAGTCTGAATACAAAGTTACCAATTTGTCAATCTGGCCTGCAGGAACCTCGTTGTTGGTTTGGCTTAGAGTTTCTACATTTAAGCAGAGTTCATCAGAGAACCTTAGTGTCGAGAAGAAGCCTGCTGCAGAATGAGGGTATATTTAAATACTTAGATTTTTACCATCCATTCATAAAAAACATTTTTGTTGACAAAAACATTCCAACAAATGTAATTGCACTGCTGTACCAGTAGGTGGCAATATGGAAATCCTGACCACGGCTAAAGTGCAAAGTTCATGTTTTATTTGATATTTATCATTTCCTGTTCTTGTGCTTGAAGGTTATAGGTAGAAGTTAGGACAAAGTGCACATAATAACTATTCACTTATTAACATATATTATGGTTAAAATTAAATCACCATTTCACTTTACTGGAATGGTGATTCACAACAATCAAACTAAGTATAAAACAAGAACCACTACTTTTTTTGCCACATAAAAATCTTGAAAACTTAAGAAAACAAAGATTTTACTACAAAAAAAAAAAATCCCACAGCAAATATATCAGAATTTTAGAGTCAATATTTTGTGACACCTTTGCTTTTGACCAATAAACATCCAAATTATTTTAAGAGAGCATGGTTGTGCTTGGCTTTTAAATCAAACACATGGATTTCTAAAGTGACTTCACCAACACAAGGAAAATATATTTCATAAGCATCTGATGCATTACTTCCTCCTGGGTTGTAGCTGTGCAGATAGTCACGTCGTGTTTCTGCATTATGACCGCAGGAGCTCAACACTTACCTTTAAATGTGTTATTTGATCTATATTTACCTGTGTATTTTCAGGTTTTCTAACTCGGCTACATCACACAGAGTCTTACTTATTCTGTCTTATTCAGAGCAACGTTCACCAGACCAAACATTCTTTGCTTTAACAGTTTTCATGTTCCCTTTCAAGCCTTTTAATAACTTCTGCCTGGCACGTGATCCTTTTGGTGATTCACTGTACATCCGAAGGTTTTAATGCAGTTTAGCTTTTATGAGGCATGTGAGGATAAGGTGCATACTGTATGAAGTCCCAATAAAACGCAAAAGAAAAAAAAAAGATTAAGTCTACAGACTTAATCCTCTACAGGAGGAGTGTATTGTATCTGGTAACCATTAAATTAGACCGCAGCATACTTCAGATAGCAGTCGTTCCTTTGGCAAACAGGACCAGTGTTCCCCTCGAAACGGTCACACAGTTTAGTGTCTCCTGGCAACAAGACGAACACACTGGGAGGGGTTGGGTTGATCATTCAACAAGGGCGTCTCCAAGCGGCTGTTAATGCTGTCAAGTTTTTTACTGAAAGTCTAAAACAGAAAGCAATTTTGAAAAATCCTGTGATTCCTCCTGGTGAAGTTCACGGTTTACAAGTGTTTATCTTCACGAGAAACACAGAGAGAGAGAAAGTGAGGCAGTGAGTGAGAGAAAGAGGGAGGCTGGAGATGCTTGTTAGGATTTACAGTCCGTCTCAGAGGTCTGGGCTGCAGGCCAGAACATCAGGAAAATTACATCTCGCAGTAGGGGGGAAAAAAAGTATGCTTTCCTACGAGATCCACTGGAGGAGAAGAACTTCCTGCAGCTTTTCAGCTTCAACTCACAGAAACCACAAAATACAACAATAAAGGAAGTCAAGAGTCTTTTTTTTGTTTCACCTACGTGGCTCAGTAAAAAGAGGGACACTTTTTCTACAGATTTCCTTAGCTTTATATTTTTAACCCAGGCATAAACATGTCAGACTTTGGCTAGATCATTTCAGGTCAGCAACAGACAGGAAAAAAAACCCAACTTGTTCTGCAGTGGGAAGAAAACAGAGCATTTCCATATGGAGTTGCATCCAGCAGCCCTCTGCTCATAGCAATACCCAGTATGGTCATGGGATCGCTCTAACAGTGATGTGGCAGCATGTTATTTATCTGGATCTGTGTGTGTGTGTGTGTGTGTGTGTGCGTGAGGGAGGCTAGTCTATGAAAGGAATATGCAGCAGTGGCACCATAAAAGGGAGAGGAGGTAGGAGAGTTGCTCTGCAGCATACTGGCTCCTCCTTCAGATTTATCTTCATATTGAGGCTTAATGCTTGTAATGATGCTATTGATCTCCCTTGTGATGCAGGGAATCTCCCTTTAACACTGAGCAACAAGAATGAGGGTTTGGGAAAAACAACAAAAAACACAAGAATACAAAAATATCCTGACAAGGTATACCACTGGGTATGTTGACCTCAGTGTGACTGCAAACAGGATTCACAGTAGTGAAAAACGTAAAAATACAAAATAAAATAAAAAAATCTAAAAACAATGTAATACCTCATTTTGACCCTCCAATAAACTGTTTTTAATAGATGTTAAATTTAGCATTATGACGTAAGGAAATGTAATACTGGGCTCACAACATGACAACTCTTACAATATGTTTAGGAAAAACCAAGAAACATTGTTGGGAGGGTTGAAGAACTTCAATAATTCTCTAAACACAACTACAAATTTAAAAACAGTGAAATTAACTTAGCACAATTACAAAATCAAACACACAACAACATTAGCAAACTGAAAGAGACGGGTCCCAGTGGGAAACCTGAGACATCACTGATTGGTTGACACAGCTTGTGAACTGGAAATTATTCTGGCTTTAGTGTATTTGTTAAAAATATGAATGAACGTTACCGGGGATGCAAACGTGGCTATAGCTACGCAGGAATATTTTGAGTCAAGACTTGAAGCTTGTTAGCAACACATAGCTTTGTGACTGTCTTCTCGCTTATCTAAAACAAAGAGAGTGAATGCCAGAATTATTTCTGGTTCTAAAGCCAAAAATGGAATCTTCCAATCAGTGATGTCTCAGGTTTCCCTCTGAGACCCGCCTCTTCCACTTTGTTAATGTTTTGTTTTCTTAAATTGTAATTGTGCTTTGTTGATGTCGTTATGTTTTTGAATATGTTGTTGGATTTTTTTATTTGTAATTGTGTTTAATTGTTGAGGTGGCTTACACATTAAAACCACCATAAGAATCTATTTTTCTTCCCTAAATACAACATGTGTTCTAAAGAATGTGTAATCAATGTAGAATATCCCAATGGAGGTTTAACTTGACAAAATATAGAGGATCCCCAGGATTCGTGGGGGTTAGAGACCATAACTAGTTCTCTTGTGAATAGCTGAAATCTGCAAATACTTTAGGACTCCTCTGATGCTTGCAATAGTCTAATTTAATGCTTCAAATACTAAATACACTTTAATATGCATTAGTACGCACAGTAGCAACCATCCTGACACAATCACGGAAGCTAATATTCACAGTCTTCCCTTAAATCAGCCAGTTGATCAGTGAAAAGGAAAATAAACAGCACACCTGATTTAGCTGCTTTGCACATGCCAGTCAATAGCGTGTCCAGTTGCCTTATGCCAAATCACATTGTGTCTATGTATTTATGTGTGCTCTACAGACAAATGTGCAAATAGGCAAATTTTCCACGGTAGACAGAGTTGCGTTCAAGAGAAAAATTCGCAAAAAAGTGCAAATACTGAACAGGAATATAGCTGGAGGTTCACTGTATTGTTGTTTAACTAATTTTAAAGGTGATCAATAAGCAAAAAAAGCATTGAAAATTATGCTCCTTTTTGGGTTATTAAATTTAAATAGTTCATCACGCTGAAAGAGGCTCTGAATCGGATGTTAACTTTAGCCTTATGGGCGGCTAACTTTAGTCTTAATAGCCAGTCACCCTATTGCCATTTAGCTTCCAAATGATTCAGCTTGAATAGATTTTAATTACAGGCATAACTGGGACAATCTTTACCATTTCATACCTTTAAATGTTTAGTGGTCTAGTATCCTAACTTTTTTGAGAACAAAAGGAGCCATTTGCTTTGTAACAGTAATACATTTTCTTGGACTGCTATGACAAATAATAATTGATATGATTTTTTATAGTCTACTTAGTTCCATGTAAGGCAGTGTTTAGATTTTATTCCTGCAAACAATGTCCCCACAGTACAATATTATTCATTTGGTTTGATCCAATCCGTTTACTTCGTCATAGTTACTTGGTCGAAATTAATTAAAGTTACTTGGTCAAAATTAATGACAGTATGGGGTCATCTAAAGTTTACCAAAAAATAAGATAGAAATGATCATCTCTGGTAATTCATCATTTTTATGGCCATTTATTTTATAAAAGTACTAGATCCCCTTCAGGACAAACTATCATTGTGTGATCTACATGTATTCTTTAGGTCTCGTGATTGGAAACGTTGCTCCATGGAATCAGGAACTGAAGCCATCCTACCAATATTACACCCCTGGTCCACTTCAGGTGGTTGTTTCTACTATAAAATGTCAGGGTAAAACAGGAAGGCAGAATGAGTGACTTAGTGATATAGTACCAATCAGCAGAAGAAGTCCATGGTGCACAGTGGGAGAAGACTAACAGAATTATGTTCCAGACTCCATCAAATCATGAGAAATATGTGCTTCAGCAGAATGGGATACAGATTAACAAAAACAACTTGAGGATAGTCCACAACTATTTTTCTTTTAATGAATGGATTTGAAAAACCTTGCTGAGGATTGAAAGAAAGTCAGCACTTAACTTGTGGAATTTCCCCAGACCTGGCTTGCAGTGTTCAGGTGAATGTGGGGCAGTGGAAGCCATGCTCCTTTGGTTCTGAAACTTCAGAACATCCCATGTGAGCTCACAGGGCCAGGGATCTCAACTGATCTACTCATATAATGAGAAAGACAAAGTGATGTGAGACAGGAAGTTTGTGGTTGTGTGTTTAGTGTGGAACTATGATCTAAAAAGGGATCGACTGCAAACAGAAAAACAACAACAAAACTAATGTGCGGTGGTTTTAAGTGCTTGGACAGAACGGTGTGTTAACTGGTAAAAATTAGAAAAAAGGAGGGGTGAAATAGTAACTATCTATGAAATGTGTATATGATTTAGCAAAGAGGCAAATAACCCAAATAAAAGAAAATATCTCTAATAATTCATTGGAAATCCACCTATCCACTGATTTCTTTTCTCCGATCATAACTAAAGAATTCCAAAAAAAAGCACAGCTTGGGAAGATGAAATAAATACTGTACATATCCTCACTGCTACTTGACTTGTTGACTGGTCCTTTCAAAGCAGCTAATCAATTCATTTTCGTTGGCACTGATTGGATAGAGATAACAAGGATGTTAGCTTTTGCGGTAGAAGCAACCTGACAGATGTCAGCTGTTGCTTAATTTTCCTCGTGAGCTGCACTGCAACTTAAAGTCTAGACTGCACTCCTTACTAGGTGGTGGTGCTAATAAGTTACAGGGACGTTACAGGAGAAAGAAAAAACAGAAGAAGAGAAGAGAAGTTCGACATGGGAGAGGGTGGAAATCTACAGGTTTGGAGTTATTTGAAAGATAAATGTGGAGGGTATTAAAAAGTATTAACTTTATTGTTTATTTGATCATATTTATTATTTTTATTTCAAAAGTATTCAACAACGTATGTCATGCTGTAGCTTTGATTTGTTAATGCAGTCAGAGGGACTGCAGGCCCATAAAGAAGAGCCACCATGTTCTGAATAAATGAAATATGTTTTCAAACGTTATTGTGTGATGTAGACGTAAAAAAAGTTAGAAGCTACACTGTGTCAGTACTTCAATTTAAGAACTTGTTTATGACTGGAAAAAAAACTGGTATTGGGACAGCACTAAAAACTAAACATCTTGACAGAAATGTGCTACTCTAAATGTTGTTTATTGTGAAGTGGTTCCTGGTGGAACCATGGCCAAACAACATGTCTGCCTCAGATAATACCATGTTCATTCTGCAGCTTTAGCACTCACTGGAAACCTTTCCGTGTTTGCGGTAATGTAGTGGAGAAGGATTGATTGGGAGAGTGAGTGGAAATGATAAATTATTATATTACAGAGAGGCAAAGTGCATGGTGAGTGAGCAGATACATTGTTTATATAACAGCTGTGGTGCATCATGTGCTGCTGAGAGTCGCAGGTGGAGCTAAAGCCTGGGTGAGCTCTGGACCGAAGAGCAGAGTTCTGTACTTCATATCAATAGTAGTTAGTTCAATAATCCAACATCATTTGTTCGCCATTCTGCTACATTAAAGGGTTAGTATTATTTAAATTGACTTTTTGAGCTTTACACCATGTCATGTTATTCCCTCATCAAAAACATACCTGGAGTGTTGCCTTGATTCTTTCATGCATGTTGAGAAATCCTTTAATCCCCATGGCAACTACTCAGCTGTGCAAAATGCCTAGGCTGAGCTAGGTCCGCCTCAAAGGTGGACCTAGCTCAGCCTTTGAGGTGAAACTCCTCCTCTAAGCTGTGGTTTCTAAGTTTCCGCCTTTTCTGCAGACTTTCTGCAAATTTGCTAATTCGCAGCAATTAGCAAACTGCGAATCTATTGAGCTCGTTATAGGAGCCACTTCTCAGAGCAGAACAGGTAAAAACGTTTTTAAAGGGTTAATAGAGGAGCCATGTTGTGATGGCATACGGAAGGCAGAGCTTCAGAAAAAGCAGGAGTTTTTAAGGAGACAGAGGCCCAATTTCAAGAAGTTAAATTAACAAAGTAAAAAAAAAGTAAAGTCATATTTATAACAATTGAAGGTAACAGTCATTTCATTGTGCTATAAAATGGAACTATGTGCCTGGAAAACACAGAACACTGCCCCTTTAAGTGATTAAATTATTCTGTTGCTGGTCAACAAACAACCAGAAGTTATAATTCCCTCATGGAGTCCATCTTACCGTGCTTCTTCATAGCAGCCTTGGCATGTCCCACTGCCTCCCAGGGACTGGGGATGTCCAGGAAGACTGCGTCTGCGACCCCCGTCACTCCAAACCCGTCCTTGCACACGTCCTGGTTCCTGATGGTCACCAAGTGATCCACGCAGTGCTCCTTGAACTCCTCCACCACCTTTTCTGCCCGCTGCTGGTGGAACTCCACTGTGTGCAAGTGGCCAGTGGGGGCGATGGTGCGCAGGATGGCGTGGGAGAGGGATCCACTACCGGTACCTATAGAACCATAAAGGGGATAGCGAGATGTTTATGAGTCTAAAGGTATACAGAAGATTTCAAAGCTGTCTCTGCCTACATCCCCCAGAATGCTGTGTGGTTCTGGATCTGAGGTCAGCTTTTCTGGAATAAGGTTCCACAAAAAAATTTTTTAGTGAAGTGTTTTTATCTCTGTATAAACAAAATATTATCCGCTTATTTTATCTGAAGATAAAATACTTTGCCCAAATGTTCAGATCAAATCTTTATGCAAGACCCAGACTGAGATGTTGTCATTTCTCACAAAGAGCTGTAAGCCTGTCCCAGGTGGCTCCAAGCAGCTTATAGCTGCTCACTCTGTATACTTCCAGAGCGCTTTACCAATAAGAGGATGCTTGACTTCCAAAGAGCCATTCATTTTCATGTCACAGTGCTTTGGGTGCCAGAAACAATGATTGCTAATGTACGTGATGGGAGAGCAGCCCTGTTCAGAATGACTTACAGTAAGGGGAGGGCAAGCAAGAGTCCGAACCAGAAGGAGAGGCCAGCAGATCCCATCCTCCCAGACTTTTCACTTTAACCCATGAAGTGATGTCACCGCCGCCTTTGTTGCGGAGGCCACAAAGAAGGCAGTGTTCTGAAACACGACTAGAACCTCCACACTGCTGGACCGGATGGAGAGTCGCCGCTAACAAACAACAACTAAGGTTCACGGTGGCACTTGAAAAAGGAGATAAAAACTTGGAAGATTGTTGGATAAATGGTGAACAGAAAAAGAGACGGTTCTGTTCTATAATCCTGTTCATTACTGCATAAAACGAGTGTCTTTACATGATGAACTCCCTGTTCAGACATTCAGTCAGTAACGCATTGAAACCACAACTGATTACATCAGCACTCCCATCAGCCTACAGCCCACACTGGATGGAAACTAACATTCAAGTGGATTTCCTTCAAAGTTTATTAGCTGTTTGCTTTAAGTTCCATTTGAATGTGGTGAAAACTAAAGGCTGGTAAACACAACAATTACTCTCCTGGGACAATTTGAGAGATTTTTTTCCCCCATAGCAACTAACTTCTCAATAAAGGGATGTTAGTTTCCAGGCCTTAGACTTTGCACAATAAAGGATCTACAGTCACTCTGATCTCTTTGTCTGCTTGGTATGTATATACAGTACAAACCAAAAGTTTGGACACACCTTCTAATTCAATGGGTTTTCTTTATTTTCATAACTATTTATAAGGCAATAAATCCCACTTATTAACCTGACAGGGCAGGTTGACCTATGAAGTGAAAACCATTTCAGGTGACGACCTCTGGAAGCTCATCAAGAAAATGCAGAGTGTGTGCAAAGCAGGAATCACAGCAAAAGGTTGCTACTTTGAAGAAACTAGAATATAAGGGCTATTTTCAGTTGTTTTACACTTTTTTGTTTAGTGCATATTTCCACATTGTTATTCATAGTTTTGATGCCTTCAGTGTGAATCTACAATGTCAATAGTCATGAAAATAAAGGAAACTCAGTGAATTAAAAGGTGTGTCCAAACGTTTGGTCTGCACTGTGTATATATATATATATGTATATATATATATATATATATTCTTGAAATTTTGGTCAAAATATTCAACTTGTATGTAAATCTGGAACAAACGTCCAGAAAACTGCAAAACTGCTGAAACATTGAGTTCCTTTAAATCAAGGCTAAATACCCACCTGTTTAAAATTGCTTTTGAACCATAATAAAAGGAACAATAATCAACATATTTGATGTGCATTGATGATTTTGTTGCACATGACAAAATGTAATGTTTATTGTTTCACAATTGGTGAACTTGAATTAAATATGTTGCCACACAAAATAAACGGGAGCTAACTTAGTTAAAACATTAGTTTTACAATGTCACTTATGACAAGTCATTTTGCCCCTATTATAGTTTATTCACCAACTTTTTCCCACGTACAAATTGCTTCTATTCACCACGCCTAATTAATACATTGTTTCTAAGCTAATTTTACAACAAGTAACAAATGAAGCTTAGGGATTTCAGCCATGTACTGTGTTACAGCAGCATGGTTACTTGGGTCCTGTAGGATCCAACAAAAATCATTCTGCAAACTTAGACTTGTGCAGTTATATAAGCAGAGATGTACCGAGACATTGCTCATAAATGAAAAGTTTACTGTTAATAGGAAATAGCTTAGTGGCTGCAGCACACTTTTGTCATCAAAGAGTGTCTGGGTCCAATCAGCTCAATAAATCAGCAAAGTCAGGATGCTGATGGTTTCCTGTTTTATGAAAAGTTCCGGAAATAGAAAGGATGTACAACAGCCAGACCTCAGAGAAACATAAAACATTAGCAGCTTTGCTTTGAAATTAAATAGGGATTTTCTTTTTTCTTCCCGAAGGGCTTTTTCTATGACTAGTAGTCTTTATTCAATAGTAGATGGGCAGGAAGAAAGACAGAGAGAGATGAGAAAACTGCATAGGCGCCCATTAGAGAGCCATTTTCTATCAAATTTTACCACAATGTTACAACATTTTTCTTAAATAAAAACAAAAAACATTAAATGGAGTAAAACAAGGTTGCTATTAGAAAGTATTTCCTTCAACGAAGACATGTCGGCACAAAGCGACCAATTGCACCCATAATCCGGATGAGTCTGAAACATAAGTTCCAACTTTCAGGAGGAGGAACATGTGAGCAGCAGATGCAGCCGGATGGAAATCATCAGCTGACTGGAAAGATTTTACAGACAGAAAAAATCCACTGGAAACAGTGACTAAAAGTTCCAGTGTGACAGAGCTAAACAGAGGATGTAGTTTAAAAAAAGGACTGATTCAAGCAGTCGAGGCTCAGCCCGAATGGCTGTCATCGAGCCAGTTGGTGGATCCTGCACAGAAAGAAACTTCTACAGGTTTTGTTTGGACAAATCAAGACAAGGTAGCGCATAAAAATGATACATGGTTTGCAAGTGGTTCTATATGAATCTGAAATATCAATACAGCAGGTTCTGTGAAAATCTCAGGTGTTTTTGATAACTTTATTGACTAAGTAATAGGATAAAGACCAGACAACACAGAACATACAGCGCCTAGAAAAGGTATTCACTTCCTTGGAGGTTTTACCTGGTTATTGCTTTTACAAATCAATCATGATCAACAAAATATGGCTTTTTGACTTTTTTCTTGCATGTAAAAATATATTTAATAAAATAATGACCAATAAATAAAAACATGTAATTTTATGTGCTGAAGAGGGTGCATCTACACCAGAAATAACAAAAGCCCCAAAACAGAACCCTGAGGTACACCATAATTAAGAAAACTTAAAGAAGACATAGAATTTGTTGCAGCCACACTACATACTGATACGTACACCTGATACACTGATACACCAGCCCAGCACCTTTAGTGATATGACGGTCTACTGGCTGCAGACCAAGAGCTCTGCTGCCAGGCTTCACCTATAGGAGATATTTTCTGCTGAGACGTAGAAAATACGAGACATTTTATCTGCTATGTGCAAACATTTAGAGCAGTGAACGTCCTGCCACACTGGTCCAAAACCACCAAAGCAGCAAATTCCGAGGAGCAACTCAGAGGTCTACACATTTCACTGCTTTGCAGAGTAGACCATGACAGAAAACCAAGAAAGAGGTCAATTGACTGAACTTCCCAGCCGTCGATTTGGAAAACAAAAGCAACACAATAATGTCTTCTCATCCTTAACCCACTGCAGAGGCTGATCACCTGAGCTAAGAGTCTAATTCCACATGTTGTAGAGCAGCAACTTGATGCCAACTGCACGTGGCGGCAGCTATTCTGGTTGATGCTGAGCGTACGTGGCGTCATGACACAATATTGGACCAGAACCAAAGCTGTGCTTAGCACCGCTTTGAGTCAGTACATAAGTTGTAAACTATAATTGATTAACCATTTGTAGCAACTCACAGATAAAGACATCCAAGTTTGAATTGGGGTCTGGGTGTTGTGGCTTAAGAAGAAAATCTTATTTTTTCACACCAAGTTTGATTTTAATCTATTTGTATTCTCACTTAAACCCCCCCAATGACAGAAACTATTTCCCAAACAGTGGCTTTTATTTCAATCATCCTTTCTGTGATTTGTACGCAAGCGTATTAACACCAGACTGATTATGAAAATGTAGTTATAATAATAGCAGAATAAACACCCCTTTACCAGAAAATCATGTTTTAAAATTATGAGAAAAAAGTTGTTTTAATAAAAAAATGTAATGGATGATTTTTTTAAAAAGACAGTTGCTTACAAAGTCTTCTCAAAGTCCTGAAACTGATCATTTATTGCTGAGGTGACAAAAGATAAAGTATTTCTATTAAGACTTATCTGTAAAATCAAAGTGAAACTTCACAAGATGCTCAACATTCCTCATTTTAGTATCTTGTTAGTTTTCTTTTCTCATAAAATACAACCTCATTCTTTTAATATGACTAATTCTCGTAATTGAATAAATAAACAAAAATATTCACCTGACTAATATTATATCATAGACCTCAAAGTCCAAATAAAATATTGTGTAAAGCATGCTTGTCAAACAGGATTGCAGTTGTGAGTGTGCTGACCTTCATCTGAACTATGGAAACAAAAGGACTGCATTGATGGGGGAGATATTTCAATTTTTCAAAACGAAATGTTCAAAATCCAAAAATTTGATTCAATGATAAAACCAAATCATCACCCATTTTTAAGACTTTTTTTTTTATATAGAAAACTGATATTTTCCGATAAAAAAGCCCTACTGTTTTTTTCCCCTCTCGCTTATATAAAAGGGTAAATTCAGCTGTTTGGAAATACTTCCAGTAGTGAAAACTCGCCTGTTGTCAAGTTAATCATTGGACATGAATGCTTAAATGAACATTAGCCAAGCTAATGCAGGCATGACTAAATGCAAAGTGGTAGTAAATGATTCAGTGTATTAGACCCTTCTCTAATAGCAACAGCTGATAATAGACTGAGCCACTGTGGTGGGCACCGGAGTGTGAGAACGTTAAACAGCACAAACACCTCTAATCTCACCTTGTTTATACAGAACACAAGCTCACACTGGTTAGTAACCTCCTCAGTAATGTGTGTCACTTATGTAATCATAAAATGCTTTAATAACTTCCATTTACTCCCATTGATTTGAACTCATGTTTGCTGAATTAAAGAGTGAGGTAATCCCATTCCAGCTACAGCAGTTGCACTAAGTGCTGAATAAACAGAATGTATGTGGGAGTCATTTATATTATTGAGAAACTTCCCATCTCAGCTCACGTACACACCATTTATTACCCAAACACAATCAATGACATGGCATTGTGCACCATCAGCACACACACACCCACCCATCTTTCACTTCCCACTGGCTGAAAGAAAGTCCAACACTCAAAAACATTTGGGTCATTCAATCTTAGTGATGGAACTAGAGCAGAAAACTGAATGTAGAAACAGTCTGCAAACTGGACAACAACATGCGCTGCAGCCACTCTGGGGAAAAAACAAGAGTACAAACAAAACACTTCCCAGAATGTGTGTGTGTGCGTGCACGTGTGTGTGTGTGTGTGTGTGTGTGTGTATGTGTTACTGAAACACCTGAGCTTCTCTGGGTGAAAACATCTGGCGCAGATTCAGATGTGTGAACGTCAAAATTAGCCACTGGCCGCCAAATAAATAAAACATTCATAACACAGCACTAAGCAGCAGCTACAACAACTCTGAAGAAAATTGGATAATATGAGTAACAACAATTTACTGATGTATTTCTGAATTTGAATCATCTATCTCTGCTTATACTACTTTATTCACTGAAAAAAATAAATCAAGAAACAAAATTTCCAGTCTTTTTTCTACACTGCCCATTTAAAGCTTTAGAACATCAAATCAAAAATCATTTTAGAAACTGAAACGGATTCTTTGTTTATTGCTAACTAAAGTAAAAAGACCAAAATCCTACATTGCTATTTATCTTCTTGATTGAAGTGTGACGAAATTGCATCAAACCATCACTTTTGTTGTGTACCATCACACCACTAGGGCACACCCAATAATTAAACCTAGGTAAATACAGTTGTTGCTGGGAATATACGGTACTTGAAAACAGTCTAGCCTAGGGAATATACAACCTGCAGCTCCGGAGCTGATAGTAGCTCTTTGGAGTCTCTTAACAACTTTGGCTAAAAATAATATTGTTTTTAAATATCAATATAAAAACTAATGCAGTTCTTGATGGGTTTTTTTGGGGTTTTTTTCAGAAACACAAACTGCCAGTAGTAATGGGTTGTTGGGATCTACTGATTCGTAACAATTTAAACCTTTCAAAGCTTTAGAAACGTCATGGATGGGAAGCTGGGAAACAGAAAGTGTGATTAAGTCATGAATAGAAGAAGGAGAAACAAGGGGGTTGCAGTAAATTTAAGGGTAATTTAAATGTTTCGCTGTATGAGATAAATAATACTGTTTTACATCTTTGAAAGAAGCAGTACAATGATACCTGCAGAGGTGAAAATTGTAGCCAGTCAGCCTCTAAAACCAGACTTTCTTGCAGCTGCTAATAGCCAATTCTTCCTCTGTAAGGGATTAGGAGTACGGCGCAGTATTGGAGCCAAAATTAAGACTATTGGACACCTAATAGCGGTGGCTAATTCCTTGTCACAGGAGGCTATATGTATTTCCAAAACCAGCTACTGATCTGATTTATGTTAGCCCAGCACAGCTAACTGAGCAGCTGCTGGCAAATGAGACGGAGGCTGCTCACTAGCGTTTGCTTTGGAGAAGCTAACAACTAGCAGACTAGGCTGGTCAGCCACTTTATTAGATAAATACTTTTTTCTTTAAAGAAAACAGTTTAAAGAAAATGTCTAATATATCTGTAAGCGGCATGTATTTGATTCATTGACGTGTTGTCTTGTAGTATTTACTGTAATCCAACGTGACATCAAACATAAGCATCCGTACACAATACTGATACTAATACGGAGCTGAAGTTGGCTTCCCATTGAAGCTTCTGATTCTGAGGAAGATTTTTGTGGGAATTGTATTTAATGTTAAATAAAGGTTTTCGAAACTACAAACTGGATTTCAAATATTCTGATTTTAATGTTGAATAATCTTGTCCCAGTTTGAACACAAAGTATTGACATTTAAAATACATGAGATTACAGTAGCAGAGAAAGGTACTCAAGGTAGCAGAAAGAAAATAAGTTCCCTTTAGCCATTTCTTGAATCAAAAGTTTCAATTTGAAGCCAACTTCAGCTCTTCGTGTTAGTAATGAGTTTTAAATTTTAGTATGGTGACAACCATAACCAGGAGCTATGGCAAAAAGCAGGATTATTATAAACATAAATACAATATAATGATAATAAAAAATACTTCCAGTTTAAGTTATAGTTTATGAAAAAAAAAGAATGCAGTCACAGTTAAAATGATGAAAATCCTATATAAAAAACATCTTTAGCAAAATGTCTAAGATCTCCTTTTGTGGCTCGAATCTGGATTCTTAGTACTCCACAGCACCAACCACACACAATCACTTCACACAATCCCAAAGCTTTGTCCAAATCCCAAACAGATGACTGGGATTGTCAACAATTTGACTAAAACTGAGTGAGAGAAGGGGTACAACCTGTGTGGGTCGCCAGTCCAAAACAGAAATACACTGAACAAACAGCCACATATGCCCACACCCTTTCCCGAGGGCAGCTGAGTGTAAAAGACAGTAACCAGATACAGCTACAAATCATGAGAACTATCAAAATCTACTAACACAACCCAACATGCTTGTAACTTCAACCGCATACAACAACAGTTCGTCAAACACATGTGACAAAGAAACAGTTCCCACCTGACTCGCAGACCACCGATCCTGGCTTCAGCTCCAGCATCATTGTCACCATGGCGATGTCTGTGGTGTAGAGAATCTGGGTGCGGTGAGGCAGCGCGACGGTCCACAGCTCGGGTGTGGGGTGGAGCACATGTACCCACCCGCCTTTACTACAGGTTACTTTAGAGCCGTAGCGCTGACTGATGAGGTCTGTGGAATGGCGAATGACTCCGAAGCGAGTCTGTGTCTGAGCACCGTGCTGCACTTTGACGGCTGTCACTGAGTTGTGGCCCAGGTGAACAATGGCAACATCCCCATCTTGGATTAAATCGGAATATTCAATGAAACTCATGGTTGGCAGTCAGTCTGGAAAACAGAGGTGAAGTATGTTAAATTAAAAAGAGAAAAAAAAATTTTTTTATTCCTTTATTTAATCAGGTAAACCCCGTTGAGATCTAGATCTCATTTTCAAGAGGGGCCTGAAACAAACTTCACTCCCCGTCGGGGAATCGAACCCCGGTCTCCCGCGTGACAGGCGGGGATACTCACCACTATACTAACGAGGAGATGGTCATGGAGGAGGAAACTTAACATATAGCCTAAATTAAAGCAAACTGGGTACAATATAAAACTTTAAAAAGGTCTAAAATATAAACAAACCTTCAACTAAAGCTTTTAAGGTCTTGACTGGGGACCAAAATCGCAACATTTGTTACATTTTCAGCTGAGTAAACTAACCAAAACCTTTGGACAAAAGATGTCCCCACCTCCCTCCACCCCCATCATCTGTGGGGGTGCTGCACCAAAAACTACCAAAGGAAATGACACAAAAGCCTCTGAAGAAGACAACGAGGACCATTTTTGTTTCCTTCTTCACTAAATGGAAACAAAAATGGAGGAGAGGTTGTAGAATTTCTCTTGTCTTTACTAAACGACCACAGGTCATTTCTCCCATAGCACTAGACTCTTGAGTTTGTATTGGGTATAATTACCCAGAATGCCCTGCGTTGCAGTCCACGGCCAGCTTTTTGAGCAGTCTCCAGTCCGCTTGACATTCTCATGCACATTCAAAACACACCAGAATTCGCTTTAACCAAACAGAGACCGAGATTTGTGGACGGACCAGAGTTTGCTTTTTTTAGTCCACATCTGAGTTCGACTACGTAGTCACCATCCATCCATCCATCCATCCATCCATCCATCCATCCATCCATCCATTTTCTTCCGCTTATCCGGGGTCGGGGCGCGGGGCTAGCAGCTTCAGAAGGGAGGCCCAAACTTCCCTCTCCCCAGCCACTTGTTCCAGCTCCTCCAGGGGAATCCCGAGGCGTTCCCAGGCCAGCCGAGAAACATAGTCCCTCCAACGTGTCCTGGATCTTCCCCGGGGCCTCCTCTCGGTGGGACATGCCCGGAACACCTCACCAGGGAGGAGTCCCGAGCCACCTCAACTGGCTCCTCTCGATGTGAAGGAGCAGCGACTCTACTCTGAGACCCTCCCGGATGACTGAGCTTCTCACCCTATCTCTAAGGGAGAGTCCAGACACCCTACGGAGAGAAAACCCATTTCGGCTTGTATCTGTGATCTCGTTCTTTCGGTTATGACCCAAAGCTCATGACCATAGATGAGGGTGGGAACGTAGATCGACCGGTAAATCGAGAGCTTCGCTTTTTGGCTTAGCTCTCTCTTCACCACGACGGACCAGTACAGCGCCCACTTGACGGAAAACGCTGCGCCAATCCGCCTGTCGATCTCCCGCTCCCTTCTTCCCTCATTCGTGAACAAGATCCCGAGATACTTGAACTCCTCCACTTGGGGCAGGACACTCCCCCCGGCCTGGAGAAGGCACTCTACCCTTTTCCGGCTCAAGACCATTGCCTCGGATTTGGAGGCACTGATCCTCACCCGCTTCACACTCGGCTGCAAACCGCTCCAGCAAGAGCTGCAGATCATGACCTGATGAAGCCAATAGGACCACATCGTCTGCAAAAAGCAGAGATGCGATCCTAAGGCCACCAAAACAGATCCCCTCAACACCTTGGCTGCTCCTTTTACAATTACACAACAAAAACAATACATTTATTACTGAGAGAAATTCAAAAAATATTTATGAAATGGTAATAAAAATCATCCAGTCCAATCCAATCAAGCCAGTCCAAACAGTCCTACCGTAGCTTGTAAATAAATTACAGATATCTGTTGCCACGTCCCTCCTGACCTGCCCTCTCCTAAGTGAAATTAAAGCTGCAGTATGTAACTTTTATAAAAAAAATTTTTTTTTACATATTTGTGAAAACTGACATTATGTTGTGACAGTGTGGTATAGAGATAATCTGTGAAAAATTTAATTCCTCTGCCTTCTCCAATGCTATCTAGAAACAATCAATCAGGCAGTAGGCGGGTTTTAGCGCCGTCAGTCACAATCTCATGTGACTGCTCGTCCTCTCTCCCCCTGGCTCTGTGCTATGGTGCAACTAGCATAACCTGCTGAAAATGCTCAGTTTAGTTAGCATAGCTACCAATGACAGCAAATAAACAGTTTTCTTGTTGTGATGACTTGTTTCTCCGCCATTAGCACATTTAGCAGTGAGTGAATGAGGTCGACTGACAGCACTAAGAGCGTCCTACTGGTTCTGATTGGTGTTTTTGGTCAGAACGGTGAATTACTTCAGCCAGCAATAGTAGTTCAGAGACGAGGTGGAGAACATTGATCTCTTTTCACAGATTATCTGTCTAATAAACTGTCACGATATGGTAACAACTTTAACAAATATGGAGAAAACTACAGTTATATGTTGCATTTTTAATAAAGCGCAACAACATAGCAGTTTTTGAGAAGTCTGGTTTGCTTCATGTATATTTTACATGTTGCCTATGACTGTTGCTGGTGGGGAGAGACATTTTAGTAATCTAAAACTAATTTTAAAACATGTAAGCAACCTATTTGTATAAAGTATGCGGACTGTTGCATGTAAAATTTACAAGCAGTAAGTAATGTGCGAGTATCAGTATTGAACCAAAGAAAGCAAGGAAGTTGCAGGCCTTTAAAATTGTGATGTGTTTTATGGGCTAAATAGACTCAAAACATTGTAACAGCAGCTGTCCTGTTACACTTAATTTAATTTTCTGTCATGGGGCCCAAGATTCCTGGCAGCGCCCCTGTACTAAGCTATGAATATTTTTCGTCCCAGTTTAGTGATACTTTGATTAAAAGTTAATTAAATGCATTTTACAGTGAATAAATGACCTTTAAAGTTGTTCTGGTGAATACTAAAAACTTTTAGCATCATTATGTCATATTGACACATTCGGTGATATGTTGGTGCTTCCACATAATTGCACTAATATGACTTATTTTTCACAGCATGCTGCGGACATTCGATTAACTGTGCACATTTTCAAACAAAAATATTACTTTAAATTCCCACAGTTGCCATGGTAACCATTCTTTTTATACCACGCACTCTGACGGTTAGGATACTACTCGAGGCAGTTCTCGAAAGAGAGAAAAGAAAAACTTTTTTTTCTGTCTGAAAGCAAAAAAGAAAGACGTCAAGATGTCAGACAACATAGAGAGAATGTGAGTAAGGTTTTCTAACAATTCGCTACAGAGTGTCAAGTTAAAATTGCCATTTAAATGTCAAAATCTAGTCAACTTGTAGTATTTCAGATATTGTTACTACCAGTTAAAATTAAATCTAACGGTTTATTCAATGTTTTAGCTTCGTAATAGTTGAGCCACTAGCTACAGCAAATTAGTAACTAAAGTTAAATTATTGGAAACCTTAAAATATCTGGGGATACAGTTGAGCAGTGAAAGATGGCAGTTTGTAAAAAACACATAAAGTTGTCGGTTAGCCGCTAGCTAAGCAGAAAAAGTAAACGTCTGATAGCCGTTTGCTGCCTCAAGTTAACGTTAGCTTCCAAGTCTCAGTTTCTTACAATGTAATGTTATTTAATTGAATTTCACAAATTACTTCAGGAGCATAACGAGGTGCAAAGCGTTTGTTAGCATGAGCTATTTTCACAAAACCCTTCAAAGGTGAACGTTGAACGTGTTTGGAGATTTTAGAACATGAGCTAATTCAAGCGACACCGGTTTCCTTGACCGGTGGTTCCGTTTGGCAAGCAAAATAGCCGCTACAAACTCAACCCCTACCTTCTCCGAAGCTTGACTTTTTGGTTCAAACTAGCTTCAACCAGTCTGCATTTATACGTTAAATAAATAAATGCTGCTTTTAATCCCGCTGTAAGTAACAGCTACTGCGTTCATGGGCAACACACGTGGTGTTGTTTTCAACGGAAGTGATGTGAAAAGACCCGGATGATGATCACCCGGCGACGAAAGACCCCGGATGCTTCTCTAACGTCGTCAGTCGAGGACGGCGGTGACGTCACACTGTTCAATGATATATTAATATGATCATAATAATACAGTGGCGCAGTTCGTAACGTTGTTGCCTTGCAGTAAGAAGGTTGTGCCTTTCTGCACGGAGTTTGTATGTACTCCCTGTGCATGCGTGGGCTCTCTCCGGGTGCTCCGGCTTCCTCCCACAGTCCAAAAACATGACAGTCAGGTAAATGTAACATTCAGGGGTCTCAAACTCCAGTCCTCGAGGGCCACAGTCCTGAAACTTTTAGATGTGCCTCTGCTGCACCACACCTGAATAGAATAATTAGGTCATTAAGGCTCTGGAGAACTGATCTACACAAGGAGGAGGTAATTAAGCCATTTCATTCCAGTGGTTTGTACCTGTAGCACATCTAAAAACTGTAGGTCTGCGGCCCTCGAGCACTGGAGTTTGACACCCCTGCTCTAAATTCTCCCTAGGTGTGAGTGTGTTGCTCTGGGAGGGAGGGATGGATGGATATTTTTTCATGATTATATATTTATGTTAATCGCCATATAGAGACGTAATAAAATTCAGCTGCTTTGACTCGCCAGTAAGCGCTTTGCTCTGCTCCCACAGAGCCTCTTTCTCAGTTTTTTGCTGGGTGACTGTTAAGGAGTTTGTCCATGGACAAACAGCAAATAGGTGCTTTGCTGTTTTTTTCTATGGGAAATTTAATAAACAAACAAAGAAGCAAAAGTTATTCAGTTCTTTTTGCTTGATTTGAAAAATATGCACAATTTGATAAATCCCTTTTTTTGTTTGTTTTAATGGCTCTAGTGGCCTTTATTTGAAAGGGGTCAGACAGGAAAGTGGAAAGACATACGGCAAATGTCTCCAGACCAGGATTCAAGCCTGCGAGGAATGAGACCTCCTTACATGGGTTGTGCTTTTCCCCTGTGCCACCACAGCACACCTTGCAGAAATTCTTTGATCTCCTGTGAGATTAAGCTGGAAGGACCTAGCTCCACCTACAAGGCAAAGCGCTTACTCTCGCCAAGCACCACCTTCCACAGAGCTCCTCCTGGGAGCTATGGTCTCCAAGCTGAGCCTCTGCCTCATTTAGCAGCCTTTCTCCCAAGACTGACCCACTCAGCTCCTCCAGACTAGCGGCAGCAGCAATTAGCAAACACCTGGTGGAGCTGTTCGTCTGCTGAGGTTACCATAGGAACAACTTCTCAGTGCAACACTGGTAAGAACATTAAAGGCTTAATTAATGTTGTTGTGATGACATGATGAAGGTGGAGTGTGAGGAAGAGACGGTGCTAAAGAGGCAAAGGCCCGATTTCAAGGCGTCAAGTCAAATTTCTTTTAAGTCATATTTGATATATGGAGCAGTTTTATAACAATTGAAGGTAAAATAGTTACTTAATTGTGCTGTAAAATGACATTATGTGCCTGGCAAATACGCCATACTGCCCCTTTAAGGTAGAAAGTGTTCTTACCTTAATAGTGATGAATAATTGTTTTGGGAAGTTTACAGGCTTTTTCTAGTTTCTGTTTCTCAGTCAATAAACTATTTGTATATTTGTATGTATTTATTTACAATAGTAACCTGACAATATAATTTTTTTATTAATAACTTTTAAAAATCAGCTCGTTCTGCTTTGCACTGAATGACATCATAGGAGGCACAAGAACTGATCTGGTCAGCTGGGATTCGGAAACAAAGATTTCAATCTAGTTTTTGTTGCCTGTGGTAAAGGTGTAGTTGTTGCTGAAGGTGTCGGCTGCACTGCAGGTGGAGCTAGCTGGTAAAATGTGGTTCATTATGTGTCTTGATTTTGAATACATAACGTCTCACGACAGCATATAAATGGGTCAATAGGTGTAAACAATTTTTAAAGTAAGTTTAATTTTTTTTTTTTTAAATGTAGAATTAGTTGCGGGCTGCACAGTGGCGCAGTTGGTAGCACTGTTGCCTTGCAGCAAGAAGGTCCTGGGTTCGATTCCCGGCCGGGGTCTTTCTGCATGGAGTTTGCATGTTCTCCCTGTGCATGCGTGGGTTCTCTCCGGGTACTCCGGCTTCCTCCCACAGTCCAAAAACATGACTGTTGGGTTAATTGGTCTATCTAAATTCTCCCTAGGTGTGTGTTTGTGTGTGAATGGTTGTTTGTCCTGTATGTCTTTGTGTTGCCCTGCGACAGACTGGCGACCTGTCCAGGGTGTACCCCGCCTCCCGCCTGGAACGTAGCTGGAGATAGGCACCAGCAACCCTCCCGACCCCATTAGGGACAAGGGTGCACAGAAAATGGATGGATGGATGGATGGATGAATTAGTTGCAGGAAGTTTTGCTCCTGTTATTATGGAAGTGCTGGTGATATTCGACTGCTAGTTGTAGTTCAGCTGCTGCAAATTACTGGAGAAGAACGTGATTCGAGAAGAGCGGAAGTTATCGCTGCAGCCGCATTCACGCCTCCAATTGACTGAATGGACTACAAATAGTGGCCAATGGGAGCAGAGACCGTCATCTATAAATCCCATCCCAAGTGAAGGCTGGTCTGAGAGCAGTTAGGACGCCGCCGGTGGTGTGTGTGTGTGTGTGCGTGCGTGCTCTTCGGTCGGAAACATAGGGATCTTTGCATCAACTAGTAATAGTAGTAGTAGTTCCCTCCAAGCCCGAACACAACAGGTAGGGGATTCTTTTAATTCCAGTCCGTTTTATTTGGGCAGCTTGTCTTATTAACTGTTTGGATGTTTATTCGGCGGAGGCTTCTTTTTTGACATTTATGCGTTTTTCACACTGCTAATATGAAGATTTTTTAATAGTTCTAATAATAATAATAATAATAATAATAATAATAATAGTAATAAATGTTTTAGATGATTTAAAATCTACCGTTGAGGTGAGGGTTTGTGTCGCTGCTTTTCACCGCCTCTCCCCTCCGTCACCCGCCCAGGGAACAGCCATGCCTTTCGGAAACACGCACAACCAGTCGAAGCTGAAATACTCCTCTGAGCAGGAGTACCCGGACCTCAGCAAACACAACAATTACATGGCCAAGATCCTGACTGCGGCCATGTACGAGCGGCTGCGGACCAAAGAGACACCCAGTGGATTTACTCTGGATGATGTTATTCAGACTGGGGTTGATAACCCAGGTAAACGAATTAAAAAGCAAACAAAACTATAACAAACAAAATAAATTGTTGCTTGACGATCAAGCCTGAATGGCTAAAAAGAAAGACATCAGCTTTTCGGACTTCGACCTCAATGAGATAAACTAGGGCCAACATTTTCACATAAAAGTTTTATGTGTCACAAACTGCCATCTTGCCTTAAATGTACTTATCTCAGAAAATGTGCAAATTTTTTTTTTACAGCAAATGCCAAGCAGATTACATAGTTTATGAATAACTGCCGCTGATAATCCCCAGCTGCTCTAAGGTTTGTGATGTCATCCATTTCTTGTGTAATAACCCACAGCGTGAGAAAAGCGAATCATATTCCTACACTGAAAAAAGAAAACGGGTGATCCAAAAAAAAGTAGTTGATTTGTAATTAAATGAAGTTCCTCTAAGTTTAATGTTTTTGAATTTCAATTAAATTGTCATTTTAAACAAACTATAGTAATTTTGACGAACTTCATTTGATTACATGTAACAAATTAAAGCTGCAGTGTGTGACTTGTTATGAATAAAAGCTTGTTACATATCTGTTAAAATGATCTTGTGCTGGTATCTCTGAAAAAAGTTAAGCTCCTCTACTAACTACGGTACACTACAATTACTCTGGTGCTCACCCCTTCCTGTTCGGTCTTTGCTAAGCTACAGCTGGCTTACCACAACACAACCTGCCACTAAGGCTAGTTAGCATAGCCACCGATGATGGCAGATAAACAGTTTTTGTGCAACTATAAGTTGTTTTTCCACCATTAGCACATGTAGCTAATGTACAGGAGATTGATTGATAGCGCTAAACCCTTCTCCTGGCTCTGATTGGTTGATTTAGACCAGGAGCGGTGCATAGTGGCACCGGGAGGAAGTGGCGAGATTGATCTTTTGAATGTCGCCCACTGCTATATTCAAAAGAGAAGATTCTCTCTCACACTGTCATGACATGGTGACGGTTTTATTAAATGTAAAAATCATATTTTCATAAAAGTTACAAACTCCAGCGTTAGCTAAATTGAATTAAGTTTTCGCTCCATTCTCTTATCAGTGTAGCGTTTTGTCCATAATGTGCTAAGTGAAGTGTAGCCTCACCCTGTAGACCGTGTTTCTGTTTAGCTCTGAGAGCATGGCCAAGCTGTCAATGAAGTGGCTCTCAGCTGAGGATGAGTTTCCAGATCTCTCTAAGCACAACAACCACATGGCTAAAGTCTTAACTCTGCCCATCTACAAGAAGTTGAGAGAGCGGGTGACACCCAACGGCTTCACCATAGAGGGTGTCATTCAGACAGGGGTTGATAATCCGGGTACAGTAACGGTTCCACCTTTGAACCTGATCAAAGTTGACATGTTGAGTTGACGAGAATGAAGAATTACATGTAGTGTAATAATTTTTTTTTTTTTTTGTCTTGCGACGTGACGTTTCCCTGCAGGCCACCCATTTATTATGACCGTGGGCTGTGTGGCTGGGGATGAGGAGACGTATGAAGTTTTCAAAGAGCTGCTGGATCCTGTGATTGAGGACAGACACGGAGGTTACAAACCCACAGACAAGCACAAGACTGACCTGAACCCGGACAACCTGAAGGTACTGGTAGTTCACCAAGGGGACTCGGGGGATGGGAACCATTTCTAAACAGTTTGTGCATCCTCTCAGGGCGGCGACGACCTTGACCCCAAGTATGTCCTGAGCTCCCGGGTCAGAACAGGACGCAGCATACGTGGCTTCTGTCTGCCGCCGCACTGCAGCCGTGGAGAGCGGCGGGCCGTGGAGAAGCTCTCTGTTGAAGGTAGAGAGTCCTCAGCCTGGAGCTGCAGGGAACATGGCTACTGCTGGGACTCATATTATTTATGTGTGATTATTATGCAAAACAAACAAACAAAAAACAAAACAATGGATCTGTTTTCTGACAGTAAACCTGACTGGAACTTATTGTTGAAGGGAGGATGCCCTCTAGTGGTAGCAGTCTGAAAAATTCAGACCCGTTCAATAAATGAGAATATTATTGAAAAGGCCATTTATTTCAGGTACTTTATCTCCGAGTGAAACGTATTATATAGGTTGGTAACATACAAACGACTATTTGAAAGCCTTTATTTGTTTGTCAACGGTTAATACAAAAATTTGGCTTAAAATAAAAAAATATTACATCAGACCAAAACAAACCTTTTTATATAGAAATGTGATATTATTTTAATGCCTGATTTAAGATGCTTTTTTTTCAAATGTACTCTTAATTTGAAAAACGAGTCTCACAGAACACATATTGTCACCTTCCTAAAATAAAGGCAAAATGATTTTTGCAAAATAAATAAATAAAATCACTTTTGGCAAATAAATGGCGCAAACCATTATTTCAGGAAGATGACGATATTCTAATTAACTTATAGTTCTGAGCTAAACTTAGTATTTCTGCTAGTCCTGTCTTCACGTTTAATACATTTTTTATGAATTTATAACCGGTTTTCTTCTAGTGCGCCACATTGACTGATTGATCCATTATTTGCATACAAACGGGCTTGAATAAACCCAGCCCTGTGTTTCAACTGCTGTCTGACGTGTGTCCCTCTGTACCTGCAGCTCTGGCCGCTCTCAGTGGAGACCTGAAGGGGAAATACTACGCTCTGAAGAACATGACAGAGGCAGAGCAGCAGCAGCTCATTGATGACCACTTCCTCTTTGATAAGCCCGTGTCTCCTCTACTGCTGGCCTCAGGAATGGCCCGTGATTGGCCGGACGCCAGAGGAATCTGGTGAGGGTTCCTGTCATTCCTGATATCAGAATCGGCCGACGTTCCAGGCAAAGATGCAAATCTGCCGGTGTCTAGCGATTCGATTCAGAAACCCAATTTTTCTACTCAAACCGTCTAGAGATTCTGTTTAAATGATGTGACCGGAAAAGGAAGGAAAAGACAGTTAAAGACAATGGAACATTTATTTTAAACCGTTCAATAAGGTTCAGAACAAGCTTTTTAAAGATTGGTGATCGGACAGAAAACTGCAATCGGTGCATCTCTAGTTCCATACTGTATCAAGCTCCACCAGTATGTAGCTTCTGCATCGACCGAATGCAGGTTGATGCAGATGATGGACATTCAACTTACATCCAAGGCAACTTTTCACATATGAAGTCATCCTAAAATTAGGCACAAACCTTAAAAAACAAACAATTCAGGTTTCTTCATTCATCAATTAGCACCAAAAACATCCAGCAAAAAGCAAAACAATTTTTTAGAAAATGTAAACCTGTGTTATAATAATGCATTTTTGGATCTCTTTGATCCATTTTCAATAAAAATCTGTTTATTCTGTTCAATTCAGTAAGGTGCAACATATTTATTTTTCCATTATTATTTAACAAAAATATATTTTCATGTAGCGCTTTCAACTTGACCATTTTGACCGTCACGGCAAAAAGTTTATGACAAAAAAAACAGCAGCTATTTAACAAAAACTGTTGAAAATAATTTAACTGCATTAACTGTGTTCAGTGTAAAAGTACTAATTCACTTATTCTAATGGAAACAGTGATCACAGTAAACTCACCAGATGATGTTTAGTAACTTAAACAGATTGATGAACACATGAAATGATTCATCAGGCTCAATGAATGGAAAACCTCTGTTTAAAGTGACTGGGAATGTAAACACACTCCAGTACTAACAAAGTCTGTCTGACTCTCCAAAGGTCACTATGGTAACCAACTGCTTTAGTGAAACTAACTAAGGGGCAGGTCAAGACCAGACAACCTGGATGTTTTTGGCTTGATAGTTAATCTTCTACGTTTGTTTAACGGCAGAGGCAAAACCAAACAAAGCTCACTCTTTAAAAAAACAAACCAAATTCTAAAACCAGTGGAACCAGCTTGTTTTTTTTTATTCATGTACAATTTGCAGCTCAATGTAACGTTGGGATGAAGGTATTCTATACAATTATTGGTCAAAGTTCATGTCTGCATGAAATGTAATTGTCTAACACCATCTCCTGTGACAAATGTGACTTTTCCTGACTGAATTCTGACCGATTGTTCAGACCTACAAGCAATATCCTCTACTAACAGTCTACTAGTAGCCTTTTCCCCTTTCTGCCCACATCCATCATCATCCACAAAAACTGAATTAAATGAGTTGGGACATTTAATTTCCTTTTGGGTATCAAAGTATTATTGAATTCAATTTACATTTTTTTTATTATTATTCAATGTTTCAAATGTGTTGCATATCGTCACCTTGCTAAAACATTGATCTGAATCATTTTTTATTCCAAAAGATGATTTTTGCCAGAAAGACTTGGGTCATTATTTTAGCAACATTATTAGGGTTTCTATTTATTCCAGTTGCCAAATATCCTCCAGTCCCCCCTCCCCCTTTTTAAAGTTTTCGTTTGACAGTCTGTCTCACCTTCAACAGGCACAATGACAACAAGACCTTCCTGGTGTGGGTGAACGAGGAAGACCACCTGCGTGTTATTTCCATGCAGAAGGGAGGAAAGATGAAGGAAGTGTTCACTCGCTTCTGCACCGGTCTCACCAAGGTCAGTCGGGATGTTTCCATTCCAGAACCTTTGTCTCGTCAAAAGCCGTCCGCTGAACCTAACGTTTGACCTGCATCGTGTCGGTAGATCGAGACCCTGTTCAGGGACAGGGGCCACGCCTTCATGTGGAACGAACACCTGGGTTACGTTCTGACCTGCCCCTCCAACCTGGGCACCGGCCTGCGTGCAGGAGTGCATGTGAAGCTGCCAAACATGAGCAAGCAAGCCAAGTTTGACGAGATTCTCTCCAAATTGAGGCTCCAGAAACGGGGCACTGGTAAGGACGGTCGCCCCGGCGCCGGTTCTTCTCATCCTGTGCAGGTTTGTGTTAGACTTGCTCTTGTCCTCTCTCAGGCGGCGTGGACACCGCTGCCGTCGGCGGAGTGTTTGACATCTCCAACGCTGACCGACTGGGCTTCTCCGAGGTGGAGCTGGTGCAGATGGTGGTTGACGGGGTCAAGCTGCTGGTGGAGATGGAGAAGAGGCTGGAGAAAGGCCAGTCCATTGACAACCTGATGCCTGCCCAGAAGTAAAGTCCTCCTAAAGAGAAAAAAAAACAAAAAAAACAAAGAATACTCCTGTTTTTCCCTTTCTGTCCCTTTCTAACCACCACTATCTTCCCTCAAAGCCCTACACTCTGATTGGCTGCACTCCCAGTTTCACTTGTTGACTTGTGTATTTAAGATCTGAAATGCAATAAAAATGGTTTGGTTCAAGTTGAGATTTGTAATGTTCCTTAACCCAAACAAAGTGTTTTAATATGAAAGATGAGTTTTCTAATGATTCCACTGAGGGAAATAAAAGCCAACATTCATACCTGACCCTATGTGAAAAAAGCAATTCCCCATTTGTAGCTCTCTCTATCTGAATTATTTTAATATAGAGCATGATATGTTTCTGCAATCTTTTAGCCCACTTCCTGCTGAGTTCTTGATTCTACAGCTTTGGCTAAAACTCAACTCTTTATTTTCACATATGGTTGTCTGTTAGAACGCCTGTTTTCTCTTGTAGGGGTAAATACAAAATCCTATTTTTAAAACCATCACATTATCATTGATATGTTTGATCTGAAACATGTACAAAAAAATGCAGTATTATGGAAAAATGTTTTGGGTTTTTTTTTTTTTAGCTTTACATCATTATTCTGTCAGAAACATACCTGGAGTGTTGGCTTGATTTTTTTTCTGCATTTTTGGAAAAAAAAAAAATCCTTTAATCTCCCACGGCAACCATTCACCATTGAGATGCTCCTCCTTCGCGCTACGTTCTCCAGCTGTTCTTCCACCTCAGAGCAGCACCTCCCTCTGTCACCTTCAGACTAGCAGCAGCAATTAGCAAACATCTGGTGAAGCGGCACATCTGCTGAGCTCATGAGCTACTTCTCTGTTCAACGCTGGCAGAAACGGTAAAGAAGCCATGTTGAGGAAGACACAGGACCAATTTCAAGGCATTAAATGAGTCGAATTTCTGCTTCAAGTTAACAACGATCGATCAGCTTCCAAGTCTCAGTTTCTTACAATGTAATGTTATTTAATTGCATTTCACAAATTACTTCAGGAGCATAACGAGGTGCAAAGCGTTTGTTAGCATGAGCTATTTTCACAAAACCCTTCAAAGGTGAACGTCGAACGTGTTTGGAGATTTGAGGACATGAGCTAATTCAAGCGACACCGGTTTCCTTGACCGGTGGTTCCGTTTGGCAAGCAAAATAGCCGCTACAAACTCAACCCCTACCTTCTCCGAAGCTTGACTTTTTTGGTTCAAACTAGCTTCAACCAGTCTGCATTTATACGTCAAATAAATGCTGCTTTTAATCCCGCTGGAAGTGACAGCTACGGCGTTCATGGGCAACGCACGTGGTGTTGTTTTCAACGGAAGTGACGTGAAAAGGCCCGGATGATGATCACCCGGTGACGTCAAAATGCTAAGAGTTATATTAATAGTAGCGCCATTCTATAGCGGGCTGCACAGTGGCTCAGTCCGTAAGGTTGTTGCCTTACAGTCGAAAGGTTGTGGGTTCGCTTCCCATAACTACTGTAGGAGTTTGCATGTTCTCCCTGTGCATGCGTGGGTTTCCTCCGGGTACTCCGGTTTCCTCCCACATTCCAAAAACATGACAACAAGGTAAGAGTTCATTGGTCACTCCAAATTCTCCCTAGGTGTGAGTGTGTTCCCCTTAGATAGAAATGGATGAATGGAAAATAAAATTTTTTTTAATGATTTATGTTAATCGCCATATAGAGACCTAATAAATTCAGATGCTTTGACTCGCCAGTAAGCGCTTTGCTCTCCTCCCACAGAGCCTCCTTCCCAGTTTTTTGCCAGGTGACTGTTGAGGAGTTTGTCCATGGACAAACAGCAAACAGGAGCTTTGTTGGGGGGGTTTCTACGGCAAAATTAATAACAACGAATCAAAAGTTATTCAGTTCTTTTTGCTTGATTTGAAAAATATGCACAATTTGATGAATCGTTTTTTTTCCACTGTGAAACCAACTTTTTTTTAGCTAAGGCTAGGCTAACAGACATTAAGGGTGTGAGAAGCTTCTTACCACAAGAAGGATCGATCAGCGATTAGTGCGTCGTTAAGCGCATCATTCAAGAGCGCATTAGTAAGCGGCTGGCGTGCAGCGCCAGCAAACAGCGAGGTGTGAACCGGAAGGAAAACATGATGTCTACCAGGTGAGGGAGGGCCCTGTATATACAGACAGCGCCACAACCAATTAAATTCAGGCACTTGTGTGACGCGTTCAGAGCCCACAGGGCATACTGCCACATAAGTATCACGTTGTCATGTTTATCACTCCTTATGCTGCCACCTACTGGCCAACCAGTCTAAGTTCACAATGACATTTTTGAAACTTTCACTGCTGGTGTGACATTATATTTCTGCTTTCAGTTTCGGACCTTCAAATGGGGAAAACTTCTCTCTGTCGTAAAGCATGGTTTGGAAGAAAAATTCAAATTCAAAATTCAATTCAAAAATACTTTATTGATCCTAAACAGGGGTCACCAACACGGTGCCCGCGGGAACCCGGTTGGCCCAGGGGACAAAACGGAGACATTTGGAAACTGCTACTTGGATGATTGTACAGCTTAAATACCTCTGAATATAGATTTGATTTAGATTTTTTTTTACTTATCTTTTAAGTCCTTTTGTTCATAGTTTTAAGGCGTTGGCTATTCTGGAAGCAATGTTCTTGACAGCGATGGACGACCCGGATATCCTTTTGAAGCGGACGCCTTTCAGGGAGAGACGGGGGAGCTTGCAGACCTCCATCTCCCACTGGACCAGGTTCTCGACCCGCCCGTCGCTATGGACGCAGAGGAGCAGGAAACTCTCTTGCTGTTCGTAGTCGCAGTTGTTGGCGTCGAGCACCTTGCGGATCTCCCTCATGATGTCGCAGGGCTCCATGGAGCTGGTGGTTCTCATATTCCAAGTGAATCTGAGGGAGCGGGGCTTACCGTCTTTCATTTCCCCTTTCTGATCCCCAGGTACATGGCGACTGTGGGGAGAAAGACACGGAGGAGAGCTTGGCTTAGAATAAATTAAAATCCTGCTGGGATTGTTTGCAACAAATCTTTCACAGAAGTGACTTTTTGTTTCTTTTAGGGGCGGCAGTGAATGAAACTATAAAGTCTTATAAAGCTGAAGTTTTTCTTACTGTGACCTGAGCCGCTCTGAGCTCAGTTTATCTTTATGTCACATTTAGGTTGCAGCACAAAGCTGTGGAGCCTTTAACTAGACAAAATGTAGTCAACAGTCATTACAGCTTTTTTTATTTGTTGCTTGTGAAACCAACTTTTATTTTATTCCAGTTTAACGGTAAAGTTAAATCTTGTTTTAATAATAATAAAAAACGGTTTTAAATAATCTATTAGCATATTTACTCTCTCGTTACTTTTACTACATTTTGTCTGTGACTTCCAAACTGAGAAAGGGGAAGTAAAAGAAAGTAAAACAGACTGAAGCCATCTCTGAAAAACCCAGAATATCACTGCAACATTAAGATTTGATTCACTGTACATAAATACATTTTAAAAAAGTTCTTTAACTGTCGATAAGATGTTTGAAACATAAACTAGTGATGGGTCCGGTAACACCGATGCGTCGGCGCATGTGTCAAGCTCATAGACCAAAATCAGCGTCGGTGCGCGTATCGTTTTCAGCAAGTCACGTGACCGATACAGGAACTGTTTCGAAATGACACTGGTGCGCCAAACTGTTTATATATGGAAGCCAATCTGTCAACGGGATGCATTTGCCAAAATAATTCTCGATCTTTTACGGTACAGCGTCAACTATGGAGCCTCAAGGCAAACGAAAGGTTTGGTAGTATGGGGCCATTTTAATCTTACGTCAGAAAATAAGGTATTGGTTCTCACTTCGTAGTTGTTTCATCCGGTTCTTTTCAGTTTCTACTCGATCTATCTGAATCCAAATTCAGCTGAAACCGACTCTTAGTTTACTTTCATATTATATTCCGCAGGTTAAGTTTTGCATGTTTCTCCTTTGAAATTATACATTTCATAATTTTATTCTTAAATTACCCTCCATAAATAAAAATCTTTAGGCAGAAAAAAGGGAAATAAAGACAATCCCGCTATAAATAAATACACAAAAGACATTTCCAGCAAAACACATCCATAAAGATCTGCGTACAAAATATAAAAGACAAAATGTAAGTTATGTGAACAATATACAGTGTCACTAAAATCTGTTTTATTTAAATAAATTCACCTCCTCAATGCTGAGGCATAGGGCATCAGAATGAAGTCACAGATACACCTGGATAAACTCAGGTATACAGCCAGTCTACAAATTACTCAGCTGCTTTTTATCAATTATTTCATATAAATGTTTTGTTTACTTCATTTTTTCTACAGCAGGAGAAGTTGTGTCAAAAAAACGGAACAGATTAAATTTCAAAATTTTAGAAAAAACTTTTTTTTTTTTAAATGAAAATTTGTGGGAAAAAACACCAACAAAAAAACCCCCAGTCCACAAGCATCCTCATTCCAAACACGATCGCTTTCATTTTCATCACTTGGTTCATGTTCACATTACTTATTGACTGTATCGAAGAATATCAAATATATTTTGATTTTAACTGAAGATATGACATTATACAATATATAATATACGATGAAATTAAATGACTTAAATCTTATTGTATAGACTAGGTCATCAAATCAGTCTGTGAACTGCGTTGCCTGTAGGGATTTTTAATGTCCAGCAGGTGTCAGTATTCAGTGACACAGTATAGACGCGGTATCAATACAGTTTTGCTTTGGGTCAAAACGATACATGACGCCTCATTTACCCATCACTAACATAAACATCTTCATACCTGACAATTGGAGATTAAAAACTTATTTCTGATAGGAAATGACAACAGCATCTCAAAAGATAATGTAAGAATTTCAAAGTAACTAAACTACTTATAACATTCCTCAATAATCAATTAAAAAAATATTGACTGACTTTAAAGCAGTCAAACTTTTTTAAATCTATTTTTATTTCTGATCAGCTCTTTCCATGTTTCCTCATGTAGCAGAAGCTCCACGTCTTCTTACTAATTTATAAGATCAAAGGGATTCCTTCAAAACATGTATTTTACATAACAGTATAAAATCTTTTTGTAACTTCAGTATTCCAATGTATATTAGTTTTATTTGAAATAAATCTATTTTGTTTGTCT
The DNA here is from genome assembly GCF_001444195.1 of Xiphophorus couchianus. NCBI lineage: Eukaryota > Metazoa > Chordata > Actinopteri > Cyprinodontiformes > Poeciliidae > Xiphophorus > Xiphophorus couchianus. The sequence continues at coordinate 1,076,536 of NC_040240.1, forward strand.
TTTGTGTCGTTTTGATTTGAAACCCCAGTAATTATTGACTTAACATTTAAATCTATTTATTTAGTAAATAACACAAAGAAATTCTGGTCGTTTCTTCTTCTCTGGCTTTACAAACCAGAGAAGAAACAAACAAACAAACAAACAAAAAAAAACATTTCTACTTTTCATATCCATTTTTCTTTTAAATGACCAAAATTTGACATTTTAAAATAGTTTTTACTAAAAGCCTCCACCGCTTTCTGGGTTTTTCATAGATCATGTAAAGGAATATTTTTGGAGAATCTCAACAGAAACCGGAGACATTTCAGCAGAATTAAAGCAGACTTTGAATCTTCAGCTAGCATGCAGCGTTAGCAGAGCGGCACGTCACACAGCCATGCAACCGCAGCAACAAAGCTGCAACAACACACTGCTGCAACTCCTACACACTCAGGGCAAAGCAGCGCGGGCCTGACGCTACATGGGAAGCGGTGTGTGTGTGTGTGTGTGTGTGTGTGTGTGTGTTGGGGGGCAGCAGGTATAAGCTCACCTTGAGCCCTCAAGTCTCCCGTTTCTCTCAAACTCGGTTGAGACTCTGAGGCGCCGTGAGAAAATTCACACGGGGAGTCAGAGGAGAAGAAAACAACAAAACAGATTGTGGATTGTGCACAACACAAATCATTTCTCACCAATTTCAGTGAATGGAAGAGAAAAGAAAAGAGAAATAAAGTGTGTGACGGAATACGTTAGCGACGGTGTGAGCCACCACCAAACGTCACTGAGCAGTGAGCTCAGTGACGTGAGCAGTCAGCGTTTGCTGCCTCAAGTTAACGTTAGCTTCCAAGTCTCAGTTTCTTACAATGTAATGTTATTTAATTGCATTTCACAAATTACTTCAGGAGCATAACGAGGTGCAAAGCGTTTGTTAGCATGAGCTATTTTCACAAAACCCTTCAAAGGTGAACGTCGAACGTGTTTGGAGATTTGAGGACATGAGCTAATTCAAGCGACACCGGTTTCCTTGACCGGTGGTTCCGTTTGGCAAGCAAAATAGCCGCTACAAACTCAACCCCTACCTTCTCCGAAGCTTGACTTTTTTGGTTCAAACTAGCTTCAACCAGTCTGCATTTATACGTCAAATAAATGCTGCTTTTAATCCCGCTGGAAGTGACAGCTACGGCGTTCATGGGCAACGCACGTGGTGTTGTTTTCAACGGAAGTGACGTGAAAAGGCCCGGATGATGATCACCCGGCGAAGAAAGACCCCGGATGCTTCTCTAACGTCGTCAGTCGAGGACCGCGGTTACGTCAAAATAGTCAAAGATATATTAATAGGAGCATCATCATATATTGGGCTGTACAGTGGCTCAGTTGGTAACGCTTGCAGTCTGAAGGTTGTGGGAAGGTTGTGGGTTTGCTTCCCAGCCTTTCTGCATGGAGTTTGCATGTTCTCCCTGTGCATGTGTGAGTTTCCTCCGGGTACTCCGGTTTCCTCCCACAGTCCAAAAACATGACAACAAGGTAAGAGTTCATTGGTCACTCCAAATTCTCACTAGGTGTGAGTGTGTTCCCCTTAGATAGAAATGGATGAATGGAATAAAGGAAAAAATTTTATGATTGTACATTGTAATAAAATTCAGCTGCTTTGACTCGCTTTGCTCTCCTCCCACAGAGCCTCCTTCTCAGTTTTTTGCCGGCTGACTGTTAAGGAGTTTGTCCATGGACAAACAGCAAATAGCTTTGCTGTTTTTTTCTACGGGAAATTTAATAAACAAACAACGAAGCAAAAGTTATTCAGTTTTTTTGTTGTTGTTGTTGTTGTTGATTTGGTTGTTGCTTGATTTGAAAAATATGCACGATTTGATAAATTTGGAAAATGCTACGGCTCGGGACCTACAGCGGCAGTCTGCATTCTGATTAGTTGATACACATTGGAAACTAAACTTCCTATTGGCTAGGTAGATCACCTAGCTTCCCTAACCTCTGTTTCTTAAAGAGGCATCCCCATTTTATGTGCCTTACATAAACACAAAAAGCTAATGCTAATCGCTAAAGACAACCTTCTCTCCAGTCTGTGTCTCGCAGTCTGCAAAGTCCTCAAACTCAATTTTGGAAACTGAACTTGAGGTTGCCAAAACTGTAGAAATACAGTCACCATAGTCAAAAGCAGATGACATAACATATATAGTTAATCCAAATTATGAAACTGGGTAACATTTTGTGGCACTAATTGGTTTAAAAGGATCACGCTGAAAAATGTCCGTCATCCTGAAATTCAAGTGGTTTTTGGGAAATATGAAAAACTTACGACCTGAAAGGGAAAGATACAAACTGTTATGTTTATTCATATTTGAACGATTTTTACAGTAATATGCTGCACTATGTAAACTAAGCATGGAAGGTCACTCAAGTTAGTGTGTGTGTGTGTGTGGGTGTGTGTGTGGATGCAAGTTCTCCCAGTTCTCTCTACAAACAACCAATCAGACGCATGAGGAGGGTTTTAGCGCTGTCAATCACAATCTTTAGCCGTCAGTAGTCGGTCAGGGAGGAGGAGGAGATTCATCTTTTCACAGATTATCTGTCTCATAACAAACTGTCATGACAAGAAAGCAAGGCAGTTGCATGCCTTTAAAATTGTGCCGCTTTTTATGGGTCAAATAGACTCAACAAATTGTAACAGCAGGGGGGCCAAATTTAATTTTTTGTCATGGGGCCCAAGTTTCGTGGTGGCGCCCTGCTCCATAGATAGATATCAATCTATCTATACAGACAGAGAGATGTTTGTATCTTGTTAAGAAATAATGATTATTTTGGTGCTTAACACAGTTAATCTTACGACATGTGTAAAGATATAGCCAAAACTCTTATTTGGAACAGTTTTCTGTTGAGCATGTGGGAGCTGAAAATAGCAGACATTCAAACAAGCAGGGCCCTTTGCCTCCCCCACACACAAAGCAATAAAATTTACATTCCAAGGGGGGAAGAGACTTTTTGGCGCCAGGGATCTCCCCTATCAGACAGAGATGAACACGAAGTGGTCCGCCCTTTTACTTAGACAAAAACCAGACACCTTTGCCATAAATGAGGGGAGTTTCCAAGTCTCTCTGAGGGCTGAGGGAGTTTCTAATTGGTCAAAGAACGGAACGCCTTGACTGCATATATTAAATAGGGAAACACCTCTTTAGTTTAAAATTCCAGGTCAGCGCGCCGAGAGAGAGAGAGAGAGAGAGAGAGAGAGAGAGAGAGAGAGAGAGAGAGAGAGAGAGCGGCCGCTATTTTTGCCTTTTTTGTCTTTGTTTCGTGTTTGTTTGTCTCCCCTTGTGTGTCTTTATTTTTATGAGAAAAATGCATATCTCTGTTCCTCTGCAGCTTTGTTGTTCATTGCTTTGTATGAAATTAAACTCTGTGATCTGTGACGTCAACACGCTTTGTTGTTGTTTCGTTTTAGCAGCACGCCGTCGCTGCACGTCGCCCACGGAGAGCGTCACTCGCCAAGGACTCGGAAGAGAAAAGAGGAAAGAGCCAAAACGTTTTTCTTTTTTTCATAATCCTTTTCTTGGTGTATAAATATCTGGTTTCAACTGTCCCTCTTTTTTTTTTTAGGTGGCCATGTTTTAAGTTTTTTGTCTTCTGTGGTCAAAATCTAGGGACAGTTCAAATGTTCTGCTTTTCATGTGGAAAAATGTTCGGTTCTTGGCACAAGGTGAAGACATCAGTAAATAGTCTTGAAGTTCTCTTGGTTCAACCAGCCATAGATGGAAATACCAGCTAGTTATCAGTAAATATATTCTGATTCTGATTTTTGAATATTTTAAAATTAACATACTTTACTGTACATTACTTTTGAGTACACTATTTATATTCTACTTTTAATAACTCCACAGTACTTGCGTTGAATTTTTGCCTTTACAGCATTTTACTCTGTTTTTACATATTTTATCTTCTATCTTCATGTGAACCGAACTGCTTTAATTGTTAGTTTAGCTCCTGAATTTCTCCATTGTTGGACAGTAAAAGAATTTCTATTCTGCTCTATTTTGTTTTACAGGGTCGGTGCTGGACTCGCTCTCAGAAGAGGATCTGATTAAGATGTACTTTCATGACGGCTACAGTCATGCAGAAGTTTTGGATTTCTTATCAACAGTTCACAATGTTCAAATGAGACTTTGCTCTTTAAAGAGCAAATTTAAAAAGTTATCAATTTTATGGAAACCAATGATGTCATTCTAGAGAGTTTGTGTCTTTTCTGCTGAAATTTTTCTTCATTTACTATAACTTTGGTTTGTTGTTAGTCCCAGTTCTGGATGATCTGAAGCAGAGACACGTCTTTAGTGGCAGTCATGAACAGACACGGTTTGTGTTCATGGGTTTGCTGCAATGTGACACTGATGAAAGCAAGAAAAGATGGACTACAAATACCATCAGTCCTGCTAAACAGTCTCACTGTTCATCTGTTAAACCGGATGTCATGTACCACCTACCTAACAAGATTTTTGTTGTTGTTTTTCTCATTTATTTAATTAATATCTGGTTAATTTGTTGCCTGTTTGGCAGCTTTCGAAAATAATATGTCATAAAAAAAAATTAAAAAAAATCAGCCATGTGTTAATAATATGTCACTTTTTATTGGAACAGTTTCTGATGACATAAACATTTTCATTTCTAATATTTATATGTAAATACAATTAAACATTACAACAGTTTTCAACAATAGTCGTAGCAGTTGGTAGTGACAGTTGAATGAAGAAATATAAATATATAACTAAACTATGTGTCCTGTTTTGATGCATATTTTACTCCTGGGTTTGGCAGAACAGACTGTAGGTTCCCAGACTCCCAGGAGGAATTGGGACAGTTTATGACCGAGTCAATCAGCAGTCAATGTGGCCATGACCGTCTTTAGGGACAGTTTGAGGACCTCCAGAGACAGTGGCCTAGTGCATCCACTAACTTGGGAATCCTATGTGGAAAACTACACAAGACTAGAAAACATGGTGGACTTGGAAATAAATGAGTCTAAAATTTAAAGGTTGTCAAACAACCACAATGCAGCAGAGTCAGAACTTTGACAGAGCAGGTTTCACAAGTTAACATCTGCCTTCACAGGCCAACATCCACATTTATGTTTTGTGATTCTGTATTTGAACTTAATAAAGTCCAAAGAGTTTTGTAATTCAAAGTTCATGTCTTCTTTGAAACTGATCGTATGTCTTGGGCTTTGGTATCTTGTCAGAGTTTGAACAGGAAAGCGAGGTTTGGTCTGTCTCAAGGAGAATCCTAGCAGTCTGGTTTCTTCTTGTCGTCTGGTGCTGCCCTTTTCGCTGAGCTGAACTTCAAAGATTTCCTCTCACATTTCTGATGTCAGCTTTTCCGCACACAAAGGGCCTGAACACAGAAGCATGAAGCTCCAAAGCATAAATGAAATCCAGGGTTGAAAGGCCATCCTTGAATCTAGAAAACATTTAGTACAAACATCACTTACTGATGCTAAAAAGAGCATGTTATCAAATGGATGTGTTTTACAGTCATACATAAACATTAATATCTCTAATCTTGTTTTTTGTTTAGCACAGCAAATATTGCAAAGCACTTGAATCAGGTTCTTACTTATTTGTCTGCTGGCTACTGTCGATTCTTACCCTACATTCACTTGTTTTAACTGCAACAAAATAGTAACTAAATTAACATAGTTGAAAAAATCTTGGTTTGTTATTGAAGGACCTACTTCACATGGTCTCTGTCTCTTTATGTTGTGTCCTGTCCTCAGCCGTCCCCCTGTTCCATCAGGAAACATTTTTATTGATTTCCAGCAGGATTTTCTGCGTCTCCTCAGTCCTCTGTGTCTTCTCTCTCCTCATTAGTCAAAAGTTGTTGTCTTGTCTCGCTGATGTTGGAGAATCAACACATAATCAGACACACATTCAGTCTAAATAACAGATGATTGAAGGAGACTTTCTGATCAAGTCATCATCATGTCCTCACCTTTTCCACAATCTCTTCCAACCAGTAGATCAGCAGGTGGAGCAGGTCTTCTGTTTTATTTGTTGGTCAACTCAAGTCATGTGACATGAGTTGACAGAGAAATGAAATAAAGAGAAAAGACAACAGAGTTAAAGAGGAAAATAATCATGGACAGCAGACAGAACCAGTTTGTAACTTTCAGCTCAACTCTATGCAGCTCCATCTGAAATGTTTAGTTATGTTTTGTAGATAGAAATGTTCTTACTTTTTTCGTCAACTGGGTTCTCTTATCTTCCTCCACCTGACAGACGGTGTTGAAGGTGGAGGATTCCAGGCTCAGGAGATCCAACCTGGGATGATCAGAACATCAGAGATTTGAGAAGTTTGGATCTTGGATCAGAGACTAGTATCTGTAGTTTTTAAAGTCTATTCTCTTTTTGTGATCTTTCTGTGTTGCAACACATGAATATGGCCATAGAAACTATTTGTTTTATGAGATTAATAGTTTATTTTCCTTCCCTCTGACCCTGTTCTCTAGTTTCCCTCTGCATAAAAGCTTTTAATTAAATCCCTCAATCACAAATTCTGTCTATCTTCTCCTCTGTCTTCTAATTTCTTATTTGATGCTTTAATTAAGTCTCTAATACAAAATATTATCAGGAAAACTTTCCTTACTTAATGTAAATTTGAACTCTATATGGAGGAACACTTTCTACTAATAGTGAATTTCTTTCTATGTTTATTTAGTAAAGCTGATGGTCCCAGTGCCAGCAGGAGGCCAGCAGTATTACGTGTTGTGGAATGCAAAAACTTACAAACAGGAACCAGGAGGACAGGAACCACATGGACAACCACGAAAGAATCCAGCGATGAGCAGCTAAAACCTGGAAGATTAAAACTGGGAGACTGGATTAATGAAGGTACAGGTGAGAACAATTTACTATATTAGAGCGCACCGTGTGGGGAAGCACCGCTATTACACCCTGAAACTTGGCATTTATTTCTGTCTTTTTCTTTTATCCTTAAAGATTTTAATTTGTACTCCGCGGGGTTGTTTTAATTCCTCTACATTTTAATTTGTCCACCGTGACATCATATTAGTCCTAAGAGATTTAAATTTCTCACTACTTGAGAAGCGTTGTCTCCATCCTTAGAGAAATGAATTTGTCCAGAAAAGCGTTGTCTCTTCTCAGTCTTAAGAGATTTTAGGTTTGACACCCAGCAGCATTACTTACTTTTAAAATTATCGCCTGAGTTTAAATGTCTTGCTCATTTTAACATGTGGCCTTGAGGGTTTTGGAATCCAGCCGCCAAATGATTGATCCGTGGATCAACAGTTCATATCCGGGATCCAAAGGTCCTGCCTATTTCTCTCTTCCTCTTTCATCTATGAACATTTAAATTAACTCCCGTTGTTACTGTTATTTCATACGTAAAACGCTTCACTCCCTGTGGATTTTATAATGTCCAGACCAGAATGATTATAACTTTAAAACCGCTGTTTCAATCCGTTTACACCAGAGCTCAACCGATTATATTGTATTGCATATTATATTGAATTTATTATGTCTTAAAAATTAGAACTGTCAGAAATATTGTTTAAATTTTAGAGTTTCATTTGCAGCAGTGTTGTCTCAATTGTATTGATTCCAGTGTCCGGAGCTGCGTTGTCTTAATTGTTGTTGGTTTGATTTTTGCCCAGCAAGATTGGTTTAGATTTAGTATTAATCCTGTGGCGTTGTCTTATTCCTTTTAGCATTTGTCTTTTACGCACCATCCATGTCCGACTCCTTTTAGTGTTTTTTGTTCAGCAGTAAGGTCTTGTTCCTCAGAAATTTAAATTAGCATCCGCCAGCATTTAGTCATACATTCATCAACAGCAAAAAAGTCAGCATTGCCTGTCCAGCTAGAATCCTTAACATCTAAAATGAAACATCTAGCAGCGGGATAAAGAAAAGCCCCGGCGCAAGACGCTACCTAAGGCATCCTCGGTCCTGCTAGAATCCTTAACATCTAAAATGAAACATCTAGCAGCGGGATAAAGAAAAGCCCCGGCGCAAGGCGCTACCTAAGGCATCCTCGGTCCTGCTAGAAAGCCATTGGCTTTAACAAAAACAACAGAGAAATTACGTTATCCTAATGGGACTTCTCCGGTAGGTCTTCAGTTTTTCAAGAACCCAATCTAATCAGAGTCATCACTTGACAAGTCGTAGTGAGGTCTAAAATACACTTGTCTGGAACTCTCTCTTCCTCTAATTCTGTCAGGTCCAATTCCAGATGTTGAAGGCATTGGTTCCTCTTCTTTTTCCATTTGAGACTTCATACAGACACATATGCAAGGGAATGTCAAACTTGGAACTTTGCAATATGTTGATGGGGAAGTACTAATGGCAGGAGAAGACACAATGGGATCCTCACACACTGTCATTGGTGGACAGTTGAGGACAGGGGTTGACAAAACAGGATCTTCTCTGATTGGGGGACTGATGGCATAGACTGACATAATGGGACCTTCACATGGCAATCTTGGTGAGGGACTGAAGCCAGGGGAGGACAGAATGGGATCCTCACATGCACTCTGAGGTGAAAGACTGATGGGTGAAAACATGGGATCCACCCAGAATGGCATGGGCGAGGGACTGGAGACAGGGGAGTACTGAATGGGATCCTCACATGCACTCTTAGGTGAAAGACTGAAGGGTGAAAACATGGGATCCACCGAGAATGGCATAGGCGAGGGACTGGAGACAGGGGAGGACAGAATGGGATCCTCACATGCACTCTTAGGTGAAAGACTGAAGGGTGAAAACATGGGATCCACCCAGAATGGCATAGGTGAGGGACTGGAGACAGGGGAGTACTGAAAAGAATCCTCACACAATGTATTTGTGGAGGGACTGAGAGCAGGTTCCTCTTCAGCACCACTGTCCCTGGTCCTCTTGGAGGGGAGCTCATCTCTAGGTTGATGCTCCCTGGTGCTTTTGGCAGAGGGCTCCTCTTCATCAAAACTGTCCCTAGTCCTCTGGGCAGGGATCTCCTCTTCAGCACCACTGTCCCTGGTCCTCTTGGCAGGGGGCTCCTCTTCAGCATCACTGTCCCTGGTCCTCTTGGAGGGGAGCTCATCTCTAGGCTGATGCTCCCTGGTGCTTTTAGCAGAGGGCTCCTCTTCACCGTCACTGTCTCTGGTCCTCTTGGCAGGGGGCTCCTCTTCAGATTCACTGTCCCTGGTCCTCTTGGCAGGGGGCTCCTCTTCAGCATCACTGTCCCTGGTCCTCTTGGCAGGGGGCTCCTCTTCAGATTCACTGTCCCTGGTCCTCTTGGCAGGGGGCTCCTCTTCAGCATCACTGTCCCTGGTCCTCTTGGCAGGGGGCTCCTCTTCAGAGTCACTGTCCCTGGTCCTCTTGGCAGGGGGCTCCTCTTCAGCGTCACTGTCCCTGGTCCTCTTGGCAGGGGGCTCCTCTTCATCAAAACTGTCCCTGGTCCTCTTGGCAGGGGGCTCCTCTTCAGCATCACTGTCCCTGGTCCTCTTGGCAGGGGGCTCCTCTTCAGAGTCACTGTCCTTTGTCCTCTTTCTGCTTATGCCGGTCGCAGATGTCACACGAGTCACATCCCCTACCAAACCTACCTGATGACGTTGCGAGATACCAAAAGGTCTGCAGTCATCTGGACTCAAAACAGGCTCTTCAAGTGAGGTCAATTGAAAAATGCCGTCTTGAAGCTTCTGAGCCATCTCGAGCTCAGCGTAGGGACGGTCTACTGTTGGACTGCAGCTGGTAGTACTGATATTACCGTAACTGCTAGTCCAGTCACTACCTACCTCATCTTCACTGAAGATGGTAATAGAGCTACGACTGGAGCTGCTAATACAGCTACCACTGAAACTGCTAGCCCAGTCATCTTGACTGGAGCTACCACTGGAGCTGGTACTACAGTCAACAGACTGCGGAGGTGAACTACACCTCGACTCCTCTTCATGATCTCCAGAAACCATGTTGTCTGACATGATTTCTTGGAAAACATTTGACCACACCTTACCAAGATCCTTACCATCGTCTGGATGTTCCTTCAACGTTGGGGATCCGTCTGCTGGAAGACCTACACTATGAGCTGTGAAGGAAAACAAGAAAAAACCATCGTTCAGCATCAAGACCTTCACAAAAATCCAAAGCAATGTTTAAAGAGAACACTGAAATACCAAAATACACTAACCCAGGTTTGAGAATGTCTAAATATAAATTAAAGAAGTATGTGCTGTGTTGAGGACTTTTTAATAGCTAATAAAATACCTTTAATCTTACATTGTACCATTAGTGTGAATAAAATAAAACACTGCAACAAGTTACTCAGTTTACCCTCCTATAACTCTCACAAATCTTTGATGCTGCTGAACAGGTAAGTTTTATCTTAACAGACAAAACAAGAAACATGAGTCATTCATTACTATTAAACTTAAATTACTGCTTACATAACTTTAACACTATAAAAGAATTGAAAAATAATTAATGTTTCCATTAGAATTTTTAAATGACTAAAATGTTAACTGTAGTTAATTAAATTAAAATCCTCTGAGCTCCACAAATTTTCAGAATCACATCAACAGCTACTCTGACACCCCGTCAGTAAATCCTACAGTATGAATAAATACCTATATACCCCTACATATAGCCAACAGCAGAAATGTACATCTGTAAAAATCAGAGTCTAAAGACTGGGGATCTACTGTAAATAAACAGGCCAACATTCAAGTAACTTCTGAAAATGATACATCACTAAAATGCAATGGAACAAAACACTGTTTTCTGATCTTGAGTAATTACAATAAATAATTTAGTTACTTTGTGAAATCAATAGGCACACATTGATTGTTCTTTAGAGATTTTTTCTAAGAATAAAGTTGTCTGTTGTCATTTAATCAATGTATCCATGGAGACTACATATACTACATTTTCGAAAAGCTGGTTCCAAAACTTATTTTTTTTAAAAACAACTACAGTCAGCATTACTGACATTTTCCAAAATTTCAAACAACTAGCATATAAATCACAAAACAAATTCAATTAACTCACAAATATGTTGCATCCCAAAAATGCAAATTATACCTTCCTAAGTTTTTGTCTTTCTTAACTTTTTATTGAAGTCATTTTATATAATTTCCCCAATGTATCCATGGAAACTAAATATGGTTGGGCATTTTTCAAAAAAATGGACAAAGAACCATCCAGCTTGCCAAGAATTAGACACCAAAGTCATAAAAGCTAATTTTCACAAAGAAATCATTATTTTGTATTTGAAAATCAGCTTTGATTGATGATCACTACGACACAGACACACACGTGCGCGCGCACACACACACACACACATATAATGCTTATTACTGGGGCGACAGTGGTAGGAGTTTGCCCTGCAATGGCCTGCCTTTGTCGTTGTGTCCTTGGTCAAGACTCTTCTCCCACTTTCCTGCTGGTGTTGGTCAGAAGGGCCAATGGTTTGATATAACAGCTGTGGCTACAATCCATTAGCTTATCATCATCAGTGTGTGAACATGTGCATGAATGGAAATTAGTGATTTTATGTAAAGCCTCTTTGAGTGTTCTAATAAACCTCTACAAGTCTGATGTCATTGCCATGGAAACCAAACATGTTTTGTCAGGGTATTTAAAAAAAACCAGTTAAGAATAAGCTAGTTTTCCCATTTTGTTTTGTTGTTTTTTTTTTCCAAACCAGTATACCAATTTTTCTCAAACACTAGTGCTAACATCCCAGACATTTATCCACAAATTTCAATAAGCTAACACATAAGTCACTAAACTATTTAAATTAACTCACATATTTGTTTCATCCCACAAAAGCAAAAAAGACCTATTAAAGCTATATATTTCAAAGAAGTCAACAAAATTTCGAAGTATTGGACCACAAAGTCTTCAAACCTGATACTGTTAGATTAAATTTGACCGTTTTAGCTTTTTCTAATCAATTCACCATGTTAGCATTCCTGGCGATGCTAAAAACCCCAGATCAACATGTCCTTATCTTGAAAAAATAATAAAACTAAACAATTAAATCATAGTTTGTCATAGGGAAAATACATTTTTAAAAATGTTTTTTAAAGTAATATTAAATATTTAATGCGTATCCATGGATACCGAGTGTGTATCACGGTATTTTTCAAAAAATAACGGTCAAAAACAAACTAATTTTCCAAACAAAACAAAAAAAAAAACAGGCTACATGTTTCTTTCTTCAAATAATAAAACTAAATTAAATTACAGGCTATCAAAGGGGAAAATACATGTTGTTAAATGTTTTTTTAAAGTAACATTAAATAGCTAATGTATTTTATTTAGCGTTTCCATGGAAACTGAATGTTTATCAGAGTATTTTTCAAAAAATAACGGTCACGAACCAACAAATTTTTTCAAGAATTTGACAGTAATTCAACTAATTTGACTATAATTAACTAAAATACATATGTTTCTTAAATCACTACACCAGTTTAACATTCCTGACATTTCCTGGAAATTCAGTCAAGAAAAAAACTCCTTAGTTGAGAAAGATCTATGCTAGCAAGAATGCTACTTGTCTTTTTTTATACAGCAGGCAATATTTCTTTTAAAAAAACGCACACAAACACAAAATAAACTAAACAATTCATTATTATTTTAGCAATAACTTGTTTTTGTTTAATAAAAATAATAGAAGAATGATATGAACCTTCCAGCTGATCCCCCTGCGGGTCCTTCTCCTGGCCAGGATCCATCTTTCGTGGGTTTTGGGATTCTTCAGCAAGTGCGTAATTCACCAAGCGCTTCTTCAGCAAGTTTTGCAAAGTAGACTTCTCCACAGGTTCAAACCTTCCGAGGCGTTAGGCTCCTTCAGGCGTCTCCTTCAAAAGTCCCGTAGCAAAAGGAAAGAATTCAGAAGGTCGGCGTCATTTATAGGGTTTCCGACGCTAACGTCGTTTCCATGACTTTCATTGAAGAAGGCTCAATGACGAATGCACGCGCTGGTGCATTCGCGCAAATTGCACGTGCTTGCATCCATCTCCTGTTGCTGTTAGTTAATAATAAAGTTTAAAAAATGGCTGTGATAATTATTTTGTAATCAACTGCATTAGAATAATATTGTCTGAACAATAGGGCCCCAACTGCACAATGCTGCAGAGGCAACAAACAAAAAAACAAACAAACATAGTTTTAGCATGTATATTATTAAAAACAAAATCTAATCATGTATTTTTTATAAGTTATGGAAAGACTCAAACTTAAACGGTGATTTTGTTGTAGGCCAAGTTGTCTTACAACATGTCAGGGACATGAATAATGTTCAATGGATTTTAACATTTTGATCACAAGATGAACAGGGTATTTCTGAAGCGTATATAAATGTTGCTGCACAGTGCAGTCAGAGTTGTTTATGTCCAGCGGATGTCCAGGAGGTGGCAGCTCGCAGCCCACAGCTTCAAAGCTGTGCCATCATCTTCACCTGCCCTTCAGCTGTCTGCTCTAGCACAGTTCCTGGAAAAAGAGGAAGATTGAGGTAAAGATATTTAAAAAGGTGAATTATTAACTTTGCTGGCTACAGTGTTTTGGTTTTGTTGGTTTGTTTTTGTATGTTTGTCTTCATACTTGGTCTTTTATAAAATGTTTGTGTTTTTATCCACTTCATCTCACACAGTTCTGTTTCACCAGTTTTACTATATTATATAAAACACAGCATTATTTAATTTGTCTCACTGGTTTGTAGAATCCACCGGTCAGCATCTTATTCTCTGGTGTAAAGAAGCAGTAGATAGAGGTGGACGCTCCCTCTGCTGGGGTTTGGATCAAGAAACTCAAGATCTTAGCTATGTTACTTAATTGCATTAGAAAATGGCACCATGTGCCTGGAAAATACTCAACGCTGCATCTTTAAACAACAAAGCAACCATCTTCATCCCCCGTTCTTTTTTTCCCCATCCCATCCCGTCCTTCATCGTGTAAACCTTCTGTCACTCATGCAGCTATCCTCCTCTTCCAGAATATCCTCGTCTCCATCCTCTCTCCCCATGGCAACGCTCTGCTCTGGAACTTGCTTGAACACTGCCTGTGGCTGTGCAGGATTAACTCTAAATTTATATTGTTCAGCTTCAGTAATTTCATGCATCCCGGCACCGCACTCAAATTCTTCTTGGCTACACCTAGCTTCTTCATACTGTAGCTCATTTCTTGAAAGCATCTCCTCACCTTCTCTATCAACACATATAAAGTGAACCTGATCTGCAGAGCTTTTTTTCTTCAGAGTTAAACCAAACTGCTGCTTTCCCATATGTTCATGGTATGGATCACAAACGTTATCCCTTTTCAGTAATTGCTACCCTGCATGTCATGCCTGCATTTCCAAATGCTCTTTGGAAAAGTCAAGAGTCGTTTGTTTGAATCAATTGGATTATTTGTGCAATTTTTTTTGACCACTAAATATGCCACGGTCTATTAGTGGTATTCTGATGAAGTGGAAGTGACTGGGAAGGACAGAAATTCAGCCGTGAAGTGGTAAACCAAGTAAAACCATAGGGTGGGGTCAGCAGTTGACCCCTTTCTGTGGGGGTCATCTACCACCAAACCACTAAACATATAAAAACTTAGTGGACGTTTATGCTAAAACCCCAAACACAAAAAAATATAGTAAGCTAATGTTAAGCATAAAAAAGCAGACGCTAACACTAAACACAAATAAATTGTAAAAATATTGTAAGATAATGTTATGTACAAAAAAGCAGAACCGAACACTAGACCTCTAAGCTCATTAAAAGTATCAGAAACTAACACTAAACACAAATAAATTGTAAAAATATTGTAAGATAACGATATGTACAAAAAAGTAGAACCGAACACTAGACCTCTAAGCTCATTAAAAGTATCAGAAACTAACACTAAACACAAAAAGCTAATGCTAACCACTAAAGACGACCGTCTCTCCAGTCTGGTCTCGCAGACTGCAAAGTCCTCAAGTTCAGTTTTGGACTCTTATTTTGCTACAACTCTAAAGTTTTAGAAATACAGTCACCATAGTCAAAAGCAGATGACATAACATATATAGTTAATCCAAATTATGAATCTGGGTAACATTTTGTGGCACTAATTGGTTTAAAAGGATCACGCTGAAAAATGTCCGTCATCCTGAAATTCAAGTGGTTTTTGGGAAATATGAAAAACTTACGACCTGAAAGGGAAAGATACAAACTGTTATGTTTATTCATATTTGAACGATTTTTACAGTAATATGCTGCACTATGTAAACTAAGCATGGAAGGTCACTCAAGTTAGTGTGTGTGTGTGTGTGGGTGTGTGTGTGGATGCAAGTTCTCCCAGTTCTCTCTACAAACAACCAATCAGACGCATGAGGAGGGTTTTAGCGCTGTCAATCACAATCTTTAGCCGTCAGTAGTCGGTCAGGGAGGAGGAGGAGATTCATCTTTTCACAGATTATCTGTCTCATAACAAACTGTCATGACAAGAAAGCAAGGCAGTTGCATGCCTTTAAAATTGTGCCGCTTTTTATGGGTCAAATAGACTCAACAAATTGTAACAGCAGGGGGGCCAAATTTAATTTTTTGTCATGGGGCCCAAGTTTCGTGGTGGCGCCCTGCTCCATAGATAGATATCAATCTATCTATACAGACAGAGAGATGTTTGTATCTTGTTCTTGGTGTATAAATATCTGGTTTCAACTGTCCCTCTTTTTTTTTTTAGGTGGCCATGTTTTAAGTTTTTTGTCTTCTGTGGTCAAAATCTAGGGACAGTTCAAATGTTCTGCTTTTCATGTGGAAAAATGTTCGGTTCTTGGCACAAGGTGAAGACATCAGTAAATAGTCTTGAAGTTCTCTTGGTTCAACCAGCCATAGATGGAAATACCAGCTAGTTATCAGTAAATATATTCTGATTTTGATTTTTGAATATTTTAAAATTAACATACTTTACTGTACATTACTTTTGAGTACACTATTTATATTCTACTTTTAATAACTCCACAGTACTTGCGTTGAATTTTTGCCTTTACAGCATTTTACTCTGTTTTTACATATTTTATCTTCTATCTTCATGTGAACCGAACTGCTTTAATTGTTAGTTTAGCTCCTGAATTTCTCCATTGTTGGACAGTAAAAGAATTTCTATTCTGCTCTATTTTGTTTTACAGGGTCGGTGCTGGACTCGCTCTCAGAAGAGGATCTGATTAAGATGTACTTTCATGACGGCTACAGTCATGCAGAAGTTTTGGATTTCTTATCAACAGTTCACAATGTTCAAATGAGACTTTGCTCTTTAAAGAGCAAATTTAAAAAGTTATCAATTTTATGGAAACCAATGATGTCATTCTAGAGAGTTTGTGTCTTTTCTGCTGAAATTTTTCTTCATTTACTATAACTTTGGTTTGTTGTTAGTCCCAGTTCTGGATGATCTGAAGCAGAGACACGTCTTTAGTGGCAGTCATGAACAGACATGGTTTGTGTTCATGGGTTTGCTGCAATGTGACACTGATGAAAGCAAGAAAAGATGGACTACAAATACCATCAGTCCTGCTAAACAGTCTCACTGTTCATCTGTTAAACCGGATGTCATGTACCACCTACCTAACAAGATTTTTGTTGTTGTTTTTCTCATTTATTTAATTAATATCTGGTTAATTTGTTGCCTGTTTGGCAGCTTTCGAAAATAATATGTCATAAAAAAAAAATTAAAAAAAATCAGCCATGTGTTAATAATATGTCACTTTTTATTGGAACAGTTTCTGATGACATAAACATTTTCATTTCTAATATTTATATGTAAATACAATTAAACATTACAACAGTTTTCAACAATAGTCGTAGCAGTTGGTAGTGACAGTTGAATGAAGAAATATAAATATATAACTAAACTATGTGTCCTGTTTTGATGCATATTTTACTCCTGGGTTTGGCAGAACAGACTGTAGGTTCCCAGACTCCCAGGAGGAATTGGGACAGTTTATGACCGAGTCAATCAGCAGTCAATGTGGCCATGACCGTCTTTAGGGACAGTTTGAGGACCTCCAGAGACAGTGGCCTAGTGCATCCACTAACTTGGGAATCCTATGTGGAAAACTACACAAGACTAGAAAACATGGTGGACTTGGAAATAAATGAGTCTAAAATTTAAAGGTTGTCAAACAACCACAATGCAGCAGAGTCAGAACTTTGACAGAGCAGGTTTCACAAGTTAACATCTGCCTTCACAGGCCAACATCCACATTTATGTTTTGTGATTCTGTATTTGAACTTAATAAAGTCCAAAGAGTTTTGTAATTCAAAGTTCATGTCTTCTTTGAAACTGATCGTATGTCTTGGGCTTTGGTATCTTGTCAGAGTTTGAACAGGAAAGCGAGGTTTGGTCTGTCTCAAGGAGAATCCTAGCAGTCTGGTTTCTTCTTGTCGTCTGGTGCTGCCCTTTTCGCTGAGCTGAACTTCAAAGATTTCCTCTCACATTTCTGATGTCAGCTTTTCCGCACACAAAGGGCCTGAACACAGAAGCATGAAGCTCCAAAGCATAAATGAAATCCAGGGTTGAAAGGCCATCCTTGAATCTAGAAAACATTTAGTACAAACATCACTTACTGATGCTAAAAAGAGCATGTTATCAAATGGATGTGTTTTACAGTCATACATAAACATTAATATCTCTAATCTTGTTTTTTGTTTAGCACAGCAAATATTGCAAAGCACTTGAATCAGGTTCTTACTTATTTGTCTGCTGGCTACTGTCGATTCTTACCCTACATTCACTTGTTTTAACTGCAACAAAATAGTAACTAAATTAACATAGTTGAAAAAATCTTGGTTTGTTATTGAAGGACCTACTTCACATGGTCTCTGTCTCTTTATGTTGTGTCCTGTCCTCAGCCGTCCCCCTGTTCCATCAGGAAACATTTTTATTGATTTCCAGCAGGATTTTCTGCGTCTCCTCAGTCCTCTGTGTCTTCTCTCTCCTCATTAGTCAAAAGTTGTTGTCTTGTCTCGCTGATGTTGGAGAATCAACACATAATCAGACACACATTCAGTCTAAATAACAGATGATTGAAGGAGACTTTCTGATCAAGTCATCATCATGTCCTCACCTTTTCCACAATCTCTTCCAACCAGTAGATCAGCAGGTGGAGCAGGTCTTCTGTTTTATTTGTTGGTCAACTCAAGTCATGTGACATGAGTTGACAGAGAAATGAAATAAAGAGAAAAGACAACAGAGTTAAAGAGGAAAATAATCATGGACAGCAGACAGAACCAGTTTGTAACTTTCAGCTCAACTCTATGCAGCTCCATCTGAAATGTTTAGTTATGTTTTGTAGATAGAAATGTTCTTACTTTTTTCGTCAACTGGGTTCTCTTATCTTCCTCCACCTGACAGACGGTGTTGAAGGTGGAGGATTCCAGGCTCAGGAGATCCAACCTGGGATGATCAGAACATCAGAGATTTGAGAAGTTTGGATCTTGGATCAGAGACTAGTATCTGTAGTTTTTAAAGTCTATTCTCTTTTTGTGATCTTTCTGTGTTGCAACACATGAATATGGCCATAGAAACTATTTGTTTTATGAGATTAATAGTTTATTTTCCTTCCCTCTGACCCTGTTCTCTAGTTTCCCTCTGCATAAAAGCTCTTAATTAAATCCCTCAATCACAAATTCTGTCTATCTTCTCCTCTGTCTTCTAATTTCTTATTTGATGCTTTAATTAAGTCTCTAATACAAAATATTATCAGGAAAACTTTCCTTACTTAATGTAAATTTGAACTCTATATGGAGGAACACTTTCTACTAATAGTGAATTTCTTTCTATGTTTATTTAGTAAAGCTGATGGTCCCAGTGCCAGCAGGAGGCCAGCAGTATTACGTGTTGTGGAATGCAAAAACTTACAAACAGGAACCAGGAGGACAGGAACCACATGGACAACCACGAAAGAATCCAGCGATGAGCAGCTAAAACCTGGAAGATTAAAACTGGGAGACTGGATTAATGAAGGTACAGGTGAGAACAATTTACTATATTAGAGCGCACCGTGTGGGGAAGCACCGCTATTACACCCTGAAACTTGGCATTTATTTCTGTCTTTTTCTTTTATCCTTAAAGATTTTAATTTGTACTCCGCGGGGTTGTTTTAATTCCTCTACATTTTAATTTGTCCACCGTGACATCATATTAGTCCTAAAAGATTTAAATTTCTCACTACTTGAGAAGCGTTGTCTCCATCCTTAGAGAAATGAATTTGTCCAGAAAAGCGTTGTCTCTTCTCAGTCTTAAGAGATTTTAGGTTTGACACCCAGCAGCATTACTTACTTTTAAAATTATCGCCTGAGTTTAAATGTCTTGCTCATTTTAACATGTGGCCTTGAGGGTTTTGGAATCCAGCCGCCAAATGATTGATCCGTGGATCAACAGTTCATATCCGGGATCCAAAGGTCCTGCCTATTTCTCTCTTCCTCTTTCATCTATGAACATTTAAATTAACTCCCGTTGTTACTGTTATTTCATACGTAAAACGCTTCACTCCCTGTGGATTTTATAATGTCCAGACCAGAATGATTATAACTTTAAAACCGCTGTTTCAATCCGTTTACACCAGAGCTCAACCGATTATATTGTATTGCATATTATATTGTATTTATTATGTCTTAAAAATTAGAACTGTCAGAAATATTGTTTAAATTTTAGAGTTTCATTTGCAGCAGTGTTGTCTCAATTGTATTGATTCCAGTGTCCGGAGCTGCGTTGTCTTAATTGTTGTTGGTTTGATTTTTGCCCAGCAAGATTGGTTTAGATTTAGTATTAATCCTGTGGCGTTGTCTTATTCCTTTTAGCATTTGTCTTTTACGCACCATCCATGTCCGACTCCTTTTAGTGTTTTTTGTTCAGCAGTAAGGTCTTGTTCCTCAGAAATTTAAATTAGCATCCGCCAGCATTTAGTCATACATTCATCAACAGCAAAAAAGTCAGCATTGCCTGTCCAGCTAGAATCCTTAACATCTAAAATGAAACATCTAGCAGCGGGATAAAGAAAAGCCCCGGCGCAAGACGCTACCTAAGGCATCCTCGGTCCTGCTAGAATCCTTAACATCTAAAATGAAACATCTAGCAGCGGGATAAAGAAAAGCCCCGGCGCAAGGCGCTACCTAAGGCATCCTCGGTCCTGCTAGAATCCTTAACATCTAAAATGAAACATCTAGCAGCGGGATAAAGAAAAGCCCCGGTGCAAGGCGCTACCTAAGGCATCCTCGGTCCTGCTAGAAAGCCATTGGCTTTAACAAAAACAACAGAGAAATTACGTTATCCTAATGGGACTTCTCCGGTAGGTCTTCAGTTTTTCAAGAACCCAATCTAATCAGAGTCATCACTTGACAAGTCGTAGTGAGGTCTAAAATACACTTGTCTGGAACTCTCTCTTCCTCTAATTCTGTCAGGTCCAATTCCAGATGTTGAAGGCATTGGTTCCTCTTCTTTTTCCATTTGAGACTTCATACAGACACATATGCAAGGGAATGTCAAACTTGGAACTTTGCAATATGTTGATGGGGAAGTACTAATGGCAGGAGAAGACACAATGGGATCCTCACACACTGTCATTGGTGGACAGTTGAGGACAGGGGTTGACAAAACAGGATCTTCTCTGATTGGGGGACTGATGGCATAGACTGACATAATGGGACCTTCACATGGCAATCTTGGTGAGGGACTGAAGCCAGGGGAGGACAGAATGGGATCCTCACATGCACTCTTAGGTGAAAGACTGATGGGTGAAAACATGGGATCCACCCAGAATGGCATGGGCGAGGGACTGGAGACAGGGGAGTACTGAATGGGATCCTCACATGCACTCTTAGGTGAAAGACTGAAGGGTGAAAACATGGGATCCACCGAGAATGGCATAGGCGAGGGACTGGAGACAGGGGAGGACAGAATGGGATCCTCACATGCACTCTTAGGTGAAAGACTGAAGGGTGAAAACATGGGATCCACCCAGAATGGCATGGGTGAGGGACTGGAGACAGGGGAGTACTGAAAAGAATCCTCACACAATGTATTTGTGGAGGGACTGAGAGCAGGTTCCTCTTCAGCACCACTGTCCCTGGTCCTCTTGGAGGGGAGCTCATCTCTAGGTTGATGCTCCCTGGTGCTTTTGGCAGAGGGCTCCTCTTCATCAAAACTGTCCCTAGTCCTCTGGGCAGGGATCTCCTCTTCAGCACCACTGTCCCTGGTCCTCTTGGCAGGGGGCTCCTCTTCAGCATCACTGTCCCTGGTCCTCTTGGAGGGGAGCTCATCTCTAGGCTGATGCTCCCTGGTGCTTTTAGCAGAGGGCTCCTCTTCACCGTCACTGTCTCTGGTCCTCTTGGCAGGGGGCTCCTCTTCAGATTCACTGTCCCTGGTCCTCTTGGCAGGGGGCTCCTCTTCAGCATCACTGTCCCTGGTCCTCTTGGCAGGGGGCTCCTCTTCAGAGTCACTGTCCCTGGTCCTCTTGGCAGGGGGCTCCTCTTCAGCGTCACTGTCCCTGGTCCTCTTGGCAGGGGGCTCCTCTTCATCAAAACTGTCCCTGGTCCTCTTGGCAGGGGGCTCCTCTTCAGCATCACTGTCCCTGGTCCTCTTGGCAGGGGGCTCCTCTTCAGAGTCACTGTCCTTTGTCCTCTTTCTGCTTATGCCGGTCGCAGATGTCACACGAGTCACATCCCCTACCAAACCTACCTGATGACGTTGCGAGATACCAAAAGGTCTGCAGTCATCTGGACTCAAAACAGGCTCTTCAAGTGAGGTCAATTGAAAAATGCCCTCTTGAAGCTTCTGAGCCATCTCGAGCTCAGCGTAAGGACGGTCTACTGTTGGACTGCAGCTGGTAGTACTGATATTACCGTAACTGCTAGTCCAGTCACTACCTACCTCATCTTCACTGAAGATGGTAATAGAGCTACGACTGGAGCTGCTAATACAGCTACCACTGAAACTGCTAGCCCAGTCATCTTGACTGGAGCTACCACTGGAGCTGGTACTACAGTCAACAGACTGCGGAGGTGAACTACACCTCGACTCCTCTTCATGATCTCCAGAAACCATGTTGTCTGACATGATTTCTTGGAAAACATTTGACCACACCTTACCAAGATCCTTACCATCGTCTGGATGTTCCTTCAACGTTGGGGATCCGTCTGCTGGAAGACCTACACTATGAGCTGTGAAGGAAAACAAGAAAAAACCATCGTTCAGCATCAAGACCTTCACAAAAATCCAAAGCAATGTTTAAAGAGAACACTGAAATACCAAAATACACTAACCCAGGTTTGAGAATGTCTAAATATAAATTAAAGAAGTATGTGCTGTGTTGAGGACTTTTTAATAGCTAATAAAATACCTTTAATCTTACATTGTACCATTAGTGTGAATAAAATAAAACACTGCAACAAGTTACTCAGTTTACCCTCCTATAACTCTCACAAATCTTTGATGCTGCTGAACAGGTAAGTTTTATCTTAACAGACAAAACAAGAAACATGAGTCATTCATTACTATTAAACTTAAATTACTGCTTACATAACTTTAACACTATAAAAGAATTGAAAAATAATTAATGTTTCCATTAGAATTTTTAAATGACTAAAATGTTAACTGTAGTTAATTAAATTAAAATCCTCTGAGCTCCACAAATTTTCAGAATCACATCAACAGCTACTCTGACACCCCGTCAGTAAATCCTACAGTATGAATAAATACCTATATACCCCTACATATAGCCAACAGCAGAAATGTACATCTGTAAAAATCAGAGTCTAAAGACTGGGGATCTACTGTAAATAAACAGGCCAACATTCAAGTAACTTCTGAAAATGATACATCACTAAAATGCAATGGAACAAAACACTGTTTTCTGATCTTGAGTAATTACAATAAATAATTTAGTTACTTTGTGAAATCAATAGGCACACATTGATTGTTCTTTAGAGATTTTTTCTAAGAATAAAGTTGTCTGTTGTCATTTAATCAATGTATCCATGGAGACTACATATACTACATTTTCGAAAAGCTGGTTCCAAAACTTATTTTTTTTAAAAACAACTACAGTCAGCATTACTGACATTTTCCAAAATTTCAAACAACTAGCATATAAATCACAAAACAAATTCAATTAACTCACAAATATGTTGCATCCCAAAAATGCAAATTATACCTTCCTAAGTTTTTGTCTTTCTTAACTTTTTATTGAAGTCATTTTATATAATTTCCCCAATGTATCCATGGAAACTAAATATGGTTGGGCATTTTTCAAAAAAATGGACAAAGAACCATCCAGCTTGCCAAGAATTAGACACCAAAGTCATAAAAGCTAATTTTCACAAAGAAATCATTATTTTGTATTTGAAAATCAGCTTTGATTGATGATCACTACGACACAGACACACACGTGCGCGCGCACACACACACACACACACACACACATATAATGCTTATTACTGGGGCGACAGTGGTAGGAGTTTGCCCTGCAATGGCCTGCCTTTGTCGTTGTGTCCTTGGTCAAGACTCTTCTCCCACTTTCCTGCTGGTGTTGGTCAGAAGGGCCAATGGTTTGATATAACAGCTGTGGCTACAATCCATTAGCTTATCATCATCAGTGTGTGAACATGTGCATGAATGGAAATTACTGATTTTATGTAAAGCCTCTTTGAGTGTTCTAATAAACCTCTACAAGTCTGATGTCATTGCCATGGAAACCAAACATGTTTTGTCAGGGTATTTAAAAAAAACCAGTTAAGAATAAGCTAGTTTTCCCGTTTTGTTTTGTTGTTTTTTTTTTCCAAACCAGTATACCAATTTTTCTCAAACACTAGTGCTAACATCCCAGACATTTATCCACAAATTTCAATAAGCTAACACATAAGTCACTAAACTATTTAAATTAACTCACATATTTGTTTCATCCCACAAAAGCAAAAAAGACCTATTAAAGCTATATATTTCAAAGAAGTCAACAAAATTTCGAAGTATTGGACCACAAAGTCTTCAAACCTGATACTGTTAGATTAAATTTGACCGTTTTAGCTTTTTCTAATCAATTCACCATGTTAGCATTCCTGGCGATGCTAAAAACCCCAGATCAACATGTCCTTATCTTGAAAAAATAATAAAACTAAACAATTAAATCATAGTTTGTCATAGGGAAAATACATTTTTAAAAATGTTTTTTAAAGTAATATTAAATATTTAATGCGTATCCATGGATACCGAGTGTGTATCACGGTATTTTTCAAAAAATAACGGTCAAAAACAAACTAATTTTCCAAACAAAACAAAAAAAAAAACAGGCTACATGTTTCTTTCTTCAAATAATAAAACTAAATTAAATTACAGGCTATCAAAGGGGAAAATACATGTTGTTAAATGTTTTTTTAAAGTAACATTAAATAGCTAATGTATTTTATTTAGCGTTTCCATGGAAACTGAATGTTTATCAGAGTATTTTTCAAAAAATAACGGTCACGAACCAACAAATTTTTTCAAGAATTTGACAGTAATTCAACTAATTTGACTATAATTAACTAAAATACATATGTTTCTTAAATCACTACACCAGTTTAACATTCCTGACATTTCCTGGAAATTCAGTCAAGAAAAAAACTCCTTAGTTGAGAAAGATCTATGCTAGCAAGAATGCTACTTGTCTTTTTTTATACAGCAGGCAATATTTCTTTTAAAAAAACGCACACAAACACAAAATAAACTAAACAATTCATTATTATTTTAGCAATAACTTGTTTTTGTTTAATAAAAATAATAGAAGAATGATATGAACCTTCCAGCTGATCCCCCTGCGGGTCCTTCTCCTGGCCAGGATCCATCTTTCGTGGGTTTTGGGATTCTTCAGCAAGTGCGTAATTCACCAAGCGCTTCTTCAGCAAGTTTTGCAAAGTAGACTTCTCCACAGGTTCAAACCTTCCGAGGCGTTAGGCTCCTTCAGGCGTCTCCTTCAAAAGTCCCGTAGCAAAAGGAAAGAATTCAGAAGGTCGGCGTCATTTATAGGGTTTCCGACGCTAACGTCGTTTCCATGACTTTCATTGAAGAAGGCTCAATGACGAATGCACGCGCTGGTGCATTCGCGCAAATTGCACGTGCTTGCATCCATCTCCTGTTGCTGTTAGTTAATAATAAAGTTTAAAAAATGGCTGTGATAATTATTTTGTAATCAACTGCATTAGAATAATATTGTCTGAACAATAGGGCCCCAACTGCACAATGCTGCAGAGGCAACAAACAAAAAAACAAACAAACATAGTTTTAGCATGTATATTATTAAAAACAAAATCTAATCATGTATTTTTTATAAGTTATGGAAAGACTCAAACTTAAACGGTGATTTTGTTGTAGGCCAAGTTGTCTTACAACATGTCAGGGACATGAATAATGTTCAATGGATTTTAACATTTTGATCACAAGATGAACAGGGTATTTCTGAAGCGTATATAAATGTTGCTGCACAGTGCAGTCAGAGTTGTTTATGTCCAGCGGATGTCCAGGAGGTGGCAGCTCGCAGCCCACAGCTTCAAAGCTGTGCCATCATCTTCACCTGCCCTTCAGCTGTCTGCTCTAGCACAGTTCCTGGAAAAAGAGGAAGATTGAGGTAAAGATATTTAAAAAGGTGAATTATTAACTTTGCTGGCTACAGTGTTTTGGTTTTGTTGGTTTGTTTTTGTATGTTTGTCTTCATACTTGGTCTTTTATAAAATGTTTGTGTTTTTATCCACTTCATCTCACACAGTTCTGTTTCACCAGTTTTACTATATTATATAAGACACAGCATTATTTAATTTGTCTCACTGGTTTGTAGAATCCACCGGTCAGCATCTTATTCTCTGGTGTAAAGAAGCAGTAGATAGAGGTGGACGCTCCCTCTGCTGGGGTTTGGATCAAGAAACTCAAGATCTTAGCTATGTTACTTAATTGCATTAGAAAATGGCACCATGTGCCTGGAAAATACTCAACGCTGCATCTTTAAACAACAAAGCAACCATCTTCATCCCCCGTTCTTTTTTCCCCCATCCCATCCCGTCCTTCATCGTGTAAACCTTCTGTCACTCATGCAGCTATCCTCCTCTTCCAGAATATCCTCGTCTCCATCCTCTCTCCCCATGGCAACGCTCTGCTCTGGAACTTGCTTGAACACTGCCTGTGGCTGTGCAGGATTAACTCTAAATTTATATTGTTCAGCTTCAGTAATTTCATGCATCCCGGCACCGCACTCAAATTCTTCTTGGCTACACCTAGCTTCTTCATACTGTAGCTCATTTCTTGAAAGCATCTCCTCACCTTCTCTATCAACACATATAAAGTGAACCTGATCTGCAGAGCTTTTTTTCTTCAGAGTTAAACCAAACTGCTGCTTTCCCATATGTTCATGGTATGGATCACAAACGTTATCCCTTTTCAGTAATTGCTACCCTGCATGTCATGCCTGCATTTCCAAATGCTCTTTGGAAAAGTCAAGAGTCGTTTGTTTGAATCAATTGGATTATTTGTGCAATTTTTTTTGACCACTAAATATGCCACGGTCTATTAGTGGTATTCTGATGAAGTGGAAGTGACTGGGAAGGACAGAAATTCAGCCGTGAAGTGGTAAACCAAGTAAAACCATAGGGTGGGGTCAGCAGTTGACCCCTTTCTGTGGGGGTCATCTACCACCAAACCACTAAACATATAAAAACTTAGTGGACGTTTATGCTAAAACCCCAAACACAAAAAAATATAGTAAGCTAATGTTAAGCATAAAAAAGCAGACGCTAACACTAAACACAAATAAATTGTAAAAATATTGTAAGATAATGTTATGTACAAAAAAGCAGAACCGAACACTAGACCTCTAAGCTCATTAAAAGTATCAGAAACTAACACTAAACACAAATAAATTGTAAAAATATTGTAAGATAACGATATGTACAAAAAAGTAGAACCGAACACTAGACCTCTAAGCTCATTAAAAGTATCAGAAACTAACACTAAACACAAAAAGCTAATGCTAACCACTAAAGACGACCGTCTCTCCAGTCTGGTCTCGCAGACTGCAAAGTCCTCAAGTTCAGTTTTGGACTCTTATTTTGCTACAACTCTAAAGTTTTAGAAATACAGTCACCATAGTCAAAAGCAGATGACATAACATATATAGTTAATCCAAATTATGAATCTGGGTAACATTTTGTGGCACTAATTGGTTTAAAAGGATCACGCTGAAAAATGTCCGTCATCCTGAAATTCAAGTGGTTTTTGGGAAATATGAAAAACTTACGACCTGAAAGGGAAAGATACAAACTGTTATGTTTATTCATATTTGAACGATTTTTACAGTAATATGCTGCACTATGTAAACTAAGCATGGAAGGTCACTCAAGTTAGTGTGTGTGTGTGTGTGGGTGTGTGTGTGGATGCAAGTTCTCCCAGTTCTCTCTACAAACAACCAATCAGACGCATGAGGAGGGTTTTAGCGCTGTCAATCACAATCTTTAGCCGTCAGTAGTCGGTCAGGGAGGAGGAGGAGATTCATCTTTTCACAGATTATCTGTCTCATAACAAACTGTCATGACAAGAAAGCAAGGCAGTTGCATGCCTTTAAAATTGTGCCGCTTTTTATGGGTCAAATAGACTCAACAAATTGTAACAGCAGGGGGGCCAAATTTAATTTTTTGTCATGGGGCCCAAGTTTCGTGGTGGCGCCCTGCTCCATAGATAGATATCAATCTATCTATACAGACAGAGAGATGTTTGTATCTTGTTCTTGGTGTATAAATATCTGGTTTCAACTGTCCCTCTTTTTTTTTTTAGGTGGCCATGTTTTAAGTTTTTTGTCTTCTGTGGTCAAAATCTAGGGACAGTTCAAATGTTCTGCTTTTCATGTGGGAAAAATGTTCGGTTCTTGGCACAAGGTGAAGACATCAGTAAATAGTCTTGAAGTTCTCTTGGTTCAACCAGCCATAGATGGAAATACCAGCTAGTTATCAGTAAATATATTCTGATTTTGATTTTTGAATATTTTAAAATTAACATACTTTACTGTACATTACTTTTGAGTACACTATTTATATTCTACTTTTAATAACTCCACAGTACTTGCGTTGAATTTTTGCCTTTACAGCATTTTACTCTGTTTTTACATATTTTATCTTCTATCTTCATGTGAACCGAACTGCTTTAATTGTTAGTTTAGCTCCTGAATTTCTCCATTGTTGGACAATAAAAGAATTTCTATTCTGCTCTATTTTGTTTTACAGGGTCGGTGCTGGACTCGCTCTCAGAAGAGGATCTGATTAAGATGTACTTTCATGACGGCTACAGTCATGCAGAAGTTTTGGATTTCTTATCAACAGTTCACAATGTTCAAATGAGACTTTGCTCTTTAAAGAGCAAATTTAAAAAGTTATCAATTTTATGGAAACCAATGATGTCATTCTAGAGAGTTTGTGTCTTTTCTGCTGAAATTTTTCTTCATTTACTATAACTTTGGTTTGTTGTTAGTCCCAGTTCTGGATGATCTGAAGCAGAGACACGTCTTTAGTGGCAGTCATGAACAGACACGGTTTGTGTTCATGGGTTTGCTGCAATGTGACACTGATGAAAGCAAGAAAAGATGGACTACAAATACCATCAGTCCTGCTAAACAGTCTCACTGTTCATCTGTTAAACCGGATGTCATGTACCACCTACCTAACAAGATTTTTGTTGTTGTTTTTCTCATTTATTTAATTAATATCTGGTTAATTTGTTGCCTGTTTGGCAGCTTTCGAAAATAATATGTCATAAAAAAAAATAAAAAAAAATCAGCCATGTGTTAATAATATGTCACTTTTTATTGGAACAGTTTCTGATGACATAAACATTTTCATTTCTAATATTTATATGTAAATACAATTAAACATTACAACAG
Source organism: Xiphophorus couchianus (assembly GCF_001444195.1). NCBI lineage: Eukaryota > Metazoa > Chordata > Actinopteri > Cyprinodontiformes > Poeciliidae > Xiphophorus > Xiphophorus couchianus. The sequence continues at coordinate 1,105,405 of NC_040240.1, forward strand.
TTTTCAACAATAGTCGTAGCAGTTGGTAGTGACAGTTGAATGAAGAAATATAAATATATAACTAAACTATGTGTCCTGTTTTGATGCATATTTTACTCCTGGGTTTGGCAGAACAGACTGTAGGTTCCCAGACTCCCAGGAGGAATTGGGACAGTTTATGACCGAGTCAATCAGCAGTCAATGTGGCCATGACCGTCTTTAGGGACAGTTTGAGGACCTCCAGAGACAGTGGCCTAGTGCATCCACTAACTTGGGAATCCTATGTGGAAAACTACACAAGACTAGAAAACATGGTGGACTTGGAAATAAATGAGTCTAAAATTTAAAGGTTGTCAAACAACCACAATGCAGCAGAGTCAGAACTTTGACAGAGCAGGTTTCACAAGTTAACATCTGCCTTCACAGGCCAACATCCACATTTATGTTTTGTGATTCTGTATTTGAACTTAATAAAGTCCAAAGAGTTTTGTAATTCAAAGTTCATGTCTTCTTTGAAACTGATCGTATGTCTTGGGCTTTGGTATCTTGTCAGAGTTTGAACAGGAAAGCGAGGTTTGGTCTGTCTCAAGGAGAATCCTAGCAGTCTGGTTTCTTCTTGTCGTCTGGTGCTGCCCTTTTCGCTGAGCTGAACTTCAAAGATTTCCTCTCACATTTCTGATGTCAGCTTTTCCGCACACAAAGGGCCTGAACACAGAAGCATGAAGCTCCAAAGCATAAATGAAATCCAGGGTTGAAAGGCCATCCTTGAATCTAGAAAACATTTAGTACAAACATCACTTACTGATGCTAAAAAGAGCATGTTATCAAATGGATGTGTTTTACAGTCATACATAAACATTAATATCTCTAATCTTGTTTTTTGTTTAGCACAGCAAATATTGCAAAGCACTTGAATCAGGTTCTTACTTATTTGTCTGCTGGCTACTGTCGATTCTTACCCTACATTCACTTGTTTTAACTGCAACAAAATAGTAACTAAATTAACATAGTTGAAAAAATCTTGGTTTGTTATTGAAGGACCTACTTCACATGGTCTCTGTCTCTTTATGTTGTGTCCTGTCCTCAGCCGTCCCCCTGTTCCATCAGGAAACATTTTTATTGATTTCCAGCAGGATTTTCTGCGTCTCCTCAGTCCTCTGTGTCTTCTCTCTCCTCATTAGTCAAAAGTTGTTGTCTTGTCTCGCTGATGTTGGAGAATCAACACATAATCAGACACACATTCAGTCTAAATAACAGATGATTGAAGGAGACTTTCTGATCAAGTCATCATCATGTCCTCACCTTTTCCACAATCTCTTCCAACCAGTAGATCAGCAGGTGGAGCAGGTCTTCTGTTTTATTTGTTGGTCAACTCAAGTCATGTGACATGAGTTGACAGAGAAATGAAATAAAGAGAAAAGACAACAGAGTTAAAGAGGAAAATAATCATGGACAGCAGACAGAACCAGTTTGTAACTTTCAGCTCAACTCTATGCAGCTCCATCTGAAATGTTTAGTTATGTTTTGTAGATAGAAATGTTCTTACTTTTTTCGTCAACTGGGTTCTCTTATCTTCCTCCACCTGACAGACGGTGTTGAAGGTGGAGGATTCCAGGCTCAGGAGATCCAACCTGGGATGATCAGAACATCAGAGATTTGAGAAGTTTGGATCTTGGATCAGAGACTAGTATCTGTAGTTTTTAAAGTCTATTCTCTTTTTGTGATCTTTCTGTGTTGCAACACATGAATATGGCCATAGAAACTATTTGTTTTATGAGATTAATAGTTTATTTTCCTTCCCTCTGACCCTGTTCTCTAGTTTCCCTCTGCATAAAAGCTCTTAATTAAATCCCTCAATCACAAATTCTGTCTATCTTCTCCTCTGTCTTCTAATTTCTTATTTGATGCTTTAATTAAGTCTCTAATACAAAATATTATCAGGAAAACTTTCCTTACTTAATGTAAATTTGAACTCTATATGGAGGAACACTTTCTACTAATAGTGAATTTCTTTCTATGTTTATTTAGTAAAGCTGATGGTCCCAGTGCCAGCAGGAGGCCAGCAGTATTACGTGTTGTGGAATGCAAAAACTTACAAACAGGAACCAGGAGGACAGGAACCACATGGACAACCACGAAAGAATCCAGCGATGAGCAGCTAAAACCTGGAAGATTAAAACTGGGAGACTGGATTAATGAAGGTACAGGTGAGAACAATTTACTATATTAGAGCGCACCGTGTGGGGAAGCACCGCTATTACACCCTGAAACTTGGCATTTATTTCTGTCTTTTTCTTTTATCCTTAAAGATTTTAATTTGTACTCCGCGGGGTTGTTTTAATTCCTCTACATTTTAATTTGTCCACCGTGACATCATATTAGTCCTAAAAGATTTAAATTTCTCACTACTTGAGAAGCGTTGTCTCCATCCTTAGAGAAATGAATTTGTCCAGAAAAGCGTTGTCTCTTCTCAGTCTTAAGAGATTTTAGGTTTGACACCCAGCAGCATTACTTACTTTTAAAATTATCGCCTGAGTTTAAATGTCTTGCTCATTTTAACATGTGGCCTTGAGGGTTTTGGAATCCAGCCGCCAAATGATTGATCCGTGGATCAACAGTTCATATCCGGGATCCAAAGGTCCTGCCTATTTCTCTCTTCCTCTTTCATCTATGAACATTTAAATTAACTCCCGTTGTTACTGTTATTTCATACGTAAAACGCTTCACTCCCTGTGGATTTTATAATGTCCAGACCAGAATGATTATAACTTTAAAACCGCTGTTTCAATCCGTTTACACCAGAGCTCAACCGATTATATTGTATTGCATATTATATTGAATTTATTATGTCTTAAAAATTAGAACTGTCAGAAATATTGTTTAAATTTTAGAGTTTCATTTGCAGCAGTGTTGTCTCAATTGTATTGATTCCAGTGTCCGGAGCTGCGTTGTCTTAATTGTTGTTGGTTTGATTTTTGCCCAGCAAGATTGGTTTAGATTTAGTATTAATCCTGTGGCGTTGTCTTATTCCTTTTAGCATTTGTCTTTTACGCACCATCCATGTCCGACTCCTTTTAGTGTTTTTTGTTCAGCAGTAAGGTCTTGTTCCTCAGAAATTTAAATTAGCATCCGCCAGCATTTAGTCATACATTCATCAACAGCAAAAAAGTCAGCATTGCCTGTCCAGCTAGAATCCTTAACATCTAAAATGAAACATCTAGCAGCGGGATAAAGAAAAGCCCCGGCGCAAGACGCTACCTAAGGCATCCTCGGTCCTGCTAGAATCCTTAACATCTAAAATGAAACATCTAGCAGCGGGATAAAGAAAAGCCCCGGTGCAAGGCGCTACCTAAGGCATCCTCGGTCCTGCTAGAATCCTTAACATCTAAAATGAAACATCTAGCAGCGGGATAAAGAAAAGCCCCGGCGCAAGGCGCTACCTAAGGCATCCTCGGTCCTGCTAGAATCCTTAACATCTAAAATGAAACATCTAGCAGCGGGATAAAGAAAAGCCCCGGTGCAAGGCGCTACCTAAGGCATCCTCGGTCCTGCTAGAAAGCCATTGGCTTTAACAAAAACAACAGAGAAATTACGTTATCCTAATGGGACTTCTCCGGTAGGTCTTCAGTTTTTCAAGAACCCAATCTAATCAGAGTCATCACTTGACAAGTCGTAGTGAGGTCTAAAATACACTTGTCTGGAACTCTCTCTTCCTCTAATTCTGTCAGATCCAATTCCAGATGTTGAAGGCATTGGTTCCTCTTCTTTTTCCATTTGAGACTTCATACAGACACATATGCAAGGGAATGTCAAACTTGGAACTTTGCAATATGTTGATGGGGAAGTACTAATGGCAGGAGAAGACACAATGGGATCCTCACACACTGTCCTTGGTGGACAGTTGAGGACAGGGGATGACAAAACAGAATCTTCACTGATTGGGGGACTGATGGCATAGATTGACATAATGGGACCTTCACATGGCAATCTTGGTGAGGGACTGAAGACAGGGGAGGACAGAATGGGATCCTCACATGCACTCTTAGGTGAAAGACTGATGGGTGAAAAAATGGGATCCACCCAGAATGGCATGGGCGAGGGACTGGAGACAGGGGAGGACTGAAAAGAATCCTCACACAATGTATTTGTGGAGGGACTGAGAACAGGTTCCTCTTCATCATCGCTGTTCCTGGACCTCTTGGCAGGGATCTCCTCTTCAGTACCACTGTCCCTGGTCCTCTTGGAGGGGAGCTCATCTCTAGGCTGCTGCTCCCTGGTGCTTTTAGCAGAGGGCTCCTCTTCAGCGTCACTGTCCCTGGTCCTCTTGGCAGGGGGCTCCTCTTCAGCGTCACTGTCCCTGGTCCTCTTGGCAGGGGGCTCCTCTTCAGCGTCACTGTCCCTGGTCCTCTTGGCAGGGGGCTCCTCTTCAGCGTCACTGTCCCTGGTCCTCTTGGCAGGGGGCTCCTTTTCATCAAAACTGTCCCTGGTCCTCTTGGCAGGGGGCTCCTCTTCAGAGTCACTGTCCCTGGTCCTCTTGGCAGGGGGCTCCTCTTCAGAGTCACTGTCCTTTGTCCTCTTTCTGCTTATGCCGGTCGCAGATGTCACACGAGTCACATCCCCTACCAAACCTACCTGATGACGTTGCGAGATACCAAAAGGTCTGCAGTCATCTGGACTCAAAACAGGCTCTTCAAGTGAGGTCAATTGAAAAATGCCCTCTTGAAGCTTCTGAGCCATCTCGAGCTCAGCGTAAGGACGGTCTACTGTTGGACTGCAGCTGGTAGTACTGATATTACCGTAACTGCTAGTCCAGTCACTACCTACCTCATCTTCACTGAAGACGGTAATAGAGCTACGACTGGAGCTGCTAATACAGCTACCACTGAAACTGCTAGCCCAGTCATCTTGACTGGAGCTACCACTGGAGCTGGTACTACAGTCAACAGACTGCGGAGGTGAACTACATTTCGACTCCTCTGCATGATCTCCAGAAACCATGTTGTCTGACATGATTTCTTGGAAAACATTTGACCACACCTTACCAAGATCCTTACCATCGTCTGGATGTTCCTTCAACGTTGGGGATCCGTCTGCTGGAAGACCTACACTATGAGCTGTGAAGGAAAACAAGAAAAAACCATCGTTCAGCATCAAGACCTTCACAAAAATCCAAAGCAATGTTTAAAGAGAACACTGAAATACCAAAATACACTAACCCAGGTTTGAGAATGTCTAAATATAAATTAAAGAAGTATGTGCTGTGTTGAGGACTTTTTAATAGCTAATAAAATACCTTTAATCTTACATTGTACCATTAGTGTGAATAAAATAAAACACTGCAACAAGTTACTCAGTTTACCCTCCTATAACTCTCACAAATCTTTGATGCTGCTGAACAGGTAAGTTTTATCTTAACAGACAAAACAAGAAACATGAGTCATTCATTACTATTAAACTTAAATTACTGCTTACATAACTTTAACACTATAAAAGAATTGAAAAATAATTAATGTTTCCATTAGAATTTTTAAATGACTAAAATGTTAACTGTAGTTAATTAAATTAAAATCCTCTGAGCTCCACAAATTTTCAGAATCACATCAACAGCTACTCTGACACCCCGTCAGTAAATCCTACAGTATGAATAAATACCTATATACCCCTACATATAGCCAACAGCAGAAATGTACATCTGTAAAAATCAGAGTCTAAAGACTGGGGATCTACTGTAAATAAACAGGCCAACATTCAAGTAACTTCTGAAAATGATACATCACTAAAATGCAATGGAACAAAACACTGTTTTCTGATCTTGAGTAATTACAATAAATAATTTAGTTACTTTGTGAAATCAATAGGCACACATTGATTGTTCTTTAGAGATTTTTTCTAAGAATAAAGTTGTCTGTTGTCATTTAATCAATGTATCCATGGAGACTACATATACTACATTTTCGAAAAGCTGGTTCCAAAACTTATTTTTTTTAAAAACAACTACAGTCAGCATTACTGACATTTTCCAAAATTTCAAACAACTAGCATATAAATCACAAAACAAATTCAATTAACTCACAAATATGTTGCATCCCAAAAATGCAAATTATACCTTCCTAAGTTTTTGTCTTTCTTAACTTTTTATTGAAGTCATTTTATATAATTTCCCCAATGTATCCATGGAAACTAAATATGGTTGGGCATTTTTCAAAAAAATGGACAAAGAACCATCCAGCTTGCCAAGAATTAGACACCAAAGTCATAAAAGCTAATTTTCACAAAGAAATCATTATTTTGTATTTGAAAATCAGCTTTGATTGATGATCACTACGACACAGACACACACGTGCGCGCGCACACACACACACACACACACACACATATAATGCTTATTACTGGGGCGACAGTGGTAGGAGTTTGCCCTGCAATGGCCTGCCTTTGTCGTTGTGTCCTTGGTCAAGACTCTTCTCCCACTTTCCTGCTGGTGTTGGTCAGAAGGGCCAATGGTTTGATATAACAGCTGTGGCTACAATCCATTAGCTTATCATCATCAGTGTGTGAACATGTGCATGAATGGAAATTAGTGATTTTATGTAAAGCCTCTTTGAGTGTTCTAATAAACCTCTACAAGTCTGATGTCATTGCCATGGAAACCAAACATGTTTTGTCAGGGTATTTAAAAAAAAACAGTTAAGAATAAGCTAGTTTTCCCATTTTGTTTTGTTGTTTTTTTTTTCCAAACCAGTATACCAATTTTTCTCAAACACTAGTGCTAACATCCCAGACATTTATCCACAAATTTCAATAAGCTAACACATAAGTCACTAAACTATTTAAATTAACTCACATATTTGTTTCATCCCACAAAAGCAAAAAAGACCTATTAAAGCTATATATTTCAAAGAAGTCAACAAAATTTCGAAGTATTGGACCACAAAGTCTTCAAACCTGATACTGTTAGATTAAATTTGACCGTTTTAGCTTTTTCTAATCAATTCACCATGTTAGCATTCCTGGCGATGCTAAAAACCCCAGATCAACATGTCCTTATCTTGAAAAAATAATAAAACTAAACAATTAAATCATAGTTTGTCATAGGGAAAATACATTTTTTAAAATGTTTTTTAAAGTAATATTAAATATTTAATGCGTATCCATGGATACCGAGTGTGTATCACGGCATTTTTCAAAAAATAACGGTCAAAAACAAACTAATTTTCCAAACAAAACAAAAAAAAAACAGGCTACATGTTTCTTTCTTCAAATAATAAAACTAAATTAAATTACAGGCTATCAAAGGGGAAAATACATGTTGTTAAATGTTTTTTTAAAGTAACATTAAATAGCTAATGTATTTTATTTAGCGTTTCCATGGAAACTGAATGTTTATCAGAGTATTTTTCAAAAAATAACGGTCACGAACCAACAAATTTTTTCAAGAATTTGACAGTAATTCAACTAATTTGACTATAATTAACTAAAATACATATGTTTCTTAAATCACTACACCAGTTTAACATTCCTGACATTTCCTGGAAATTCAGTCAAGAAAAAAACTCCTTAGTTGAGAAAGATCTATGCTAGCAAGAATGCTACTTGTCTTTTTTTATACAGCAGGCAATATTTCTTTTAAAAAAACGCACACAAACACAAAATAAACTAAACAATTCATTATTATTTTAGCAATAACTTGTTTTTGTTTAATAAAAATAGTAGAAGAATGATATGAACCTTCCAGCTGATCCCCCTGCGGGTCCTTCTCCTGGCCAGGATCCATCTTTCGTGGGTTTTGGGATTCTTCAGCAAGTGCGTAATTCACCAAGCGCTTCTTCAGCAAGTTTTGCAAAGTAGACTTCTCCACAGGTTCAAACCTTCCGAGGCGTTAGGCTCCTTCAGGCGTCTCCTTCAAAAGTCCCGTAGCAAAAGGAAAGAATTCAGAAGGTCGGCGTCATTTATAGGGTTTCCGACGCTAACGTCGTTTCCATGACTTTCATTGAAGAAGGCTCAATGACGAATGCACGCGCTGGTGCATTCGCGCAAATTGCACGTGCTTGCATCCATCTCCTGTTGCTGTTAGTTAATAATAAAGTTTAAAAAATGGCTGTGATAATTATTTTGTAATCAACTGCATTAGAATAATATTGTCTGAACAATAGGGCCCCAACTGCACAATGCTGCAGAGGCAACAAACAAAAAAACAAACAAACATAGTTTTAGCATGTATATTATTAAAAACAAAATCTAATCATGTATTTTTTATAAGTTATGGAAAGACTCAAACTTAAACGGTGATTTTGTTGTAGGCCAAGTTGTCTTACAACATGTCAGGGACATGAATAATGTTCAATGGATTTTAACATTTTGATCACAAGATGAACAGGGTATTTCTGAAGCGTATATAAATGTTGCTGCACAGTGCAGTCAGAGTTGTTTATGTCCAGCGGATGTCCAGGAGGTGGCAGCTCGCAGCCCACAGCTTCAAAGCTGTGCCATCATCTTCACCTGCCCTTCAGCTGTCTGCTCTAGCACAGTTCCTGGAAAAAGAGGAAGATTGAGGTAAAGATATTTAAAAAGGTGAATTATTAACTTTGCTGGCTACAGTGTTTTGGTTTTGTTGGTTTGTTTTTGTATGTTTGTCTTCATACTTGGTCTTTTATAAAATGTTTGTGTTTTTATCCACTTCATCTCACACAGTTCTGTTTCACCAGTTTTACTATATTATATAAAACACAGCATTATTTAATTTGTCTCACTGGTTTGTAGAATCCACCGGTCAGCATCTTATTCTCTGGTGTAAAGAAGCAGTAGATAGAGGTGGACGCTCCCTCTGCTGGGGTTTGGATCAAGAAACTCAAGATCTTAGCTATGTTACTTAATTGCATTAGAAAATGGCACCATGTGCCTGGAAAATACTCAACGCTGCATCTTTAAACAACAAAGCAACCATCTTCATCCCCCGTTCTTTTTTCCCCCATCCCATCCCGTCCTTCATCGTGTAAACCTTCTGTCACTCATGCAGCTATCCTCCTCTTCCAGAATATCCTCGTCTCCATCCTCTCTCCCCATGGCAACGCTCTGCTCTGGAACTTGCTTGAACACTGCCTGTGGCTGTGCAGGATTAACTCTAAATTTATATTGTTCAGCTTCAGTAATTTCATGCATCCCGGCACCGCACTCAAATTCTTCTTGGCTACACCTAGCTTCTTCATACTGTAGCTCATTTCTTGAAAGCATCTCCTCACCTTCTCTATCAACACATATAAAGTGAACCTGATCTGCAGAGCTTTTTTTCTTCAGAGTTAAACCAAACTGCTGCTTTCCCATATGTTCATGGTATGGATCACAAACGTTATCCCTTTTCAGTAATTGCTACCCTGCATGTCATGCCTGCATTTCCAAATGCTCTTTGGAAAAGTCAAGAGTCGTTTGTTTGAATCAATTGGATTATTTGTGCAATTTTTTTTGACCACTAAATATGCCACGGTCTATTAGTGGTATTCTGATGAAGTGGAAGTGACTGGGAAGGACAGAAATTCAGCCGTGAAGTGGTAAACCAAGTAAAACCATAGGGTGGGGTCAGCAGTTGACCCCTTTCTGTGGGGGTCATCTACCACCAAACCACTAAACATATAAAAACTTAGTGGACGTTTATGCTAAAACCCCAAACACAAAAAAATATAGTAAGCTAATGTTAAGCATAAAAAAGCAGACGCTAACACTAAACACAAATAAATTGTAAAAATATTGTAAGATAATGTTATGTACAAAAAAGCAGAACCGAACACTAGACCTCTAAGCTCATTAAAAGTATCAGAAACTAACACTAAACACAAATAAATTGTAAAAATATTGTAAGATAACGATATGTACAAAAAAGTAGAACCGAACACTAGACCTCTAAGCTCATTAAAAGTATCAGAAACTAACACTAAACACAAAAAGCTAATGCTAACCACTAAAGACGACCGTCTCTCCAGTCTGGTCTCGCAGACTGCAAAGTCCTCAAGTTCAGTTTTGGACTCTTATTTTGCTACAACTCTAAAGTTTTAGAAATACAGTCACCATAGTCAAAAGCAGATGACATAACATATATAGTTAATCCAAATTATGAATCTGGGTAACATTTTGTGGCACTAATTGGTTTAAAAGGATCACGCTGAAAAATGTCCGTCATCCTGAAATTCAAGTGGTTTTTGGGAAATATGAAAAACTTACGACCTGAAAGGGAAAGATACAAACTGTTATGTTTATTCATATTTGAACGATTTTTACAGTAATATGCTGCACTATGTAAACTAAGCATGGAAGGTCACTCAAGTTAGTGTGTGTGTGTGTGTGGGTGTGTGTGTGGATGCAAGTTCTCCCAGTTCTCTCTACAAACAACCAATCAGACGCATGAGGAGGGTTTTAGCGCTGTCAATCACAATCTTTAGCCGTCAGTAGTCGGTCAGGGAGGAGGAGGAGATTCATCTTTTCACAGATTATCTGTCTCATAACAAACTGTCATGACAAGAAAGCAAGGCAGTTGCATGCCTTTAAAATTGTGCCGCTTTTTATGGGTCAAATAGACTCAACAAATTGTAACAGCAGGGGGGCCAAATTTAATTTTTTGTCATGGGGCCCAAGTTTCGTGGTGGCGCCCTGCTCCATAGATAGATATCAATCTATCTATACAGACAGAGAGATGTTTGTATCTTGTTCTTGGTGTATAAATATCTGGTTTCAACTGTCCCTCTTTTTTTTTTTAGGTGGCCATGTTTTAAGTTTTTTGTCTTCTGTGGTCAAAATCTAGGGACAGTTCAAATGTTCTGCTTTTCATGTGGAAAAATGTTCGGTTCTTGGCACAAGGTGAAGACATCAGTAAATAGTCTTGAAGTTCTCTTGGTTCAACCAGCCATAGATGGAAATACCAGCTAGTTATCAGTAAATATATTCTGATTTTGATTTTTGAATATTTTAAAATTAACATACTTTACTGTACATTACTTTTGAGTACACTATTTATATTCTACTTTTAATAACTCCACAGTACTTGCGTTGAATTTTTGCCTTTACAGCATTTTACTCTGTTTTTACATATTTTATCTTCTATCTTCATGTGAACCGAACTGCTTTAATTGTTAGTTTAGCTCCTGAATTTCTCCATTGTTGGACAGTAAAAGAATTTCTATTCTGCTCTATTTTGTTTTACAGGGTCGGTGCTGGACTCGCTCTCAGAAGAGGATCTGATTAAGATGTACTTTCATGACGGCTACAGTCATGCAGAAGTTTTGGATTTCTTATCAACAGTTCACAATGTTCAAATGAGACTTTGCTCTTTAAAGAGCAAATTTAAAAAGTTATCAATTTTATGGAAACCAATGATGTCATTCTAGAGAGTTTGTGTCTTTTCTGCTGAAATTTTTCTTCATTTACTATAACTTTGGTTTGTTGTTAGTCCCAGTTCTGGATGATCTGAAGCAGAGACACGTCTTTAGTGGCAGTCATGAACAGACATGGTTTGTGTTCATGGGTTTGCTGCAATGTGACACTGATGAAAGCAAGAAAAGATGGACTACAAATACCATCAGTCCTGCTAAACAGTCTCACTGTTCATCTGTTAAACCGGATGTCATGTACCACCTACCTAACAAGATTTTTGTTGTTGTTTTTCTCATTTATTTAATTAATATCTGGTTAATTTGTTGCCTGTTTGGCAGCTTTCGAAAATAATATGTCATAAAAAAAATTAAAAAAAATCAGCCATGTGTTAATAATATGTCACTTTTTATTGGAACAGTTTCTGATGACATAAACATTTTCATTTCTAATATTTATATGTAAATACAATTAAACATTACAACAGTTTTCAACAATAGTCGTAGCAGTTGGTAGTGACAGTTGAATGAAGAAATATAAATATATAACTAAACTATGTGTCCTGTTTTGATGCATATTTTACTCCTGGGTTTGGCAGAACAGACTGTAGGTTCCCAGACTCCCAGGAGGAATTGGGACAGTTTATGACCGAGTCAATCAGCAGTCAATGTGGCCATGACCGTCTTTAGGGACAGTTTGAGGACCTCCAGAGACAGTGGCCTAGTGCATCCACTAACTTGGGAATCCTATGTGGAAAACTACACAAGACTAGAAAACATGGTGGACTTGGAAATAAATGAGTCTAAAATTTAAAGGTTGTCAAACAACCACAATGCAGCAGAGTCAGAACTTTGACAGAGCAGGTTTCACAAGTTAACATCTGCCTTCACAGGCCAACATCCACATTTATGTTTTGTGATTCTGTATTTGAACTTAATAAAGTCCAAAGAGTTTTGTAATTCAAAGTTCATGTCTTCTTTGAAACTGATCGTATGTCTTGGGCTTTGGTATCTTGTCAGAGTTTGAACAGGAAAGCGAGGTTTGGTCTGTCTCAAGGAGAATCCTAGCAGTCTGGTTTCTTCTTGTCGTCTGGTGCTGCCCTTTTCGCTGAGCTGAACTTCAAAGATTTCCTCTCACATTTCTGATGTCAGCTTTTCCGCACACAAAGGGCCTGAACACAGAAGCATGAAGCTCCAAAGCATAAATGAAATCCAGGGTTGAAAGGCCATCCTTGAATCTAGAAAACATTTAGTACAAACATCACTTACTGATGCTAAAAAGAGCATGTTATCAAATGGATGTGTTTTACAGTCATACATAAACATTAATATCTCTAATCTTGTTTTTTGTTTAGCACAGCAAATATTGCAAAGCACTTGAATCAGGTTCTTACTTATTTGTCTGCTGGCTACTGTCGATTCTTACCCTACATTCACTTGTTTTAACTGCAACAAAATAGTAACTAAATTAACATAGTTGAAAAAATCTTGGTTTGTTATTGAAGGACCTACTTCACATGGTCTCTGTCTCTTTATGTTGTGTCCTGTCCTCAGCCGTCCCCCTGTTCCATCAGGAAACATTTTTATTGATTTCCAGCAGGATTTTCTGCGTCTCCTCAGTCCTCTGTGTCTTCTCTCTCCTCATTAGTCAAAAGTTGTTGTCTTGTCTCGCTGATGTTGGAGAATCAACACATAATCAGACACACATTCAGTCTAAATAACAGATGATTGAAGGAGACTTTCTGATCAAGTCATCATCATGTCCTCACCTTTTCCACAATCTCTTCCAACCAGTAGATCAGCAGGTGGAGCAGGTCTTCTGTTTTATTTGTTGGTCAACTCAAGTCATGTGACATGAGTTGACAGAGAAATGAAATAAAGAGAAAAGACAACAGAGTTAAAGAGGAAAATAATCATGGACAGCAGACAGAACCAGTTTGTAACTTTCAGCTCAACTCTATGCAGCTCCATCTGAAATGTTTAGTTATGTTTTGTAGATAGAAATGTTCTTACTTTTTTCGTCAACTGGGTTCTCTTATCTTCCTCCACCTGACAGACGGTGTTGAAGGTGGAGGATTCCAGGCTCAGGAGATCCAACCTGGGATGATCAGAACATCAGAGATTTGAGAAGTTTGGATCTTGGATCAGAGACTAGTATCTGTAGTTTTTAAAGTCTATTCTCTTTTTGTGATCTTTCTGTGTTGCAACACATGAATATGGCCATAGAAACTATTTGTTTTATGAGATTAATAGTTTATTTTCCTTCCCTCTGACCCTGTTCTCTAGTTTCCCTCTGCATAAAAGCTCTTAATTAAATCCCTCAATCACAAATTCTGTCTATCTTCTCCTCTGTCTTCTAATTTCTTATTTGATGCTTTAATTAAGTCTCTAATACAAAATATTATCAGGAAAACTTTCCTTACTTAATGTAAATTTGAACTCTATATGGAGGAACACTTTCTACTAATAGTGAATTTCTTTCTATGTTTATTTAGTAAAGCTGATGGTCCCAGTGCCAGCAGGAGGCCAGCAGTATTACGTGTTGTGGAATGCAAAAACTTACAAACAGGAACCAGGAGGACAGGAACCACATGGACAACCACGAAAGAATCCAGCGATGAGCAGCTAAAACCTGGAAGATTAAAACTGGGAGACTGGATTAATGAAGGTACAGGTGAGAACAATTTACTATATTAGAGCGCACCGTGTGGGGAAGCACCGCTATTACACCCTGAAACTTGGCATTTATTTCTGTCTTTTTCTTTTATCCTTAAAGATTTTAATTTGTACTCCGCGGGGTTGTTTTAATTCCTCTACATTTTAATTTGTCCACCGTGACATCATATTAGTCCTAAAAGATTTAAATTTCTCACTACTTGAGAAGCGTTGTCTCCATCCTTAGAGAAATGAATTTGTCCAGAAAAGCGTTGTCTCTTCTCAGTCTTAAGAGATTTTAGGTTTGACACCCAGCAGCATTACTTACTTTTAAAATTATCGCCTGAGTTTAAATGTCTTGCTCATTTTAACATGTGGCCTTGAGGGTTTTGGAATCCAGCCGCCAAATGATTGATCCGTGGATCAACAGTTCATATCCGGGATCCAAAGGTCCTGCCTATTTCTCTCTTCCTCTTTCATCTATGAACATTTAAATTAACTCCCGTTGTTACTGTTATTTCATACGTAAAACGCTTCACTCCCTGTGGATTTTATAATGTCCAGACCAGAATGATTATAACTTTAAAACCGCTGTTTCAATCCGTTTACACCAGAGCTCAACCGATTATATTGTATTGCATATTATATTGAATTTATTATGTCTTAAAAATTAGAACTGTCAGAAATATTGTTTAAATTTTAGAGTTTCATTTGCAGCAGTGTTGTCTCAATTGTATTGATTCCAGTGTCCGGAGCTGCGTTGTCTTAATTGTTGTTGGTTTGATTTTTGCCCAGCAAGATTGGTTTAGATTTAGTATTAATCCTGTGGCGTTGTCTTATTCCTTTTAGCATTTGTCTTTTACGCACCATCCATGTCCGACTCCTTTTAGTGTTTTTTGTTCAGCAGTAAGGTCTTGTTCCTCAGAAATTTAAATTAGCATCCGCCAGCATTTAGTCATACATTCATCAACAGCAAAAAAGTCAGCATTGCCTGTCCAGCTAGAATCCTTAACATCTAAAATGAAACATCTAGCAGCGGGATAAAGAAAAGCCCCGGCGCAAGACGCTACCTAAGGCATCCTCGGTCCTGCTAGAATCCTTAACATCTAAAATGAAACATCTAGCAGCGGGATAAAGAAAAGCCCCGGCGCAAGGCGCTACCTAAGGCATCCTCGGTCCTGCTAGAATCCTTAACATCTAAAATGAAACATCTAGCAGCGGGATAAAGAAAAGCCCCGGTGCAAGGCGCTACCTAAGGCATCCTCGGTCCTGCTAGAAAGCCATTGGCTTTAACAAAAACAACAGAGAAATTACGTTATCCTAATGGGACTTCTCCGGTAGGTCTTCAGTTTTTCAAGAACCCAATCTAATCAGAGTCATCACTTGACAAGTCGTAGTGAGGTCTAAAATACACTTGTCTGGAACTCTCTCTTCCTCTAATTCTGTCAGATCCAATTCCAGATGTTGAAGGCATTGGTTCCTCTTCTTTTTCCATTTGAGACTTCATACAGACACATATGCAAGGGAATGTCAAACTTGGAACTTTGCAATATGTTGATGGGGAAGTACTAATGGCAGGAGAAGACACAATGGGATCCTCACACACTGTCCTTGGTGGACAGTTGAGGACAGGGGATGACAAAACAGAATCTTCACTGATTGGGGGACTGATGGCATAGATTGACATAATGGGACCTTCACATGGCAATCTTGGTGAGGGACTGAAGACAGGGGAGGACAGAATGGGATCCTCACATGCACTCTTAGGTGAAAGACTGATGGGTGAAAAAATGGGATCCACCCAGAATGGCATGGGCGAGGGACTGGAGACAGGGGAGGACTGAAAAGAATCCTCACACAATGTATTTGTGGAGGGACTGAGAACAGGTTCCTCTTCATCATCGCTGTTCCTGGACCTCTTGGCAGGGATCTCCTCTTCAGTACCACTGTCCCTGGTCCTCTTGGAGGGGAGCTCATCTCTAGGCTGCTGCTCCCTGGTGCTTTTAGCAGAGGGCTCCTCTTCAGCGTCACTGTCCCTGGTCCTCTTGGCAGGGGGCTCCTCTTCAGCGTCACTGTCCCTGGTCCTCTTGGCAGGGGGCTCCTCTTCAGCGTCACTGTCCCTGGTCCTCTTGGCAGGGGGCTCCTCTTCAGCATCACTGTCCCTGGTCCTCTTGGCAGGGGGCTCCTTTTCATCAAAACTGTCCCTGGTCCTCTTGGCAGGGGGCTCCTCTTCAGAGTCACTGTCCCTGGTCCTCTTGGCAGGGGGCTCCTCTTCAGCATCACTGTCCCTGGTCCTCTTGGCAGGGGGCTCCTCTTCAGAGTCACTGTCCTTTGTCCTCTTTCTGCTTATGCCGGTCGCAGATGTCACACGAGTCACATCCCCTACCAAACCTACCTGATGACGTTGCGAGATACCAAAAGGTCTGCAGTCATCTGGACTCAAAACAGGCTCTTCAAGTGAGGTCAATTGAAAAATGCCCTCTTGAAGCTTCTGAGCCATCTCGAGCTCAGCGTAAGGACGGTCTACTGTTGGACTGCAGCTGGTAGTACTGATATTACCGTAACTGCTAGTCCAGTCACTACCTACCTCATCTTCACTGAAGACGGTAATAGAGCTACGACTGGAGCTGCTAATACAGCTACCACTGAAACTGCTAGCCCAGTCATCTTGACTGGAGCTACCACTGGAGCTGGTACTACAGTCAACAGACTGCGGAGGTGAACTACACCTCGACTCCTCTGCATGATCTCCAGAAACCATGTTGTCTGACATGATTTCTTGGAAAACATTTGACCACACCTTACCAAGATCCTTACCATCGTCTGGATGTTCCTTCAACGTTGGGGATCCGTCTGCTGGAAGACCTACACTATGAGCTGTGAAGGAAAACAAGAAAAAACCATCGTTCAGCATCAAGACCTTCACAAAAATCCAAAGCAATGTTTAAAGAGAACACTGAAATACCAAAATACACTAACCCAGGTTTGAGAATGTCTAAATATAAATTAAAGAAGTATGTGCTGTGTTGAGGACTTTTTAATAGCTAATAAAATACCTTTAATCTTACATTGTACCATTAGTGTGAATAAAATAAAACACTGCAACAAGTTACTCAGTTTACCCTCCTATAACTCTCACAAATCTTTGATGCTGCTGAACAGGTAAGTTTTATCTTAACAGACAAAACAAGAAACATGAGTCATTCATTACTATTAAACTTAAATTACTGCTTACATAACTTTAACACTATAAAAGAATTGAAAAATAATTAATGTTTCCATTAGAATTTTTAAATGACTAAAATGTTAACTGTAGTTAATTAAATTAAAATCCTCTGAGCTCCACAAATTTTCAGAATCACATCAACAGCTACTCTGACACCCCGTCAGTAAATCCTACAGTATGAATAAATACCTATATACCCCTACATATAGCCAACAGCAGAAATGTACATCTGTAAAAATCAGAGTCTAAAGACTGGGGATCTACTGTAAATAAACAGGCCAACATTCAAGTAACTTCTGAAAATGATACATCACTAAAATGCAATGGAACAAAACACTGTTTTCTGATCTTGAGTAATTACAATAAATAATTTAGTTACTTTGTGAAATCAATAGGCACACATTGATTGTTCTTTAGAGATTTTTTCTAAGAATAAAGTTGTCTGTTGTCATTTAATCAATGTATCCATGGAGACTACATATACTACATTTTCGAAAAGCTGGTTCCAAAACTTATTTTTTTTAAAAACAACTACAGTCAGCATTACTGACATTTTCCAAAATTTCAAACAACTAGCATATAAATCACAAAACAAATTCAATTAACTCACAAATATGTTGCATCCCAAAAATGCAAATTATACCTTCCTAAGTTTTTGTCTTTCTTAACTTTTTATTGAAGTCATTTTATATAATTTCCCCAATGTATCCATGGAAACTAAATATGGTTGGGCATTTTTCAAAAAAATGGACAAAGAACCATCCAGCTTGCCAAGAATTAGACACCAAAGTCATAAAAGCTAATTTTCACAAAGAAATCATTATTTTGTATTTGAAAATCAGCTTTGATTGATGATCACTACGACACAGACACACACGTGCGCGCGCACACACACACACACACACACACACATATAATGCTTATTACTGGGGCGACAGTGGTAGGAGTTTGCCCTGCAATGGCCTGCCTTTGTCGTTGTGTCCTTGGTCAAGACTCTTCTCCCACTTTCCTGCTGGTGTTGGTCAGAAGGGCCAATGGTTTGATATAACAGCTGTGGCTACAATCCATTAGCTTATCATCATCAGTGTGTGAACATGTGCATGAATGGAAATTAGTGATTTTATGTAAAGCCTCTTTGAGTGTTCTAATAAACCTCTACAAGTCTGATGTCATTGCCATGGAAACCAAACATGTTTTGTCAGGGTATTTAAAAAAAAACAGTTAAGAATAAGCTAGTTTTCCCATTTTGTTTTGTTGTTTTTTTTTTCCAAACCAGTATACCAATTTTTCTCAAACACTAGTGCTAACATCCCAGACATTTATCCACAAATTTCAATAAGCTAACACATAAGTCACTAAACTATTTAAATTAACTCACATATTTGTTTCATCCCACAAAAGCAAAAAAGACCTATTAAAGCTATATATTTCAAAGAAGTCAACAAAATTTCGAAGTATTGGACCACAAAGTCTTCAAACCTGATACTGTTAGATTAAATTTGACCGTTTTAGCTTTTTCTAATCAATTCACCATGTTAGCATTCCTGGCGATGCTAAAAACCCCAGATCAACATGTCCTTATCTTGAAAAAATAATAAAACTAAACAATTAAATCATAGTTTGTCATAGGGAAAATACATTTTTTAAAATGTTTTTTAAAGTAATATTAAATATTTAATGCGTATCCATGGATACCGAGTGTGTATCACGGCATTTTTCAAAAAATAACGGTCAAAAACAAACTAATTTTCCAAACAAAACAAAAAAAAAAACAGGCTACATGTTTCTTTCTTCAAATAATAAAACTAAATTAAATTACAGGCTATCAAAGGGGAAAATACATGTTGTTAAATGTTTTTTTAAAGTAACATTAAATAGCTAATGTATTTTATTTAGCGTTTCCATGGAAACTGAATGTTTATCAGAGTATTTTTCAAAAAATAACGGTCACGAACCAACAAATTTTTTCAAGAATTTGACAGTAATTCAACTAATTTGACTATAATTAACTAAAATACATATGTTTCTTAAATCACTACACCAGTTTAACATTCCTGACATTTCCTGGAAATTCAGTCAAGAAAAAAACTCCTTAGTTGAGAAAGATCTATGCTAGCAAGAATGCTACTTGTCTTTTTTTATACAGCAGGCAATATTTCTTTTAAAAAAACGCACACAAACACAAAATAAACTAAACAATTCATTATTATTTTAGCAATAACTTGTTTTTGTTTAATAAAAATAGTAGAAGAATGATATGAACCTTCCAGCTGATCCCCCTGCGGGTCCTTCTCCTGGCCAGGATCCATCTTTCGTGGGTTTTGGGATTCTTCAGCAAGTGCGTAATTCACCAAGCGCTTCTTCAGCAAGTTTTGCAAAGTAGACTTCTCCACAGGTTCAAACCTTCCGAGGCGTTAGGCTCCTTCAGGCGTCTCCTTCAAAAGTCCCGTAGCAAAAGGAAAGAATTCAGAAGGTCGGCGTCATTTATAGGGTTTCCGACGCTAACGTCGTTTCCATGACTTTCATTGAAGAAGGCTCAATGACGAATGCACGCGCTGGTGCATTCGCGCAAATTGCACGTGCTTGCATCCATCTCCTGTTGCTGTTAGTTAATAATAAAGTTTAAAAAATGGCTGTGATAATTATTTTGTAATCAACTGCATTAGAATAATATTGTCTGAACAATAGGGCCCCAACTGCACAATGCTGCAGAGGCAACAAACAAAAAAACAAACAAACATAGTTTTAGCATGTATATTATTAAAAACAAAATCTAATCATGTATTTTTTATAAGTTATGGAAAGACTCAAACTTAAACGGTGATTTTGTTGTAGGCCAAGTTGTCTTACAACATGTCAGGGACATGAATAATGTTCAATGGATTTTAACATTTTGATCACAAGATGAACAGGGTATTTCTGAAGCGTATATAAATGTTGCTGCACAGTGCAGTCAGAGTTGTTTATGTCCAGCGGATGTCCAGGAGGTGGCAGCTCGCAGCCCACAGCTTCAAAGCTGTGCCATCATCTTCACCTGCCCTTCAGCTGTCTGCTCTAGCACAGTTCCTGGAAAAAGAGGAAGATTGAGGTAAAGATATTTAAAAAGGTGAATTATTAACTTTGCTGGCTACAGTGTTTTGGTTTTGTTGGTTTGTTTTTGTATGTTTGTCTTCATACTTGGTCTTTTATAAAATGTTTGTGTTTTTATCCACTTCATCTCACACAGTTCTGTTTCACCAGTTTTACTATATTATATAAAACACAGCATTATTTAATTTGTCTCACTGGTTTGTAGAATCCACCGGTCAGCATCTTATTCTCTGGTGTAAAGAAGCAGTAGATAGAGGTGGACGCTCCCTCTGCTGGGGTTTGGATCAAGAAACTCAAGATCTTAGCTATGTTACTTAATTGCATTAGAAAATGGCACCATGTGCCTGGAAAATACTCAACGCTGCATCTTTAAACAACAAAGCAACCATCTTCATCCCCCGTTCTTTTTTCCCCCATCCCATCCCGTCCTTCATCGTGTAAACCTTCTGTCACTCATGCAGCTATCCTCCTCTTCCAGAATATCCTCGTCTCCATCCTCTCTCCCCATGGCAACGCTCTGCTCTGGAACTTGCTTGAACACTGCCTGTGGCTGTGCAGGATTAACTCTAAATTTATATTGTTCAGCTTCAGTAATTTCATGCATCCCGGCACCGCACTCAAATTCTTCTTGGCTACACCTAGCTTCTTCATACTGTAGCTCATTTCTTGAAAGCATCTCCTCACCTTCTCTATCAACACATATAAAGTGAACCTGATCTGCAGAGCTTTTTTTCTTCAGAGTTAAACCAAACTGCTGCTTTCCCATATGTTCATGGTATGGATCACAAACGTTATCCCTTTTCAGTAATTGCTACCCTGCATGTCATGCCTGCATTTCCAAATGCTCTTTGGAAAAGTCAAGAGTCGTTTGTTTGAATCAATTGGATTATTTGTGCAATTTTTTTTGACCACTAAATATGCCACGGTCTATTAGTGGTATTCTGATGAAGTGGAAGTGACTGGGAAGGACAGAAATTCAGCCGTGAAGTGGTAAACCAAGTAAAACCATAGGGTGGGGTCAGCAGTTGACCCCTTTCTGTGGGGGTCATCTACCACCAAACCACTAAACATATAAAAACTTAGTGGACGTTTATGCTAAAACCCCAAACACAAAAAAATATAGTAAGCTAATGTTAAGCATAAAAAAGCAGACGCTAACACTAAACACAAATAAATTGTAAAAATATTGTAAGATAATGTTATGTACAAAAAAGCAGAACCGAACACTAGACCTCTAAGCTCATTAAAAGTATCAGAAACTAACACTAAACACAAATAAATTGTAAAAATATTGTAAGATAACGATATGTACAAAAAAGTAGAACCGAACACTAGACCTCTAAGCTCATTAAAAGTATCAGAAACTAACACTAAACACAAAAAGCTAATGCTAACCACTAAAGACGACCGTCTCTCCAGTCTGGTCTCGCAGACTGCAAAGTCCTCAAGTTCAGTTTTGGACTCTTATTTTGCTACAACTCTAAAGTTTTAGAAATACAGTCACCATAGTCAAAAGCAGATGACATAACATATATAGTTAATCCAAATTATGAAACTGGGTAACATTTTGTGGCACTAATTGGTTTAAAAGGATCACGCTGAAAAATGTCCGTCATCCTGAAATTCAAGTGGTTTTTGGGAAATATGAAAAACTTACGACCTGAAAGGGAAAGATACAAACTGTTATGTTTATTCATATTTGAACGATTTTTACAGTAATATGCTGCACTATGTAAACTAAGCATGGAAGGTCACTCAAGTTAGTGTGTGTGTGTGTGTGGGTGTGTGTGTGGATGCAAGTTCTCCCAGTGCTCTCTACAAACAACCAATCAGACGCATGAGGAGGGTTTTAGCGCTGTCAATCACAATCTTTAGCCGTCAGTAGTCGGTCAGGGAGGAGGAGGAGATTCATCTTTTCACAGATTATCTGTCTCATAACAAACTGTCATGACAAGAAAGCAAGGCAGTTGCATGCCTTTAAAATTGTGCCGCTTTTTATGGGTCAAATAGACTCAACAAATTGTAACAGCAGGGGGGCCAAATTTAATTTTTTGTCATGGGGCCCAAGTTTCGTGGTGGCGCCCTGCTCCATAGATAGATATCAATCTATCTATACAGACAGAGAGATGTTTGTATCTTGTTCTTGGTGTATAAATATCTGGTTTCAACTGTCCCTCTTTTTTTTTTTAGGTGGCCATGTTTTAAGTTTTTTGTCTTCTGTGGTCAAAATCTAGGGACAGTTCAAATGTTCTGCTTTTCATGTGGAAAAATGTTCGGTTCTTGGCACAAGGTGAAGACATCAGTAAATAGTCTTGAAGTTCTCTTGGTTCAACCAGCCATAGATGGAAATACCAGCTAGTTATCAGTAAATATATTCTGATTCTGATTTTTGAATATTTTAAAATTAACATACTTTACTGTACATTACTTTTGAGTACACTATTTATATTCTACTTTTAATAACTCCACAGTACTTGCGTTGAATTTTTGCCTTTACAGCATTTTACTCTGTTTTTACATATTTTATCTTCTATCTTCATGTGAACCGAACTGCTTTAATTGTTAGTTTAGCTCCTGAATTTCTCCATTGTTGGACAGTAAAAGAATTTCTATTCTGCTCTATTTTGTTTTACAGGGTCGGTGCTGGACTCGCTCTCAGAAGAGGATCTGATTAAGATGTACTTTCATGACGGCTACAGTCATGCAGAAGTTTTGGATTTCTTATCAACAGTTCACAATGTTCAAATGAGACTTTGCTCTTTAAAGAGCAAATTTAAAAAGTTATCAATTTTATGGAAACCAATGATGTCATTCTAGAGAGTTTGTGTCTTTTCTGCTGAAATTTTTCTTCATTTACTATAACTTTGGTTTGTTGTTAGTCCCAGTTCTGGATGATCTGAAGCAGAGACACGTCTTTAGTGGCAGTCATGAACAGACACGGTTTGTGTTCATGGGTTTGCTGCAATGTGACACTGATGAAAGCAAGAAAAGATGGACTACAAATACCATCAGTCCTGCTAAACAGTCTCACTGTTCATCTGTTAAACCGGATGTCATGTACCACCTACCTAACAAGATTTTTGTTGTTGTTTTTCTCATTTATTTAATTAATATCTGGTTAATTTGTTGCCTGTTTGGCAGCTTTCGAAAATAATATGTCATAAAAAAAATTAAAAAAAATCAGCCATGTGTTAATAATATGTCACTTTTTATTGGAACAGTTTCTGATGACATAAACATTTTCATTTCTAATATTTATATGTAAATACAATTAAACATTACAACAGTTTTCAACAATAGTCGTAGCAGTTGGTAGTGACAGTTGAATGAAGAAATATAAATATATAACTAAACTATGTGTCCTGTTTTGATGCATATTTTACTCCTGGGTTTGGCAGAACAGACTGTAGGTTCCCAGACTCCCAGGAGGAATTGGGACAGTTTATGACCGAGTCAATCAGCAGTCAATGTGGCCATGACCGTCTTTAGGGACAGTTTGAGGACCTCCAGAGACAGTGGCCTAGTGCATCCACTAACTTGGGAATCCTATGTGGAAAACTACACAAGACTAGAAAACATGGTGGACTTGGAAATAAATGAGTCTAAAATTTAAAGGTTGTCAAACAACCACAATGCAGCAGAGTCAGAACTTTGACAGAGCAGGTTTCACAAGTTAACATCTGCCTTCACAGGCCAACATCCACATTTATGTTTTGTGATTCTGTATTTGAACTTAATAAAGTCCAAAGAGTTTTGTAATTCAAAGTTCATGTCTTCTTTGAAACTGATCGTATGTCTTGGGCTTTGGTATCTTGTCAGAGTTTGAACAGGAAAGCGAGGTTTGGTCTGTCTCAAGGAGAATCCTAGCAGTCTGGTTTCTTCTTGTCGTCTGGTGCTGCCCTTTTCGCTGAGCTGAACTTCAAAGATTTCCTCTCACATTTCTGATGTCAGCTTTTCCGCACACAAAGGGCCTGAACACAGAAGCATGAAGCTCCAAAGCATAAATGAAATCCAGGGTTGAAAGGCCATCCTTGAATCTAGAAAACATTTAGTACAAACATCACTTACTGATGCTAAAAAGAGCATGTTATCAAATGGATGTGTTTTACAGTCATACATAAACATTAATATCTCTAATCTTGTTTTTTGTTTAGCACAGCAAATATTGCAAAGCACTTGAATCAGGTTCTTACTTATTTGTCTGCTGGCTACTGTCGATTCTTACCCTACATTCACTTGTTTTAACTGCAACAAAATAGTAACTAAATTAACATAGTTGAAAAAATCTTGGTTTGTTATTGAAGGACCTACTTCACATGGTCTCTGTCTCTTTATGTTGTGTCCTGTCCTCAGCCGTCCCCCTGTTCCATCAGGAAACATTTTTATTGATTTCCAGCAGGATTTTCTGCGTCTCCTCAGTCCTCTGTGTCTTCTCTCTCCTCATTAGTCAAAAGTTGTTGTCTTGTCTCGCTGATGTTGGAGAATCAACACATAATCAGACACACATTCAGTCTAAATAACAGATGATTGAAGGAGACTTTCTGATCAAGTCATCATCATGTCCTCACCTTTTCCACAATCTCTTCCAACCAGTAGATCAGCAGGTGGAGCAGGTCTTCTGTTTTATTTGTTGGTCAACTCAAGTCATGTGACATGAGTTGACAGAGAAATGAAATAAAGAGAAAAGACAACAGAGTTAAAGAGGAAAATAATCATGGACAGCAGACAGAACCAGTTTGTAACTTTCAGCTCAACTCTATGCAGCTCCATCTGAAATGTTTAGTTATGTTTTGTAGATAGAAATGTTCTTACTTTTTTCGTCAACTGGGTTCTCTTATCTTCCTCCACCTGACAGACGGTGTTGAAGGTGGAGGATTCCAGGCTCAGGAGATCCAACCTGGGATGATCAGAACATCAGAGATTTGAGAAGTTTGGATCTTGGATCAGAGACTAGTATCTGTAGTTTTTAAAGTCTATTCTCTTTTTGTGATCTTTCTGTGTTGCAACACATGAATATGGCCATAGAAACTATTTGTTTTATGAGATTAATAGTTTATTTTCCTTCCCTCTGACCCTGTTCTCTAGTTTCCCTCTGCATAAAAGCTCTTAATTAAATCCCTCAATCACAAATTCTGTCTATCTTCTCCTCTGTCTTCTAATTTCTTATTTGATGCTTTAATTAAGTCTCTAATACAAAATATTATCAGGAAAACTTTCCTTACTTAATGTAAATTTGAACTCTATATGGAGGAACACTTTCTACTAATAGTGAATTTCTTTCTATGTTTATTTAGTAAAGCTGATGGTCCCAGTGCCAGCAGGAGGCCAGCAGTATTACGTGTTGTGGAATGCAAAAACTTACAAACAGGAACCAGGAGGACAGGAACCACATGGACAACCACGAAAGAATCCAGCGATGAGCAGCTAAAACCTGGAAGATTAAAACTGGGAGACTGGATTAATGAAGGTACAGGTGAGAACAATTTACTATATTAGAGCGCACCGTGTGGGGAAGCACCGCTATTACACCCTGAAACTTGGCATTTATTTCTGTCTTTTTCTTTTATCCTTAAAGATTTTAATTTGTACTCCGCGGGGTTGTTTTAATTCCTCTACATTTTAATTTGTCCACCGTGACATCATATTAGTCCTAAAAGATTTAAATTTCTCACTACTTGAGAAGCGTTGTCTCCATCCTTAGAGAAATGAATTTGTCCAGAAAAGCGTTGTCTCTTCTCAGTCTTAAGAGATTTTAGGTTTGACACCCAGCAGCATTACTTACTTTTAAAATTATCGCCTGAGTTTAAATGTCTTGCTCATTTTAACATGTGGCCTTGAGGGTTTTGGAATCCAGCCGCCAAATGATTGATCCGTGGATCAACAGTTCATATCCGGGATCCAAAGGTCCTGCCTATTTCTCTCTTCCTCTTTCATCTATGAACATTTAAATTAACTCCCGTTGTTACTGTTATTTCATACGTAAAACGCTTCACTCCCTGTGGATTTTATAATGTCCAGACCAGAATGATTATAACTTTAAAACCGCTGTTTCAATCCGTTTACACCAGAGCTCAACCGATTATATTGTATTGCATATTATATTGAATTTATTATGTCTTAAAAATTAGAACTGTCAGAAATATTGTTTAAATTTTAGAGTTTCATTTGCAGCAGTGTTGTCTCAATTGTATTGATTCCAGTGTCCGGAGCTGCGTTGTCTTAATTGTTGTTGGTTTGATTTTTGCCCAGCAAGATTGGTTTAGATTTAGTATTAATCCTGTGGCGTTGTCTTATTCCTTTTAGCATTTGTCTTTTACGCACCATCCATGTCCGACTCCTTTTAGTGTTTTTTGTTCAGCAGTAAGGTCTTGTTCCTCAGAAATTTAAATTAGCATCCGCCAGCATTTAGTCATACATTCATCAACAGCAAAAAAGTCAGCATTGCCTGTCCAGCTAGAATCCTTAACATCTAAAATGAAACATCTAGCAGCGGGATAAAGAAAAGCCCCGGCGCAAGACGCTACCTAAGGCATCCTCGGTCCTGCTAGAATCCTTAACATCTAAAATGAAACATCTAGCAGCGGGATAAAGAAAAGCCCCGGCGCAAGGCGCTACCTAAGGCATCCTCGGTCCTGCTAGAATCCTTAACATCTAAAATGAAACATCTAGCAGCGGGATAAAGAAAAGCCCCGGTGCAAGGCGCTACCTAAGGCATCCTCGGTCCTGCTAGAAAGCCATTGGCTTTAACAAAAACAACAGAGAAATTACGTTATCCTAATGGGACTTCTCCGGTAGGTCTTCAGTTTTTCAAGAACCCAATCTAATCAGAGTCATCACTTGACAAGTCGTAGTGAGGTCTAAAATACACTTGTCTGGAACTCTCTCTTCCTCTAATTCTGTCAGGTCCAATTCCAGATTTTGAAGGCATTGATTCCTCTTCTTTTTCCATTTGAGACTTCATACAGACACATATGCAAGGGAATGTCAAACTTGGAACTTTGCAATATGTTGATGGGGAAGTACTAATGGCAGGAGAAGACACAATGGGATCCTCACACACTGTCATTGGTGGACAGTTGAGGACAGGGGTTGACAAAACAGGATCTTCTCTGATTGGGGGACTGATGGCATAGACTGACATAATGGGACCTTCACATGGCAATCTTGGTGAGGGACTGAAGCCAGGGGAGGACAGAATGGGATCCTCACATGCACTCTTAGGTGAAAGACTGATGGGTGAAAACATGGGATCCACCCAGAATGGCATGGGCGAGGGACTGGAGACAGGGGAGTACTGAATGGGATCCTCACATGCACTCTTAGGTGAAAGACTGAAGGGTGAAAACATGGGATCCACCGAGAATGGCATAGGCGAGGGACTGGAGACAGGGGAGGACAGAATGGGATCCTCACATGCACTCTTAGGTGAAAGACTGAAGGGTGAAAACATGGGATCCACCCAGAATGGCATGGGTGAGGGACTGGAGACAGGGGAGTACTGAAAAGAATCCTCACACAATGTATTTGTGGAGGGACTGAGAGCAGGTTCCTCTTCAGCACCACTGTCCCTGGTCCTCTTGGAGGGGAGCTCATCTCTAGGTTGATGCTCCCTGGTGCTTTTGGCAGAGGGCTCCTCTTCATCAAAACTGTCCCTAGTCCTCTGGGCAGGGATCTCCTCTTCAGCACCACTGTCCCTGGTCCTCTTGGCAGGGGGCTCCTCTTCAGCATCACTGTCCCTGGTCCTCTTGGAGGGGAGCTCATCTCTAGGCTGATGCTCCCTGGTGCTTTTAGCAGAGGGCTCCTCTTCACCGTCACTGTCTCTGGTCCTCTTGGCAGGGGGCTCCTCTTCAGATTCACTGTCCCTGGTCCTCTTGGCAGGGGGCTCCTCTTCAGCATCACTGTCCCTGGTCCTCTTGGCAGGGGGCTCCTCTTCAGATTCACTGTCCCTGGTCCTCTTGGCAGGGGGCTCCTCTTCAGCATCACTGTCCCTGGTCCTCTTGGCAGGGGGCTCCTCTTCAGAGTCACTGTCCCTGGTCCTCTTGGCAGGGGGCTCCTCTTCAGCGTCACTGTCCCTGGTCCTCTTGGCAGGGGGCTCCTCTTCATCAAAACTGTCCCTGGTCCTCTTGGCAGGGGGCTCCTCTTCAGCATCACTGTCCCTGGTCCTCTTGGCAGGGGGCTCCTCTTCAGAGTCACTGTCCTTTGTCCTCTTTCTGCTTATGCCGGTCGCAGATGTCACACGAGTCACATCCCCTACCAAACCTACCTGATGACGTTGCGAGATACCAAAAGGTCTGCAGTCATCTGGACTCAAAACAGGCTCTTCAAGTGAGGTCAATTGAAAAATGCCGTCTTGAAGCTTCTGAGCCATCTCGAGCTCAGCGTAAGGACGGTCTACTGTTGGACTGCAGCTGGTAGTACTGATATTACCGTAACTGCTAGTCCAGTCACTACCTACCTCATCTTCACTGAAGATGGTAATAGAGCTACGACTGGAGCTGCTAATACAGCTACCACTGAAACTGCTAGCCCAGTCATCTTGACTGGAGCTACCACTGGAGCTGGTACTACAGTCAACAGACTGCGGAGGTGAACTACACCTCGACTCCTCTTCATGATCTCCAGAAACCATGTTGTCTGACATGATTTCTTGGAAAACATTTGACCACACCTTACCAAGATCCTTACCATCGTCTGGATGTTCCTTCAACGTTGGGGATCCGTCTGCTGGAAGACCTACACTATGAGCTGTGAAGGAAAACAAGAAAAAACCATTGTTCAGCATCAAGACCTTCACAAAAATCCAAAGCAATGTTTAAAGAGAACACTGAAATACCAAAATACACTAACCCAGGTTTGAGAATGTCTAAATATAAATTAAAGAAGTATGTGCTGTGTTGAGGACTTTTTAATAGCTAATAAAATACCTTTAATCTTACATTGTACCATTAGTGTGAATAAAATAAAACACTGCAACAAGTTACTCAGTTTACCCTCCTATAACTCTCACAAATCTTTGATGCTGCTGAACAGGTAAGTTTTATCTTAACAGACAAAACAAGAAACATGAGTCATTCATTACTATTAAACTTAAATTACTGCTTACATAACTTTAACACTATAAAAGAATTGAAAAATAATTAATGTTTCCATTAGAATTTTTAAATGACTAAAATGTTAACTGTAGTTAATTAAATTAAAATCCTCTGAGCTCCACAAATTTTCAGAATCACATCAACAGCTACTCTGACACCCCGTCAGTAAATCCTACAGTATGAATAAATACCTATATACCCCTACATATAGCCAACAGCAGAAATGTACATCTGTAAAAATCAGAGTCTAAAGACTGGGGATCTACTGTAAATAAACAGGCCAGCACAAGTGGCCTTTCCTCCGTTTCCAGTAAAAAGGAGCTCCTACAAAAATAAAACTGCTTATCTGGTTTAGAAATCCATATCCAGTGTTAAAATGCCATTATATTTTGTCTGGAGATAAGCCAGACAAAATAATTCAAATAATAATCTGCATCCCTTATGTGTGCATGATGCCTCAAAGTCTTATTATCACATGTTAATATTACTCCAAATGGCTCAGTTATGGCTGAAGGTAGTGTTATGAAATTCATTACATCAGTCTGAAGATCATGGCTGCACACAACCCAGAAATCCCTTTGGGATTAATAAAGTATTTTTGAATTTGAATTCTGTCAATATTACTCTCTCCATGGAGACAAAGAACATCAACAAAATGGATTCCCTAAAAGTAATTCTCTCAAACTAACATAATAAGTTTTCCAATCACCACACCACTATTAATAATGCTGACTCTTTCTGAAAACGTAATCAGCATGAAAATATATTACAGCTTGAAATATGCAAGGGGCCATGACAGCATTAAAATAAAACTGAACAATAATAATAATATAAACTAAACTATTTAGTAATAACACAGGAGAAATATAGATCTAAAATATCTAACAGATATATAAACAGAAATATATATATATATATATATATATATAAACTTTTCTCATCTTCAAGTATTAAGGTTTAATTTAAAGCAACGTATCCAAGGAGACCAAATGTGTTTTTGAGGCATTTTCTGAAACCCGGAACAGGCACTGACTTCTTATTCCAAAGATCTGAATAAAACAAAACAGATCTTCTAAAACCAGAAATAACTTTTTAAACCAGACAAGCAGTGTTAAACCCCCACATTCTCACCAAAAAATGTTAACTAACGAATTAATCACAACCAGACTAACTGAAACCGAGATCAATGTTTTTCTAATGAATTTTAACATTCACTGATAACATTCAAGTAACTTCTGAAAATGATACATCACTAAAATGCAATGGAACAAAACACTGTTTTCTGATCTTGAGTAATTACAATAAATAATTTAGTTACTTTGTGAAATCAATAGGCACACATTGATTGTTCTTTAGAGATTTTTTCTAAGAATAAAGTTGTCTGTTGTCATTTAATCAATGTATCCATGGAGACTACATATACTACATTTTCGAAAAGCTGGTTCCAAAACTTATTTTAAAAAAAAACAACTACAGTCAGCATTACTGACATTTTCCAAAATTTCAAACAACTAGCATATAAATCACAAAACAAATTCAATTAACTCACAAATATGTTGCATCCCAAAAATGCAAATTATACCTTCCTAAGTTTTTGTCTTTCTTAACTTTTTATTGAAGTCATTTTATATAATTTCCCCAATGTATCCATGGAAACTAAATATGGTTGGGCATTTTTCAAAAAAAATGGACAAAGAACCATCCAGCTTGCCAAGAATTAGACACCAAAGTCATAAAAGCTAATTTTCACAAAGAAATCATTATTTTGTATTTGAAAATCAGCTTTGATTGATGATCACTACGACACAGACACACACGTGCGCGCGCACACACACACACACACACACACACATATAATGCTTATTACTGGGGCGACAGTGGTAGGAGTTTGCCCTGCAATGGCCTGCCTTTGTCGTTGTGTCCTTGGTCAAGACTCTTCTCCCACTTTCCTGCTGGTGTTGGTCAGAAGGGCCAATGGTTTGATATAACAGCTGTGGCTACAATCCATTAGCTTATCATCATCAGTGTGTGAACATGTGCATGAATGGAAATTACTGATTTTATGTAAAGCCTCTTTGAGTGTCTCAATAAACCTCTACAAGTCTGATGTCATTGCCATGGAAACCAAATATGTTTTGTCAGGGCATTTTAAAAAACAACGGTCAAAAAGAAGCCAGTTTTTCCGTTTATTTTTTTCCAAACCAGTATACCAATTTTTCTCAAACACTAGTGCTAACATCCCAGACATTTATCCACAAATTTCAATAAGCTAACACATAAGTCACTAAACTATTTAAATTAACTCACATATTTGTTTCATCCCACAAAAGCAAAAAAGACCTATTGAAGCTATATATTTCAAAGAAGTCAACAAAATTTCGAAGTATTGGACCACAAAGTCTTCAAACCTGATACTGTTAGATTAAATTTGACCGTTTTAGCTTTTTCTAATCAATTCACCATGTTAGCATTCCTGGCGATGCTAAAAACCCCAGATCAACATGTCCTTATCTTGAAAAAATAATAAAACTAAACAATTAAATCATAGTTTGTCATAGGGAAAATACATTTTTAAAAATGTTTTTTAAAGTAATATTAAATATTTAATGCGTATCCATGGATACCGAGTGTGTATCACGGCATTTTTCAAAAAATAACGGTCAAAAACAAACTAATTTTCCAAACAAAACAAAAAAAAAAAACAGGCTACATGTTTCTTTCTTCAAATAATAAAACTAAATTAAATTACAGGCTATCAAAGGGGAAAATACATGTTGTTAAATGTTTTTTAAAGTAACATTAAATAGCTAATGTATTTTATTTAGCGTTTCCATGGAAACTGAATGTTTATCAGAGTATTTTTCAAAAAATAACGGTCACGAACCAACAAATTTTTTCAAGAATTTGACAGTAATTCAACTAATTTGACTATAATTAACTAAAATACATATGTTTCTTAAATCACTACACCAGTTTAACATTCCTGACATTTCCTGGAAATTCAGTCAAGAAAAAAACTCCTTAGTTGAGAAAGATCTATGCTAGCAAGAATGCTACTTGTCTTTTTTTATACAGCAGGCAATATTTCTTTTAAAAAAACGCACACAAACACAAAATAAACTAAACAATTCATTATTATTTTAGCAATAACTTGTTTTTGTTTAATAAAAATAATAGAAGAATGATATGAACCTTCCAGCTGATCCCCCTGCGGGTCCTTCTCCTGGCCAGGATCCATCTTTCGTGGGTTTTGGGATTCTTCAGCAAGTGCGTAATTCACCAAGCGCTTCTTCAGCAAGTTTTGCAAAGTAGACTTCTCCACAGGTTCAAACCTTCCGAGGCGTTAGGCTCCTTCAGGCGTCTCCTTCAAAAGTCCCGTAGCAAAAGGAAAGAATTCAGAAGGTCGGCGTCATTTATAGGGTTTCCGACGCTAACGTCGTTTCCATGACTTTCATTGACGAAGGCTCAATGACGAATGCACGCGCTGGTGCGCGAGAGAAATTGGACTGTACAAGTGGCAAATTGCACCAGCTAAATAGTAAAAGATATGTTAGTATTTTAATATTAATGTTAAATTGTTATCTTTATATAAATCGTTATAAGTGTAGCTTCCGTTCTTTGGTGCCACAGAAACATTGTTACATAGACAAGCAACTACTTTTGGACGTATATCAGAGAATGTTTATATCATTTGATTTATTTTGTGAATGTGGGAATTAGAGAAAATCTGCTGTTCTTGGAAAACTCTCACCTTCCCTTCCTTATAGAGGAGAGATGAAAAACATCTGAATGAAGTCAGCTGACATTTAAAACAGATCCCATCTTTCAATTGAATCACCAAACTGAAGGGAAGTTTGACACATTGTTTTATTGTAAGAAGGTAACATGTACTGAATACTTGCTGCTGCTCAAACATCCTCATGCCCATCCCTGCACTGATCCCCCTGCAGCTCACTTCACTTCCTAAGACATGTTGGATGATGCTTTATAATAAAAAAAAAGTAATAAAATAGTGCAACTCTTAAACTTTGTTCATTGTCTTCATCTACATATAGACATTCAACAAATCAACTTCTAGTTTAGAATGAAGTCCAAATATGCAAACATTGAGAGGAAAGAACTGTACAAATATTCAAATGTCTTTAAAAACCAGCTGATGTCGTCACAGCAGGGTTCAACACGTATCAAACAAGCAGATCTTTAATAGTGAAATAATCCCAGGAGATTACTGATTTGGACACTTTACACTGCAAAAACATTCAATCATACCAAGTATCTTTGGTCTAGTTTCTAGTGCAAATATCTTAGTTCAATTGAAATAAGACAAAACTAACTTAAAAATAATTTTTCATCATATATAGAAGCTTGTTTTAAGCCAATAATTCCTTAAAGTTGATGGAAAAAGTGATAGTTCCACTGGCAGATTATTTCACTTATAACAGGGAAGAAATGTCTTATTATAAGTGAAATAATCTGCCAATAGAACAAATACTTAAAAAAAATTCAATTAAGGAATTATTCACTTAAAACAAGCTCCTATAGCTTGCTGAAAAGTTATTGTAAGTTTGTTTTCTCCTATTTCAGATATTTTAAGATATTTGCTCTAAATAGGAGAACCAAAATCACTCGGTAAGTTTTAGTGTTTTTGCAGTGTAGATCTGCACAGAAAGCAGGGAGTCAACAACAAATCAGCACCGACACTTTCAGGCCGGTCCTGTTAGAAAGACGCCGTTTACTCAAGATGGCAAAAGTACAAGCAAGAAAAATTGGATTTTAGTCGATTTTTTTTCTCTCCTCGTAACAAATGTTCTCAGCACAAAATCGCACACTGCTAAAAGCGAGTTTAATTCTGCTTAAACCTCTCCACATCCGTCTGGAAAACACATTTGTGGGCTGGTGGTGGAGGTTATGATGCATGTGTTACTGAAGTTGTAGCACGTTTTGGTGGAGGCAGTGTGATGGTGTGGGGCAAAGGGAGGCGTTTGGTCCTGGCAGAGAGAAGCTTCCGCAGTTTTTTTTAGTGTGAAGCCCATTAATGCATTTCCCTTCCCAATGTGGGAACGTTGAAGAGGAAATAAACAGGCTTTCAAGGGAATAAGATTTATTGCCAATAACCACTGGTACAATGAAATAGTTGACCAAACACAAATTTCCTCACGTGGGATCACATGTTTCCCTCCCACCACTTCCCCTCCTTTCGCCGCAAAAACACAAAGTGTTGCCAAGTAGTTTTAGTCGAGTTTCTAGGGCAAATACCTTAGTACACTTGAAATAAGACAAAACTAACTTACTAACTTTTTAAGTTACCAGTTTCTCAATATTGATTTTTAAAATGTGATGGTTCCACCTGCAGATTGTTTCACCTTTAACATCTGAAAAATATCTTTTTATAAGTGAAATAATGTGCTATAAGAACTAGGATTTTCTTTTATCAATTTTAAGGAATTAGGGACTTAAAACAAGCTCTTATATCCATCTGAGAAGTTACGTTTCAGCGAACTTAGTCTTATTTCAGCTCTACTAAGATATTTGCACTAGAAACTAGATTAAAAAAACAAAACAAACTTTCTTACATTTGCTTTGTGTTTTTGCAGTCTTCTCCTGGGCTGACTTTTCCCGTTTTCCCAGAGTTCATGTAAACAACAGGGAGGAGAAGCTGCTGATTGTTCAACGTACATCTTCTGAGTGGGGGTTGCCATAGTGATGTTTAGTGCAACGCTTTAAAATGACTCCCAACAACTTTGTGTTACAACTGCTGCTATTTACAAAAGAATATGTACAGCTAAGGCCACAATTATTCATCCCCCTGGTACACTTGGATTTAAAGGAGGCTTTTAATTTGAGCAAGATGTTTCTGCTGA
This sequence comes from Xiphophorus couchianus, assembly GCF_001444195.1. NCBI lineage: Eukaryota > Metazoa > Chordata > Actinopteri > Cyprinodontiformes > Poeciliidae > Xiphophorus > Xiphophorus couchianus. The sequence continues at coordinate 1,140,659 of NC_040240.1, forward strand.
ACGTCAACGTTTTCGAGCAGCCAGATCCGAACAGACTGAGAGTCTCAAGGATAAACCATCAAAATAACAGAACTAAAAGAGTTTTCAGTTTTAACATGACATTTTAATATGTGAATAAAAACAATTCCGTTTTGTTTCAACATCTCAAAATAAATGTTCCCTTTGCTCTGTCCTGGTTTCAGAGCTGCCCCGTCTCATTCCCTGAAACAAGCATCTTTGTTGAGTGAGAGCAGTTTTAAATCTAAATCTGCCGGGGGTGTGAATAATTTAAGATTTAACGGTACATTTCGAAACAAACATCAGACGTTCTGACTAACACTTGAGATAGATTTGTTATGAAGTAAAAGAAAAAAAAAAGCCACATATGGATGAGAAGAAAACCAAACAGTTCCTGGTTTTGGGGGAAAATTGGACTTGTTTATCTGCACATCTTATGTAAATACTGTAAGTTTATTAGTTTAGAGAATAATCCTCATAGTGTAAAAACTGAACCTGTAGAGGTATACTGTGGCAGGTGAAGTCTGCAAAAATGTGGCCCATTCACTTTTATGCTGTTTTTTTCTGAAAAATAATTTATTTCAGAACCAGAAAAATAAAAGCAACATAAGCCGAACTGCAGACAGCAACAGAGTCAGAGGACAAAACCAAGCAAACGAACCTTTTTCATCTTTTCTGAACATAAAGTGGAGGCGTGTAGTAGCTGCACCGAAGACCAACAGAAGAGTAGAAGAAATAAAATGTGCTGACAACATATATATATATATATATATACATACATACATGCATATATATATATATATATATATATATATAGATATATATATATATATATATATATATATACATACATACATGCATATATATATATCTATCTATATATATATATATATATATATATATATATATATATATATATACATACATACATACATACATACATACATACATACATACATATATATATATATATATATATAGCAGCTTCACCTTGGCTCTTTGAACACAGCGAGATGAAGACCTTGACATTTTCCTACAGGAGTTGGGGGTTTGCACCGTTGTCCCCCTGTGTTGTTCTGAAACTCTGACATTCATAGAGAAGCGCCAGTCGGCTCCTATCAGCTGGGTTTGAAGGGAGGCACTGCAGTTTTCAGCTGTCCATCACTCCCTGACAGTCTTTTCTGAGGAGGTTCCGCTCAGTCCTGGGTCTGTTGGGCCGGTCTGTCCCCGTCTGAAGCCTCAATGCCCAGCAGGGCCTGCACCGCCTCCAGGGGAACCCCCTCTGGGGTCTGGATGTGCATGGTGGTTCCGTCCGGTCCGTTGACGATAACGATCCCGTCCGACCCCGGCTCGGCCAGCTGCACCGTCAGCCCCTCCGTCTGGATGTAGATCTCCTGGCCCGCCTGCAGCTCTTTGGGCTGGGAGGAGGAGTCACAGGGCTGGGGCTGAGCGGAGGCCTCTGGGTGGGCAGGGCTGGGGGCGGGGCCAGGGTTGGGGCTAGGCTCCGCCCTCTTTCTGTCTGTGGTGGTGGTGGCACTAGGACTGAGAGCAGAGTCTGGTTGGGTCATATGGACCGTGGCGTCGGCCCTGTTTACGTCCTGGACCGTGAAGTCGGCCCCGTTTACGTCTTGGACCGTGGCGTCGGCCCCGTTTACTTCCTGGACCGCGGCGTCAGCCCCGTTTACTTCCTGGACCGTGGCGTCGGCCATGTTTGCGTCCTGGACAGCGGCGTTGGCCATGTTTGCGTCCTGGACAGCGGCGTCGGCCACGTTTGGGTCCTGAACCGTGGCGTCAGCCATGTGTACGTCCTGTTCCTGGTCCGGTGGCCCCTGCTCCTGTGTGGGGCCAGCAGGAGGTGCAGCCAGGCTGGGTGTTGGGTCAGGAGAGGCGATGGTGGAGGAGCTGCAGGTCACAACAAACACATTCAGACCATCTGCTCCAGAAATCAGGATCAGCTGACAAACACCAATGAATGTTATTACTCTGCTGCGCTACCATGGCAACTAGGTTTATTTTATTGTTAAGAAACATATAAAAGCACCACCATCTGACTACGCTGTTCTCCATCACACAGTAAGGGACTCATCTCTGTTCTGGAGCTGAGAATCAGTGTTACACGTAGGTAGGCCTGTTGCAATAATCAGTGAATCAATGAATTGCATTATCATGCGCATTGGATCAATGAGCGCAATGATTTCCCTTTTCATTATTTATCATTTGTCTCTTTTCTCTCTTTCTACCTCCTTGTTTAGGCTGCTACCCCCACAACCCAACCCCAAATAAGCGGAAGAAGATGGATGGATAGATAAATAAATGCACACACATACATACACTCACATGCTTGGTACACATAGCATAATAGAATACAAACAGTAATGTTAGCTGGCTTGATTAGCTAGCTAGTTTCAAGAAACGTGCTCTTTCACACCCCCTCCCCATGCCCACAGACAAACACTCACACACACATAATTGATGTTGACATTGTCCATTATTGACATTTCATCATTGCTGTTGTAAAATTGCTGTTGCTGTCATTTTGTTTTAAAAATGTTCTACAAATTGTTCTAAAAACCATTTTGAAAAATGAAAATATTTCAAACATGAAATAATTCTTGTGTGAAATAAAACACAGTAGAAAGTGTCATACAAAACATTATTTTGAATCAAAATGACAAAAGTAGCATAAAAACACATTGATTGTAACACGGGTCCAAAAAGACCCAATCACAGAAGGTCAGTCACTCTACGCATCAGAGGGTTAAGCGTTAATGTTATGACTGCGGTCTGAACAGCCCACACACCCAGCGAGGTGGGCTCAGCTCACCTGGAGGTAGGTTCAGCAGAGGCGCTCAGCACTTTGGCTCCACCTGAAATCTCCAATGGAGACACAGACACGGAGCACGACTTGACAAGAGAGGCTGCCTGGGTGGCCGAGGCCACTGGAGCAGCAGCTGGGAAACAAAGTGACAGACATGACAGTCAACATGACCTCACATACTGACCCAAACAGCTACAATACTTAAATGCTGAATAGTCTATGTCTTATGGCAGTTTATCAAATTCAGATACAGCGCTTCTTGTGGGACAGAGCGGCTGAAACGCTGCTGAGGAACTTTTAATAGGATTTGTAGAAGCTGAGGTATCAACAAGTTGTATCAAAACAGGGAAGGAAACATGCTAACATCATGCTAGATGTTTTTATGCTAAAAAAAAAAAAAACAGCATAGAAACACTGTCAACAACTGGTAACACATGGTAAAGTTGTCCACTCTGTACTCACACTGATATTCATCCCTAATATGCTACTCAGGGTTTCCCTCAGTGTATCATAAGCCTGGCGGGCCTCCAGGTTTTACTTGCACCCCACCAGGCTAAACATTGTTTCTTAATTTATTCTAGGTTTTTTTTATACACCATTAACAGAGAGAGCAAAAATAGCTTAAAGATTCTCTTTGGTGAAATGGTTGGAAGCACAATGGCCACACAGCATGGTTACAGCATGGTCACAGCATGGTCACAGCATGGTCACAGCATGGTCACAGCATGGTCACAGTATGGTCACAGCATGGTCACAGCATGGTCACAGCATGGTCACAGCATGGTCACAGCATGGTCACAGCATGGTCACAGTATGGTCACAGCATGGTCACAGCATGGTCACAGCATGGTCACAGTATGGTCACAGTATGGTCACAGTATGGTCACAGCATGGTCACAGCATGGTCACAGTATGGTCACAGTATGGTCACAGCATGGTCACAGTATGGTCACAGTATGGTCACGGCATGGTTACGGTATGGTCACGGTATGGTCACAGTATGGTCACAGCATGGTCACAGCATGGTCACAGCATGGTCACAGTATGGTCACAGCATGGTCACAGCATGGTCACAGCATGGTCACAGTATGGTCACAGTATGGTCACAGCATGGTCACAGCATGGTCACAGTATGGTCACAGTATGGTCACAGCATGGTCACAGTATGGTCACAGTATGGTCACAGCATGGTTACGGTATGGTCACGGTATGGTCACAGTATGGTCACAGTATGGTCACAGCATGGTCACAGAGAGACTGAGGCTAGGTGTATTTTTTTTATACACCAAACCTCCATAACCACTTCCTGTCTCTACCGGTACGCATGCTAACAACTTTAGCAAATAATGTAAAAAGTTAATAATGTCCTCCATTAACACATAATTACCAAGTGATATTTTCAAATTTCCTGTCAACTTTTAAAAAAATGTAACTAAACAACATGGTGGGCTGTTAGATGACTGTCCTTTCACCCTTGCTACTGGGCTTAGAGAGTTTTCTAGGGGAAACCCTGACATACATGTTATAATATTCTCAGCAACAGCATAAATGGCTAATTCAAGCTGTTCATACAACTACCTGTTTTTGGCGCTTCTGTGCCGTTCTGGTGATCTGCAATACTGTTTTCCATCTTAAATCTTTTAGATGGTGGCAACATCTTGGAGTTCTGAAAAAAAGAATTGATTAATTTAAACTAAAACTACTGTTATTTTTCTGACACGGAGCAGAGTTAGCTGTAGTATTTTAAAGCAGGCTTGAAAAAACCTGTAAGTTTGACCTTTATTTTCTTCAGCACACACACACACACCCACACACACACACAGTTTTACTCAGATAATTTCTGGATGCATGCTTACCCCCATGTACCGGACGTTCTTATTGTTCCCACTAGAGACAGGCGATGCGCCAGGAAGCACTTTCATCTTGTTCACCTCGTCCAGGATCCCTAGAGACCTAGCCACCTGAAACAGGAGTCCAGGACGGGACAGAGAACCTGTCGCATCACCTGCTGCTCAATGGTTCCAGTCTTCAGGTGCATAGAGAGGCAACATATGGTCTCACCTCAATGTTCCTGACCTCCACAGGCATGGCTCCACCCTGAGGACTTACGATGTAGTCCTGTGCAGTCTGCCTGACTTGAGCATGCAGAGATTCAAACTCATGGTAAATGTCTGGGAAGCAGCTACAAGCCGACCCCTTGGAGTCCAGCTGAAAGAGACAGAGGGCGAACGTTAGAAATCATTTTTAAAGAACCTTCGAGGTGACCTGGCCTGCAAACCCTCTACTATCTTCAAATATTAATGCAGTCAACTACAAGTCACAAAGAGGAGCAGTGGTCCTTGCTAGGTTTGTGAGATAACAGAAATATGTAAGAAATGTATTATAGTCCTTTCACATCCCCAGTAGCTCCTTCTGAGTTTGGTTTTCTTTGAGGTTTCTTCTCATTAAATAAATGTTCCTTTTCAATGTATGTTGCAAAGCATACAGTCATAAAAAAATAGCAAAAGATATATGTATTAAATACAGTATGTGTCTGGAAAAAAGTAAACTCAGAGAGACACCAAGAATGAACATTGTTTTACTCATTAAACAAATAATATTGACGTAAATGTGAGATTCAGGACAGACGAGAACCACTGAAGCACAGAGCACAACTTCCTTCTTCACCAAATGGGAATGAGATGGAGTGGAGTCAGATTGCAGTGATTTCAGGATTTCTCTTTTGTCTTTGTCAAAAGACCATGAGCTATTTCTCCTGCTAGCAATAGAACCTCATGTTTGTTTTGGTTCTTTTACCCAGAATGCCCTTCGCTGTTGTACGTGTGAATGATTTTAGCCATCATTAAGCTAAAATATTCCTCAAAACAAATAGCAGTTTATTAAATTCAGGAAGGAATATTACATTCTTTTCTTTAGTGTGTGTCTTGTCCCTTTATATAACTTTAATGTCTGAGCGACTTGATGATGAATATTCACATGTCAGAATTGTATCAGTGAACAATTTTACAATGAACTTTGGGTGAAGTTTTCCAGACAAAAACAATGTCTCAGTATTAAAAAAAAAAGACTATAAATAATTACTTATATTGCACTCATTCCTTGATAAAAAGTTAATTAAAAACTAAAATAGACATAAAAATAGACACGGTCAAATTGACCACTTAGCAGCAGTCAGCATAGTGATGGCTGATGGGTTAAAACTAATACTAACAACATGCAAACAAAAACAAACAGGCCATTATTTCTAACAGAAATGTGTGTACATGTGTTTTTTTCACCTTCGCCAGCAGCAGCTCCCACAGACTTAACATTTTGGTCAAACGAGGAAGAACAGCATCCATCAGCTCTTCATCTTCACACTGCTCCACCAGCTGGAAGCAACACAGAGCGGTCACAGAAACAGGAGTTACACAGCGGGTACTTGTGGAGACAGGTCAGACCCGTCCTGGAATGGGGCAGCGCTCCGTCCTCTGACCTCCTGCAGCCGCTGCTGTCTCCTCTCTGCCTGCTGCCGCACCGTTACTGGAATGACCCCGAGCTTTGGGGGTCGCCCGCGACGACCAGGTCTGCCCACGAGACCAATGCTCACCTGAGAGAATCAACCAATCAGGTTAACGAAGAGCTACCAGGTTCTAAGAAGATGCACCGATCGGATGTCAATATTTGTATCGGTGCTGATATTGGAAAACATTCTAGACGGGGTATAGGTGACAATGTGTCCAATCTATAAAGGCAGATCTATTCAGTCTAGTTCTTTGCTTTGTGATCAGAATGACATCATGCTTTATTATTTATTTTACATTATATTTAGAATTCCTAATTGCTCTTTCTGAACCCTTTGAAAGGTGTTACAGCTCTTTTTTTTTTTACACGTTTGACCAAAATAGTCAACCTGTTGTTTTAGTCAGTTTCAATTTCATTATTTATTTTACATTGACTGTTCTACTCCTAACAGCACAAATAAAAGTTGTGTTCATATGTTTGACCAAGCTTGTGAAGCTAATGGTGTATTTCAGTGAGCTGTACTGGTGCAGAGTTAGCAGATTCATTTGTAATTCGGTATATTTATGTCTGTGTTTAGAAAATAAACTTTCTAAGTGAATTCAGCTGTTGTTCTGTATCGGATCGGTATCGGGCGATAGTAAACCTCAGATATCGGTATCTGAGGTTTAAAAAAAGTGAATCGGTGTCTCCTTAGTTTATAACAGAGATGTTTATGGAACAGGCTCCAGTTTCTGACCCAAACACATCAAAATACCAGTGCAGCTGCATGGACATAAGTCCTGTTCAGAATTTATGGAAGATTCTTTTAAGCAGAGTCTATGCCTGGAGACCAACTAACTGAAAGAAACTCCACCAGTTTTTAAAACAACTGGTGGAGTTGCTGCCTTCAGCAGGTGCCAGAAACCTGCTGAAGCCTGGACGTGTAATTAAAGAAAATTCACAATAAATTCAAACTTATGTACCTAGTTTTTATGTTTTTTGTTAATTCATTGAAGCTGCTATTGTGTCTTAATTCCACCCTGGGAAAAAACAGAAACTGAACTAATAAAAAGCCAAAAACATTCATGCTGATGATGAGTGCTGTCCTGACTAGTCATGTCACAAGAACACATTTTACTGAACGATAAAGTCTCCCAGAAGTTATTGCAATAAACAATAACGTTATTTTAAGATCATTTTCAAGTCATGGCTTAATAATGTGAGAAAACATTCTGAAAGATCAATAACCTTTAAATTATAATCAACATTTAACACTGGAACTGGATGACATTTCAAATATACAGCATAAAGAGAAAACTCTGCGGTAGAATGAACCTCGGCTTAAAGCAAACTGACCTTAGGAGGAGGTCCAAGTGATCGGCCTCGCCCCCTGCCTCTTCCTCTTCCTCTGCCCCTCCCTCGCCCTCTTCCTCTCCCTCGCCCTCTGGGGCGACCCGGGCCCCGGTAATGGAGGCCGGTGAGTCCTTCAGCTGCCAGGCCGTTGTCTCCCTGAAGACAAACAGAGTGAGGCTTTAGAGGCAGAGCACAGCAAAACTGATACATTCTGTAGATTCTTCATTTAACTAGTTAAGCTTATTTTATGCGATATTATAAAAGTCTAAAGAAATAAATAATCCAATTCCTATTTTAAATTTATTAAAAAAAGTAATTACATTTTACTGCCTAAAACGCAATAACGTCGGGTTACTTTTAGTTGTGCACCAACGGCAGTTTTCTGGCTGATCGCCGATTACCCATCTTTTGAAATTCTGACCTGCTGATTCCAATTTGGGATGATGCCAAATTTTTGATCTGAAATGTTGCTCAATATAACAAGAAAGTCGCTGCGTTGGAAACAGTGGTTGACTACTGTTGACTGTAAAGGTGCAGACATGACCTGGTGGGCCAGTCAGTTGGTTAAGCCTTTCTCCTGGGAGAGCAGAGGACAGTGGCTGATATTTAGACCTTTACTGAGGTAGATAAGATTGGCTTAACATTTAAAAATCAGCTAATTAACGATCTCCCAAAAATGAAGAAAATCGGCACTGATAAGTCAATGCACCCCTAGTTACTTCATTAGAGTAGCAAAGGATGCGTCTGATAGTAAAAAAAATACTTCTTACATCAACATGGGAAGAGCTCAGCTTTTTCTGCTGGACGTAAGATGAATCCAGCGCAGAGCTGATGGGTGATTATTGTTTGGGTTGACCAATTAACAGCAAAAGATGCTTAATAGGAGATTTTTTTCAGACAAAGTTTGTTTTTTTATCTTAAATGTAAAACGTATACATAATCTGTTGATTATTTTTTGTATTAATAATTTAGAACATATTTACTGACAAAGAATTTTTTTTAATCTTAAATGCAAAATGTTTATATTTTTTTGTATTTTTGGCTTAGCTTTTTTGTTCTAACTGTGTTGCTACTTCAGTAAATGGCCTTTGATGAGTCTGTATACTCAATAAATCGATCACTAAATTAGGTGATGATTATTTCTACAATTGATTAATCATTGGTATTTTGTATTTTGATGAATCGTTTCAACCCCTCCAATTATTTGCTGAGCGGTCTGAAGTCAAAACCTAAACTCAGAGCTGAAATCACGTAGATCTCAGCTCTGACAGGTAAAACGGTGTCTCACACTGTTTGTTGTCATGGCAGCAGGTTTCTCCTCCTCTTCCTCCTCTTGCTTTTCTTCCTCTTCTTCCTCCTCCTCGTCCTCCTCCTCCTCAGTGACGGCCTCCTCTACCTTCTGGTCTGCTCTGCTCTGGCCGGGTTCTGGTGCGCTGCTGGCTGTGACCCCGGTGAGGTCGGGCTCTCCGTGGGTGGGATTCAGCTTGTAGTGCCGGTTCAGGCCACCGGGGCCGATGTAGGCCTTATCGCAGGTCTGGCAGCGGTGGCAGCGCGACTTGAGGCTGTAGCTGAGAGACGAGGGGCTGCTGGAGCCTGGCCTGTCCCGCTTGGCGTTCTCCTCCTCCTCCACGCTCATGTCGGAGTAGTCGTCCGAGTCGGACTGGTGGCTCTCCGCCAGGTCCTCCGTCTTGATGAACTTGTAGTCTTTAGCTTTGTACTTGGGTGGCCTAGACACCCGACCCGATCGGGTTTGGACCTTCAGGGCTTTCCTCTCTCTTTTCTTTGCTTTCTTCTTCTCCTCTTTTTCTCTGTCCCTTTCCTTGACAACAGAGGCTGAGGTTGCCGTGGGAAGCCTGGAGGCGACGGCGGCGGGTTGCCGTGGAGCCGCGGGGATGACCGGGGTCGCTTTAACTGGGACTTTCCCAGCAGCAGCAGCGGCGGCGGTCGGTTCCGTCCCGTTGTGCTGAGTCTTAATCAGAGGAATGCTGATGGTTTTAGTGACGGGAACAGCAGGGGGCTTGCTGCTGGGAGGGGGATGGTCTTTAACCGGGGTGGCCGCTGCCACTCTGATGGTAGGCAGGGCAGCTTTCTGTCCCAGACTGGAGGAAGCAGTTGCTATGGTTGCCGGACCAGTCACCTTGTGGACCAAGGGGAGCAGAGAGCCCACCACAGGAGTGGCGTTCTGCAGCACCAACTGGATCTGGGGTTCTCCTGGGTTCTGCTGCAGCAGGATCTGCTGACCCTGCTGACCCACCACAGGCTGCAGGTGGATGATCTGCGCGTTGCCCAGGCCGGCGCTGGCAGACAGCTTCACCTGCGGGTGGCTGATAGCCACGGTCTTCTGCTGCAGACTCACACAAGAATTCAGGTCCTGTTTGGGAGGAACTTGGATCTGGATTCTCGTTGGTTCTGCCTGGAAAGACAAAAAAACAAGTTCTAATTCAGATCTTATTTCAAAAATTGTAAAACTCTCCAGATAATGGGGCAAAGGTGTGAGGATAAAAACCCAACTGAACAACTGCAGCATGTCTCCTTTAGTCATTTACTCACAGTGTGGACAGCCATCAAATCCCAAAATATAACATTATTATGGAGGAGTGTTGTCTCAACGGTCACTGAAAAATAAAAAGTTAATGTATAACAAAAACTCAAAATGGTCAGAGAGTTTAACTGATATATTTTCAATTGATCTTGTTCACAAAAATGTGAACAGGGTTAGATCACTGGGAAAAAAATGATTTAATCTCTGAACTTTATGAAGGCAAGAAAAAAAAGTCAGAATTTTGAGAAAAAAAATAATACTGTGATTACTGTCAAAATTTTATTTAAAAACAACTTTTGAGCACCAGCAAATTGGGCAAGAAAAAGTTAAGTAAACAAACCCTGAATTGTGAGAAAATCCAATTTTGGAGAAAAGTGAGAATTTAAAAGAAAATGTCAGCATTTCTAAGAAAAAATAATCTATTTTTTTCAGTGGCACTGAACCTGTTCTGTAAAAATGTTATATTTTGGCGCCCATCCACATTTTGCGTTAGTGGGCTACGATAAGGACAAACGGAGACGTGTTGTAGTGGCTTTTGATGCAAACCCCTCTGTGGAGAATGTTACAGTTTTTGTTCATATTCAGAGACAGACGGAGACAGATGCGTTTTCAGAAATTCACATTAGTACAAACATGTTATTAATAACACATTTCATCTTTCAGCATTTTATAAGAACACTAAAAAGTGTTTTGTCATCAAAATCAGAAACACTGTATGCTCTCTGCACAAGATCAGTGCATATCTATAGCATAGAGCGATCAGTTCTATTACAGATATTTGTAATACAGTAGATTTATAGAATGTTTGTTGTTGTTGTTTCTACATTCTGTATGTTCTGTACTTTGCTTTTGGGTTCCACTTCAGTCCCTGTTGTGTAGGAAAACATTCGATGATATTAGTGAATGGTGCAATAACAATATGATTTGCAATAAATGACCAACTCAGTAAACAGACCACAGACAACAGCAACATTGGATGGAAAAGTTGCTCTTTCTGCACTGAAACAACCTAATTGTAGTTTCTTGATAACTTTACTGCTCAGGCAACCCTCGCTGACGGAAAGGTGAAGAGAAAAGAAGACAAATGAACTGTCGGGTTAAACAATCCCGAGCCATTCAGTCAGCATTCAGGACAACTTACAGGACTTTGATGCATAACCTGGGATAATCTTGTGATACCTCTATTGTGTTGATAAACAAACTATTTCCTCTATCAAACAACCTGCAGTATATCTTTTTTCTTTTCTGTCATTGTCCTTGAAAAAAAATTCTACATTGTATAAAATCAGAATGAGCTTAGACTGAACAGAAATCAGTACCAGGCATGAAATCCAGATCAGTGCATCTCTACTGACTTCTATGCGATTCCTGGTTCAGATTACTGGTCAGGCTGCAGAATCTTAACCTAGATGAATGAACCCTCCATATCTAACTCACCTGGATTAAAGTGTTGGACTGCAGAGCGACCTGTTGAGCCACACTTTTCAGCTGAGTGGAAGCATTATTCTGAGGGCTGATCTTCAGGTTCTGTGGGGAAAGTTGGAGCTGCTTCTGCTGACCCTTCACATGCTGCAGATTCTCCTGAGGCACCTGGACCTGGTTCTGGGACTTGGTGACCTGATTAATGACCTGCTGCAGCTGACTCGGATCCAGAGCCGTCTTTTGGACCGGGGCAGGTTTGACCAACTGGCTGTGCTGGAGCAGCTGGATGGCCTCGGTGTCGGAGACCTGCACGATCTGCTGCTTGGTGAGCTGCTGCAGCACCGCTTGCTGCTCCTCCACCGTCAGCCCGGAGCCCTCCACCAGGCTGCCGTCCGGCTGCACGTAGATGATGGTGGTGTTGGCCAGGTCGGTAAACTCTGCGCCCACCACCATGCGCTGCTCCACCTGGCAGGTTTCCACTCCACTCGGGGGCTGACCGCCATCCGCACAGGACCCGTGCTCTGCACCCTCTGCAGGCTGATCGCACTGGGCGACGAGGAAAGTCGATCCTTTCTCCTCGGGCTGAAAGATCTGGACGGCAGGCGGGACTGATAAAGGCTCCACGGGCTGCGGGTCTGGCTGAACGGCGGGCTCAGACTCTGTCCCCGGTGGCTCCGCCACTGTTATTGTTCCAATAGCTCCACTGTCACCCTCGTTGTCCGCCATTTTAGCTTTGGGGGTTAACAGTTAGCTTTGACTAGGGGCCTTGATGCTGTTTACCGTATCTCCAGAAGATATCACTAAATAAAAAGTTATTTATAAAACCAGCGTGCGCTGGTAAATAAAACTCTCCGCGGGAATGAATGGCGACATTTAGGGCAGCGGTGAAATCGCTGGAAGGCAAGTATTAGCGGGAGGAGTTTTGAACTAGCCTAGCTTAACCCTCCGCGGCAGCGGTAGCGAATATAACCCGGACCGGAGCTGCTACCCACGGACCGGATTCACAAGGTTTTGTCTTAATTATGGCATGAAAAATAATTATTCATGCTATAATGATATGAATCATATAATTATGATTGTGACGATTATTACAATAAAAAATAACAATAGTAATAACAACAACAACAATTATTATTATTATTATTATTATTATTATTACTACATAAATCAGGACAAAAAATCCTTATTGGCAAGTTGAAATTCAGATATTGCTCCTGAAGTGTCTGCGCCTGACAGAACCCTGAGATTTTTACACTTGAAAATAAGTAAATATAAGTTATCTTTTCTAAATATTAAAATAAGAATGATTAAATGGTACAGAAACAAAGCCACATTAATTAAACAGTAAGAAGAAGAAAACCTGAATCTGGTGGTGGCTACCCATTTATTTCATTTGTTCTAACTCTGATTAAAAGCATGTTTGAACTATCAAACAGTTTGAGAGTTTTTCCATTTAAATTATTCCCAGTATTATTTTCCAGGGTCCAGTCGTGCTCCAGCTTTTAGTTTGCTTTATAGATGGTCTCATATTTTCCTTAACTTCCCTCTAACATGGTTGAGGGAAGTTATGGTTGCTTCCCTGGTGGTGAGCTAACCAGGTGTGACTGGAGTAAATCATCACCAAACCATGACACTTCCACCTCCATGCTTCACAGCTTATGTAAGTTTTTTTTTTTTTTACAGGATCCTGTAATTGGTTTATCCAACGTGTGTCTTCTGTTCTGGAGTCCAAATAATTCTGTGTTAGACGTCTAAAAAAAGCATTATTCCAGAAATCTGGGGTCTTTGTCTGAGTTCTCTCTGCCACATCTCAGTCTGACCTTCATGTTCCACTAAGAGAACATGAACGGTCTCCGTTTCCTCCTTGAACGCCTCCGATGGAAGTTAAACTTGCACAGTCTCTTTCTGATTGAAGTATTAGTAGCCATAATTGTCTGCCGTATGATCCATGGTGACAGTTTAGGGGTTTTGAAGTCTTCTTCTTGCATCTTGCAGCCTGCTTTCAGGATGAACATATTTTTGGATGGACAGAAATGCTGGCTGTTGTTTTGAATTTCCTCCACTTCTACACTATTTTCACATGCCTTGTTTTTCAGGAAATTACCCTAAATCTGATCAGTGCTGTCACTCTGATTCTGAACAGAAGTTTATTATTATTATTATTTATTGCTTAGGTAACATAGAGAAAAAAGTTACAAAGTCAAATTAAGATTAAAACACAGTACCAATAACTTTCACAAGAAAGTTTTTATATTCATTTATCTATTCATTCTGTTCTTAATTTTTTTTTGTAGTTGAAGAATGAAGAAGGCAGAATGAAGATAAATATGGCTGAGATGTTTGAGATGTTGGTGCAGGAGACAGTGGTGAGGAGCGACAGACAGGTTCAGTGTGGAACTGTGGGTAAAGAGTTTAAATGGAAGGATGAATCCAGTTTCCTGGTTTTCCGATTAGCCGTTCCGAACGACGTCATTCATTTTCTAAATTCTATGACAATGACGGAAAAAATAGCAATAAATAAATAAAAATACATAAGAAAGAGCAGACCCATTTCTTAGATAAGCTGTTTGACGATTTGAAAGATGGAATCTACAAAAATAAAACAGAGCGGAGGAGCGGATGTTTTCGCGTGTGGCCTGTAGGAGGCGTAGTTCGACTGTCTCGTTCAGATGGCTCCTGTAAATGCTGGGCGATGGCACCTGTCCGCACTTTGAAATAAAGTCGAAGCAGGATTACAAGGATCAACATCTGGGTCCATCCTTCGCCAGGCTGAGGTCCCAGTAGGTATCTTGCTCTTTCTCCTCCTGCTGTCATTATTCTGCTCTGTTTACTGGAGTTGCTGCTTCAAATGATGCTAGCTAGCCGTCGTTAGCAGCTTTATGAACAGCACCATGTTTGGTATTTTTTTTAATATTTGTTATTGCGTCACTTTCTTTTTTTTATTCACTGTGAATAGTCATATTGTCCTTCAGCGCTTAGAGCTCATATTACGCTGCCAGGGCGCCGCAAGGACAGTCCCACAGTTCACCCCATCACACATGTAAACACTTCAATATCTGGTCTGGAATACGTCTAATATACAACACACTGACGGGCTATTATCTCACAGGAAATGGGATTGTTTGGTTCGGGATGTGCCGGAGTGATCGTTGTTCATATTTAATTAAGCATGCACATTTCTGGGTTTTATTTTCGTCAGGCTGGTCGTTAACGCCCCCTGTGTTATGCTGCATTCCGTTTACCTCGGAAAACGGAACTCGGGTCTCTGTATACCTTGAGACGGGATGCCTTTGGTTCAGCTGAAAAGTCTGGAAAGTTTTGGGATTTATTCGTCACAACAAGCTGAAAGCTGTTTATTCCCAGGCTCACACCATTTCAGCCAACCGAGGCTGAGGAGTGACTGATTTAATGAGATTTAAAAATACAAACTACCAGAGTGCTGCAAATATTCTTACTGCTGTTATGGCTACCTTTAATGCGGCAGCCATGTTGGATCTTTTATGGTGAGGAACCCTCCACTTTCAGGGATTCTTCTTGTTGATTTTTCATACACAAATCTGGAAATGTCAACTCCAAGGTACAAATAACACCATTACAGTAACGAAATCTAGTGCTGAGAACAGAGATCCTAATTTCACATGAATTTTCACTGTCCATTCATATGAGATTGAAGTCTTCCAAAACAGACTTCAGGAAAATAGGTGCACTTTAAACCCAATTCCCTGATTTCTAGTACTTTTTTTTTTTTAGTACTGTAGAATTTTTAGTTTTCTGTCTGGAACGTAAAACATGTCATGTTCAGACATGACGTTGACCAGTACATTTATACATATTTAAAACGTTTCGGTTTGTCATAAGAGTCGAAATGATGACACGATAATCTGGGTCCAATTTTATTTTTGCTCAATTCTTTAACAGTATGGATACAATGCAAGTAAAAAAATAAGTAATCACCCCCTTAGATGTTTTATCCTTTTTATCGCTTTTACAAATTAATCATGATTTAGATTTTTTGGCAAACAATCAACCCCTCAACCCTTTAATCTCAAAGAAAAGGTTGATTTCTAAAAAAAACAACAACAATAATTAAATACAAATATGAAATGTAAAATGTGTGCATAGATATTTACCCCCGTTAAAGTGAGTATTTAGTAGTGATAAAAGAGATTTGGTACATCAATAAAAATTGATGCAATGAGCTGGATGCAGTAGGCATGAGGTGGTGGAGATGGAGAGAGGGCAATAGAGAGCGATGGCTGCCTTTAATGGACAGAAACCTCGAGGAGAGCTGGATCTGCCTTGGTGTGCTGGGAGTTAAGAGGTGTGGAGAGAGATGATGCAGACAAACACATTAAGTACTGGACCGCCACACTTCCTGTGGCAAAACCCCTGAATGACACAGAGGGTTGGTGCAGACAGATCCTCAAAATATCTTTTTAGTTTCATTGGTTAATTCCAGGGCCTTCAGATTTTATCTTAAAATTTGAATCAAGGAGTAAAATAATTTAGTGGATCATTCAGAAGTGTCATTGCATGGAACTCACCCAACAAACAGATCTGACCTGCATCAGTGTCGCTCTGAGAGACCCTTCAGGACACCCGGTGGCTGTCCTGGAGTGATCCAGGCAGAGACCCAACGTCTCTGATCAGTAGGCGGCTGGCCAATAACGTTCCCCAAACTGAGAGAGCTGACAGATTCTGCAGAGAGGCCTGCATGAAACGGCCCAAAGATGGCCGGGCATCGCAGTCAACAAGACTTGAGGCTGTAATTGCTGCCAAAGGTGGATCAATTGTTAAATAAAGGCTGTGATTTACACATCAGTTCTTTTTTTATTTTGTGATTATGCGGCATTGTGTTGTAGAGTTTTCTTAAAGGGGCAGTATTATGTGTTTTCCAGGCATATAGTGCCGTATTATAACACAATCAAATAACAATGTCACCCTCAGTTAAAGAAATCTATATCAAACTTAACTTAAAAGAAATTTGACTGCTGTCAGATGTCAGAATTTGGTTATTGGTTTGTATTTCACGCTTTGTAAAATCTCAACTGCTAACTTGGTCTCATGTTGCTCAGAGCCCCTCTGCTCCTTCTGAAGGGGCCAGTAAGAAATTTTACTGAAGAAAAACTTCTTAAGCAGACTTTATGTTTTGATGTGTAAGAACTGTGTACTGACTGACAGCATCAATAACCATCAGGTTTTTGTGATTAGGTCTGAAATGATTACCAGGTTCTGCTGAGTCATCCAGAGGGAGAACCATGACAACGCAGCCAGCTTCAGCTTCCATCCTGAGGGAGTTCTGTCCGCTGTACTACCTGCTGAATGCTATCCCTGCCAAGGTGCTGACCCAAAACTCACAGATGCTAAAGCAGAGCATCAGTATGATGGCTGACCGTCGGCTCCATTCCTCTACAATTTTACATGATGCCTTAAAATTTATTCACAACTCAACTCAAGTTTAAATTCAAATTGAAAAATACTTTATAATCTGGACTTTCCCAAATTTGATTGATTAAAAAAAAAGAGAAACATTTTAAAAAAGAAAAGTTTTTTTGTGTTAAAAATAATTTATTTAAAATTTGCAATAACAACTTTGGAGGGAGAGAAGAACACATAGGAAGATGGAGCAGCACACTTTACAGTAAACAGCAAACATTAGCAACACGTTTGAAATCATGAAACATTAAAAAAAAAATTACAGAGACAAGAGAAAAGGATAAAATAAATTTTTTTAGCAGGTTTCAGACAGCATCCTCTTTAAAATACCTTTAAAAGTTTCTGATGATACGAAGGTGCTCAGCTTTAATGCTTTTTGAAGTGCAAAGTTTTGAAGTCCAAATTCAAAGGTACTATTTTATTATTTTATTCAAAGGTAAAATTATTTTGTCTTAGTATGTAAACTGATAAAAGTTTGAAAGGTTCCTGAAAACATCACTCTCTCATTATTCTGTAAATCAACAAATTCAATTTCATCAGTTACAAAGGTGACTGATTGGGTGTAATCAGTGTGTTTTTGAAGAATGCTCCTGTGTGTGTGTGTGTGTGTGTGTAGGTGCAACGGGGCTTCAGGTCTGTGCTGGTCTACCTGACAGCTCTGGACAGCAGCTCTGACTTCCTGGCGGTGGGCAGCAGCATCGGCATGCTGTACCTGTACTGCCGTCGCGTTGCACATATGAACAAGTACAGCATGGAGGTGAGAGCGCCCTCTATGTTGTCTTCCATCAGTCCACGGTCATTCATCATCAAAAAGTCACAGACTGTGTTTGGAAACGTTTATGATCAAAAGCTCCCCCACGTTCCTCTGCAGGAGTATTCACAGCCACTGAAATTTTCCATGTTTTGCAACGTTACAACCACTAACCTCAAATTATTTCATTGGGATTTTATATAGCTCGAAAATATCATTTCAATTTTTTTCTTAAATAAAAGTGTATTTTAAAAATCTGCACCATGTAATCGTATTTAGTACCCTGGAGAAAATACTTATAGTTTTTTTTAACGTTTTTTTTAACTTCTAATATTCTGGGGAATTTCTCTATCTGCTTTTTAAATCTAGAGATTGACATTTTTGCTCGTTCTGTCTGCAAAATAGCTCGAGATCACTAAAAATGTCTGATGTCATGCCACAGATTTCAGTTCTGGACTTTGACTGGGCCATTCTAATACATGAATATGCAAAAGCCCAGAGCCCAGATTTTTGAGGGGTCCCCATAGATTTTTCTTTTTTGTTTTTTCTTTCTTTCATGAATGCATGTTTTGTAAACATTGTTCTTTATACACATTTTATTGGCCCAAATTATTTAAGTTTTATTAATGTCTAGGGACTTTTATGAATATAAACAATATTGCAGTTTTGGAAAGTTATGTAGTTATAATTGATTTCTCAGGGAACAACATGTTATTATTGTTTGGGGATGCATTAAACCTACCATGGATAAATTAAACTACCTACTAATTTACTATAATTTGCCTTAATAAAATAATTTCTCCTTACTGAATAGGGCAACAAATCAGGCTCCAGCCCAGGGGCCACATCCGTATAAATCCGGCCCTGGCTGCTGCAGGTCTACTGAGATTACTTCACAGCCAGCTGGACTCTGTTTACTGAAGGCAGCTGGTCATACTAGATTTTATTCAGGCAGAGCAGAATAAATGGAGCTCACCACACTTT
This sequence comes from Xiphophorus couchianus, assembly GCF_001444195.1. Taxonomy (NCBI): domain Eukaryota; kingdom Metazoa; phylum Chordata; class Actinopteri; order Cyprinodontiformes; family Poeciliidae; genus Xiphophorus; species Xiphophorus couchianus. The sequence continues at coordinate 1,159,445 of NC_040240.1, forward strand.
TCAGATTTTTATTTGTAAAAGGATATTCATGCCAAGCATTGCTTTCCTCTCTCTTAAAGAGCAAGCTCCTCTTTATGTTGACCTATCGCATCAACTCCCAAATAAAAGCCGTTGTAGTCGGTTGTTGTAACTCGATAAAACCTGAAACGGGTCAACAGGTCTGAGTATTCTTGTGAGGCGCTGCAGCTCTCATGGTGTGTCTGCATCCAACAGGGAAAATGTGACGCGATCACCGCAGTGAAACTCCTCAGCTGTTTTGATGACCTGGTGGCTGCTGGAACAGCTTCCGGTCGGGTTGTGGTCTTCCAGCTGGTGTCCCCGCTTCCTGGGCGCAACAAACAGGTTGGCTCATGCACATCTGTCCTCTCTGCAGTCTGCCTGTCGTCATGCGACCGCAGCTCACTGGTCTGTTCTGGTCGCAGCTCAGGCGTTTCGATGTCGTCAGCCTCCATAAAGGCTCCGTCACCTCCTTGACCTGGAGCGCCAACGGGATGAAGCTGTTCTCCGGAGACGACAAAGGTCGGGTCGTGTTCTCCGCTCTGGACCTGGACCAGGTAGGACGCAGCGTGACGCGGAACTGTTTGCACCTCCTGTGAGACACGCTGTCTAACTGAGTGTGTGCAGGGGGTGTGTAAGCCGGTGCTGCTGCTAGAGGAGCCGTCAGGTGTGGTTCAGATGGAGTACAGACACCAGGTCCTGATGGTCTCGACGCAGCAGAGATCCGTGCTTTACTGTACGCAGAAGCAGGAAGTGTTGCAGCTGGGCACCAAACCCCGAAAGAGGTAAGCCACTCTCACTCGTTCTTTACAGTAACACAGAGCTCCCTCTAGAGGTGCACTGATTGCTGTTTTCTGGCCAATTACAGACTTTTAAAAGGGCAGTATTATGTATTTTCCAGCCACATGATGCCTCTTTATAGCATAAAAAAGTAACTGTTACATATCAAGCATAACTTAAAAGAATTTAACTTCACAACTTAAGACCTTGAAATTGATCCTCTGTCTGTCTTTTTAAGAAGCTCCTCCTCTTTCTGACACTCTACCATCAGCATGACATCGCAATAATTCTCCACCATTATGCCGTTTATAACCAACCAACTAGTTCCTAGTGATAAACTCAGCAGAGGCGCAGTTCCACCAGGTGTTTGCTAATAGCTGCTACCGCTAGTTTGGAGGAGCTGAGTGGGGAAGGCTGATCTGTGGGGCGGAGTCTCAGCTGCAGGCCGCAGCTCCAAGAAGGAGCTTTGGGTAAAGAGGTGGAGCTTTATTTTTTAAAATTTTTTTACACCTTATTTTTATTTGTTTTTAAACATACACGTACATACAATCAAACATGAGGGCTAGGGCAGGTAGCAGACAGTCAGACTGATGATCATTACAAACATTTCAGACATTTCCCTGTATGGAATAACAAAAAATAAATACAGAGGCAAACTCCCTGGTGTCTGTCTGAGTGACGTGGAACCACAGAAATGAACTGTTACACACCTTTGGCTATAAATGATCCCATTTTTCCCAAAGTCTCTAAGAGGTGGAGCTTTATGAGAGCAAGGATGAATGGTTGCCATGGGAGATTCAAGGATTCCTGGAACATTCATGGAAGAATCAAAGCAACACTCCAGGTGTATGTTTGATGAGTGAATAACGTTTATAAAGTCTGACCTGCCAACAGGGGTGCCGTATAGGGGGGGAAAGTTAGGACGATTCCAAGGGCCCCTGACTGACAGGGGGCCCTCCCACAACATTTTTTTTTTCCTTGTACAAATAGAAAAACAATTGGGGCCCTGTCAATTACAAAATTAACAATGCAGTGTTTTTAAAATTGTTTTAGCAGGAAAAATTAAATGTTACCACTCCCAGACCAACAAGCACAGATCCATATTTGCACTGAACACCTCGCACTTGACAATGATGGTGTTCAGCAGCAGTCAGTAGAAAACAAGAACGACTGTGGCAGTTACTATGCTGTTAAGAAAAATTATAAAGTCAGGTTTTCAAAAAGAGAGAGAGAGAGAGAGACAAGAGCGTCAATTTATTGCCCAGTTTTTTTCAAGAGAAGTGAGTAGACTGTGTGAGATTATCAACCATTTAGCACATTTAGCTTAGCTACAGACTACAAACAGTAAATTTAACTAGCATTTAATCAATGAAGGAAAGAATTTAACAACATATTCATATATTTAACTTGTACTTGTTCCTTTTACCGCACATAATAACACTAGTCAGGCAGCAGCAGCTATAGCCCCAACACTAGCATAGCCCCTCCTCCCTGTACCAGTGAAAAAGGTGAGCAACATTGTGTTCAGTCTATGTGGATTTTTCCTGTCTCTCTACTCTTTTTACAGCTACCCACCAAAACAATTTATTTATTACTCACAGAAATTCAAACAGTCTTAATAAAATCTTCCATTAGCACACTTAGCAGTGACTGAATGACGTTGTCCTCCTGGTTCTGATTGGTTGTTTTTGGCCCGAACGTTGCATTTCTTTAGACAGCAGTAGCAGCTCAGGGAGGAGGTGGAGGAGATTGATCTTTCACAGATTATCTGTTTCATAGCAAGCTGTCACAACATGGTGACAACTTTAACAAATGTGGAAAAAACATATATTTTTTATTAAAGTTATATTCTGCAGCTTGAACAAAATGCAACAATATAGCATTTTTTTAGAGGTCTGGTTTGCTTCATGTATATTTTGCACGCTGCCTGTGATTGTTGCTGGTGGGGAGAGACATTTTAATAAGCTAAAGCTAATAATAAAAAAAATTAAGCAACCTATTTGGGCTGCACAGTGGCGCAGTTGGTAGAACTGTTACCCTGCAGCAAGAAGGTCCTGGGGTCCAGAGTCTTTCTGCATGGAGTTTGCATGTTCTCCCTATGCATGGTGGGTTCTCTCTGGGTTCTCCGGCTTCCTCCCACAGCCCAAAAACATGACAGTCAGGTTAATTGGTCTCTCTAAATTCTCCCTAGGTGTGAGTGTGTGTGTGCATGGTTGTTTGTCCTGTCTGTCTCTGTGTTGCCCGGCGACAGACTGGCGACGTGTCCAGGGTGTACCCCGCCTCTCGCCCGAAACATTCGCTGGAGATAGACACCAGCAACTCCTGACCCCACTAGGGACAAGGGTGTTAGACAATGTATGCATGGATGGAAGCAACCTATTTGCATGCAGTATGTGGTCTGTTGCATGTAAAATTCACTAGCAGTGAATATTGTGCTAGTATCACAATATCTTTGGTATTGGACCAAAGAAAACAAGGAAGTTGCAGGCCTTTAAAATTGTGACGCTTTTGATGGATCAGATAGACTCAAGAAATTGTAACAGCAGCTGCGAAGGGGGGCCCAATTGAATTTTTTGTCATGGGACCCCAGATTCCTAGCGGCGCCCCTACCTGCCAATTCCGATTTTGGCTGAAACTAATTCTTTTTTTCTTTGTCTGACAAGTTGCTAAGTTTGAAACAGTGCACTGTTGGGGTGGCTATTGTTAGCCACACGACGTGATGGGCGTTTCTGTCGGTCAGTCTGTCTCACTGCAGGGCAAAAGAGGACAGTGGCAGATTTTCAGCTCTTTACAGAGGTAGATAACATCAGTTTCATCCAATTGCCGAACTCCCAAAATTAAGGAAATTGAGACATTTTTTTCTCTTTTCTTTTTTGGCTGGTCAATTTATTGGTGCACCCCTACCTATCATCCATTAAACAACCAGTTCAGGTAGCGGCACTGACGGTGTGTTTCTCTGCTGTCTCAGAACCGGCAGGTTTGGCGCTTGCTTTCTGCCGGCTCTTTGTAAGCAGAGCGACCTTCAGGTGTACGCCGCCCGACCCGGACTCAGGCTGTGGAGGTCTAACGTTAGAGGAGAGGTGGAGGAGACTCGACTACTCAAGTCCTTTTTTGACAAACAGGTACATACAGAACCTTCCTCTAAGGAAATACATTTGATACATTTGCAGGGACAGTTGGTTCAACAGAGTATTGACTCAGAGAGGCTGAATATTAATTCACACCACATATATTTGTCTGTAAAAATGTCTAAAACCATCATTGTGACCGATTTATGTTGGTCTGTCGCAAACAGTCTGAAATGCACTGCGGTTTGCGGTTGTAAATGTGACAAGTAGTCTACAGAATTCCTGTTCCTGTCTCCTCTCCTGTCCACCGCTCCGTTCCAGATCCCTCAGTTTGAGCTGTTTCCACGCCCCGGTCCAGTTGGAGCGTACCGTCCAGCAGACCGGCAGCTCGGCCTGCTCAGCTGTTTCTTCAGAGAGGGCTGGATTCTCAGCTGGAATGAATACAGCATCTACGTGTTTGACTGTCTCAATGAGGTAGTGTGTTCATCTACTGCATATTCTTTAGTTTCTATGTAATCCAAGTCCTGCCAATGATCAGAGCTCAGAATACGGCGACTCTGTAAGAACCCGGTAGATAGTAGAGATGCACTGGTCCATAACATCTGTATCAGTCTCAATATTGACAAACATTCTAAATCGTTTATCAGTGACAATGTGCCTGATCCATAAAGGCAGATCTAGTCAGTCTAATTCTATGCTTTGTGCTCTTAATTATTTTACATTATATTTCGAATTCCTAATTGCTCGTTCTGAAACATTTGAAATGTTTGTTTCTGTTTATTTTTACATCTTTTACCAAAATAGTCAACCTATTGTTTTTTTTTTGTCAGTTTCAGTTTCTTTATTATTTATTTTTCCATTGGCTGCTCTACTCCTAATTTCACTGCCTGAACAATTTAAAGCTGCTTTTTCATGTTTGACCAGCCTTGTGAGGCTTGGTCAAACAAGCTTGACCACAAGCTATCAGAGTTATCTGATAAATTTGTAATTCAGTACCTTTATGTCTGTGTTTAAAAACAAAAACATTTAAAATTAATTCAGATGATTTTCTATATCGGATTGGCATTACTCAATACTAACTCCGATATCTGTATCGATATCGGAAGTGAAAAAAACTGGATTGCCAGATCTGCGTTTTGTTAAAATATTTCTTTGCGTTCATGGTCAAAAAGATGATTGTTCATTTTATCAGTATTGAAAAATAATCAATTGAAACCTTTTCTGCTGGTCCCATAAGATCACAAACGAACAAAAATGTTGACTTTAATAACCATATTGCTTAAATCAGTGAAATCAGGGTGTCTGGATATCAGTTTATTCCAGATCTAGTACTTTAGTTAAAGTATTTGCTAATGCCAAGTAGTTAATAAGTTGGTAGTTATATTTCACACAATAAGTTTGAAAACACATTTACTTTATTCAGAACAGTGTGGCTCTTCTTTTTTGCAAGCCTACCGTCTCTGGACTGTATAAGCCAATCAAAAAGTACAGCATGACAAATGTTGTTGCATACATTTAAAATAAATAAAACATAATAAAATAAATAAATCTACCCCTTGAGTCAAAAACAAATACAACAGTGGTATCTGTTCAGAGTATCGAGTTGCTGTCGCAATAAGCAAGAAATCAGATGAGCACTTGACGCTACTTGTAAAATTGGGCGCATACTTGACGCTGGTATTGGCCCAAAGCCCGTATCAGGACACCACTAACAGAAACATAGATGAGCAGAAGAAGAAGTGTTACAGTGGTAATTTCACAGTTGCTGACAGTGGAAAAGTTGAAGATAGATCAATGAAGGATTGGAAATACTACAGAGAAGAAAGTAGCTCGATATAATTGACCGTCCAAAAGCTTTCTGTTCTAGTTACCATGGTGATGTTTTACCTTCATATTTTAAACAAACCCCCAGATAGATTGTCTGGAATTACTGCTGCATTTAGACTGTATTTGCAGTTTTGGAGCCTGAAGGCATCCCTCCTTACCCCAATGTGACATTTGACTTCCTGGTTTAAAATGTGAGCTCCAAACCTCTGGCTTTCTCCCAGAATTCTCCTCTCATTATCATGTCAGGTTGATATTTCTTGGGTTATTTTTCTTTTTTTGTCAAAACTCAGGGAAATATATTCTTGATGAGCGACTGTTAACGTCTTCATGTATTTCTGCAAACACCCCAAAGACACAATGCAACATGCTAATGTCCTCAGGATGAAAGCATGCTGCAGTTTTTCTGTTTCTTCCTTTGACAGGAATCCTTTAGTTCTGACAGCCAGTAGGCTCAGATAGAAAAAGCCCTCATGTGGTTCTTGATGTCAACGTATGAGTCAAGATGAGCTGGAGACGATTCTGGCCTATCACCTCATTTATGTTGTGGACAAACTCCCACAGTGACTGTAACTGAATAGGATCAAGTGATGACACAGATACATAAAGCTGTATGTCATCATCATAAGTATGGTAAGACACACTCGCAGCTAGGGAGAGCATAGTTACTAATTTAAAATGGGCCCAGATGGAAGCTAGGGAGAACATTGTATGGGACCCTGTTTGTATATATTCATAACTGTCGTATAAAACAAACTAGTACTGGTCTATCAGATAGGATTTCAACCAGTTCAGCAGAGCATCAACCCGTTGCAGAATAATTTCCTCTTTGTTCATCAGCATATCATAGCAGCATTGAGATGTACAAGAAGAAATGCGTCAAACTGGAATTAAAACAAAGTATTTTACCGTGACTATTATTGTATCCTAGAGAAGCGAAGTGACAATTCATCTTTGAAACGGAAAACGTCGTATTTAAACACAAGTTGTGCTTTTGTTTGGTGCTTAAAGGTTATAATCGGTTGTCTGGAAAGCAGCGGAGACATTGTGTCTGTGTCATCTTGTGAAAATGAAATCTTCGTGCTGAAAGGAGACAGAGAGATTATCCGCCTGTCCAGCAATCCAGAGGAAATCTCCTCAAACCGTGAGCTCTGCTAACTCTGCCACAGATTGCCTCTACCGTTGGCAGCCCAAACCAACAGCTACAAGTTCTCTGTTTCCCTATATTACCAGTGCTGTCGGGTTACCTGCCTTCACCACTGACCACACCCACGATTCTCCAACCTACCGGGTCAGTGGAAATAGTCCAGCCAATCAGAACAATGGCCATCATCACAGAAGATGGGGGCAAAGAAGAGGCAGGGGGGAGCGAGAGGCTCTCTGAGGAAGGACCAGATGAAGAGGAGGAAGAGGAAGGAGTGGAAGAAGTTGAAGAGGCGGTGGAGCAGGACAGCCCACTAAAGGTAACGTTATCATAGAGCAGATAGGAAAACAGAAAGGTATGCCTTTATATCTTACCATCTACAACATAGAGCCTTTAAAACCACAAAAAGAAAAAAAAAATAATAATCTGAATATTTTTCCATAAAAACCCTGGTGCTTTGAGCGTGAAGTTTAAGCAATGATACTTCCCAGATATTCATTATTTCTACCTACTTCTAGGCTCTCAGCCATCCAGAATATGGAAAAACCATAAAAGTTTAAAAATAAACCAACTTAGCAAGTTATAATTTAAATAACACATAACGTGTATTAAGAGTCACTTCAATAAATCAGTTCTTATGAGGAATCTTATCAAGTGGAGTTACTCATTAAAACTTGTTTTTATTTATTTTTGTAAAGATCACTGACACTGAACCAAACTTGTATCTGCACAACATTTGAATCTTAGTTTGGCTTCTGTGGGTCTCAACTGTTTGTTTACTGAAAAAGACAGAATTATCATGTTGTGCATTGTGTTATGTAATGTTATGTTTGATGTGAATCGCCACTTACTAGTCATTTTTGGTCTTTTTACATTACATTTCACTCCACCCCACAGAATAATGTGAAAATGAATCACAATATTAACTCTTTTGGATCTAGTCACTAGTTTCTGACTCAGGGTGGCTGAAACTATTGTTTTCCTTCTTCTTCACAAACGTCCACTGCTGCCGTGTGTTTTATGTGTCGCATAAAATCCCAATAAAATATATGTAGCAGGTACAAGAATATAGTTTTTGTTTATGAAGGCCATTATGTCTGCTCAGGTGATGGAGTCCAGCCAGCCCTCCACTTTGTTCAGCAGCTCTCGCTTCCGCAGCAGCTCTGTCACCATGTGGGACAGCCTGAGCTCAGCCACTCCGGTAAGCACTCCGCTTGAACTGAGCTCCAGGCGCTACAGCGCCCCTATTGACCAGGAGAGGATGCAGCAGGAGCTGGTGGTGAAACCCATCAGAGTGAAGAAGAAGAAAAGACATCAAGGTTAGTGAATTAGGTCAGATGTCAACGCTGCCCCCTGGTCAGTGATGGTTAGCTACAGTATAGACGGCCTGTGTTTTTTTTCCATATTTGGATATTAATAGGCAAGTTTAACATTACTGAGAAATGTAGGTGATTCAGTTACATTAATTTGTGACTCGAGTATGCAACTTTTATAAAAGATATTTTGTAACACATTTGTTAAAACTGTCACTGTGTCCTGGCAGTATAGTATGAGTCAGATAATATGTGAAGAAATTGAGCTTCTCCCAGTGCTAACTAGAAACAACCAATCAGAGTCAGGAGGAGGGTCTTAGAGCAGTCACTCACAATCTCGTGGCGCTGCTTACCCCTCCCTCCATTGCTCTATGCTATGCTGCAGCTCCTCCTGGATAGCAGATCCTTTTGTGAATGTTAGCAGCTCAGGGAGGAGGTGGAGCAGATCAATGTTCTCACAGATCATCTGTCTCATATTACACTGTGATAGCATGAAGATAGTTTGAACAAATATGGAAAAACATATTCTTGTAAAAGCTACATACTGCAGGTTTTCTATCACTTAATATAAGTGATATTACCTTAACAATAGCTGTAGCATGCTGTTTAGCATGTTAATGCAATATAGCTTTAACATGCTGACTGGCATGCTAACATTCTATTTAGCATAGAATGTTAGCACTGCTAAATAAAAGGCTAGTATTCTATTTAGCATGTCAGCATTCCATTTTGAAAAAATATGCTAACATTTAGCATGCTACTTAGAGATAGCATGCTAATTCAAGCAAGTTTATTCTGAAAGCAGTCTGCATAACGCTAACAGAAGTCTCCAGAAAGCCTAAGATGTCGTCACCTACAGCAGGTTCCTACCACTGTTCACTGCTTTTCCTGCTTTTCTTCTGCAGATTACCATTCTTACTAATGATCAAGATTGCCATGTTGTTGCTTGTTTAACTGAGTGAGCTAAAAGTATGCGCTGACAGGTAGGTATGACTCATTGTGATCTGTCTCCATCTGTCTTTAGACCTTTCCTTAGACCGTTGCTCTGGAAACCGTCTTGTAGAGAGCAGCTGCTCAGATTCAGTGTTTATAGTCCAGGACAGCAACTGTAGTGATGGAGAAAGTGGAACCCCGTCCAGTGACCAAGCCTTCTTCCTTGGTCTTGATGCTGAGAGCCAGGACACTCTACAGCAGAACCAAGACCAGGAGACACAACACACAGGTTCAGATAATGCTTTGGAAGTCAAGGAGGAAGTGGAGTCTTCCCTCAACCAGTCTGGGTTTGTATCTGGTGAATGGCAGCCTTCAGTAGATCCCATTACTGCTGATCCGACAGTCTTGTTCTTCTTTTCAGTTCCGTTCCCAGTGCAGGGTCGCTGCTCCTGTCGGGTCTGAACCCAGAAAAGGCTCAGAGCGACGGTTCCGAAGCAGACGGTATCCCTCCCACTCCAGATGTTGACCAGCTGCTGGAATCCACCTTCTCTTACATGAAGCCTGAGGATGATGGAGGGCTGGAGCCAGCATCCAGAGATGAGACGGTAGGTTTTCACTGTTTTTTTTAACATTTCTAATAGTTATGTAAATATCATCTCATACGAGCCTTCACTTTTACGTACACGTGTTAAGTATGATTGAACGATATATCAGAATGTATCGTATTGGCCAAAGTTAGTCCTTTTTTGACATATCGGTATCGATCCACTAAGTAAAACTGGGATGCTAATAACAACCGACGTTTATTTACATCCTGTTGCTGTTTGTGTTTTAGCAGAGGGAGGAAGGGGGTCATGTGGTAGTGGTAACTAGACCTGTCACCATCACACAATTTTCTGGACGATAAATTGTCCCAGAAGTTATTGCGATAAACGATAATGTTGTTGTTTTGAGGCCATTTTGTTTTTAGACCATTTTCAAGTAATATAATGAGACTGGCATAATAATTGCAAGAACACATCCTCAAAGAGCAATAAACCTTAAACTTTAATGAACATTTAACACTGGAACTGGAAGATATTTTAAATATACAAAATAAAAGAAAAAAACAACAAATAAAATCAATTATAAAGTCTCTGTAAAGGAAATTGTCCTTCAAAAAAGAGTCAATTGAGACCAAAGCACCAGACTGAAGACTTTTATCATCTAGATTTTGGCAGAAAGAGAGAAAAGAGAAAAACAATAAATCGTGCAAATGGAAATGATTGAGCTCGTATTAATTTATCATGGGAATAACTGATTTCTTGCTTATTGCAACAATAAATCGCTTGTTAATGAGCAGCATGCAGGTTGTTCAGACGGTTCTCTCTCTGTGTGAGCAGGAGGACCACCCGCTCCTCTCTCCTCAGCTGGCAGAGCAGGTGTTTCCCTGTGATGAGAGCGGTCAGGACAGGAAGCCCAGCATGTCCAGTGATGAGGAGGGAGACATCTACTGCCACTCTTCTCCTGCTGCTGCTGCTGGAGGAGGAGGAAACGATCACAGCGTTCCATCTGCAGAGACGGAGAGGACAGCAGAGAGAGACGCAGAGCAGGACAAGAACAGGCCTTACATGGTGAGAAATTAAAAGTATTCACTCCTTTAGTGGTTTAGCTGTTTTTTGTCACACTTAAGTGATCAAAGAAGTGATCAGATTGTAATATCAGACAAAGATAACCTGAGACGATAAAACAAAAGCAGTTTTCAAATGATTGAATTTCCAACTAACAATAAGAAAGAGACTTACTGTTAGCACAAGCTTCAGACAGAAGCTTGTGGACAGAAGCTCTGTCTGAAGCTCCGCCTTCAGGAAATCATCACAACATGGCTCCTCTGTTAACCTAGTGTTGTTCTGAGAAGTAGCTCCTACAATGAGCTCAGCAGATGCACAGTTCCAAAAGTTGCTTGCTAATTGCTTCTGGCTAGTCTGAGGAGCTGAGTGGGGCAGTGACAGGGGAGGACGGCTGCAGACAGCTGCTCTGTGAGGTGGAAACTTGTAAACTGCAGCTCTGAGGAGGAGCTGCGCTTCGAAGGCAGGCCTGGGTGTGGGGATGTGAAACTAATCCAAAGAATCGGGTTGATCACAGCTATTGTGGGTTAAATCTTGAAGGTTGACAATAAACCAAAATCAGAAGAAATCTGTAAGCTGGGTAATAATTTGTCACAACACTGTATGTGAGGTACTAACCCCCATGGTGCTGACTGTACACACTGCAAGTCAATGAATGTAATTCAATATATATATGTTTTTGCTTTGCAGTTGGCAGAAAGCTGGATGGGCTATTCTGGACCAGGATGTGGGATCCTGAGCCTGCAGGTGACAGACAGGTGAGTCCGATCAGCCTCCCTGCTGACCTGCTGCTGGCGCTCGCGTGGCTCACGGACAACCTGCGCTTCCAGGCATGTGTGGTGTTTGGATTTCAAAGGAGGGCTGTTCTGCAGCACGCTCCCTGAAACTGGACTCAGATGGCAGCGCTTCGAAGACAACGTCCACCAGGTGGCGCTATCCCCTTCAGGTGGGCTGATGTCTTACTTTGGATCAGCGCTGTGACTCATCCCAGAGAGTCATTCATAAATGGGTGTGTAGTATTATCCAGATGCTAAGCGCTGTTAACCCCTCAGGCAACCTGCTGTGGAAGGTGGAGCAGAAAACCATGACGGCGTTCGCTTGTGCCAAAGTGTCGGTTAAAGGAAAACGTCACTGGTATAAAGCTGCAGAGCAAGCGGCCTTCGTGGCGCTGAGTGACGACTCTGCTTGGATCATCAGGACCAATGGAGACCTCTACCTGCAAACAGGTGACCTCCCATCTGTCGCATTTAGTCAAGCTTACAAACTGTCACTAATATGCAAATCGTATCTTCAGGTTATCATGTTTAGGTTTTTTTTCTTTCTTTCAACTAAGAAGTTTGTTTCTGTAGGAATTATATGAAAATAATCTGTTTTTATTTATATTTTATTTAAAAGAAATGTAATATTAAAAATGATTTATTCTCTTCTGAATAGTCAGTGAGTAAAATCTTTTTTCATGTTTTGGTGATGAGCTCCTAGTCTTTGAGGTGGGGAGGCCCCCTCACCATCATCCTTTTCTTTAGCTCCCTCCACAGTCTCTGTCAGATTCATATCAGAACTCTTGGAAAATTAATATTACCTCTGGTCAGAACAAACATGTTGGTAAAATTAAAATTATTTTCAATCTAAATCTGCCAGGGGTGTAAGTAATTTTGCTTTTACTTGCACTTTACAGGGATTTACTGTGCTCTGTAAGAGATAAGAAAATGTTTTCTCTGGTTCATTATGTGTAGTGGTGTCTTACAGGAAGGTTGAACAGAAACCAGGGTGGAAGTTCTCCTTCCAGCAGGAAAACCACCTGGAATGTAAAATCAGAGCTTTAAGTGAGTGGACTTTGAATGGCCCAGTCAAAGTCCAGACTTAAGTCAGCCTGAGAATTTGTGACAGGCCTTTGCCTGAATTATGCTCAGAAACACTCCATGTAAATTGACAGAGCATGAGCTGTCTTTTTTTTTTCAAACTAGATTTTATTTTTCTCTCCACAAAAATTCTGAAAAGTGTGTCCTGTTTTTGTTTTCTCTCATCTTGTGCTACTCTGTGATGCTCTGTCTCACATCATAACGACGATACATGGACGTTTGTAAGTTTGTGCCAATCTTGTTACAGCTGTCCGGAGCAGGACCTGCTCGCCTTCTGTGATCCATTAGTACAGTCTGAAGTTGGGGAAAAATAAATTTTCTTAGACTGTTGACATGGAACAGTACAGCAGGATCTGAATCTATCTTTGATTCAAATGCGTTTAAGAAAAAGAGAGAATCCTTCTTATGAAACTTGCTCTTGTTTTTAGCTCATATATTATTAGCTTATTTATTTTAATGACATTTTTAAAATACTTTTGTTTTATCTAAACAGACCTCCCTTCTAAATGAAATATTGCATCTCAGTGAGACAATAAAAAATAGGAATAAAAAGTGAAAAAGATGAAGAGTTGTTTATTGTTCACACTTCATCATGGATTTAGAAGAAAAAGGTTGCTTTGAGTTTGGACTGGTGAATAAAAGTAACTTGAAGGACAAATGGTTACAAAACCAGACTTCAGGCTTTGTTAGTTATGTTTAAGTGACTTTTTATTCATGGAGACTTTCCAAAAAAACAAACTGTGAGACTGAAACGAAATGACTAAAGTTGCCGTTATATCAGCAATGTGATTATTTATCATAATTGGAACTTTTTGTTTTGGATATAAAATGGATTTCAGAGGCAGTCAGAAAAGTCCTCATTTATGCTGAGTCATGTTTATGGTTCAGTTATCCATCAAGTCCCTGATTCTACATTTAATCAGGACCATTTCCTCTGACACACCTGTTAGTGTGGCGTGTGACCAAAATATGTTTATGAGATGCTTTTAATCTGAAAGAACTGCTTTCCACACAGTCTTCACACATTTCGTTTCCAAAACTTAGACGAGATCCAAACTTTAACATGTGGACATAAACGTCTGCAGTGACTGCTGACTTTGATTCTGGACAGAAAGAAGGCAGAGCTGATGTCACAGGTGGAGCGTTGCTATGGGTTACTGCTGCTACATTTAAGGCTGTGTGTGTTTCAGGTCTGAGCGTGGAGCGTCCCTGCGCCCGCTCGGTCAAAGTGGAGTCTCCCTGTGTGTTCAGCCAGGTGTGTGTGAGAGGGGGCGTGGTCTGGGCTTTAAGTGAACACAAGGCTTTGTTCTACAGAGAAGGACTGAGCAGCTACTGCAGCGAGGGAGACGGCTGGAAGTACGACACTGTCAGGTACCGAGCCTCCTCTAACACATCTTCAACACGACCACAGTACAACAGCTCAGCTTGTTGTATTTAGGTCAAGTCCCAAATGAAACGTCAGTATAGTGACTATTTGATATGAAATGGAAAGGAAAGACTAAGAGATGAAAGAATTGACAGAGATTGATTATTTAAAGGGACAGTATAATGTAAAATCAACCTTTTTTGAGCTTTACACCATGTTATAAGGTTATTGCCTCATCAAAAACATACCTGTAGTGTTGCTTTGATTCTTCCATGCATGTTTGGAGAAATCTTTTAATCTCACTTGGCAAACAAAAACAGCTGATTGGACCTAGCTCCGCCTTTGAGGTCGCAGGTCCGCCTAAAAGAGCTGCAGTTTCCGAGCTTCCACCTCACAGAGCCGCCCTTCCACATTCGGCTCCTTCAGACTAGCCAGTAGCAATTAGCAAACACCTGGTAGAACTGCACATCTGCTGAGCTCATTTTAGGAGCTACTTCTCAGTGCAGTACTGGTAAAAATGTTGTTAAAGCTTAATAGAGGAGCCATGTTGTGATGATTTCCTGAAGGCAAAGTTTCAAAAAGAGCAGTTTTTAAAGAGACAGAGGCCCAATTTTAAGGCATTAAATTAGGAAGTAAAATTTCATTTTACTATTAGTATCTGGAAAATACATAATACCGGCCCTTTAACTCAGTGAAAAAGCGACTGCACCGCCTCTGCACTGCTTCTCTGCTGCAGTTAAACTCCCTGAAACCTTCACTGGATCACAATCACTGTCACATGACTAAACAAAGATCACATGACCAACCTGGTCCGCCTCCAGGTATTAATTCTGATATATTGTGCATCACTAAGCAAAAACCAGGGTTGCCATTTAGTTATTATTAGTACAAATGATTTTAAATAGGGATATATTAAGTTTAACTCTTTGTTTGCTGCAGTTTGGAAACCCTGACCAGTCAGAGCTGACTGTGTTGCATGCTGAGGATAATTTGTTCTGTTGCTTGACTTCTATATGCATGTAGATCAACTACTTGTTTATTTTGCCTGGTAACCAAGCAACTAGACACACAAGTAAAAGTGAACATGTCATTAGTTCTTATTTGTCTGTTTCTGCGTCAGTGAGGCTCAGGGCCTGGAGCTCATCTGCATAGCTCTAGGAGGAGGCGGAACCGCCTGGGCGCTTGATGCCAGCGGCAGCCTCTGGTTCCGAACCGGCGTCTGCCCGTCCAGACCCCAGGGCAACGATGACCACTGGTGGCAGGTACTCATGGTTAGAGGGGAGCGGATCCATTTTGGCTTCTGTTGGGTTCCGGGTTCTGCTCTTTCACCACTCCGCTTCTCCCCCAGATCAGCATTTCAGACTACGTGGTCTTCGATCAAGGCAGTTTTTTCCAGACCCTGCTGCAAGCTACGCAGAGCGTTGCCACAGTAACCAGGGGTCCAGTGGAGCGGGTGGTGGCCTTCCTGTCGCAGTACTCCCAGTGCCAGCCCAGCCTGGTCAGCGCTAACGCCACTGGAGTGTGGGTGGCGTCAGGACGGAACCAGCTGCACCTGGCGCGTGGAAACCTCGTGGGTCAGTGAGGTTCTGCACAGCAGCTCAGCAGCTTTCAGTTTTCTCCTGCTTATCACTTCCATTTGGGTTCTTTCAGGAACATTTTGGCAGAACGTGGTCCCAAGAGGAACTGTGTCAGCCACCAGGTGGACCTTCATCACTTCTTCATCTGTGCCTCATAAAGAAGGTAAGCCGTTTGGACGGAACACACATCTGGACCTCTAGCACTCGGCTGTGCAGATGTCAGCTGTCTGTGTTGACTGTGTATAGGAACGTTCCTGTGGTTGGCTCAGAGCAGGAAGGATCTGTTCTGTGTCTGGGACCGGGATGGAGAGCTTCGTCCTTCCTCCGTCCAGCTCCCACCAGAGGTAAGACCACCCAACTCGTCTCTACGTCTAAATCTGCCGCTTTTCAGGCACTTTGAATGGGCGCCGCCAGGGGTCCTCAACCTGCCGCTGTATCCTATTTACCTGATTTTTTTTAAAACAAATGTGGTGAAAATATGACGTTGAAAGATGAACCACACTTTTTTTCTCATGACGTGCAATAAATCATCACTGCTAATATTTGTGTTACTTTACAATCTGCTTCCTAAAGCTATATGTGTTGGTTGGACCATTTATTTAGCTAATCTCACCATCCCATAAAATATAATGTATTGACTCTTTTTTTTCTGCTAGATTTTTGTTTGATATTAAAAGTATTTTTAGCCAAAAAAATAAAATAAATACCACCTTGTTCTTGCCAAAAGATGATTTAGGTAAAGAAATCACTTTTGACAAAAAATGACTTACCATTATTTTAGGAAGGTGATGGTGTGATATCTTAAAATTTAAAAAGCTAAATAAATAAAACAGTGTTGTTTTTTTTAAATTACAAACTTTTGAAAGTAGACATTTCTCAAAAAGTGGAAGTTACCCTTTTCAAAAGGTCATGCAGCTAATAGTTGTGTCTGGTCTACACTCACTTCCCTCATGTTTTCCTCTCCTCTCTGTGCTCAGGTGGAGCTGACTCACTTATCCGCCTGTCGTGACGCTTTGTGGGGTTTGGACATTCATGGCCAAGTGAACATTCGAACCCTGTCTCCTTCTTGTCCCATCGGTTTGCATTGGACCCTCCTGGACCTCAGTCAACTTGGTGCGTTCCGTAGATACTCTGTTTTTAAAAAACTTATGCTGAGCTGCTCTTGTTTGGTTTATTCGTTTCTAGGTCAGATTATAACTTGATCACAATCATTTTAAGTCCCCCTCCCCCCCCCCAAACACACACACACACACACAATGATGCAGGGCTTTGTGTTGGACTGTCACATGAAATCCTGTTAAAATATAATGTTGTAATGAAAGAAAATGTGAAAAATCTGAAGATTTTGCAAGGCACAGCAGTATCAACGATTTCAATGGAGACCTGCACTTCCTGTGGTCCCAGCTGTGAGACTACCCCCTCCTGGTGGCTCAGAGGCATAACAGCTGAGGACCAGCTTTAATCTTCACCTCCATATTAGTTCTTAGATGGCACAAACTACGACATGAAACAACAAATCTAGATCATAGCTTCAAAAATGATTTCTTCTGTTCTGCCTAACATTTTAGCCAATTCAGACAAACACTTCTCACTGTTCTCCAGAATGTCCCCACCGCTCACGTAAACCCCGGATAGATGACACTGTGCACTCTGTCTTTATGCGCCGTGTTTTATTTTCTACAACCACGCTGTTCGGAGGACGTTTGGTGTAATTTGAGGCTCAATGTCTTTGGCACATGTCGGATAACGAAAATAAATCCCGGATCAGGGAATGATTTGGGAGACAGCCGCTGCACCGCCGATCACATCACGCATTGTTTCAGACATTGCAGAAACACATTGAAGCTGGAACATCCAGACTCAGCTGTGTGTGTTCGTCACATTGACAGTCTGAGGTTGTGTAACAAGTTTGTGTCAGAGCTCAGCAGGAATGTGTGTGTGTGTGTGATAGAGATAGAGTAACATGGCGGAAAGGTCAGATCTGTTTATAGTGCCTCTGCTCTTCTCATTATCAAAGATCACATGATTTCCTGACCTGTCTTCACCTGCTATATGTTGTGGACACCCAGCCTGAGACACAGACCTGATAGTCTGCTAGAATCAGTTCCATTTGTGACCAAAATTGCAACATTTGTTGCATTTTCAGCTGCTTCGGTTCTCTTTCACTCTCCCCTGTGTCAAATTAACCAAAACCTTTGAAGAACCTCTTTACCTCCTCGCCTGTGGGGGCGCTACACCAAGAACCACGGAGAGAAACGACACAGAAATAACAGAAAATCACTTCATTTTTCATAAAATGTAAATAAAAATACAGTGATATCAGATTTTATTGGTTGTAGGGTTTCTTTTTGGTCTTTGGTAAAAGACCACAACCCATTTCTCCTGCTATCACTTGACTAGTACGTTTGTTTTGGTTATATTTACCCATAATGACCTGCACTATATTGTGCTTCCGGAGCGGTCTCTGGTCCGCTCGGTATTCTCATGTGCATTCAAACTGAACCAGACTTTACATCAGCTGAACCAAAACCGAGGTTTGTAGTTTGACCAAAAAACAAACTGATCTGTCTACAAACCGCGCGGACTGGGCTTCCTGCCCCAAAAAGCAGGAAGCGGACTAATGCACAGGGCATTCTGGGTAAATATAACCAAAACAAATGCACTAGTTTTTGGGGCTAGCAGGAGAAATGGCTTGTGGTCTTCTACCAAAGACCACAAGCCGTAGAAATCCTCCTACTGCAGAAATTTACTCTACTCCATTTTTGTTTTCATTTTATGAAGATGGAAGTTGTATTCAGAAGTTTCCTTTTTGTTTCCTTCAATGGCTTTTGGTGCAGCGCCCCCACAGGCGAGGAGGTGAACAGGTTTTTCAAAGGTTTTGATTAGTTTAACGCAATGCAGTGTGAAAGAGAACCACAGCAGCTGAAAATGTAATAAATGTTGCAATTTTGGTCCCCAATGGAGTCTACTGGACTATCATGTCTGAGAACACCATAGTCTACATTTTTTTCTCTCTCCTGGTTCAGAATGATGGTTCATTAGCAGAACGTCTGCAGAACTTTGACATGCTGAACAGGTTGTTGGACCATATGAATGAGCAGAGACACGTCTAAAACTGGCAGGACATCGGCCCTGCCTGGAGGACTGGAACTGGACACCCAGGATCTACATCTTATGATTACAGTTTCATCATATTTATACACTGCTTGCTGTTTTCCACACATGTAGCACTTTTAGGCTATCATTCACTTCTGACAGCAGATACAGCAAGTTGCCCAATGACACTTTAGCTCATGAAAGACCTGCTGACCAACTTCTAATGTTCAGATTACACAACAGCCACTCTGTCACAGGAGCCACAGGCTGTTTGTTGACCCTGAGCTGCACAGAGCTGCAGGCAGTAATAAATATATCAGCCATGCTTAAACACTGTAAATAAATATAATAAAGTTTATTGTTAGGTTTTCTTTAAAATATGTTTATTTTCAATTAATAAAGTATATTATATGATACAGTGCTTTGCAAAAATATTTCTAAAGCTCGAACATTACAACCATTCATCTGTTATCTATTCCGCCTATCCTTACAGATTGCTGGGGGGCTGGAGCCTATCTCCAGCAGCCATTGGGTGAGGGGCAGGGCACACCCTGGACAGGTCACCAATCCATTGCAGGGCAAACAACTGCGCACAAACACACACACACACACACACACACACACACACACCAAAGGACAATTTGGAGAGACCGGTTAACAGGCATGTTCCATTCAGAAGGACCCCAGATGGAAATTCCAACCCAGTTGTCCCACATTACAACCACCAACCAAAATATGTCTTCATGGGATCTTATGATTTAGAGCAACACAAAGTTGCTTAATTGGCTTAATTTTTTCACAGCTCATTTGTTTCATGTGATACTGTCACAACATGGTGACAGTTTTAACAAATAAGTTAAAAAAAACAAAGAAAAACGTTTTTTTTTAAATATAAGTCATCTACAGCAGATTTAGGTTTTGCATACATCTGTTTGAAAGACTCCATAAGGAAGTGTTCCCTTTTTTCCTTCAGGAAGTGTTCGTCTGGTCAGTGTGAGCTGTGGCAGCCAGAATGTTTGGTCAGTGGACAGTCGAGGACTCGTCTACTTCAGAGTTGGAACTCAGCCTTTGAATGCCAGCATGATGATGCCGGCTTGGATCTACATCGAACCTCCCTCACAGGTAGCGGCTTCAATATGGTGTTTGTCCATCTGACAGTGGACCAAAATCAGCTTCATGTGAACAATATTGATGGTCCAGTGGAGCAGTTTTCTGTGTCTCCGGTGCTCTTCAATATTTTTCACTGGTTGATAAATACCCACAGGTATTTACACTGTAGGGGACGGGATAGACACCAGCTGCGTTTCTGTTCCAGATGTGTGCAAATCTTTGTATTTTGCTGATGTTGAAAAAAACAAACTTTCACTAGTGCTGTGTTTCCATTTGAATAGGAAATTAAATTAAAATTATGCGTGAATAAGCCTATTCACACAATAAGTCATTAAAAATCATGGCAGCCACAGTTACATGAGATATATTCATAAGTTACAGCTCATTATCTTTTAGCCAATCAGAGGAGACATCCTCGTCTTATTCAGGCGTCAGAGCAACAAGCCCCGCCTTAAAAACCAAACCATCCTCCTCCTACCACTGCCTGTCTTGTTCTTTGTGGTTCTCACCAGTCGTAACATCCAAATGTTCGTCATGTGACTCGTGTGATGCAAATAAAAGTGTTTCCATTGTAGTTTTGTGAACTAGATATATGTAGATATGGCTGAAAATCCATCTCATCCCAGCACAAAAACTGCTGTGTTTCCATTAAACACATTTATTTTCTTAACTTCAGTTTGGGCAATTTCATGGTTAATGGAAACGCAGCTCCATGGAGTCATTCTACAGACATCCATAATGCAACTATGACCTGTCACATCTTTACAGCCAATAGGAGTCCAGCTGGTCAGCATCCAGACGAGTCCTAACGATCGTCTCCTCTGGGCTCTGGACAACAGGGGGAGTGTGTTTGTCAGAACTGGACTAAGTGATGAGATGCCTGTTGGGACAGACTGGGAACTGGTACCAGGTACTTCTTTCTCTGACTGCTTCGTCGATGTACGTTACCTGTCCATTCTGTGTATTCCACTGGTTTACAGTTTGTGTGTGTGTGTGTGTGTGTGTGTGTGTGTGTGTGTGTGTGTGTGTGTGTGTGTGTGTGTGTGTGTGTGTGTGTGTGTGCGCGTGCGTGCGTGTGTGCGTGCAGGGCTGGCTGTCAGTCAGATGGTTGTCAGCTGTCAGACTGTTTGGGTTCGGTGTGTAAATGGAGAACTGGCTCGGCGTTATGGCATTTCTGATCGGAACCCTGCTGGAGATTACTGGAAGAAGATTCCTGGAAACACTAACTGGTTTACTGGTAAGACGGTTCACACCAGTTACAGTTGAATCTAATTCATCGTGACACACCTTGATAGGTTTGCATCTCGGCCTACAATAGGACATCGTCTTCGCTCCCATTCCTTTGAGTGGCCTAACCATTATCCCAAACAAAAGAAAAAATTAATTGTGTGTTTAATCTGATAATTATCAACTAGAGCTGCAGTCTTTAAAAACCGATAAACAAACAATGGGAAACTTTTAACTTCAGCAGATAAATACTCTGCTGTTCACGTTTTGCTAAAAACTCTACATTCACTTTCTTATTTTCTAGTGTAAAGTGACATTTTCTAAAGCTCCAATCTCTTATAAACTTTGGTTTGGCTAAGTCGCTTTTAAACAATCAAAGTGGCTCATTAAAACATGGACAAGTAGAAATAACACCAAACACAGGAACACCCTTCTAATACAGGCATATTTGACCTGTTATTATTCAGACAGGTTATATGTTATAAGGTAAGATTTTTTATATTTGATTTGAGACTAGATTGTCTCAGTAAATTGTAATGATAGCCCCTGTATTTTTTCGAGGTGCTAAAGCAGGTTTAAGCAAGTTCATCTCTGGTAAGGTGTTGGAAAAGTTTGGATTACAAGCAAAAAGCACAGATTCTATGAACAAAACGTTGTACAATCCAAGAAAAGACAGGCGCCGATTATGAAAAATTAGCTGTACAAATGATGTGGTGTGTTTAAAACATGGACAGGTAGAAATAACACCTGTTGGAATGCGAGTCGTAAAACAGACAGTCTTTGATCAGAAGCTGACATTGATCCTCGCTGGATGATAAAGAAAATCAAGCGCTGAAGCAGCCAATGTCTCCTCTTTGCTCAGTGACTCCAGAGGAAGAGCTGTGGGCGGTGACTCCCATTGGAGGACTGTGCCGACGGCTGACCAAGCTCCTCCCACACATGCCCAGCGCCCCCCCGCCTGCAGGCGCCGTGCTGGGAGGAGAGGATGTTGAGGACGAATGGGAGCTGATCTGACCGGCGACACCATCACTGCTGCTGGTCATCTGGATCCGGATTGGCTTGGAAGAACGTCGTGATGTCACCGACGTTGCTCTTCCCATCGTGTGACTTCACAGCTGGACCAAATCTGAGCAGGCCGATGACATCACATCCTGCAGCGTCTGCTGCACAGGTCACTCTGGGAAGACCAGGTGTGAAATGAAATGAAGGGAATTTATCTTATTTTTGTAACAGGAAGCACTTTAACCTTATTTAACTCTGCTAATATTTATTCCAGATCAGTTCAGCACTTCAAGCTGGTTTGAAATTAGCTTTACTATTCATCTTAAGTAAGTTTTAGACTAAAAGGAGACGTTAGACAGCTGAGTTTGGCTTAGTCCATTTGAAACGGTTTCTCTCCTTTCCTTGGCTGGACGCTCTCACATGGTGCTGCTTTCATGTCCCTGCCATTCACTTGACAGAAGGAAAACTTTTCTTTCTTTTTTTTTAAACAGAATATGCCATGCTCCTCGTCTGATGGCTTCCCATATAAATCAAAACAAAGTTCTGAGTTGCCTTTCTGTTTGTGAGGATTTGGGCGTCCAGCCTGTCGGTCACAGACTTTTACCTTTAGGGCTGTCGGTCTTCATGTGTTGCCACGCTGCTGAACGGGTTGAGGACTTCCTGTCAGTTTAACAGACTGAGACTGTTTGAGTTCAGAACTGGAATCCAGACCCTTCAGATGCTGTACAGAACAGCCTGATGGGGTTTCCTCTGTAATCCATGACCAACCCAGGACATTTAAGGAACATTTGAGTAAAATGTCATTCAGTTTGTTCCCTGCTCACTCTTACTGATTCCCTGTCATCACTTTTCTGCTGTGAATTAGTTCATTTTATTTTGTGAGTATTTTTGATTTCTTTTTATCCGTTATCTTTATGCACTGGTGGAATTTTAAGGGAGCACGTCAGTATGTCCCAGAAGATTTTTTTTCTTCTTCTTTTCTGAGTTTAATTCTCTAACTACTGTAACCAACCGCACAACCCTTACTACTTCAAAACATTTACTTTGTTCTTTCACACTAAATAATCAATGAGAACGACCTGGTAACACTAAGAAGAGCAAAAATAGTCAAGCATAAAGTGGATTCACTGTCACTGCTGTCCTGTGGACAGTTTTATCCCAGCAGCTGCAATCAGTTTTGTTGATAACTGAAGATTTGGGACCCCAAGAAAGTGAGCTGGAGGAATTGTTGAAACAAAGGTTTGTTGACTGTTTGTGGAAATGAAAACTTGTATGATCCCTGGTAAAACCCCATGTTCCCTGATTATCCCCGTTTCACTGATCTGGGTTTAAATCTAAAGGAATAAAGTTCTGCTCACTTTAATCTGTATTACACTCCCTTGCAAATGGTTCATTATCGTTGTTCAGTAGGTTTTTTTCACCGAAACGTGCAATATCCTGAGAGACGTTCTCTGCACAAACAGACACAAAGCTCTCCTGAGTAGCTCAACAACTAGAAAGTCAATATTGCTCTCTTGCAGTCCTCACTGATTGTTTCTGTTCTGTGTTGTTGCTCTGGAAGATCCCACAGTGTTGAGGTTTTCATTGACAGACTGTGATTGTCAGGTGAGCTAATCAATCACTCTGTAAAAGATGTTTTATTGCACAGACAGGCAAGACATTTCATCTTTTCCACTTTTTCCCTCCACATTTTCCCAAACTGTAAATAATAATATGCAACTTTGAAAAGAGGGTGTCAACGCTAACTTTGTGTGATTACTTCCACTGACGCACCTGAACACATCAGCTGTGATGTTCCTGGATTCAGTGGGTGTTTTGGGTGTTTCAACATCATACACCCTCTGCCAGGTGAATTTCCAGCTTTTTTTTTTTTCTCTCCACAGGTTTAGAGGCAGACTTCAACAGTGTTGACTGGTTCTTTCTAGGCTACTTTCTCTCCTCTACTCCTATCTCATTTCCTTTTGAACCCCTTCAACAATCTTTCTGCTTTTCTATTCTCGTTTCTTTTTTTTTTGTCTGTGTTCATTACATTTGAAATAAACCCAAAGAAGTTTCCACTAAAATTTCAGGAAATATTTCCAAAAGTGGTCGGCTAACACTGGGCTACCTTCGGTGGAAGAGATGGGTCCGGCCTGTCAGATGTTAGGCTGAGCTGTTATGTTTTAAGGCTTCGTTACTATTTTTTAATTGATTCTATATTATTGATCCCTGTTGATGTGAACACCTTACTGCATGCCTTTATGGCTATAAACCTAAGAATGACTGGCTGAGAATGATCACTGCCCGTTCTTTGTAGTGAGACTGAATCAATCAGCTGTAAACAAATTTATTGGACATTTCCATTAGCCAGACGGTTTAGAGCACAGCACTGGCTTTCACTGCTAATCAGCTGCTTCCTCCTTAATGTTGTTTCCAAGGATATTACACGGACAGTTTATGTTTGAAAGAACGGACGCAGCAATGTCTGTGTAAGGTTGATTTGTGGAGCATGTCTGAGCTAAAACAAGACTCCACACTTCAAACCGAGGGGTTCTGTCAGACCCTGGACGGTTCGTGTTTATTCACTCTCTTCTGTAATGTCCTGCCTACAACTTAACACAATATGCTGGCATTTTCCAACAAAGCAAACAAAAACCCAACTTTTGGGAGATGGTAATGAGAAATACTCTAATACTCCTACACTGCGAAAACAGTGAATCTTACCGTCTCTGGTCTAGTTTCTAGTGCAAACCTCTTAGTTCACTTTAAATAATCCTAAATTAACTTAGAAGTAACTTTTCAGCAAGATATAAGTGCTTGTTTTAAGTAAAGACTTATTTAATAGTAATAGAAAAAAGTCGTTTCACAGATTTAAAAAAAAAAGTTTTTTCAGTGTAGAACTCTTCACTTTCTGCAGGGTTTCAGGACTTTAACGATGACTTCTTATGCCTTTATGAAGGCATATTCATTTTCTTCTTGACACTCCTATGAGTGTTTGGAGAAGTGACAGTAGGGAACACATGCACAAACTATTGTCAAATATAGAAAAAGTCAACTAGAAATAATTTTTCCTTCATTGCGGTGCCCCCCCCCCCCCCACCCTCCCTCAATGCGTCACATTTAGTGGTGACCTTACAGCTGGACTCTGTTTACTATTAGGTGACTTCTGTAGGTTTATTTAAGAGAATCACAGTGAAGGGGGAGGGGCTGAATGCTTGGAATAGAATTTTCTTTTTTGTCATGTGAATTATCCAAAAGATCAAAATGTTTGTTTTTCAGCAAACATTTCGAGCAGTGCTGTCATCATTTGACTCCATGCTCAACCCAGAAACTTTGACAAGAAAAAGAAAAAAAAAATATCAGGCATTTATTCAGCACCATTCAACTGCCAGATTACAACTAAACCAGCACATAAATAAAGCTTATGATCCATTAATCCAGTATAGATTCCACGAGCCCGCTTATTTTCACTATAATATGTCTATTTAGGGAATATTTACATGTTATTTACAGTATATTCAAACTGTCCAGTCGCAGCAGTCCTTCGGGGTTGTCTTCCACAACAGATGTCGTCACTGTCAGCTGTGCGGCTGCAGGAAGTCCGGCAGCGAAGTGATGCGGTCTGATCCGGACTGGGCCAGACACCGGAGCGCCTGCAGCAGCAGGGGGGAGGGGGCCAGGCCGCAGAGCCAGCTGAACACCCTGTTCCCCAGCAGCCCCTGCCAGCGCTGCGGCTCGTCCCGCAGGCACGGCAGCGGCGGCGGCTTGGCCAGAAACAGCAGCAGGAAGTCGAGGCACCGCTGCGCCTGCTGCCGCTCCGGGACAACGCACGACACCAACCTCTGCAGCGCCACCTCGAGGCCGTCGGGCCGAGCGCCGTGGACCAGCAGCTGCAGCAGGCACTCGGGATGCGACAGCTCCACCGCCAGCTGCACCGCGGTCTTCCCCGCGTCCGCGGCGTGAAGGCAGCCGCCGCGGCCGTCCAGGTACTCCCTGCGCTGGGCCGGGCCGCCGCAGTCCTTCAGCGCCTCCATCACCATGCCGAGGACGGCCACGCGGTTGTAGCGCACCGCCACGCTCAGGTGCGGCGCGCCGCTGCCGGGGCAGCAGCAGAAGCTGCAGGCCGGGGCTCGGAGCGCGCCCACCGAGTACCTGTTGAGGAGGTAGCGCGCATAGTCCTGGTGGTCGTGCACTGTAGCGTACAGCAGGGCTTCAGACGGCAGGAAGGCTCTCGGGCTTCCGTTGTCCCAGCAGAACACCTCCATGCTGCGCATCTCCTCCAGCAGCCAGACCGGGAGCTGCTCCCGCACCGCGCAGTAGAAGGAGAACGCCGTCCGCTCACACTCCCGCTGACACGGCGAGCAGGAGAGGCACTGCTCGGAGGAGGAGGAGGGGGAGGAAGAGGAAGAGGACCGCAGCCACGGCATCACCGCGCACAGCAGAGTCTGCTTCCGGCGGAAGAAAACGGGTCGCGTCTCCCTGAGAAGACTGGAGGAACAGCTGGTGTGTTTCTAGAGTCCAAACTTCTCGCTCATTCCCGCACACTTTTATAGCCTGGAAACTATGCGGCGCTCCGCCCTCATGCAGCTCCATGTGCGCACTGCATGTTTGTAGTACAGTCTGGGACACAACAGGGGAGGAGGAGGTGGGGGGGGGGGGGGGATCAAGTGTCTCACATAGAGAACATAGTGGACTTGTAACTACTGCAGGTTCTAATGAGGGCGGCAGCTCAACATGTGTAAACATGTGTACTAGTGTTTTTATTGACAAGAAAGGATTTGGATTGTAAATATGTGATCCTGTCAGAGGTGTGTGTGAACTTATCTGGGACCAGTGACCTTGTTGGGTGCAGCAGTCCTTCCACACTGAGCAAACCTCACTATTATATAACACTTGGCTGATGGTTCACAATCAGATGTGAAGGACGGAGCTCTGAGGCCGACACAAACCTCCTGGTTAACCCAACGGCCTCCGTTGTTGTTGCATTCACAGATTATTGTCCATTTGTAATAACTCTTTGAAGAATTTTGAATCAATGTGAGTTGCATCAACATTTCCTTTGGGATCAAGAAAGTATTTATTGAATTCTGGCTGAGTCCAGATCTGGGCTCAGCACCTTTTTACATTTGAACTGATTCCACTGAATGTTTAAAGCTACAAAACCTTCTGGACATTTTGAAATAGAAAGTTTATTAGATTTTATACCTTAAATGGATACATGTGTTTTATGGGAGACGCAATGTTTGGTCATTTGGTGCCAGTAACATGTGAAATCAAATATTCACAATCATCAAGAACTTTAAGCATAAAGGTCAAGTTGCTGTGAGAAAACCAAACTCCCAGGCTATAGGAGACCTAACCAGTTCTTCAACAGGCTTGACCCCCAGGGCCCTGGCCCCACCCCCCCTGCTGTTAGCCACATCATCTTTAACGATTTTTCTTCTCTAAACGTCACACCTTTTCAGTTCTCAGCCGTCCTCCACCCACTTCGCTACAGAGGACTCCGTCAGCTCCTCCACCTCCATCTTGTCCCTCTCAACTCTTCAGGTGAGGAAGGGGCAGTGACAGACTGAGGTGTGAGACGGTGCAGGTCCAGATGGACGGCATCAGCTCCAGGCTTCAGAGGTTCAGTCCGAGCCTGATGAGGGGGGGAAGGTACCACAACGATGGAAGGCCTCCTGTTTGGTACCGGTACCAAAGATCAAACATCCGGAGGACGTGACGGCTGCAGGCCGGTCGCCATGACGTCACATCAGATGGAGACCTGGAGAGGCCAATCCTCAACCTGAGGGATCCGCTGCAGTTCTCCTACCAGCCTCCAGGTGGATGGCAGCGTTGTCTTCCTCCTGCGCTGACCTCTGACCCACCTTTAGACAGCTGAATTTTAAAGTTATGACATGTTTATTAATGGATGCCACAGAAACATCTGAAAAAAAGATTAAATAAAACTGAAGCAATAATATCTGTGACATAAAAAAAAAATACATCAGTCTTCAAACTGAACAAACCACTGCATGTTCAGTCCTCGATCGATTGTTTGTTTTTCTCTAAACCAGAACTGGGTTTTCATCAGAGTATGGAAATAAGAACTGCAGAAACAGAAGATGGAAAAAGCGGAACAGTAAACATGCAATAAAGTGAAGATATTAATCTATAATTCAGGCCAGTAGGAATGTTTTCTGACACAATGCAAATCTAATTTTACTGTTCAGTTCATTTACATAGAGCCTGTTTAATAAATGGACTCTTTACTGTGAAACTTCGGGTACAATTCATTCAAGTACAATTTCATATCCAGTCCTAAGCTAACTATGATACAACACAGTCTGATTTGATGATGGTGCATCCAGAAAGTTTTCACAGCGCTTCACTTTCCCCACAGTTTCTTTTTTTTTTATCTTAGTCTTATTCCAAATTGTATTAAATTAATCTCTTTTCTGGGATGTGCTGTGGTGGCGCAGGGGTTAAGCACAACCCACATAAGGAGGCCTTAGTCTTCGTTGCGGCTGTCGCAGGTTCGATTCCTGGCCTGGCGACCTTTGCCGCATGTCTTCCCCCTTCTCTCATTACCCACTTTCCTGTCAAGTAACTATCAAATAAAGGCCGCTAGAGCCAATAAAACCTTTAAAAAAAAATTAATCTCTTTTCTCAAAATTCTGCCTCTACCTGCTGCTGCAAAACGTCCTTACAGCTGAGCATATGCAGCTGTTTTTTTCCCCCTCAAACGTTTTCTATTTGATTTTATAAAAAGATCAACTATTTCTGAAGTTGAGCACATTCTTAATGGCTGTTACATGCAGCAGTTTGTTTCTATAGTCGTGTGTTTACTGTCCGTCTACATCCATTTATTAGTTTTCCCGTTTCTCATTACAAAGGATGGATTTCTAAAAAGCAACATGTCAGGATAAAACAGACATTTGTTTTTCAATAATATAACCAATGTCAGCGTTTTTTATTCATATTCAAGATTGCACGTAAACAAGGAAGTAAATGATATAGAACAAATGCTGCAAGAACAAATTTTTACCTCCGTCACTTCTATAGTCAATATGTTTATTGACAATTAACAACAACTTTGAAGATGAAAAGGTTTTTCATGACTGTGAACCTATTTCACCATGGCAACGTTACAATGTACAGCTGTAGATACAATGTGCCTTGTTTGGTTCTTCAGGAAAATAACCACAGCATTTCCCTCTCAAACAGAGAATATCAGAAAAGGAAAAAACCCTCTGCAGTGTTTGGCTTGATCTGTTCAGGTGTTTTGCATTTGTTCTTCTTTAACCAGCATAAAACCACAGTCTGACATCTGCAGCTGGATTAATACGTGTTCACATGACAGCTCAGTTATCTGTCTGCACGGCCAAGCGGTCAGAGGGAGCAGATCACAGAGCATCCCGTTTCCCAGAGAAACGCATTAACCAACACCTGAGTCCAGCGCCAAAGGAGAGGGCCGGAACCCAGGGGCCCGGGGTCTCTAGGACACGAGGTTCAGCTAAAAAGAATGCATGATAGGCAGAAATGAAGCAATTAATAATTCTAAGATAAGGCAACACAAAACAAAATGATTTACTGGACATCAAAGGAAAGACAGAAAGTCCCAGACATTTACTGGCCAAGACTCTGAGCACAAACAAGGAGCAGGCTGTGGTTTCAAGTCATCACTGCATGCAGACACAGTGTGAATATGTTCAACTATAGCAGAAATAAGATGAGGATGAAGGAGCCAAAATTTACATGTATTTGCAGCTAATTGTTCTTTTCTTTTCTATTAATAAGAAAGCGGAAAGGAAGGCAGGCTGGGACAGAGCGGCATGTTTCTGTTGTTCCCTGTGTTCACCAACAGCCTGGGGGAAGAAACTGTCTCTTTAGCAGCTGGTTTCTGTACTGCAGAGACGACCTGGAGGTAAAAGTCGAAACCGTTTGTGTCCAGGATGTGTGTGGTCTGCAGACATTGCTAGCTGCTCCTTTCCTGAACCAGGACCTGCGCTGGTCCTGGAAAGAGGGAAGGTCAGCCCCGTCTGTCCTCTTTTGCAGAACTGATTATTCATAAAAGCGTCGCATAACAGAAACAGATGTTAACGGAATAAAACAATCACATGTCTTTGCATGTCACCTTCCTAAAAATATTGGCCAAAGGCGATTTTGTCAACAACAAAAAAAAAAAAAATCATTTTTGGCAGAAGGTGATGTTAGCCTACTTCATGCTCTACATGTCAGACTGTAATCTGTGACCATCTACAATGACTCTATAATGACACTTTGACGTATTTGACTTAATAAGAGCTGCAACATTTAATTCCCCTTTGGGATTAAAGTACGTTTGAATTTGAAATAAATTTTTAAAAAGTTGAAATAAAATGAAAATGCGTCTGAATTTGTTGTAATTTAGGTTCTAAAAGTCAAACCCCAAACTGCTTGAGTAACATAATAGTGATATGATTTTTTTTTTAAAAAAGTATTTCATTAAAACTCAAATATTTCCAAGTTAAACCCCGGATAATTTCATGGCCTATCAGCTCCTCTGATTGAATGTTACGTTTATTTTTTTTTTCTTCTTGTTGCTTGGAGCTGTATTAATATGTGCATTTTGATTCTTTTCTGAACAAAGTGATGTAGTGTGAGAGCTGCAGGCTCTGTAGAGGCACTGTTGAGGACGACCTGTGATGGCAGCAGAGATCCCACTCAGATTCTCCTCTCAGATCGATCAGCCTCACATGCTCCGCTCTCCTGGATCACTTTCTGGAAGTGGCTCTCGGTAGTTGTTGCTGCTGGTGGTCTGGGCCGCTCTCCGCCTGTCCGCCTGCTTGTATGTGATCGTTCGTGGTCTCGGTTATCGGTTCCCGAACTTTTAGGACTCCCCCGACTTTCAGACAGCCCACTCGGCTGCTTTGGTTCAGGCAGGAAAGCTAACAGGCTAAGTGCTAGCCTGAGCCGGCTCAGTCCTCCTGATGCCGACGATGCTGGAGAGGAACTCGGAGGCTCCGGTGAAGAAGCGGGGCCGAGCCCCGGCCAGCAGCGGCAGCGGCTACCCCGGAGGAGCGGCGAACAACGGCAGGAAGAACTTGTCCGGTAATGAGACCAGCACCATCAGCTGCTGGGAAGAAGGAAGTTCAGGCTCCAGCAGCGACGAGGACCATGGTGGGTAGCCACGGTCACATTACAACTACTCTGTTCGGCTTCTCCTTCCAGCTGCCCAAGTTCTGATGAGTGTTTGTGCGCTCAGGTGGAGGAGGGATGCGCGTCGGACCGCAGTACCAGGCCGTGGTTCCGGACTTTGACCCGGGTAAGAATTAGAACGTAGCTTATAATAGACCAGAGGCGGCGTGGTAGCCTCGAACAATCGCTGAGCGAAACTGCATCCTCTGTTCCTGTCATACTGGTTCCAGATGAAGGTGCTCTGGTTCCGAACGAGTCGTTTCTGTCTGCAGCTGCTTAAAATGATTGTAGATGTTTTTGAAGACGGAGAACAGACGTCCAGGGGCGGTCCACGACTGTGTGAGGCCCTACACAGAATTTGATTTGGGAACTTTCCAGAGCTATTGTTGCTTACCGCAGCTTAGCTAACATCTAGTTTATGTTGTCTGTGGTTAAGTGTTTGTGTCGTATACATGTAATACTATAAAAAAAAGCATAAACAATCATTTTTTAAATAAAACTAGCAAATATAATCACTTAATTAACTGCACAATTGAATGTGTGTTGCTTAGAACCTCATACTGATACAAGGCTATTAGTAGAAGCCTTCTATTGATAGCTGTGATTCTATCTATTGATAGAATCACATTAACATGTTTCAGTGTTTAAAACTTAAGATACTTTTTGTTGTTTCTGAACAAACTCTCTCGTGACCTTTTATTGCTGTTATCATACAGAATGCACCTTTTTTGTAATAATTAGTATTTTTGCTATTCTTAAATTTGCACACGTAATGCGTAAGATCAGATCAGAACTTGGGGGGAAAAAAAACATTTCCTTGCTAAACTCCATCAAAGTGGAACACCCAACAGCAGGATCTGAAACTATCTACTGTCATTTCTTTGGGACAATTCAAATGTCTTTTGAGACAAAAAGCTAATATTGTGTTTCATCACCTATTTAACTAAGTCAAATTTGTTAATTACTGTGCTTTCATTTATCTATTTTTGGTTTCGTTTGATCAAAACAGGTCTCTCTGGTAAATGAGATCTCAGTGAGAGAACATGTACAAATATAGGTCAAATAAAAACAAGATGAAGTTCCAATTCATCCATCCATTTCTCAGTCGATCCCACTATCGCTTGGCAGCAAGATACTTGAACTCCTTTGCTTGAGGCGGAGACTGGACGAGGTCAAACCCAGTCCCAGTTCTCCCTGCTACATTGAAGAGGCGTCTCAACCACAACAGCTTCACACTCCTGGTCTTGAAAGCCTGGAGGTAATTCAGTTCGTCTCCCATTCAGTCACCTTCTGAGTTCTTAAACTGCTCCCACCACGGAGATATCGGTGACTGTATGAGAAGATCCTTGATCTGCTAATTCCAACGTCCAACCATTCAGTTCAGTTCGGGTCGGTTAATAAACCTGCAATACATACAGCACAGAGAAAGCCAAACAAGAATGCACAATATAAAGTTGTGTTAATCTACTTATTAGCTTAAGTAAAGGAGTAGATGGTTTAATCTGTTGAGGAAATAAAGTAAGTAGGGTGCAGAAGTTATTCAGACTGAAACAATCACACATCCCAGATGATTTTCACCTGATTCACCCTGCGGTTCCAACAAGCGACAAGATGGAGCTGGAAGACTTTAGACACAAAAGCTGAAAACGGGAGAAGGTACACTGCTTACTTAAATGATGGTCTGGAAACAAAAGCAGTACAATCATAATTATAATAATATGTCAGGTTTATGTCAGGCTCAGGCCTTTAATTAGAGGTAATTAGTCATGTTGGATCGGTATCGGCTCAGACCGGGTCAGGCTGGATTTTCATAAGCCTGATCTAAACTCTGCTACATATAGGTTTGAACCAGGGATGGTTGTCTTTGCAGTGTCGTCAAGAACTTTTCCACATCTTCCACGAGGCCAAGCAAAAATCCTTCTCCATAACTTCTCTGACTGACTTCTATTCCTGAGTTTTTTGTGTGTGCAACCGGAACAGCTGTAGATGTTCTGACCGTCTGGTACCTGTCTGCTGTCTTGGAGTGTCCAAGAACAACGAAGCCCCAAAGGCCTCCTTCCTCTCCTGGGTTTCAATCACTTCTGCGATCCCAAAGGAACGCTCTTGTTGTCACTCACCAGGAACAGCTCCTGGAAGGCTGTGGCGACACGGTCCTGTCAGAAACCCTGGGGGTCATATTAAGCAATTACAACATAACAGCACAGTGAGCGCTAGAACATTCCCCCTCCAGCCATCTATACTGTCTCTGTGTTTGGTGGGCATATTTGTCAGGTGGGGGCTGGAACTCTTGTAATGGTCAGATTTTCAACACTATATGTAGAGAGTGAACGTCTTTTTCAGGCAACAGATGGGTGGACCAGGCGTGTTTTACCTCCAACCATGCTGAGTCACGGACCCACAGATAAATGGAAATGCCCGCAATCAGAGCAATGCGCTCTCTCGATGAGCAAATGCACTGCTATGATTGTTTGGTACACTCCTCAAGGTTTTCGGCAGGAGTCTGTCACAGCAAACATGGCCCTTTCAGATGTAATGTCTACATCCCCATGTGGGACATGAGAGGAGTTCTCCTGGACAAGTGAGAAGATCTCACAAACACATTCCGGCACCAGACCCTACCAGTCCACCTTCACCTTGTTTGGTTTCCCCAGATTTGTCTGGCTGCTGCCTCCACTACCAAATCAAACTCACTACCAAACTTTCAACAGTAACAAAAACTTCCGATTGGGATCTGAGACGCTTTTCTTCCCAGTTACATCACCACTAGGATTCATCATTGCCCACAATGATTGAGGTCCAGAATACCATCCGGAGAGTCCAGGAAATGTTCTGTTTGGTACATAAGCACAGATAATAGTCAGAGTCTTCCCTCCATATAAAGAGCTCTTTCACTTACAGGGAGATCTCCGATACTGAGCCCATGAAAAAAAAGTGTGCAGATACATCAAGCGGTTGTGGCAGTGCCATTTTTGAATTGAGGATGCAGACTGCACAAGCTAATTCTGAGGCTCACAAATGAGTTTATAAATTACAAACACATTTTTCTTTCAACGGTTATTACAGTTATATATATATATATATATATATATATATATATATATATATATATAATGATTTCTCTGTGGTCCTGTATCTCTGTTCCCAGATGTCGCCAAAGCAGCTCACCTCAGAGACAACCTGGGGATGCTGGTTTGGATCCCCAGCAGCTGCCTGAACCAGACTCAGAGTAAGAGACGGACAATGGCTTCTTATCACGTTAGCTCAGCACATTTCAGCGCCTCACCAGGGGTTTCAGCGTCATGCTGTACAGACTAACGTTGTGTTGTGTTGCAGTGGACGAGTACATTGCCATCGCCAAAGAGAAACACGGTTACAACATGGAACAGGTGAATATTTATTGCAGTTTTCTCAGGCAGCATCGGCTTCTTGGTCCGACCAGGAGGAGTTCTAGAGGATTGTTGTTAAATGTCGCTCCGAAACAGATGCTGGGAATTTCTTCATTTTCTCCGAGTGGACTGTCATAGAGAGACCGTTCAATAATGGTCTTTTTGAAAAGTCTCATAGACTGTTCAGTGTCTTTCAGTGGGTTCCCATTGGTTGAAGGTTTTCACCAGTTTGGTAGAAGTTGGGTATGGTGCATTCACTGCTCTGTCACCTGCCAGGGCTGATCAAGTTAAAAATGTACTGATTCTATCCACCACTGATTCTTGAGTTCATCTGTAGTTTCCATGTAAACTTGGCTTTAGTTATGGCTGCAGACTAATTATGCCGATTAATGTCCTTCTCTCAGGAGAAGATGGCATCAGAGAAAAGTGAAGATGATGCTTAAAGTGTGTCTGACACATTAATGATGATTTTCATTCTGTTCTGTTGGTTACTGACCGGCATTCTTTGGGTGACCTTTCACCTCACAGACCAAAACAACTGTACAACATGCAATGATCTAAATCTACAGTATCTAAATATGCCTCAGAAGTCTTCTTTTTATTGACTTTGTTTAGAATCATATGTCAACATGCACTTTTAATTGGACCACCCGGTTAATTCACCACTTGGCCAATTTGTACCCAAATGTGCCATTTTGTTCCCTAATGTTCCCTTTTTACATACATATATTTTTCATTTTAGTTCAATATTTTTCATGAATTATGGAGATAAATTGTCATAAAATCACTAAATCTCAGAGGATATTAACTTAACTGATTATTATTTCCATAAATATAGGTCCTGTTCTCTATTTGAGCTAATTTGATGGATTATGACCAATAATTACACTCCAACAATTCGATCACTATAAATGACCACAATCTGGTGATTATTATTTATTAGTGTCGTATTACCTAATTTTCTTACAGTACTCTATCGGTAGGATATACACTGAACAACAATATAAACGCCCCATGTCAAATATAGGAGATTTATGAACATTTTGGTTACGCAATATATGGAGTAACTCAGTAATTACTGATATTCATATCAGCATTGATAACATTGTGGTATGGCCATTTGTAGCAAACCAACAGTCCTTTGAACATGATAGGGCTCAGGTTGATGTATCTGATTTTGACAAAGTTGGCTCCTCATAGGCGGTTACGAGTAGCGAACTTCTCGTAACCGTAGCCAACTTCTCAGACTGTCCGTAACACCTCAGACTGTTACAGACAGTATGAGGTGTGATGTTCTGTTGTGCAGACCAATAGTCTCATCAGCTGTGTGTGTCGCTGGGCTTAGCCGAACCCACAGATGGACGAGCCGGATGAGGCGGTCTTGTGCTGGAGTGGTCGCACGTGGCCAACGAGGATGAGGTCGATTTGCAGTAGTGCCAGTCTGTTGGAAACAAACTCTTAAATGGCCCATGGTTCGATAATGGACATTGAGCCGTGCAGCTACTGGTCTGGTTGACATCCCTGCTTCTAACATGCCAATGGCACGCTCCCGCATAACTTGCGACATCTGAGGCATTTATGACCTGTGACAAAATTTGACATTCTGGGGTGGCCCTTTATTGTCCCCAGTCCAAGGATTGTCCAACTGTTGCTTATTTTGTCTGATCACCCACTGGACATTGCCCCACCCATGCACTGAAGAAAAACACAACTCACTGAGTATTCCTCACTGACAGCAAGTTGGATTAAAAATTATTCACAAATCAAGAGAAATATTACTTTTGTACAATAAAATGTTGTTAACTCCACATGGCAACAATATTTGACATGGGGCGTTTATATTTTTGTTCAGTATAGAAAATTACATTGAACTGTTTGGTACGAAATGGGTATGAAACGTTTCTCTGGACGGTACATGTTGGTACAACATGTGCCCCTTGTGGGTACAGACTCACCTATTTCGGTACGGTAGGCTGAGTTGGTACAAAATGTCCCTTTGGTTGGGTGGAAACTGAGGCAGGGTGGAAAAATATGTATTGGGAGAGGGCTGCATGGTAATAAGCAATAAGTCATTTAATTGCATGATAAATTCAAACAAACTCAATAATTTCCATTTGCATGATTTATTTATTTACTTATTGTTGTCTTCTTTTTTTCTCTCTTTCTGCCAAAAACTGGATAACAAAAGCCTTCAGTCTGGGTCACTGGTCTCAACCAGCTGTTTCTGTGCAGGACAGTTTTGTTTACAGAGACTTTATGATTCATTTTATTTGTTGTTTCTGTTGTTTTATGTATTTTTGGGGGGATATTTAACATGTTGTCCAGTTCCAGGTTCAAATGTTCAATAGAAATTTAAATTTATTGATCTTGAGAATGTGTTCTTGTTATATTACTTGAAAAAGGTCTCAAAACAACAATATTGTCATTTATCACAATAACTTTTGAGATTATTTATTGTCCAGCAAAATCTGTTATTGTGACAGGGATACCATAAGTCCGATATGAAGGTACAAAATAACAAAGCCATTGAAATGACCAAAACCTCTTACAAAATCATTTCATACTTTATCTCATGCAGGTTAACAGACTGAAATATGTAAGATGTGTTTTGTTGTGCCTTCCGACTCGCCTGACCCGGTCTCCTCTCCCCTCGACCCGCTCCAGGCTCTTGGGATGCTCTTCTGGCACAAGCACAACATCGAAAAGTCTCTGGCCGACCTGCCGAACTTCACTCCGTTTCCTGATGAGTGGACGGTGGAGGACAAGGTCTTGTTCGAGCAGGCCTTCAGCTTCCATGGGAAGAGCTTTCACCGCATCCAGCAGATGGTACTAGTACAACATCTTTATATTTGATTCATTATTAGATATAAGTATAATATAACCCTCTTTATATTTGTTAGGATTTAATTTGTATGTCTTTTTAACAAAGGAATTGCCTTGTTCATATATAAATACAACCTCAGATAGACCCTTAAGTAGCAAGTAAATAGCAGTTTGCTCTTGCTGTTTCCATAGTAATAAGAGTATGACCTGGACTAAGTGATGATCAGAAAATGTGAACAAAAAAGTCAATCATAACTTTTGTGGAGATTTGATCCTCTTTTTTAAATAGGTATTCCAATTAAAAAAATTAGAATATTTTGATACTCATTAACTGTATTCATCCATTTTTGGGGGGAAAGTTCAATTCAATTTCTGTAGCCAGACCTCAGCCTGACCACTGTTTGACCTGTTTCAATCAAGAAAACACTTAAATAGGACCGGCCTGACAAAGGTAGACTTCACACTGCAGTGGAAGAAAATTTAGGAGCAAATAAGAGAAACAGAAATGAAGATCTGCGTGTCTGGAAAAGGAGAAAAAAAAATGTTACAGAGCTATTTCTAAAGTTGTGAAACCCCAGAGAACTACAGTGAGAATCATTATTCACCAACAGCAGTGACCTCTCCAAGAGGTCACCAAACGACCCATAACAAAGTCCAAAGAACTGCAGGCTTCACTTGTCTCAGTTAAGATCAAAGTTCATGACTCCACCTTAAGAAAGAGAAACTGGACGTAAATGACCCAGACAACCACTGCTGAGCTTGTCTCAGTTTTGTTAGAAGACATCTTGATGAGTATCAAGATGTTTTTGGATCTAGAGTAGAACAGTCACAGCATTGCAGAAAAGGAACCAACAGTAAGACATGGTGGTGGCAGAGTGATGGTCTGGGTCTGCTGTGCTGCCAGAGGACCTGGAGGACCATCTGTGGTACGGCTTTCCCTTCGCTTTCTGCTCTTTTTGTCTATCTATTGCTGAATAAAGGCCACTAATGCCCCATAGAAAAACCAAACCAGACGGTTTATTCTCAATAACTTTCCAGTGTGGCTGAAACACATGAATTCTGCAAATGTGAGTTGGTAGAAAGTTCCTCCACGGTGCTGTTAAACACTCACTGCCAGTAATTACAAGCATTAGATTGTAATTGTTGCTGCTAAGGGTGGAACAGAACAGTTCCTCATTTTCGTCCAGTAATCTGACATCAGCTTGTGGGAAAACTATGTCAGGCCTCCGTCTCCATAGAAATACCCTGTAGCTTCTCCTGGGGATTCCCAGGCTAAAAGGAATAAATATGGATATTTAATTTTCAACTAACTGAACAATTAAAGGATTATGTATAAACAAAAAGAAAAGACATTAAAATAATTTTGGAAATGGTAATTTAAGATGGTTTCTGCTTAGGAAATAAATATACATGTTGCAAATACATGTAGACATTGTTCTTTTGTCCTTGTATTATTCCTCTAAAGCACACGTGTCAAACTCAAGGCCCGGAGTCCCAATCCGGGCCGCCAGAGCTCTTCATGTTCACCACTGCAGAGGGACGCATAAATAGAAGTTTCAAGATACCAGCTGTGTGTTTAAATATTACTTTATGAGTCAAATCAAATCAGTTTCTATACTGCCGTATCGTATCAGTCAGTCGCTCCAGTTTTTTGTGATTCTGCAATCGCCGAAATTCACGCAAAACTAAACAAATCCAAAGACTCTTGCATGCTGCTAATACTAATAACTTTTTTATGAAGTGTTTTCAAACAAAGTTCTGAAGAAAAGAAAAGCAAAGCAGATTAATACAGTTTATTATGCATAATTTGACTGCAAAAAATGGTTAAAAACATTGGGGTTAGGTGATGCTGACCTCCACCTGCAGGTGGCAGTATAACTTACTTCTGCTGCCTCAGTCTTGATGTCCAGTTATCAGTGATCGATGTGGCAAGTAACAAAATGTTTAAAGTAGCACCACAAAGTCAGGGATTTTCACAGCTAAAATGTCAAAAGATTTTGGCAATAAAAATCTTAAGAAGCACTCATCAAATACAGAAAGTTATTTATTAAGATATTGACAGTTTGTTAATGGGCTTTGTCAATACATTAAGTGGCAACTGGCCCTTTCAGAACATTGATGATTTTGATGTGGCCCAAAATGAAAGTGGGTTTGACACCGCCGCTCTAAAGTTGATATTTTTGCTCTTTTTGTTTTTACGCTGCTTTAAAAGCAAAGTGAAATTCCTTGTTTGTGCTGTGATTCTGATTCTTCTGAGGCTGTTTTTGGATTTATCTAAAGAATCTGACATCAACTGTAAGGGAAATGGTCTGGAAATGGAGGGAAGTGAAGATAGGTACAAATTTTTAGAAAGCAGCCATTGTGAATAAAAGTTTAGCCAGATGATTAACTCGTTCATACCATAATTTGACTCTTCATCACCTGTTAGATCAGAAGATAACATTTTGTTGTATTAAAACTTAAAAGAATAGATTTTTTTAACAAGATCCAGTTCTGAAAATCTACTCTGAAAGCAGACTGCAAGATGCTAAAGGAAGTCTTCAGAAACCTTCAGATATCGGCAGCAGATCTCCAGCGGGCTCACAGTCTCAAATCATTTGGACACCAAAACTATTTTGTTGATGTATTTTGTTTAATGAGTAAAAAAATCCTTTTTTTTAGATATAAAACCTAAATTAGACCTCAGTCTGTGAACATTATTTTTGAAAGATCCAGATATTTAATAGGGTGTCCTAGTTTTTGAATTAGTAAGTTTCCCACATCTGCAGAAAAAACTAAAGGCTGACACAAGCTTGACTTTGGCTCTACTTGAATATTTACACCCTTTGACTTTCTCTGCCACAAACTTCAGTGTACTTTACTGTGTACACAGTACACAGTACTGCCAGTATAAAGTACTGCCACAGTAGACAGTACTTTATAACAGTAAAGTTATATCCACAGACTGGTGGATATAAAGTGTAAGGAAACTGGATTTTAAAAACGTGACAATCTAAAAAGTGTGTTGTGAATGAAAGAGCGTTTGTCTCCTTTATAGATTTTTTTAGTTTTTGCTCTTTTGTTTTACTTCAAACAACATAAAACACAGTTTTCAGTTGATGATTTTATTTACTAAGGGGAGCAAAGTGTTGCAAACCAAACTGGCCCTATGGGAAAAGTAATCAACCCATAAACTGAATTGTTGGTTGTTTCACCCATGACAGGAACAGCTGCCATCAATCGGTCTTAGTAACTGGCAACGAGTCTTTCACATCACTACGTAGTTTGGATCATGAATGGCCTATTTAAAGTCGATCTCAATCAGATTTAGTCACATTTATTGTCTTCCTCCCTTTCACAGCTTTGCACCACTTCTTGTTAGTTATTGTAGTCTGGTTGTAACCAAATGCAGAAAGTTCATACGATATGAAAACTTTACAATGTGCTATTTTTCTGTAACCCACCATGTTGGTTCAGAAAGCACAATTATAGGAATTCTTAATGCAAATAAATCATAAACCGTGGCGTTGCTCAGAGCACAAAGCATAGAATTAGACTCAATAGATCTGCCTTACCTCACATTGTCACTGATAATAAATCTAGAATTTGTTTTTAAATATTGGCACAGATACACTTGCTAATATTGAATCAGTGCGTCTCTAGCAGGGACATGCGGTCAGTGGAGGCAAGTGAGGCAGAGCCTCACCTGTCATAATGGAAAAATATAAGATAATTTATATTGCTATTTTCACCCTGTGGTTTGTACTGTAAAATATTTATTTTTTATTTAGCTTAACCAATTTTGATTATTTTTTTTCTTCAAAATCACTGAATTTTCACATTTTCCCATTCAAATGCTCGGAAGCAAAGCTGGTGAGGCAGCAGCGAGCTGAGCCTCACCTGGGATTGATCAACCTCTCGGCAACTTCACTGGCTGCCATTCTATGACAGCATGTTCCTCCTGTCTGTATGTCGCCAATGAAATGGCTATAAAACATTTAATTTATGAACTAATTTTCCGTAATTTAGCTTATATATATATAAAATGTACAATGTTTTTTGTCACTAACTGTGTGCGTAACGTGTTTCGTGTGCTGAGGAGCGATCAGAAACGGCAGAGAACAGATTCGAGGCGAGGCAGGCAGTTCTCCTGCCTCATGGCAGGGGGCGCTCATGATCCCAGACATTGTAACTCCACAACTGTAGAGTAAGAGACAGTAACAGCGAGCTAGCCATACGGTAAAGTCAAGTGCAGCGATATATTTATAGTTTTCTCCTCTTACCACAGCGGTCACTTATTAATAATCGCAAAAATAAACATTAAGCCTAAAACTACTACTGCAGCAGACTGAATGTTCTGCTCTTTGTGTGGGAAATATTTCAGTGTTTTTTTAGGGGCGTTTTTGTCAGTTGCTATGGCAACGAGTCTGCGTGTGTGAGAGTGAGAAAGACGTGGTTTTGAGTTGTACTTGAACGCTTTTTCTCTTTGCTGTGGAGCACAGCACGAAATTGATAATACCTAAATTTCCAAGTTTGACTGAGTTAACGGAGTTATTCTACCGCAGCAGCGTGGCTATAGATGACATGTAGAACAACCGTCTTTTCACAGTTGTCCGCATGCGCGAGATTTCCGTCACACGCAGGTAGTCTACATTTGCATATCTGATTTAAGTCAGTGCCTCACCAGCTTTGCGCCTCACCGCACGAGTGACTGTGTTTCTGTAGCTACCTGATAAGTCCATGGCCAGTCTGGTGCGTTTTTACTACTCCTGGAAGAAAAGTCGCAGTAAAACCAGCATGATGGACCGACAGACCCGGAAACAGAAGCGGGAGCAAGGCGACAGGTGAGGAGGAGTCCGCGCAGGCAACATGGCCGCCCCGCCATGCGCTGAACCTGGGCGATAACTAGCTCTGTTTGCGCAGTGATGAAGAGGTGGAGAATGGGAACGAAAATCCTTCCAGCGACTCAGAGATGGACCTGAATAAAGACAAGAAGGAGGTAAGACGCAGTTCATGATAACCGGCTGCTAGTTAACCGGCTTCTGGTTAACCCGTTGCTAACTGACTCCGTTTGTTGCAGCCGAGTTCTGGATCCGAGAAGCCCGAGGTGAAACCACCGCCTGGTCTAAAGGTAAGAACACTGCGCGACACTTGAGGCCCCCAAAAATCTGTTTTTGTCCTGTTTTTCTTTTTATATTTTTCATAATAATTTTGTTGTAGTTTCCTTATTTTGTATTTATTCTAAGACTGTATCTTTTTGTAGTTTTTGACAAAATATGTGTAGATAAGTTATTTCAAGCCTTTGTTATTAGCAAGATGAATTGAACTGTTCAGGGACAACAGATGAAAATTTCTCTTTATAAACTTATTTTCTGGTCTTCTGAAATAAATATTAATTATTTATTTCAGGTTTCAACTGAGAAAACAGTTGCTACGGCTGAGTATTTTTTTTCAGAGTGAGGACAAAATGTTTATGGAGTTGGCATTTTAAGCTCAGTTTAGATTCTTTATCATATTAGCTATGAGCATCGTTAGCATTACAGAGAAAGCTGATGGGAGTCAGATTAACTCCTTTGGCAAAATGACCATTGCAAAATTCATCAACATGAAAATTTTCTTGTCTAACAAGATTTTTAAAATTGTTTTTAAAAAAAATTATTTCTCCTTTAAAACCAAAAATATATTCCCTTTTAAATTAGAAAGGTCATAACAGCAACACCTCTTAGGATTTTTAACGTTGTCTGGAAGAAACGGGGTGAAAAGAATGAGTCATCATGACCCCATCGATTCCTTCTTAACAAGTCACAATCTGCCAGAGGAGTTTATTTTTACATCCTGATTTAACAAGAAAC
Organism: Xiphophorus couchianus; assembly: GCF_001444195.1. Taxonomy (NCBI): domain Eukaryota; kingdom Metazoa; phylum Chordata; class Actinopteri; order Cyprinodontiformes; family Poeciliidae; genus Xiphophorus; species Xiphophorus couchianus. The sequence continues at coordinate 1,202,526 of NC_040240.1, forward strand.
TTTCATTTAGTAAGTTTTTCATCACATCGTAACGTGTCGCTGCTCCTGAATTTAGTTCCAAGCCATGGCATTGAAGTGCATCAAAAGTATCTAACTTTGAGTCCTCTTCATGCAGTAACAACTTCCACACTGAAGAATGTTGATGAGCGACTGAGGACTTTTTAAAGCTGTCAGTCACTCAAAAATTGTTTGCCAGTTGATTTTTTTTAAATTATTATTGTTGTTTTTCGCTTGCTGTTTTAATTCTGGTTTCTGGTTTAGTTGCTCATAAACTCCAACTTTTCAGTAGTGTCTGTCGGGATCATATTAGCTGATTGTTGGCATATTAGCTCAGGTGTGTTGCTGCGGCTGCTTGCAGTCTGATGTTGACGGCGTCTCTGTGTGTGAGCAGACAGGAGGGAAGATGTCCCAGAGGATGAAGAAACGTCCTCCCAGAGGAATGTTCCTCAGCCAGCAGGACGTGGTGTCTCTGTCCTCTTCCACTGCTCAGGGACTCACCAGACAGCTGGACAGTCAGCTGGTGTCCATAAAGAGACAGGTCTGCTGTGTTCCAGCTCTGTTCAAATGGCTTCGCTCTGCTTGTCTCTGTACGTCGTCTCTTTTCTGTCCCGTAGATTCAGACCATCAAGCAGACAAACAGCGCTCTGAAGGAGAAACTCAGCTCAGGAGTGGACGAGTTCAGGCAACCTGAGGTAACCATAGCAACAGCAGTACAAATGGTTGAGTTTTGAATTGTTTCTTTAGCAAACATTTAGCGCTGCTGCTGGATACGTTGGTGAGCCGCTGCTTTTGTTTCAGGCAAATCAGAAGTTCAATAATCGCTGGACCACAGAGGAGCAGCTTCTGGCCGTCCAAGGTAACCAGCCAATCAGCTGGTAGCTTTCAGCCACTTAATTAATTACGCTAATTAACGTCTGAATCCCTCCGTCCAGCTATCAGGAAGTACGGCCGCGACTACCAGGCCATTTCAGACGTGATTGGCAACAAGTCCGTGGTGCAGGTGAAGAACTTTCTGGTGAACTACCGGCGAAGGTTTAACCTGGACGAGGTCCTGCAGGAGTGGGAGGCGGAGCATGAAATGGAGGGTGGAGACGTGAAAGCAGAGGAGGAGAAAATGATGGAGGACAACATGACGGCGTGCGCAGCTGAAGACGAAGAGGCTGCTGGCAAGCAGAAGAAGGAGGTGAGATCTTAAACCCGGTGCAGGTCCCAGATGTTCCCAGCTGCTCCTCGGGGCCCCGGGGCCTCTAAAAGTAGAGGACCAGGGGCCAGAGGGCCATGCCCCCCAAAAACGACATGAGATTCTCAACCTAACCCTAAAATGTTTCACCACGAAAAAAAACTTTTTCAATAAACGCTTGCAGTAGGGCTGGACAATAAATCAATAACAATATGTATCATGATAGACATATGATCAATATCAGTAGATAATACAGCTGCACAGCATTCTGGGAGATGTAGGCAGAGGAAAAGCTGTAGTTATTTAACCTCTCAGTGAGTGAGAGATTAAATAAAAAAGGTGAGTGGCATCAACTAACTCACTCACTCTTTGGTTACCTAGCAACAAGCTGTAGTTTGAAGTTTCATCACTGTGCCTCACATATGCTTGAGGACAAAAAGCAACGGAGAGAAAACTGTGGCTAAAACAGGAAATACTGCCACCAGTTTGGCAGTACTTCAAATATTTGAAGCAAAAGTCAAATCAATAATTATCAATATTGAAAATTATCTATGGACTGATATGACACGCTTATAAGATATGATAAGCCTTTGATATATAAGTTTTTCTGCCCCACCTGTGTTCAAAAAGCAACAGAAAATCATTGTTAAAGGATTCATAGAGGAGCCATATTACGAATTCCTGAAGGCGGAGTTTCAGAAAGAGCAGGAGCTTCTTAAAGAGACAGAGACCCAACTTCAAGGAGTTAAATTACAAAGTCAAATTTCTTTGAAGTCATATTTGATATACATAGAATTTTGTAACAATTGAACGTAACATAGTTACATGATTGTCTGGAAAACGCATATTACTGCCACTTTGAGGAGTTAAACATTACTGAGTCTCTGATCCTGTTTAGCAGCAAAAATCTCAGAGCCTGTTGTTGATAAGAGGCTTTTATTTTGCAGGACTCGTCTGTTCCGATGGACTCGGAGTGACCTCTAACCTCCAGAGAAACCAGCCTGACACCTGACCCCCAGCCTCCTGGAGGATTGCTTTCTTTAGTCGTCTCTTTATTATTTTGGCCCTCTTGTTTTTCAGTTTTGCTTCTGTTTGCGTATGTCACAAAGTCATCCCCAACCTCTATGGACCAATTCATACTTAAGCCATCAGTTACAGTAAGGACTGTTTTTTGTTTTGTCACATGACGTTTTGAATTGTTTGTGTTTTGGGATCTGAGGTGCAGGAAGAATTGGACGAAGGTTGGGTTGCGTGGGGCTTGTCATGTTCTGATTAGCTTATTGCATTTTTTAAAGATTTTTTAGAGGGGAAAAAAATCCAATAAAACCAAAGTTTATTAAGAAAATTGTGTGACTTCTATTTCACAGTTTATTTTTCCTTTTGGGATTAAAAGTTTGGTTTCCATAGTTACATATTTAATATGTCTTCATAAACTTTTTTTTAATTATTATTTCATTTTATCAATATTTTGTTCCGAGTGACTAGGAACTGAATTTATTTTTGTTGCACCATTCTCAGGAAAATAGGATTCTTAACGAATGTGTGTGATAATTTTTTTTTTCTTTCGTGTTTGTTTTTATGGATTTGCATCATACAAATTCACAAATAAACATTTTCTGATTTCAGCTATGTGTTTTGTGTATTTTTTTTAAACTGCTTTTTAATTGCATCTAATCCAAATATTGGTAGTCACACCGAGGTCCCTCACTGCAAACTCAGTCACCGGAAATGTGCAATGAATCGTTGGTTCATTGCACAATTTTTAGTGTTTTAAATTAAAATGATAAATTTTTTATAGTATACTGATAAAATCTTAGTTTTTCAAAACTTAGAAAATATGTTTGATTTTAGAATGATCAATGATTCTACTACTACTTCAAAGCTTCTCTAATTCTCTCAGATCTGGTGAATATGAACTATGGACCAAGTTCTGACCAATGGTAGCTCATTCTCATATTACAACTAATTTAGGAAAAAATTAAATCTAAATCCAATTTGGCACCGGTCCAGCTCAACTCAGTCCCCGTCATAATCCAGTAAATCAGATTCTTTTAATTTAATGACACCAGGCCAGTTCCATTCATACAGAATCCAGATCAGTGAGTTTCAGTTGACCACGAGGTGACTGTGATATGTTGCCATCACAACCCACAAATACATAAATCTCTGCAGTTCACCGGAAAATTCTTCATAAAACTTAATCCACAATTTATGACATAAAAAACCCCAGTCTGCTGATTCTCCCACAGCAGTCATATGACATTGTGTGGGTTTATGATGTAATGACTCTTAATTTCCACAATGGAGGCTCGCCTGGCCTGCTGCTGTACCAGAGGCAGATGATTGTTATAAGCTTAGTTTTTAAGTCTCTAAATTTAGATCTGGTATCTAAATATAGAAACATTTCCTAGAATACACCAACAGTTGAAAGCAGAAGTTTATATACACAGAATAAAAAGGCACATGTACATCGTCAAGTCTCACATTTTGGACCAAAACCTGCTCGTCTCTGCAAAACTGAACCGGTCTCCTTCCTGAGCGGGATGACACTGCAATGTCTACACTTGCATAAAATGGTTTGAACAGTTTCAGGTATGTTTTGACATTTCAGATTTATCTGTAGTTCACATGTTTTCTATAATTCCACAGTAACTGTGTTTGTATCTATGGTGTCTTCTTCAGAGAGGATGATTAAAGAAATATATCTGTCAGTTTTGTCTCAGTCTTTCTGTTTCCGACGTACCAGACAGGAGCTCTAAGGCCACTCAGAGAGGAAGAAGCCATTACTCCTAAAGCAATATCAAAAACCAAATTACACTTTGAAATAAACTACATTTTGGAGACACGTCTTGAGGTCTGTTGAAACCTCAGTTGAACTGCTTGGCCATATCCACCATTGTTACATTTGGAGAAAAACGGGGGATGTCTGCAAGCCTGAGAACATCTCAATGGAGAAATATTGGGGTGGCAGGATCATGTTGTTTTGGTCTATTGCAGCAAAAGGGCCTGGTGCACTTCACAAATAGGAGGAAAGCTTATAAGATGTTCTAAATAAACCATTACCTCAAGAACAACAATGCCAATGTTCTGGAGTGACCATAATAAAGTCCTGATCTCAGTTTCATAGAAAATTTGTGATCAGAGCTGAAAATGTGTGTGTGAGCAAGTCAACCTTTAAACCTGACCAGTTCCACGAGGAGGAATAAGACTGTGAAAGAAAACCTGAAACATTTCCTCACCTTATTCAGTTTTAAACACAATTACGTCTAAATACCAAAGAAATATGTGCATCTTTCAGAAACAAACCCTTCATTATTCTGGTATTTAGCAAAGAGAAATGTTTTTTCGCTAAGCCTTACTGATTTAGAACAGAAAATGATTTGTATCTGATTTCACAGCAGTTAGGAAAAATGTCTTTTTATGCAGTGCATGTATTAAAAGGCATCTTTTTGTTTTATACAGTATCGATCAATTTAATTTTTAAAAAAAGTCTGTTATTTTACTATAGCATTTTTAAAAGTGAGCAGAGCAGACCTTGGAGGAGTTTTGATCAGGTTTGAAAATGTACATGGAATTATTCAAGAGCAAAACCAGTTTAAAATAGTCAAGAATGTCATTTATGAGTTTAGTTTAAGACTGTGTTGGCATTTGATAATATAAAAAATAGATTACCTCATTTTATTTATTTTAATAGAATGTAAGCGTAATAAGATCTAAAGGTGAAGGCTATCAAAACTGGTAAAAAAAAAAAAAATCGGTAGAATTTGATTTGCCCCAGTATTACATTTGTTTATGTTTGTTTTCATAATTTCTTTAATTTGTTGCTTCAAGGTTCCTTTAAAATATATTACATATATGTGCTAGATCAATATTTACACACAGACGGCATTTAGACTATTGACTTGTGCTGCACGGTCTCTAACAAGAAGCGTTTCGTTTTGAAAATGAGAAACAGCGCCCCCTGTGGTACAGTCTTGTTTCTCTCCCTGGAGCCTCCGGGAAAGCTGCGCCCCCTGACGGTATGCTCCTCGTCGGGCAACTGGGGGATTTCCTGAGCGGAAGCAGCGGAGGGGGTTTCCAGTGTGATCAGCCCAGGCCTCCCTGCTGGCTCTCTGAGGTGGACCCAGTAACTTCTCTCTCCGGGACTGACAGTACAGACCGAACCCAGAGAGGTGCCGAGCGGAACTGGACCATGAGGAGTCCGCCTGAAGCCCGGAGGCTCCACGGCAGCGTCAGCGGAACGGCAACGGTTTGAATCCGCAGTGAATCCGCCGAGCTGTAGCCTGCCGAGGAGACTGATGTGAGTTCACACACACACACTCACCCCCACAGACACACATTCAGTACATCACTAAGAGTGGAGGGACATTTAGGCTCGCGGACCAGTAATAATCAGTCTAGTCAACGGCTCTGTGTGTGTGTCAGAGAGAGAGTGTTCTGATGGATTTGATAAATGGACCTTTTATTAACGAGAACAGCGGCGACGCTAAAGAAGCTAGGCACTCGCTAGCATTAGCAGTCCGTGTGTTTACATCCGCTGTCTGGTTCTAACTGACAAATACATCAGTAATGTGAGAGATGAGTGTCCGAAACACCGCGATACGGCGAGGGGCCAGCGAAGGATCGTCTCCTGCTGGCGATTTTCATTTATTCTTCCTGTTGGACTGTGTGTCTCTCTGTGTGTGTGGAGGCTTCTCGGATGAAGAGAGGATGACTCCTGGGTCAGATGTCAGCGTTGTAAGGTCATGTTATTGGGTGATGAACTCATGCTTGTTGAGCGGCTGTTCGTAGCGGTGAGATGTCAGAAGATGTCACCTGCTGCGAGTCACGGACTGGAAGTCAGAACTGTTCCCAGAAACATCAGGGATGTTCCACAGCTTCATTTCAGAGAACAGAGGGAGCCGATGACAGCAGGCTGAGGTGATCTGCTGCCCCTCAACGGGCGAAGGACGTGTCTTTTTAGAGACGGATCGGTTAATCGTCCATAAATCGGTCGATTAACCGATTTATGCTTTTTTTTTCAGAGAAATAGCAAAAGCCTTGGATTTTTTCTCTCTCGTTTTTCTTATTTGTTAAATTCACACAAAAAAAGAACTGCCACAATGTTCAGTCTATAACCATATCAACCAACAGCAGGACACATTTGTAATTCCTTCATTTTTTTTTTTTTTTTTTGCTTGATTTGACAGAAAGTTTTCATTCCTTATGTGAAGGCATTCACGATAAAAAATCGGAATCAGCAGATCAATGACAAATATCGGTTATGGGCCAGGAAAGGCCTGACCGCTGCATCTCTGAACTGAATAGTTTTAGGAGGTTTGGTTGAGAAACGACTCCGATCCGTCGGGAGGAACGGATCGGCTCTGCTGGACAGGTTTCTGGTGTTAACACAAGCAGGTCTGGGAGTGTTGAGATGGATGGAACAGAATACAGACTTACGAGATAAAATTCCAATCATTGGCAGGAAATGGAATAATGTTGTCCTAATCTATTGGAACAAGCGTTAGAACAATAGGTTGTTCTAACGCTCTCATTGTATTACAACCCATAAAACACCTGACTGGACAAATGAGTGAACGACAGATGGATGAAAGATAAATTATTACATTTTAGGAGAAATTCAGGCATCTGATTAATAAATGATCTATCAAACGGACTGTAGAAATGCTGGATGTTTTCTTAGCAGAAGATAATAAACAGTGGCCATAGTCTCCTGGTGGATTTTTGGAAATGTTCGAAGTACAGACAGTTTTCCCTTGATTCGGCTGAGATCTGATGCGATATGCTGAAAGATCTGCAATTCTGATTCTTTAAGCTCATCGAAACTAAGACCCCCCACTCCCCCTATTTTCAGTGTGCTAATGTCTAGGAACGTATGCTTTGCTGTAGGGGTGGGCGCTTGTTGAATCGTTTATTGTTTGTCGTGAAAAATTTCTCATCATGATAAGAATTTTGATTTATAGTTGTCTCCATAAATTTCAATTAATAAAAAAAACCCCAACTGACTGTATTATCGAAAATGATATTTTTACTATTTGCTCCACTGTTTGCTCCACGAAAGCATCAATAAATACCAGTGAATGTAAAAATATGATTGGACACAATCACTATGTGCGTTTTAAATGACACTTCTGTTAAGCGACATCCTGAAGAAGACCGTTCCAAATAGGAATGTTTTTCAAGAACACTATTAGTGTTTGTGGCGTTATGAATGTTATAACATGCAGCAGTAACAGCCACATGGCTAGCTTAAAAAAAATAAAAAATTGCTTCATTGCTATCACAATAGTACCGCAAAAAAAATAAAAAATCCTGATAAAATTCTAAGCTGATATCTCCTGCTTTTCTGTATAAGTGAGGATTACCTTCTCTCTCTCTTCGTCAGCACTAGAATGAAGAAGCTGCAGAAAATGTTTCTCTCTTTTATTTGTTATAGATTTGGGGAAGAAGAAAGTGATTTTGGGAGGAAACCTGACAAAAAAACACGTAACTGGGTATTGGCCATTTGAAATGTGATCGGTGCATAACGTGAAACACACGTTCCTTATGGTTGAGCTGTTTGTGCCTTTTGTCTCTATTGCTGCTGCTTTATGTTATTTGCCCTTACTGTGGGGGGAGGGGGGTGGATAACGCCCCAACTTGCTCATGTTTATCTGAACCAGTAAAGCAGATATAGCATTTCCAGATACTTGTTTCTTAAATCATCTCTGGACTCCAGGTATCATTAATAACTGCTCTGAGCTGTGAGTTGTTTTGGAGCTTTGTTTGGCTCAGCATCCAGACCTTTAAGGTTTCTAACTTTCTAACTTCTGAAAGGACGGGTGAGTCAAACTGGTCGACTTACGCGATTGGTTGATCTGCTTGTGTTGACAGCCTCATCAGGCCTGGTTCCCGCTCCGATGCTCTCATTAACAAATTCAGACACCTATGCTTTTCTTTTGTGACTCTTAACAGCTGATCTGAGTTCAGGAAAACCCCGTCCGAGGAACCGTTCCACTTTCTCTTTCTGCAAACAGAGTGTTTAGTCATGATGTTGTGTCTGATTAAACTAAACTCTGTTGCTCTCTGCAAAGTTTACAGAGTGTTCCTCAGCGTTCCCTTGAATTAATTTCTTAATACGAAACGCACATTTTTTTAGTGGCAACAATCATTGCATAACCTCTCTGTGAAAAATCCTCCCAGAAACACTCAGGAATATTCAAGGCTTTTCTTTGGTCATTTTGGAGTTTCATTCTGCCACTGTGTCACGCACACAGAGATAGAATGTGCTTGTGTTGCTAATGGAATCAATGGAAAAGCCCCTAACATCCCCACAGTTCAGCCCTGACAGGAAGTGTGCACTGTTTGTATACGCGCATGTGTGTGTGTGTGTGTGTGTGTCTGTTTTATAGAGTTCAATGGTACTTGCTTGCACACACCCTTACTTTTCTGTACTTTTCTTGAACATTTATCTGAACTGGGACATTTATGGTAAGAACAAATTAAGTTACTGATGGTTTGTAGATTTTTACACACACACACAAAAAAGAAAAAAAACCCCGCTTTGTTTGAAAGTTCAGATATTTAAAAAAACAACAACAACAAAAAAAGGAAAATAAAAAAAGCAACAGAAAGAGAAACGGTGTTGTCCTGTGGCACACTGGTCGTCACCTGCATGTCTGCCTTACAGTCTTTCATGTCTCTTCATGCACACTTGAAGTGATCTGTCACCATCTGGTCACAGTCTGCTGTGAGGAACGGTGGTTATGTGACTTTGGTTTTGATCAGGGGCCGTAATCTCTTATTTCATAAGAACAAAATGCCCCAAACGGGGAGCAAACCACAATGGAGCTAGCATGATTAACCCTGTCACAATAAGCAATTGATCAGTTAATCACATGATAAACTAAAACAAGCTTGATGATTTCAAGTTTGTTTTATTCATATGTTTCAAACATATTCACTTTCACAATTCAAATATGTATGTACATTTTGTATACGCGTGTCGTTAACTTGTTTATTTGAAAAGGAGTTGCCCTTCACTGTTATTTATTCTCCTATATATCTTAAAAATAAGAACTGTAAAAATAAGGAAAACATTCTGACGATATTTTTTGAAGGACAGTTTTGTCTACAGAGACTTGATGATCCATTTTATTTATGGTTTTGATTGTGTTGGATTTGACTTTCCTTTTTTATTTAGTGTTTATGGTTGTCATGTTTATTTTGCATATTTAAAATCTTTTCCACTTCCAGTGTGGAGTGTTCTGTACAAGATGAATGTTTATTAGTTTTTGAGAGGATAAACTTGTATCACTATGTTATTATGAATATGTTACTTGAAAAATGGTCTGAAAACAACAATATTATCGTTCACAGCAATAATTTCTGGGACAATTTATCATCCAGAAATGTTTTATTTTAATTTAATTAATTAATTTATTTTTTTATTGTAACCGGTCTAATCATGCAACATTACATCTTTCAAAAAAACACATAAAGGTCCACAGTTAGTTAAAATACTGCCTACATACAGTATGTCCATGTGTATTGCCATTCACGTTCACACCAGTCTCAGGTGCTACTATAAAAATAATAACTATTATTAACTATTCAGCGATAAATTAAAATTTGCATTATAAAGCACATTAAAGAAAGATTGGCAGTTTTATGGATCTTTCTTCTGAGTCACAGGTGTCAAACTCCAGTCCTGAAGTGTCGCTGTCCTGCAGTTTTTTGATGAGCCACAAGTACATAAACGCTGGAATGAAATGGCTTCATTACCGCCTCCTTGTGTAGATCAGTTCTCCCAGCCTTGCTAATGACCTAATTATTCTGTTCAGGTGTGGTGCAGCAGAGGCACATCTAAAAGTTGCAGGACTGCGGCCCTCGAGGACTGGAGTTTGAGACCCCTGTTCTGAGTAGACTTCCCCTACATCCTGTTGCTCTGCTGCTGTGCAGCTGTAGTACCGCACTGCGCTGCAGTTGAACACCTGTAGAAGGAGTTCAGTGTGTTAGACGCCAACCCCAATCCTTTTTTTTTTTTAACCTACTTAGAAAGTATAGCTGTTGATTAGCCTTCATCCACTTCCTGCCTCTCTGCGTACTCCTTCCTCCCATTAATACTGCTGTGTCATCTGCAGGCTTCACTGCCACCATGGTGGGTTTGGTGGTCATGTGTCAGCAGTGCATAGAGCAGTGAGGAAACCCAGTGATGAGGTTGATGGGTGAGGTTGGGGAGTTGTTAATCTTTGCAATCCATGGTCTGTCGGGTCAGGAAGTCTAATTTCCAGTTAGAGGCTGAAGGGTTTGGTTCACCAGTGTTTGTGGGAGGATTGTGTTAAAGGTGGAGCCGGAGCTCCAAAACGGCAACCTCACCCAGTTTTTCAGGTGAAAGAGCGACTGATGAGTCACAGTTCGGTAACAGCGGTTGTGGTTCTGGCTTTAGGCATCCTGGTGAGAGTCTATTGCAGTGCCAGTAGACATCACCAGCCTCTCAGAGCACTTCATTACTGCTGCAGTGAGTGGCCAGTAGTCATTTGGTCAGGGGACTGACTGGGGCTTCAGCACTGGGAAGGTAAAAAACTTTGAGATGTGGAACATTTCTGTGAACAGAGAGCTGATGGGCACAATTCTTTAGAACCTGACCAAACCCCCGTCAATGCTTGCAGCTTCATGGGGTTTATTTCCCATAGTGCCCTTCTTCCCTCAGACACCTTCACACAGAGAGGAGGTTGTAGGTGAAGGTGGGAGTCTGGAGGTAAACATGGTATTAGTCCCTTCAACGTCTCTGGGTGTCTCTGCACAAATTGGGTCACTTTGTTTCTTCACTATTTTCTCCACATCACACTCTGTCTGTGGTCTGTTTGCAGCCTCTTTATTCCCTTTCCATGATGTCTTTGTTCCCTTCTTGTTCCCTTCTTTTGGTCTTTTCATTCCCTGTTTGTGGCTTCCATGTACTCTTTCTGTGGTCTCTTTTCCTTGTTGGTGTTTTTTCATATTCAAAATGTGGTCATTTTGTACCTGGTTGTGGTCTCTTCATTCCTGTCTTCTGGTCTGTCTGTTCCCTTCTTGTGGTCATTTTGTACCTGGTTGTGGTGTCTTTACTCCCTCCTACCAGCCCAGTGTTCAAAGTAATCTGCACATAATCTACAGGAGCAAATATAGTGGACATAATCTTTGTTTAATACATAAAACTCATGGAATATATATATATATTTATTTGTAACTAGTGACACCAAAGACTGATTAACTATGTGATCAGTTTCCAGTCACATGTACAGGATAACACAGGATAGAAAACACATATTTTCAGTACATGCAAACATGTAATGTGTTGTCTTGGTGAATTGCTGAACCTCAGTCCAGCATGCTGATTAACCATATTTCTGTCGGTGTGTTTGCCTGTGAAGCCTCCTCAGGTCATGTCATCAGGGAGAAGTGCTAATGGGAGGGAAGTACAGATACCCCTCCAGCAGGTGGCGCCTTCACTTGTTGCTCCCCTCCCAATCACACCACCCTCCCACCGCTCAACCAATCCCTGGCCTCCATGCGATCTCACTCCTCAACCAAGTGAGTCTGTCAGAAGCCCTGTAGTGGTGTTGGTCTGGTGTTGGTCTGGTTTTAATCCTCCTCTCTCTCTCTCTGTGTGTGTTCAGGTGCTCCTGCAGGGTTCCAACCTCTTCATGGAGGATTTCGAGATGTGTTCGTTGAGAAGCCAGAGGCCAAATACTGCTGCGAGGCGTGCAGGCGGGTCCTGTGTGAGCCCCGCCAGACTGAGTGTGGACACCGCTTCTGTCAGAGCTGCATCAATGACATCCTCAAGTGAGCAGTGCAGATTGTTGTTCAGAAATTAAAGGGGCAGTGTTATGTAATATAAACCTGTTTGAACTTTCCATCATGTAATTGTGTTATCCTCTCATCAAAAACACACCTGGAGTGTTGCTTTGATTCTATCACACATTATTTGAGAAATCCTTTCATTTCCATGGCAACCGTTCAGCTGTTCAAAATGCCTGAGTGGACCTAGCTCCGCCTTCGAGGTCGAAGCTCCTCCTCAGAGCTGCGGCTTCCAAGCTTCAAAGCTTCCACTGCACAGAGCAACTCTCCCCTGGAACTCCTGCAGACTAGCCAGCAGCAATTTGCAGACACCTGGTGGAACTGAACAACTGCTGAGCTCATTAGAGGAGCTACTTCTCAGTGCAGTGCTGATAAAAACGTTGTTAAAGGGTTAATAGAGGAGCCATGTTGTGTTGACTTCCTGAAGGCGAAGTTTTTAAAGAGACAGACACCCAATTTCCAAGCTTTAAATTTTGAAGTCAAATTTCTTAAGTCATATGTGATGTATGCAGAATTTTTATAACAACTGACGGTAACATGGTTACTTGATTGTGTTATAAAATAGCACTATGTGCCTGAAAAACATAAACACTGCCCCTTCAAACCTACATCCTTCGGTCATTTAGTCGACATTGAACTCGACTGATTCATAGACAGACAGACAGCTGGGGGTCGGCACCTCCACCTCCAGCCTCCCTGCCAGTTCCAGTGGGATTTAACGTTGTCCTCTCCCTTCCTGCAGTCACTCAAACCCAGTGTGTCCGGCTGACAGGGAGCCCCTGTTCAAAGACAAGGTGAGCTGAAAAGCCAGGCTCAGCAGAGTCATGTCATCACGACCAGCTGATCAGAAGAGGGTTCCTTAACGCCTGTCTTTTTAAAAAAAAATTTTTTTATTGCTTTCAGATCTTTAGAGACGTATGTTGCCATCGAGAGATTATGGCGCTGAAGGTCTTCTGTCGGAGTAAAGCTAACGGCTGTCAGGAGCAAATGAGTCTGCAGCAGATACCTGTGAGCACACACTCCGTTACGGTTCCACCGTGCCGTTGGGCTGATGGTGCAGTATGTGTTATACACACGGCCTGTCCCGCCTCTCTGTCTCCAGGACCACCTGAATGTGTGTCCGTTCTTCGAGGTTCCCTGTCCGCTGGGGAAATGTAAAGAGAGGATGATGAGGAAGGAGATTCCCGAGCACCTAGCGTGGAAATGTAAACACAGAGAGAGCACTTGTGAATTTTGCATGACCAAGATGCCTTTAACTGACCTACAGGTAAGCAAGGCGTTTTAAACCGGTCAGAAGTGTGGCTGTCGTTACGCAGTAGTCGTTAGGCGATATGGTCTGAGGTGAGATCAGGAAGCGCCGCTCTGCTTCAGTGGTCATGAGATGCAGCGATCCGATATCAATATCTGTATCGGCCCGGATATTTAAAAAGACTGTAGACCGGGTATCGGTGACAATGTGCCTGATCCAAAAGGGCAGATCTAGTCAGTCTAATTCTAAACTTGAACATATTGCTTTAAATTCTGTAAGAACTTTTTCTGTAGTTAAACTGCTGGAAGTTAAATGAAATGTTAAACCAGAGTAGCGTCGTAGTGTGACCATAGATAGGAACTGAAGTTGGACAGGTTCTTAATAGCTTAATTGTGATGTTTAACGAAACATATTCATGTGTTTGTTTTTTGTCAACAAATAATCTGACGTCAGCTGTGGCCATGTAGGAATGAAAATTGTTGTCCATTAATTTTAGCAGAATCATCCCAGATGGACTAGATCTGTGAACAGTAACTTTCAAGTCTTGCAGATTCCTAGTAGTATATATACCTGGACTTTGACTAGGTCATTTTTAAGACATACAGTAAATATGCTTTGATCTAGTTGTGCTCTAGCTGTATGTTCAGCCCCTGTCGGGGGCTTTTCGGGTTCTGAACACAGACCTGGAGTTTCTTTTTTACTGCCGTGGGTGATTGGTGATGTTTAGTAGCCATGTGTTCCTTTCAGACTTTCACCTAATTGGCCGAAACAAATAACAAAAGCCTGTGACTACAGCCAATAAAGGCCAGCATGTTAATCAGCTGTGAGCTTCCTCCACACCCCGAAACATCTCAATCACTTTGCAAGCAAACTTACTCTTTTAAATCTTCTGAAGCTGCTGTTTAAGCACGGGGCGAGTTCTTCACGACTTCAGCTCGTGTATTTTGCAAAAAAAACGAAAATGAAAAAGAACAAAACTTATTATTTTCTCAAAAACTGGCAGATTTTCTTTGGTTTTTTTTCTGTTTTTGTTGTGGTGACTTGTTTCTACTTTTGTCATGGTGTGTCACATATATGGCTGTCAGAAAATAAAGGGAGCTGACTAGAAATGCAGGCCACACTTTTCAGATTTTATTTGTAAACATTCTTGAAGAATGTAAATAATAATAGAGCCCATCAGCTGCTGCTGTGCTGTAGGACCAGCTGCATTAAAATGTTTTATGAAACTGTTTTTCAGAAACACAAAGAGACTGTGTGTCCGTCGTTTCCTGTGTCCTGTCCCAACCACTGCTCCTTCTCTTCCCTGCCCCGGAGTGAGGTACTGAAGCCTCTCTGCTGCCCTCTTGCAGCAGCATACTGTGGCTGCGTTTTCATCAACCATAAAATTGCGCAAATTGAAATTACGAAAAACAAATTTGCTTAATGGAAACATTCAAACTTTGAAAAAACTCGTGTTTTTTGATAAAGTCTTTGCTTTGGTTTTTCAGCTGCATCAAGATAAATGAATTTTGCTAAACTGCAATCGAAACACTTTTTTCGCATCACACAAGCCACATGATCGATAAACAGATGTTACTACTGGTGGAAATAACAAAGATGACAACGGGAAGTGGTAGCAGGATGATGACGGTTTGTTTTTTGGTTTTATTTGAACGGGGTGCAGCTGACTCCACCAGAGCTCTCACAGCATCACACAGTTCATCAAAATTTGTGTGTCATTTAAACCTGTTGAATCCATAACTCTTCTGTAAAATTGGCGTCTACAATTTCTCCAAAACGCCCCCAAAAAAATTTTTATCATTTAAAATCACACATGAATGTGGTGCTGCGGTGGCGCAGGGGTTGGGTGCAGCCCACATGGGGAGGCCTTGGTACTCGTCGCGGCCATTGCAGGTTCGATTCCCGGCCTGGTGACCTTTGCCGCGTGTCGTCCCTCTCTCTCTTCACCTACTTTCTTGTCTTATCACTTACAAAGAAAGGTCACTAGAGCAAAAAAAAACCTCTTAAAAAATCACATATGGCTAAATTTGTTTATGCAACAAGTCATTTAAAAACACGGGACACCGTCATCCTCCAACTACTTCCTGTCATCATCTGTGTCTTTTCCACCAGCAGTGAAAATGCAGCCGAAAAACCGCCTCATTTAGCGCAAAAACCTTTTATCTTCATTTTCGAAATTGTGTTTTTGTTAAGCCAAATTTTTAAATTTTTTTTTTTGTAATTCCAATTTTGCACAATTTTATGGTCAAATTGTGCAAAATTGGAACCACAGCTAGTTTGAAGGGATCCATTGGTTGATTGAATGTTTGTGTTTCAGCTGACCAGCCACCAGCACGACTGTCCCAAAGCCCAGGTCAGCTGTCAGTTCCACCGCTATGGCTGCACCTTCAAGGTGACTCCTCCTCATGTTCTCTTCTTCTCTCGCCATTATTCTTCCAGCATTGATCTCTCGCGTGAGCTTTTTCTATCAGCTTGTTGCGTATGCTTCATGCGCCGTGTTTCCTGTGCCGTAGGGCTTAAATCAAGAAATGAGGCAGCATGACTCCACCTTCGTAGCCGAGCATCTAAGAATGATGGTCAAAGGGAACTGCTTGTTGGAGAACAAGGTAACCATAGCAACTAAATGGGGGCAATCAAGGCCAGATTGAGTGGATTGAGTAAGGTTTGACTGAAGAGCGTTTGTGGTTAAAGGTGGACAACGTAAAGGAAGAGCTAATGGAGCGGTGCAAGGTGCTTCCTGCTCTCAACAGCCGACTGTCGGAGCTGGAGAGCCAGAATGAAGAGCTGCGGGAAAAGAACCGGCAGATGGAGCAGAAGCTGGCCAACCTACAGGTAGGGGAGGACGGGGTAAGATGAGCCCTTTTTCATATTTAGGGTCACTACATCAAGGCAACCTTGGTAGCTACTAGAGATGTACCGATCCCACGTCAATATCTGTATCGGTCCTGATATTGGAGAAAAATTCTAGATTGGGTATGACTGACGATGTGCCCTATCCATAAGGGTAGATCTATTCAGTCTAATTCTATGCTTTGTAGTTTGAGTTATGTCAAGCTTTATTATTTATTTTTACATTATGTTTAGAATTTATAACTGAACCATTTGAAAGATGGTTTTGTTACAGTTTATTTTCTACATTTTGACCAAAGCAGTCAACCTGTTTTAGTCAGTTTATTATTTGTTACATTGGCTGCTCCATATTTGACCAGCTAGTGACGCTATTGGTGGATTTCAGTTTGGTACTGGTGCAGAGTTGGCAAATAAATGAGTAATTCAGAACATTTTTGTCTGCGTTTAAAAAAAAACAAAACATTTGAATTAAATCCAGCTGTTTTTTAGTACGTATATACCGATCCGATACTAAACCTCTGATATTGGTGTCAGAAGTGAAAAAAGTGGATCTGTGCGTCCCCAGTTGCTTCCTTCTACGTCTGCATACATTTCCAACACAACTCACCCTGTGCAACTTAAAGCCAACTAACAGAACCTGGGAAGCCTTGGTGGGACTTTAAAATGCCTTCTAAACTGGAAGCAGATCCTGGAGGAGTTTATTGCAGGGCTGAGGCAGTGCAGGCTCAGAGGAGGTGATGAGGGTGGACCGGATCCTTCGCCAGTTTGACAGCTGGTTTGCTCTCTCTCGAGAGGCATTTCCCAGAAATCCTAATCCCACTTTTCTCTAATCTTTTCTCTGAGCGTATTAACCCAAGGTTTTTTAGATCACCAACAATCATGTCACCATGAAGACTTCACAGACAATGAAACACATAATTACATCACATAAAATATTGCTGACAGCGAATCTCAAGCCAGTAGGGCTGAATGCAACAGTTGGGCGTGCCTGAGCATTTACTGGGATGGGATGGCCCAGGAGTCTTGTTGTTGAGGCTTTCTGTGTCCTGCAAACTGAAACATCGGAGCCTCTCTGTGTTTCCCTAGAAAATGATGAGCTCGCATTCAGAGACGCTGATGGCGTTGGAGATAGAGCTCGTTTCACTGCGTCGACTAAGAGAAGAAGTGGAAACCTTACGAGGAACGGTGGACAACGTTCGGACTCGGCTGGCCACCTTGGAGCAGGGTGGACGGAGCGGATCCGGATCCACTCACACCTTCGGTTAGTCGATGCGCCGGGTTTCAGTGGCTAGCTGTAGGTTTTTGACCAGGTAATCCGAACTTGATGGAGATATTTCCTCTCTCTTTGCAGCGTCCTTGGAAACTCAGCTCAATCGGCACGACGACATGCTGAGCGTCCATGAAATCCGGTTGGCTGACATGGACCTGAGGTTCCAGGTACTGGAGACGGCTAGCTACAATGGGACTCTAATCTGGAAAATCCGGGACTACAAGAGACGGAAACAGGAAGCCGTGGCAGGAAAGACGCTGTCGCTGTACTCACAGCCGTTTTATACCGGATATTTCGGGTACAAGATGTGCGCTCGGGTTTACCTAAATGGAGACGGCATGGGCAAGGGGACGCACCTGTCGCTGTTCTTTGTGGTGATGAAGGGCGAGTACGACGCCCTGCTGCCCTGGCCCTTCAAGCAGAAGGTACTGTCTGTATTCTCTATGTTGTTTTTAATATGCAGGTCTACTAGAGATGGAAGTCTTTCAGTGTGTAGCAGTTTGATTTGTTTCTGGGTCACGATTTGATTCAGAAGTGATTTTGGATTAAGAGACCAATTTTTCTATTCAAACGGTCTGGAGATTCTGTTTAAATGATGTGACTGAAGAATATTTATTTGAAACAATTCTATAAGGTTTCATTCCCAGGGCTAGCAATTGTGATTCTCTGTAGACTTTTTTTTTTGTCTACAGTTCTCAGTATCAACAGGTCTGGTTGGAACAGTTGCACCCATCAGAGATTTTGTTCTGGTTGCAAAATTTGTCAAAATCTGAAACCAGGTTTAGCTGATTCAAAACAAAAACACAGAAAAATCCCTTTTTTCTTCTTTGGGGAAAAATTGAAGATGTAACTGTCTTTATTGTAGTCAAAATTTTAAAACTTTGCGTGCCAGTTTGTGGTTCAGGTTATTCCTGCCTGGACATTAGGAACATTAGAGGAGATACTGCAGGTTCCAGTCAGACCCAGTCCCTCTAACGGTCTGTGTGCTTTGGACAAATAAGAAATTTGATTTAACCAGTGGTGGGAAAAGTAAAAATTATTTAGTGATTATATATTAGTTCCACTAGTACCAAAGCACTACACTAACACAGTACTTAGCAGGAGCTAATGCTAAAAACCGTGAATTCAAATTATATCTGGCCTTGAAAGACTACAACACTTGAGTGCCAAATATATTTTTGACATTATTGTATTTATGTTTATTTCTTGTTCTATACTGTATGTGTATTATTATTTTTCATGTGTTTTTTTAAAATAGTTATGAAGGAGGGAGAGGGAGAACAAAACTGCTGCACTCACTTCAAAATAAGAGCATGAATATAAATATAGTAACAGTTGATAAAAACTTCAACACAATATTTAGAACGAGACTTAGAACTTTATTCAATTGAAAGTAAAAAAAAAAATCATCCTAGTAAATTAGTGCTTTATTGGTATAATTTATACGGAACAATTCATTTAGGCGAAGCTAAGTGCGCTACACTATCTCAAAGCTAGCTGAAGTGCTAAATGAAAAATTAGCACATTACTGGAAGTGTGGACCACTGAATTTAACTATCACCAAGGATGAGAATAGAAAGATGTTTGTGTTCCCAACATTTATTCCTTAATCTAAAATGTATCTTCCTTGTTCTGGACTCCTTGCTGTTTTTTTCTTTGTTTCTTTGTGCCAGTCCTTTCTTACTTCCTTGCATCATTTCTACTTTTTCTCCTTGTTCTCTTCTTTTCTTACTTAACTTGTGTCCGTTATCCAGTCTTGCGCCTGTTCCCTGTATCATTTCCCCCTCCTGTCTTTAGTCCCTTCCTTGTTGGACAGGCGTACAAATTAAATCCAACTATAAAGAATAGCATTTCTCTTTTACTCCTTTACAAATATTTTCCACATCTCGAGATATTTTTTTTTTATGACAGCTTTTTAAAGTAAACACAATTTGTGTTCAATATATGTCCCCGCTGAGGAGGTTGCACTTTTCTACAGCTGTGGAATTTTCCAAAGATCGCTAACCGTCTGTTGATGTCCGGCAGTCGCAGTGAGCTTTCTGTAATGTGTGTGTTTACAGAGTAAGCTCACTCTTTAATGTGTGTTTGTGTGTGTGCTAGGTGACTCTGATGCTGATGGACCAGACTCCTTCCAGGAAGCACCTGGGCGACGCCTTCAAGCCCGATCCGCACAGCAGCAGCTTCAGGCGCCCCACGGCTGAGATGAACATCGCCTCCGGCTGCCCTCTGTTCGTGGCTCAGAGCGTCCTGGAGACGGGCAACTACATCAAAGATGACACCATCTTCATCAAGGTGGGCCGTCACTTCTGTTGAACCTGCAGCGTCTTCGCCAAGGCGACGGATGATTACTGGCCGCTGAACGTATTTGTGTCGATTCCGTTGATCCGCAGGTCACCGTGGATACGTCCGACCTGCCTGACCCATGATGTTAGGAACTTCTTCGTCTAACATCACCTCATCAGTGCAAGATCTGCACCGCCAAGACTAATGGGAAGGATCCGTGGAGCTGGAGGTCGGTCAGGCTGGAGGACAGGAAGCAGCCAATCAGAGCGTGCTTCGTCTTCTGGTTGCTATATGGACTGCAGAGCTGTGTGTGTGTCTTGGTTGTGTGTGAATTGATCTGTTACGACGTCACCACGGTGACCTTACCCAGAACCGACGTGCCCGTCACAGTGAGGGCATTGGGTCGCTCGTCCCCGACCCGCGCTGCGCCTGACTTCCTGTTTCATGCCTGCCTACTGGGTCATGCTGGGAAATGTGCCACAGTTACAGTTCAGACCAGCACCACTGGATCAGAACCGGTGCCATAAACTGAGTGGTGAAGTGACAGGAGGTCTTCATTCAGACTGGTTCTGTCAGGCCAACTAGCTGATGTCACAGTAGCACTAGTTTTTTTTTTTAACCTAATATTCTAACCTAAAAAAGTAGTTGTTTTTTTCCACTAACTATTTTCAGTCAGCCTAGTATGTTTCATCATGACCTCCTGATGTGTCGTCTGGCTCAGCGGCTCTGAGTCTGGGTGAAGCAGGTTGGCTGGAGGATTTTTTTTTTTTTTTATACAATCAAACTGACAGGGTAGTTGGGTTTGAGCTGCGGTCCAGAGCCAGCCTGTAGAACTTTGTGTAGGGGAAGAAAACATCCCGTCAGCAGAAAATACTGAACTTCAACAGTGAAGCATTTCTGTAGAGTGCGGAGGCTCACTGTCCAGGCTGACTGCCACTCCCTCTAAATGTCTACAAGGGTCCACAGCATCAGCACTGAGCTGAACCAGAACTAGAACCGTCCAAAGGAGTCCAGAGAATTTCAGGGACCAGAGACGGAGCCGAGTCCCTGCGGGAGCTTCCAGCTGGACCTCCTCTGTGGCTCCTGTGACTTTTCCAGTGTTGGCAAAAATTCATCCAACTGTCTCCATACATTTGCACAGTTTTAATGTTTGTTGAAGTGTGAAAATAAAATAATAAAAAAAACAGAAGAACAATCTTTGTCATGTGTGAACTTCAGTTAAACATGCATGTTAGTGAGGACTAAGGATGGACTTTAAAAACATTCATTTTCTGTCTTTCCTCTGAAAACACCCTGGTGTTTTTCTGTTTTGCAGTGAAACAGATTGAAATCTCTGATCGTCTTAACTTGTTCTGGCTCAGAGAGAGGATGGAGCATGTCATGGTGGCTGGTAGACCAGGTCCAGCACTAACTTTTTATCTGTTTACTGCTGAACAAAGAGTTGTTTTTCCCCCCATTTTCACACATCCCAAACATCTAGAACAAGATCCAAACCACTTAGTGGTGTCAGAAGAAGTACTTAGCATCATCAAATTAATTATTTTGGATAACAAAAGTTTATGTTGAATCGTCAAAATATTTGAAGACTCAAATACTTTTGAGTCTTCAAATATTTTCAAATACAAAAATACTTTATTCGTCCCTAAGGGAAATTAAATATCTATAGAAATAAATAATTTATTTAAAATACTCTATAACAAACATCTCCAGTAGCTCCCTTTAGTAATAAGAATAAATAACAGCAGAACTGAGTCACTATAACAGTATAGTGTGACATTCAGTCAGGTTTAGTTTCCAAAGAATTGTTTTATATTTCAGGTTTAAATCGGCAGATATTGTACATGTTGGTTTTTAATGCATTCTGAGGAAATTGGTGTAAATTAGGTCCAGAAGAACCATGGAGTTTGATTTAAGAAGTTTATTTGAAACTAAAAATTATGGACACAGACATTATCTTAATATACTTAAAATGGAACGCAAAACCAGAAAGAGAAAATGTTTTAATTGGATCAAAGTATCAAAATGAAACAGCTAATGTTAAACTGTGTTGATGATCAGAAAAGGTCTGTGTAAACTACGGTACTCTTTTTGTTATTTGACAACTTCTCGCTACAGAGCAAACATTCAGGTAATCCTTCTGCATTGGCAATGAATACAAATGATTCGGTCCAAGACTTGTAGAATCTCTCCTCAGCTATTTTTCTCTTGCTATCCATGGCCCACCACACACCCGTTGGTTTGTTTACAGCAGCCACCTGCCTCGCACCCCGCCCAGCTGAAAGAAACGGGTCACAGGCTATGATGCAAATATTTGTTGACAAAAATGTTGAAATTTAATATTTATTCTACACATTTTTATTGTATTGGAAGGAACTGTTGAATATAGTTCCAACCCGGATCCTCCAGGCACACCACCATCCTCCTGGTGGCCAGAGGAGGATGGTGGTGTGCTTGTTTTAGGTGTTTTCCTGCTTCAGCACACCTGACTTCAATTGATGGCTGATTAACAGGCGTTTGATGAACAGTAATCATCTTAATCTGGTGTATAGAAGCCGAGAAATAGCAAAAGCACTTGTCTCACACCCTAGTTTTCCTCAAGCCAATGTCCTGCAACTTTTAGATGTCTCTCTGCTTCCGCTTACATTAGCAGAGCTCTGTAGAAAATGCTTGAGACACAGTTTCACCATTTAACTCAAATGTACAGGACTGTCTCTAACTGGACAGTTTGAGACCATTGATCTGAAACATGCAGGTCAGTGTCCCTTGAGGACCTGCTGACTACCTGCTGACTGGTGTCAGAAGTGGGTCAGCTCTGTGCACCGTGGATGATTTCCTCGGGAACAATGGATAAATGGATATTTGTTCAGTGACACACACAAAAATCTATATTTTTAAACATTTTCCATCCATACAGAAAATGTTTGCAAAGAAAAATGCTGAGTTTATCTGGTGAAATATATGAACAGTTTGTTTTCTTTTCCTACCTTTCTTTTGGTTAATCTGATTAATGTTTTCCTGATATTTCAATTTGGAGTAAACTGATCAGCTTTCCCAAAGGGAATAAATAGGGTTTAAAATGTACTCACTATTTTGAACACAACTGTGTATCAATGGAAAGACCCAGTTTATCCAGGGATAAATCAGGGTAATAAAAAGTCTATCTCTGCTTACTGTAAGAAGTGAAGTATTTACCAGCATTTCTCTGGTCTTCTACACAACACAGAATATTTTAAATGTTGAGTCACTGGTAATAAGTGATCAATAATGCAGAAAGTGAGGGAATGGATGTTAGAAGGAACAACATCAATGCAAAACACTGGGTGTGGTGGGAAAGTGAAGTGGGCTCTGGTTTGGGAATTGTTCCAGCTTTTTCTTTAGACGTATTCTGGGCAGAACATTGTCCTGCTCAGTGTCCAACAACTATTATATACAAATGTTAAAGTAAGAGGGATCCATGACAACGTTCCGGGAATTCTGCCTTTGAGTTCTCATGAAATATGAAATGTCTTGGACAGAAGGATTTTTGTCTTTTTCTCGCCACTTTGAGTAAAACACAAAACACATTTCTCTGTTCCCAACCGTAACACCGTCCCAGTGGTGAAAGACGGAGGGGACGGCATGATTCTGGGGGAAGGTTTTCCTCAGTAAGGCAAAGCAAGTTTATACATGCAGCATCATTCGTACACGGTAATTCAAAAGTGCTTTACTGGAAAATAAAGAAACACAGAATTATAGTTAATGTTAACAATAGATAAAGTAGCTGGTAGAAACAGAGAATATGGTCAGAGTTGATGGGAGTCTTGGAAATCCTGGGTGTCCATCTCCAGTCCTCAATGGCCTGTGTCCTGACAGATAGTTTGACAAATCTGTCCTGACAGAGAGCACCTTGTTATATCCTACAATGTTATTTGGAGAATATAATAAAGCACCTGGCTGCACATGGAAGAAAAATTCAGATCAAAGGGATGATTATGCTGCCCTGCGACAGACTGGCGACCTGTCCAGGGTGAACCCCGCCTCTCGCCCGGAACGTAGCTGGAGATGGGCACCAGCAACCCTCCCGACCCCATTAGGGACAAGGGTGAACAGAAAATGGATGGATGGATGGATGGATGGGATGATTATGCAAAGGCCGTAGTCATCAATGCAGTTGTCCTGGATTCTGTTCCCAATCTTGGATCATTTCCCGCATATCTTCCCATTTTCTTAGTATGTAAGGTCACTCATTACCCAACATAAGTTGAGATAATTCCATCACACAGATGAACATTTTCTATGAGAAACAATTTTTTTATTTTACACTTAAAATTCTGGAATATGGGGCGCGGTGGTGACGCAAACACAAAGCTCGCGACCCCTGCACGGAGGCCTCAGTCCTTGAAGCAGCCGTCACAGGCTGACCTTTCCCCTCTCTCATAACCAACATTCCTGTCATTTCACTTTCCGACAAATGCCAGTAGAGCCACACAAAAAAGCATAGAATATAACAAATCACCTGGCTGCTCCCTAAAAAAAAGTCATTTTCTCTAATCATTTCTTGAAAATACCCCACGAGTGAAAATAAAGTCCACAATTTCAATCAAAAATGACCCACCGGTTAATTACTCGCTCATATTGTGCTTTTTAAGGCCAGTAGAGGGAGCTCGTCGTCCACTGTGGAACACTCGTTTTGCTTTTCTTCTTCTTTCTCTATGTGGCGGTGCTTGGTTGTTGGTATACCACGTTCCCAAACACCGCTGGCAGCAGACGGGGAGCAGAGGAAGGACCTCACTAAGCAGGTAAAAGCCTTCCAGCCGCAGCTGTTGTTGTTCCACCAGGCAGGCTCCTCTGTCTGTGAGCTGTAGACCCGAGTAGAGCAGAGTCCTGCGGCCATTGTGGCTCCAAAAGAGGCGCAGCTGACTCCGGTAACTTTCCTGACCCAGCAGTTGGTGTGTAAACTGGACAGAGAAGGTCGCATTTCGCTACAGCTGTTCCAGCTGTTCCAGCCTGCCTCCATCCCGAAACTGTCGCTTAAAGCACCGCGACTGAAACAAACGTCCAGGTGAATTTCAGTCTGTTAAACTACAACACGACTCCTGCTGGAAGATGCTCAGCCGGCTGCTTCAATCTGTGGCAGAAAACACAAAAGCGAGATTATTTAACACAGGCCTAATTCTGCGAACGAGTCTGCAGTTAACCCAGTTTTTAGACTCTCGTTTGGCTGATGCAGCTGCTGGTGTTCAGCAGTCACTCCGACCACAGAGCCGGTTGGAAGGAATGGAAGGAATTCCAGACGTTCATCCCGGACAGCAGCGTGTGGTGACTGCTCTCTGGGTCCACACACAACCAGAAATACTAACCAAATAAAACTGACAACAATTAATGCAAATAAGTAAAACAATATATATTTGTTCCGTCTCACTTTTATCATATCAGCAATTAAACTGTTATGTCAGCGCTAACTTGAGTAAATCTAAAGTTGTAATTATTACTGATAAAAGCTATCCAAACCAACTTGATCCTGTGTGGAATATTACTTAAAATCAATAATGAAAGGTGACTAATCACATTTGAACATAGTTCAATTTATCTGCCACACTAATTGCTGTGGCAGATAAATTGCTGCAGCAAATGGTGGCAATTAATTGCCACTAATTGTAGACCTGTAGAATAAAGAAATCTGCCTGACAAACACAAAGCAGGCTTAAAGAAATCACAATTCCATCCAACATTGTTTGAATTGATACATTTCTTATCTTGATCTGAGTTTGACTCACAGTTTAATGATGTTGGACGATGGGATGTGATCTCCTCCTTTGCTGATAATCATCAACAAACTTCATGCTACTGCTAGTCATATCGGGCCACCCCTCCTAAACATGGCCGACTAAAATATCGGTTCATAAAGGTAAAGGACTGAGCTGTTTGTCAATGCAGCTTTAACCAAAGAATATAACATCAAATCTTTTCTTTTTTTTTTTTTCAATTAATGTTATATTCATATGCAACTTTGACTAAGTCTTTTTGGCACTGTGTGTATTTGTTTGATTTAGATGAAAAAATAAAATACTGGGACAGCAATATAATATGGTAATAGAATCTGACAGGTGTCACCAGAAACTGAGTGTAGAGCATTTATCATACTTAATAAAATCCTTCATATTGGATTTTTCTCCAGTCCTCATAAATAAGTAGAACTGAAGGTTCTAGAATGTTCTTTAACCTGACAGAGCCTGGACCATGGCTAACTTCTCCTTGTATAAACCAAAGCAAGAGTTGTGCTGTATTCTCAACAGGAAGTCAAACTTGCTCCCGGTGTGTGATGGACTCCTCCGGGTGTGTGTGTGTGTCTCATCTCCTGGGGGTTCATGGACAGGATCTCAAGGCGCAGCTGTAGAGAGGAAAGTGTCTGGTGTGAAAACATCTGGGTGTCGCCTCTGTTTTCTGCACATGGTGTGTTTCTGTTGCCGTCTTCAGACCATGACCTTCGGTGTACACTGGAGCTGCTCTATGTTTGAGGCCATGGTCCTTGACTGGATAAAGGTGGACTGCTCCCTCTGGTGGAGGAGTTCAAGTATCTTGGTTTCTTGCTCTTGAGTGACGGTAGATTGAAAGGGGAGATGAACCGATGGTCTCTGTCTCAGTCTGCATTAGTCCAGGCTTTGTTCTGGTTTGTCTGTATGAGGAAATGGCTTTTGATTTAGCAGTCTATTTATTTTCCCACTCTCACCTACAGTGGACAAGATCCTGGTTGTTAGTGCCTGAAGGGAGCTTCATCTGTAGAGGTGCCAGACACTTTAGGACGCTAGAGCTCAGAGTCGAACTGCTGCTTCTTTGCATTGGCCCCAGGAATGAACTGGAGAGTGTTGTTGTTGACAGGGATTTTATCTTTTCCTCCTGGACCCAGCGTCCCTGATCCTGATCCTGGATATGTGGAAAAATATGACTGGAAGGGATTGCGGGTGATGGATTGACTGATATTCAAAACTATAGGATGTGTCACCACTTTGCCAAGATCTAGAAGACGCCAGTCACCTCAAATAAAACGGTACTGGTTAGGCTGTTCAGGAACTACCTGGGTACTGTGAAAGCCCAGTAGATCTACTGGGCTTTCACCTAGTAAAGCCAGGCAACAGATTAGAACTCTGGCCAAGACAAATGTCTTCCGGAAAAAAGATTAATGGCCCAATGAGAGAAAGATTGAGTTTCCCCTCAGTCCCCCCACAGTGCAAAGCTGTATGTTTAGAGGAATCATGGTGAACCCTACAGCAGCTGCCAAACATCCTGCTACGAGTGAAGATGCCCTCCACCTTCTTCAAATCAGACCAAACTGGTGTCGGATATTTGTGCTACATTTGTTCAACAAATAGTTGTTTGTGCTGCTATCATTTTAAAGATATTAATCAATGTTTTCCAAAGGTCATCAAAGGTCAACCAGCCTCCTCACACATTTACAAAATCAAACTCAATACAGTGTCAATCAATTGTGCTGCGTTTGTGCAGCAAAATGTTTTGTCTTGTTGTTTTTAAGGTTAAAAAGGTCACCAGAGACCAACCTGCCCTCCCCTCACAAATGAGGAAAATCAAACAAAACTGATATGAATAATAATAAAAAGAATTTTGTGTAGCGAAGATTTTGTAGCATATTTGATTGACATACAATCTTATTTTTGTTAATGTTGAGGGCTGGTTGACCTTTGACCTCAGGAAACATTTAATATCTTTAGAATTATAAAGGCTCAAATGAAAAATGTTTTGACACCAATTTTGTTTGATTTGAAGAAGGTGGAGGGTCAACTTCACTCAGGTCTACCTTCACATTTTTTCAACATCACCTCAAATAAATCCTGAGGCGTTTGAAACACGGCAGTCATCTGTTCCCCAACAGAACAATGACCCAAAATTCTCACCAGAAACTTTCTGCAAATGTATTGTTCTCCAGTCATTCAGGTCTCGCAGGAAGCTTGGTTCAGTGTGTAAAAAATTCAAGCGCATTGCCTCTTGCCTGGAATTAACCCCTTTAACATCTCTGTTCTCAGACAGGATGTCTGTGCACAGGACATTGTGTGGCCGTCCTGCTCTGCAGCTCTGCAGGATGTTTTCATCCACCTCTCTACCTACTCTCACTCTGTTCACAAAGGTAACACTGTCACAAAACCCGGCACGCCTCATTTCACCCCACAGAGCGAGTGTCTTTTTCCCCATTCTTAATAGAAAGCCACTTTCTATTAGAGATGCACCGTGACATTGGCTACCGACTGGGATCGGAAGATTTTTGATTTATTTTTTTTGTCCACTTTCGCTAAACCGATTGGTGAAAGTTTGGTTGGAAACTCAAAAATCTGATTATTCTTTTCCAATCAGAAAAGATGCCATACCTGGGCCAACCTGCCTGGTCGAGCTAATCTCACTACTCTTCTATGTGGAAGGTGATACTGAAGGAGGAAAGCCAAAAGTTTGACTCTGGTGTTTAAAAACCAAGGCAGAGGAAGAACAGGTCCATTAGAGCAATAACTGAAACAGACACTGGTCAATTTGCTCCTTTGCCATTTTGAAACTTTTGCGGTTTTGGTCGGTTCTTATCTGACCTCAGCACTACCTCAGCACAGCTCTTTGTACGCTTTCGTCGAATTGGAGGAGTGATTTGGTATCCATAGTAACCAGGGGAGGCTGAATATATTAGAGCAAAGGTACTCTGTTTCATTCTTGTGCTGGCAGCTTTTTGGAAATCTTTTAGCCAAGGTAAGGATCTACATCTTTTTTTTATGAATAGACACAGAGACTGATGTTTGCAGTTAGTAATGCCCCCCTCAGACAGTGTAAATGTGAAATCTAAATAATTTTGTATTTGTTTTACATAAGACCCTGTTTTACAGTCACCTCGGCTGCTTACATAAAATAAATAACATTTAGATTTTTGTTAATTATAGAAACCAGACCAGCTAAAATTGGTTAAATCTTTATAAAAAACTTAGGTTGAGAAAATCCCTGATCGGTGCATCTCTAATATTACTTGTTACTTCAGTGGTGTTAAATATGTACATCTTGTTAGTAGTTATGTATCGTGTTTATAGACGACCTATAAACAGGAATAAATTCAAACTGACTTTTCTCTCTGTGTAGGATCCGTGTCCACTGTGTGATGAAGCTAAAGAGCTGCTGCAGCCATTCAAACACAGGGTGAGGATTAAGCTCTTCTACCAACTTCTAGTTAATTTCTGATGTTTCTCAATGTACATTAGGGTTTCTCACAGTAGACATGGGAGTAGGGAAGCATCAATCCACTTTTACCACTTCTGATAGAGATATCTGAGGTTCAGCATTGGCTGATACCAATTTGATACAGAAGAACCAAGATGAATTGACATAAAACATTTGTTTTAAACACAGGTCTTAAATGTACTGAATTACGAATTTATTTGTCAACAATGTACCAGTACATCACACTTTAATACACAAAAAACTTCACAAGCTTGGTCAATCTTGTAAAAACAACTTTCATTGGTTCAGTCAGTGCAGTTAGGAGTAGAACAGCCAATGGAAAATAAATGATAAAGAAACTGAAACTCACTAAACCAACAGGTTGACTACCTTGGTCAGACATTTAAAAATAAACTTCAACAAACCTTCTTTGCTTCCTTCCGATAATGTAAAAAATAATAAAGCATGACGTTGTTCAGACTACAAAGCATAGAATTAGACTGAATAGATCTGCCCTTATGGATTGGACACATTGTCACCGATACCCCATCTAGAATTTTTTAAAAATTGGATTATAGATATTATTGGTGCATCTCTACATGGGTTGTATGATAACCTTGAGTAGATATACCACAGTTCACTTTATTTAAGCAAGAAGTTAAAGCAATATTCTATCACAGTTCAATGCAGAAAATTCGCAATTATTCCCATTTTAGACTATGATTCCTTGCGGGCCAAGGAAGGAATCATAGTGGTCAGCCATGTAAAATCCCAGAGTTGGAGGATGCTGAGGTCACCAGCTTCCTACAGAGTTCCTGACTGCAGACCTCCAGACTGTATAATTCAAACGGCAAAGGTCTGTGGATAAGTTTTAAGGTTTTCAAAGTTAAGCTCATCCCCATTATCACATGGTAGCCACATCTTTTGTTTGACCATCATAAAAGCCATGTAATAAGCTGTCACCTACTGTAATTATTTCCACCCTTGGTTTCTGTTGACGACCTGTCTGTCTCTCTGTGCTTCATGTAGTTCATCCTGCAGCAGGTGGACATCAGTCTCCCAGAAAACAGGCAGTGGTGGGACAAGTACAAGTGGGACATCCCAGTGTTCCACCTGAATGGTCAGTATTTGATGAAACACGGAGTGGACGTTGCACTGCTGGACAAACTGCTTCAAGATATTGAGAAGAAAAACATGTGATGAGAATCTTTTGTGTTTAAATTATCTGAGCTAATGTCTATTTTAATTCTCAATAAAAACAACCTCCCAATAATTCATTGGTTGTCAGCTTCTGTGTTTGCCTAATTTTGTTATTTGGACACATTTCCTCTTGTGGAGTTGCTCTTATCTTAGTTCATACAACAAACATCGAGTCATGAGGACAGGGTGGATCTTTAACCAAGTGAAATATTCTTGCCTCTAAGTTGAGAGATTTAAACCAATGGATATATTAGGCAGAATGTAACCATTGTTTGTTGAAGGAATGAGGGTTTTGGGTGAAATTGTGACCAAACCCTTGTAAAGAGGGGGATGTTCCCAGTCTGGTGGTATTTATCAAAACTGGTCCAAGGAAGGAAGAGAGGTGAACGTGGTAATCGGCCATCAAGATTCATTTAGTTAGCAAAGGCTGGCCTGTGTATTCTGATCCTCGAGACCATCTACTGTAGTTCAAAATGTTGAAAAGGTTTAGAAAACACTGGTCTACATAGCCAGACCAGCTAGGGTGCTCATGCAGAACACTCGCACCGCTGAAACAACCAACACATGGGCATCAGAAGTGGATAACTGATAAATCAGGTGTTCTCCAGGGAGTTAGTCACTTACCCAGAACAAAAGACAGTAGGATGCAGTATGGGAAAGACTAGAGGGCGTAACCAGTGATGGAATGGATTGCGACAGTTCATGTGTGCCCTTTCATAGAAACGGTATTTCCTAAACCCTACGGTCTCTCATAGCAGGACAACGCTGCCTGCAGCAAACTAAAAATGCTTCAGGAGTGTTTAAGGAAGCTCATCAAAGAGCTTGAGATTTTGATGTAAAATCCAAATTCCCCA
The DNA here is from genome assembly GCF_001444195.1 of Xiphophorus couchianus. Lineage (NCBI taxonomy): Eukaryota > Metazoa > Chordata > Actinopteri > Cyprinodontiformes > Poeciliidae > Xiphophorus > Xiphophorus couchianus. Next base: position 1,233,410 of record NC_040240.1, read on the forward strand.
GTTCCCAATCCAAACCAATATCTCTGGGATGTTCCGGACAAACAAGTCTGATCTGTGGAGAGTTCAACTCACACTTGCTGTTAATATCTTGGTGTCAGATCCCACAGTACAGAGCTCTTTGGGCAACAAATGGTTGACCAATACATCAATAGGGTCCCTTCATCAGAAGATGATGTGGAACAGTTGTAGAGGGAATGCCACAGCTTTCCAGTAAGCCTCGTGAAGAAGCTGTTTAGAAACCATGACATTGTCATGTTTTACTCAAACCAGTCTTTGTGTTTTGGGCAGAAAAAACTCCAGGCAAACCTTCACCAATTTGTCAAGCAAGATGAGAAATGTGTCTGAACACGACACCTGAGTCACATGGCTCTGATCCAATGAGCTCATTAATATTTAACCTGAAAGTGGAGGGGGATGGGCTCTCAGCCAATCCCAGCCCAGCTTCCTACTGTGTGACCTGGAAGTGGTATTTTGTGATGTTTTGTTTGTGTGTGTGTGGGGAGAGGGAAGGGGTTGCCATGGAGAAGTCTGTTTCATGTAATGGCGTCTAGCAGTTACAGCAGCAGATCTGTGGATGTTCAGGTTGCTTTGCAGAAAGCCAAGAAGAAGATCTGTGATCTGCAGCAGCAGCTGGAGTAAGAACAAAACCCTGTCTGGTGTGTTCTCTGCGGTTCATCTGTTGGCAGCAAACGCAGAATAATATACTGCTGGTGACCGAAAACTGAAGGATGACAGGAAGTCATCACTGATGATGTTTAGACATCAGTAATGTAATGGCCAAGAACTTCAGCATGTTGGTTGTTTTAATATGTAACAAAGCAATTATGCATTATGCCATGCTTAATGTGACTGTAGAAAAGTGTTATTGCTCCAGCATCTCAAACATCTTTAACTCAGAGTCTCGGTATGATGCAAGTTTGAAGCCTGACTTTTTCAAATCCTGGCAGGCTTAATCAGTCAGTTCCTGCTTTAACATCATCCACAAGGTCATCACACAAATTAAAGTGTGATCAAATTTGCTGCTACAACACATAAACCATTTACATACATGACTGAAGACTGAAGTGTTTTAGATTTGTTTAGTTCTGGAAAACCTGGCCTGGACTGAGGTCCATATGCTAACATAATACTAAGTTACTGAGATACACAGTCAACATCCAGGAAGTATCTGGATCCATGTGACTTAATGTCATGTGATCACGTGTATGGCATAGCTGGGGACCAGCGTAGTGAACTGATTCATCCGGCAGTGTGACCAGTCTTACTGGAACGTGAACTGGTACGACCTGTCTGTGTTTGTTCCACACTGGGCCCAGTCTCTATGCTGGGTTGCTTTAAGGAGACAGGAAGTCCAAATTTTTTCTCATATTGCTTTGCTGCCTTTCAGTCTGTGTGCCAAACATGAGAATATTGTGAGTAGTTTGATGTAGTTGGAGGAGGTGATAGAGGTCGGAGTGGACCATCAAGCAGTCAGGTGCTTTGAACTTCTGATTGGACCATTTCTGAAGTCATAGCTGTTGAATTATTTTTACCTACTGGTACGTTTGATGTCTCTATAGTTTTTTACAAACGAACATGTGACATGTTTTGTTCTGTTTTAAAATTTATGTCACGCGCAAGTGTTGGAATTGTGATTGACTGTGAATCTAATGTGTTTTTTGTTTGTTTTTCAGAGAAAAGAGTTTGGAGGATCCAAACGTCATCAGTTCTCCATCATGGACCTCCAAGAAGGAACTCAGGGACTCGCTGGTGGATATGTACAGAGGTAAATTCCCACGTTTTCTCACTGTAACTCATCACGTCTGTAATGCAGTAGTTTGTCCATGTAGGGGCGCTGTGCTCCTTCAAACAAGCTGACACCGTAGGTGATCTGCTGTGACTGGAACTGGGCTTTCCTCTTTTGAAATAGTTTAGTTTGAAATTTCACTCCGAACTGTTGATGTTTCACATTTTGTCAACCTGGAATCTGTTTTAATGGAACGTTCCATGATTTAGTGTACAGTAATATTTAAAATCTATTTAATTATAATAATCCAAAAATTCTTTTCAGCCTCTTTGTATCTGAAACCCCATAAATCAAATTGTTCAGAGTGGCCTAGGAGTCATTTCTGGCCCTTTCAATGGTTTTTGTTAATCCGAAATGCGACCGAATGATGCCGATGGAAATCTTTTAATGTTTTCGAGGAATTTATTTTTTTATTTCAGAAGGAAAATATTTGGAAAGATCAGCCATGAGTTTTCCTTTAATTTTCATTTCATTGTAAAAAGAACCACAAACATTCACCAGCTTTTACTCAAAATGCAGTTTGGTGCAGCATTTTATTATATGTGACTTTATACAGCAAGTATATTTGATTGGATCATATCCAGTTGAGCCATCAGCATTTATTGCTGACCAAACTAGAAAAGAGTCGACCCCTAAAAACCAACTTCTAGGAAACTATAAGCCTTTTTTAATAAGGCATAAAAGCAAGATCCCTTTTCCAGATAATGCAGTTACTTTGTTTCATTTAAATATTGCATGTTTTTTTTAGATGTTAAATTTATCTGAATTTATACTTATTAATTGACGATTTGGTCCACATGACAAAAATCTCGATACCACTGACTTTATAAAATCTATTGGTAGCCTTTAGAGGTCACCTAATCTGTAAACTATGTAAATAAAGTTGTTGTGTTTCTGGCCTCAAAGGTTTGTTAGAGAACATCAGGCAGTAAGCAGCGCCATGGAGACCAAGCAGGCCAACAACACACCACGGAGGAAGTGGAGAAGTTTAAAGTAAAGTTAGAATGTAGAGCAACAGGAACTGCCTGTGCTAACTCTGGATGAGCTGTAGAAAGGTGGTGAAAACTGGAAAAAAGTCTAGAAAAAAGTCCAGATTCATACTTTTTGGATTTTACAGCAGCGATGTGGAGAAAGGTCATTTTAGTGTGACGTAAAACTAACCCCACACAGCGACCCTGAACACACCACTCCTACAGTGACACCTAGTGATGGCAGAAACATTCTTGGTGGAGGACAGGAGCTTATGGAAGTTGAGGGAAAAAGAAATTCAGTTAATTTCTTTTTCTCTTGCAAACACAACTTCCATTTGCTCAGATAATTTGAAATCATAATATAGGTAATTATTTCCAGTCTGGTCAGAAGCAGGGCTACATGATATCAGGAAAAATAAAGCCAAAATAAAGTCAACTTTCCAATCAAAAATGGGCCAGAATTCTAGTTTCTAGATGTGCAAAAGCTCTAATCAGCCTGTAGCTGGACCTGCAGCGAAGGTTTTGACTCACAGCAGATGAGTGGAAATGCACATCACACTTTTCAAATTATTATTATTTTTTTTTTTACATTGGTTTGTTAAGTTTCTCTCAGGTTTCTGTGGACGTTGCTTCTCAGTAAATGATCTCGGTTATCAAGCATGCTGCTGAGGTTGAGTTCCTGCTACTGGAACTCCTGCTGCTCCTGCTGGCAACACAGTAGAACTGCAACTGCTTCTCAGGACTTGTCATAGCTGGAGTAAACCGACTGTGGGATGAATTCTGTGAGGTTGAACACGGCTGATTTTTGCATGGCATTAGGTAGTTATTATCAGTATGAAATTTGTAATTGCAACTTTATAACCCGGTCCAGGAACATGACGTCTGTAGGTTAGATGGAGCATTAGTAAAGTAATGGTGCCTTGTTTATGTGAGGCAGGCAGAGCCAAGGTCGTTTACATTTGTGGAAAAATGGAAGCACTTATTCTGAGTTTGACTATTAATACAATAATTAGCAAGCATTTCTGGGTGTTCAGAAATGCCTTTATGTATTATAAGGTTTAAGCTGAAACATAGCTTTAAACCTTTAAAATACATAACAAACATGGATTAAGTTCATTGTCTGTTTGCTCCTTTTAATGAATGTGCTGGTTCAGCTTTAGTCTCGATTAAAATGTCATTTTCTTTAGATGCTTCAGCACCAGCTATGTAAACAATATTCAACATGTTTCTGTCTAGAAAAATCACCAAAATTGGACGTTTGCATAAGCCTGATTATGAAAATAAGCGGAACCTAAATGGAACCCAGGTTTAGTATGTAACTTGGTTTTAATGTCACTACAATCAAGAGAAGCAATTTATGTTTAACTTTTATTCAATAGTGAAGAAAGAATTTTTCACATTTTCAAATAATAGTTACAGTTTATTATGTTTTAGAGCTTTGAAAAGATGCTTGAAAAGAACTGACTGGAGATTTTCAGTTAATTAATAAAAATCAGCAGATATTGTATACAAGTTATGCAATAACACAAACCACGTGAAGAGGGTCAAGGTTGTCATTTAGGAATTTTTCAAGAAGTTTGCATTGCTAGTTGAGAATTAAAAAAAAGTTGTTGTCACTTTGAAGTTGTTTGATTTGTAGACGGTCTGGTGTACAAGTTGTCCCTGAATGCACCTTAAAGGCTGAGCTGTTGGGCTATCCCGTCTCCTCAGAGGGAATCCTGCAGACATGTCTGCTGCTGTGCTGTCGGGTTTTAAAGCTGCACAGCAGACCACAGATCCCCACTCAGTTCTGCACATAAACATTCTGCAGATGTTCAGGTATAAAACAAGGCTTTATCTGTTTGGCACACACGTGTGCTGATCCAACCGGGCTCTACCCTATATTTTAATTAACACCAATCTATTAAAAACCTTTTTGTTCTTTTTCTCTTGCAAGCACAACTTCCATTTGCTCAGATAATTTGAAATCATAATATAGGTAATTATTTCCAGTCTGGTCAGAATATCAGAAAAATGTAAAGAGCTGAACTGTGTTTTTATCTTTCTGCTTTGAATTTGTCCTTCTGCAACCTAGTTTAGCTTTTCTTTTTTTTGTACAGTAGATATTTTAACATCCAATAGTTCAATAACTTTTTCATTATTGACAAAATTCCAAGTCAACTTTGTTTGTACAGCAGATTTTAGCAGCAAACCAGTTCATAGTGCTGTACATGATGAAAATATAACATAATGAACAATCAAAAAAAACATTTCATCATATTTGAAAAGAAGAGGCAATGGAAGGTTGGAATCCAGGCTGAAATATATTTTTTCAGTTCTTCTTGATCAAAGAAACTCTAAACAAATGGATTTTTAGTCTAGATTTAAAGGTACTTAGTGTTCCAGCTGTTTTGCAGTTTTCTGAAAGTTTGTTCCAGATTTGTGGTGCATAGAAGCTGAATGCTGCTTCTCCATGTTTGGTTTTGGACACAGAGCAGAACCAGAAGACCTGAGAGGTTCTGGAAGGTTGATAAAACAACAGCAAACTAACAACAATATTTGAAAGTCTATTCGCTCAGTGGTCTCGGTCTTCCTGGTTTTAGTCAGAACACCAGCAGCAGCGTTCTGATTGATTTATTTTTGTTTAGGCAGACCTGTAAAGACACTGTTGCAGTCAGTAATCAATGTGACTAAAGATAAACACATGGATGAGTTTATCTAGATCACGCTGTGACATTAGTCCTTTAATCCTACAAATGTTCTTCAGTGGTTTGAATGCCGACTTTGTGACTGTCTTTATGTGTCTCTGAAGGTTCAGGATGTAGTCAATCAATACACCCAGACTTCAGCATGATCTCTAGTTTCTAGCTGTAATAACTGAAGCTGTCCGTTGACTCTAGATTATTCCTCTTTAGGTCCAAAGATAACTTAATTTTTGTTTCTGTTCAGCTGAAAAATTCAGTTTGGATTGATTTGTAATGTAGAGCTGTGTGTCATATGCGTAGTTATGGTAACTAATCTTATTTCCTGTTATAATCTCAGACGGTAGGAGCTTATAGATATTAAATAGGAGGAGTCTTAGATTTGAACCTTGGGTACCCCATTTGTGACTTCTGTCTGCTGTGATGAAAAGTTATCTATTGAAACAAAGAAATATCTGTCCTTTAGGTTAGACTTGAGTTGGTCCGTTACTGTACCAAAGAGACCAGCCCAGCTCTCCAATCACAAATAAAATCAAAGTGCAGTGAGTCGAAATAGGACATTCTGCATGGAGGACAATGAAGTCTTGGTTATTGGATGGATCTATTGCCTCAGTCTGATATTGATCCAAGAAGACCAAATGTTACCAGATCCAATGCCCATACTGGATCAGGTTGATCCCAACTCTAATTAAAAGGACATGTTCAAGTCAAAGATAATGACAAAAGTTTTAAAAAGGCATATTAGTATGATCCAGAGGCTCGACAAATAGTTCCTACAGTGTTCAGAAACCAAAAATAAAGTCTAATAATCCGAAACAAACCAGGTGCCAGCTTTAAAAGTGTGGGACGTTTGAGCTGGGCTCTATCAAAGGTTCTTTTTCCAGAAGGCACACAAACATGTGAACACGCACACACATGTGAACACGCACACACACACACCCGCACACATGCACAGTGTGTTTAAGAGCTTTAATTTATTGACCAAAGCAGACTGAAGAGTGAATAAGAGGAGAGAGAGAGGAGACGATTGTATGAACAGTCTTTAATCTGCTAAGTGGGTGGTCTACAAATACAAACACACACACACACACGCATGCCCACACACGCACACCCCCACACAAGTTCGTATTTCTACCCATATTAGGACTTTGTATTGGCTTCCATTTATTTTACTAACTGCATTGATGTCTAACCCAAACACCTCCCCTGACCCTCCCCATTAGTTTGTTTGTAATCTTAACCAAAACTTTAATCCACAGCACACCTGTAAACCTAACCGCTAACTCTAAAGTGTCCACATGCACACGCACACAATCCCTAATGCCAAAACAGCATTTCCCTTCATGGGGACCAAGAAAATGTCGCCACAAGGAGCAGTGGCCCCACAACCCCACATTGTAGACAGAAATAGATCCCCACAAGGACATAAGAACCTGGTATGCACGCACCCCCCCCCCCCCCCCCCCCCTCCCCCCCCCCACACACACACACACACACATCCATACGCGCACATGCACGCATACAAGCAATCTCTGCCATGCTTTTTCAGAACAGTGCATTGACTTCAATTCATTGAGAAGTACTGAAAGTTGAACCCTTCACCCATTCTACCCAGCACTGCCCTTCACACCTTCACCCTTCTATCTAACCAGAACCTCTGCCTCATCAGAACCAGACTTCTGTGTCCTTGAGGATGACTGGTGACGACAAAAGTCTTTTCAGACCAGAAGGTTCGAAGGAATCTCTTTGTCATAAGAACAAAGAAGCCGCGTTTTCTACAGTTATATCTAATGTTATAGCAGCTGGACAAAGAGTAGACTATAGAGGAGATGGAGGGTAACTCCACCATCTGCATGCATTTTTGTTTTTGGTGAAAACCGTATGAGGAAACATAACAAACTGAACTACGTGATCTCTGCTTGTATTGCATTATTTTCACTGCTTTAACGCTGTTCAGCAGGTAGCTGATTATATAACGGTTACTAACCTGACAGTTATATCTAATTCAAGTATTTGTTTCAAACATTTCATGTTGTGTAAAACTGATTTGGAAATGTTTCCTTTGGCAAAATTAATTTATCAGCGATGGGATTTATTTTTGCTAATTTTCTTATTTCATTTTTTAAGGAACCAGAACCTGTTGTCTGTATGATTTTCGCCTTCCAAAAAGAACCCGTGATAGGCGAAATCTGTGAAGTAGTTGCCTTTATTTTTTTACAATTATTATACAGCCTAATTAAATACTCTACATTGAAACCAAAGAACAAAACGTGTTTTCAGGCCCAAGCATTTTTTGAAACAAATAGAACACTTTCTTACAATTAACTACAGTAAAATAATAATTGTAATCATCAATACGAAGTACAGTGGGACAAACTGTGACTCGATTATTTCACTGTTCTTCTGACTGTGACGCTGTGGCCTGACTCCGCTCTCTAGTGTCTTTTTCTTCTGAAGCCTGCGGTGCAGCTGTGTGTTTTTTCAAGAGAAGAACATAGTTATCGGTAGTTGTTGTTGTCGTTCTTTTTTTCTTCTGGGCAAAAATATTTGCCAAAATTTGCCAAGCTGTATATTTAAATACTGTAACGTTATTGGCACACAGATAGAGAAGAAGCGCGGAGTCTGTTTAGCCAATCAGGACGCAGAACACAATGCACTGTGTAGAAAAACTGCACAAAAAACTCTACAAAGCAGCGAGGCTGTGAAAGGAGAACAACGTTATAGCGAGGGTTCACTGTACATCATTTTCACCAATATTCCTCATGATGCCGTCGATTTTGCAGAGAGTATTTAACCTCTCTTGCAGTTAAACATCCCCCGCACCATGATGCTGCCGCCCCCATACTTCACAGTAGGGACTGTGTGACTTCTGAAATGTTTTAGGTAACCCTGAGCTGAAACAGGAAGTGCTGGTTCTGCTATGATGTCAGACTGTGAGAACGAGGATTCTGCAAATCTGATCATCAGTGATAAATCATCAAAACATCAGAAGAAGGGTTTTGATTCCTGTAATACCCATGAAGATGTATACATAAAATTTTTTTTTAGAAGGGGATAAATTGAACAAAACGTCAATTAAAAACAGCCATGATTTTAGTTCTTTGTAAATCGATACCCCGTTTATGTTTTATGATCTTTTGACAGATCCACGTCTGATTTCCTGTCAGAAACCAACTTTTTTGGTTGCATAACAGTATAGTAATAGTATAATTTTAATACTTCAACAAGTATGAATATTTCAGCCTGTAACAATATGTTGAGGTTGAGCTATTTAGTTTAATTTGAAGTGATTCTTTGATTGTTTAACCTTTTATTAAAGGTCATTTGTGGATGAGAATCCATCTTCTTCTATGAAACATTGTTGAATCTGAAGCGCAAACAAACATTCTCACTGAAGAATTTCCTTCGTTTCTGACCTTCTCGAAATGCATCACAGTTTTAGCTTTTTCCACTCACAGGCGGATGGTGCATTTGTGGAGTCTTATTGTTTTTAATATGCATTGACATTGGAAAAATAAACTGTCAATTTCAGCGTTTTCTGTAAAAATCTTTATCAGGGGGCTGAAGTTGTTTAAACGTGAAGTGAACAGAAGAGGTTCCACAAAGTCATTTATTGTAAATATGACTTATTTTTATAATGTCATAAAGATTCATCTTTAAGTAAAAAGAGCAAAAAGCTCAGACCGAGGAAGAAATGGTAGCATATACATTTCATGATGCAGGATCATAACCAGAGTGCAAGCACAGCTTTGTGTGCGTGGGGGTGTGTGTATGTGGGTGTGTGTTTTAATATGCATTAGAGGCTTTGGCTTACTGACTATTTTATATTTATTTATCATGTTTCTCTTTTTAAACAGTAGTGAACTTTTTCTGTTGTATGTGAGCTGATACAACATAAGTTCTTTCTGCATAATCTTTGAAGTTGTGCTGAATGAAAAAGTAATTCTTGAATCAGAGAAGAAACAAGAGACAAAACTAGATTAGCTCAATTAATGAACACTGCTTAAAACTCAGAGATGATCAGATGTTTGTAACTATTGACCAAAGAATTGATCAAGTCAAGTTATTTGAGTAGCTCATTTTAGCAACCATTCAGTTCAAAGTGCTTTACACCATAAACATGATACAGCAACCACTTAGGAAACAGCAGTAAACATTGCATTTAGTCAAATACCATCATCAATAACTATTAATAACTATCAATGTTCTAGTTATTAAGAATCAAAAGCAGCTCTAAACAGGTGGCCCTGATTAAAGGAACTCAGTGTTTTTGCTGTTTTGAGGAAGTTTGTTATAGATCTGTGGTGCATAGAAGCTGAATGCTGCTTCTTCATGTTTGGTTCTGGTTCTGGATGCAGAGCAGAACCAGAAGACCTGAGAGGTTCTTGAAGGTTGATACAACAACAGCAGATCTTTAATGTTTTCTGGTGCTAAACCGTTCAGCGATTTATAAACTAACATCAGTATTTTAAAGTCTGTTCTCTCAGCGGAAGGACTTTAGAACTGGGTGATGTTCTCCATCTTCCTGGTTTCAATCAGAACGTTCTCGATCAGCTGCAGCTGTCTAATTTTTTTATTTAATTTAATTTTAGTCAGACTTGTGACTACACCGTTGCAGTAATAAGTGCGACTAAAGAAAAAACACATGATCAGCTGCTTGTATTCCTTATTTTGGGATATTAAAGTTCAACGTAGAACCTACTTAAAGGGCTGGACCTAGCCCTGCCTTCAAGGCGCAGCTCCTCCTCACAGTTGCAGTTCTCAGGTTTCCAAGGTTCTGCCACAGAGCAGCCCCCCCCGACCCTCTCACTCCGCTCCTTCAGGCTAGCCAAGTAACATAGTTACTTCATTGTGCTATAAAATGACACTCTGTGCCTGGAAAATACATAATACTGCCTCTTTAAAGTGTGAATAAGTGTAAGTGCTAAAATGTGGATCAGGAATGTATATTTGAAGCTGGAATCCAACCATGACTGAAGTTCCAAGAATTATGCAGCTGCTAACAAACCAGCAGGAGATTGATTGGTTTGTAGAACCTCATGCATTCAGTGGAGAAACATTTAAACGGTTGTATGTAACTGAAAATATATAACTGCTTGGTCTCAGAAACCTATCTATGGAAAGTGAAGCCTACTGGCTGCGTTGTTTGGTTGTCAGAATAGCAGGACCAACCTCGGGTCTGAAGCTGTGGTATTCATGACGGGATCCATGTTGTGAATCATACTTACTGTATGTTCTCTCTTCAGCATACGTGTATGTGGTGCAAGGGGAGTGGAGGGGGTGGCAGTGGAGGGAGGGGTGAGGATCCTGTGTGTGTCGTCTCTATCCTTGGCTTAATGTCCATATCTAAATTCATGTGCGGCGTGGTGGCAGTGTGGTGACGGCGGGCCGGATCACAGGCGGATTGTGTTGGATTTGACTTGAAGCCTCTTTAATCATCGTAACACCATCATTAATATTCATGCAGTCAGCTGGAACACCCGGCACTCACAGCTCCAAACTTTCAGAACAAAATGTATTAAATACAGCTTAAAAAATTAATGGACTTTAGTTGATATTCCATAAAAATAAAGGGCGGAGGCAGGGGAACGCACAGCCCCCCTTGTCTTCCCCCTTCTCCTCTGATTGGTTTATGCAGATTGCCTCTCTGATTGGCCTTTGTGTTTTCCCTTTTTTTCTGCAGATTTTTTGAACTTGGACGAGACTTCAAAGCGATTGCGAGGCATGAACGGTCATTTAGAAGGATTTAAGCACATTATCACATCTGTAATTGTACATGAATAATAAGGAGAACTGCAGCGATCAATTAGCTCTGAGTCCACAAAAAGATCAGAAGCATGGGGAGGCAGAGGATGGCAGGAAATTAGAAAAGTTTCAAAGTGAAGAAGAAAAGGCGTCTTTTTAACTGCAATTCGGCTGCTGCTCAGCCGGAGCCGCAGCTTTTGGGATTGTTGTGGTAAACCTGAGTGATTCACACAGAACAGTTGTCAGTCATATTCTCACGGTGTGCCCACTTCTTTAAAAACAAACAATGTGTATGAGGTATACTCTGAAAATTTCATACATTTTCTGACATGTTTTTCACCTGAAAATTTAGGAATAAAAAGTCAAATATAATCTGCGAGCGGTACTGTTTAATATCAGCCAGTTATTATTGTTTCTAGAAAGATAATTATCAGAATTTTGTGACCGATTGACGATTTCTGGCTTTAGAAACGCTGTGATGGTGTTGTCAGGACTGACTCGGAGCCTGATATAATGAATAAGAAGAGAAGTGGAAATATTATTTTTCTAGTCTTCCAGTCGATCGCGCTGCTGAGTTTGTGAAAAGAGTCCCTGTAAAAGCAGAGTTCTTCTGTTATTTTGAGCACAGTGATGAAGATGATCCAGTTTAGCATCTGTGTTCCAAGTGTGGATAGATTATAAAAACAGCGTCTGGATCTGTAGCTCATTACTTTAACTCTGAGATTATCATAAGACGATTCCAAACCAGGCATTAGAGACTCGATTCGATTCTGATTTTTAGGGCCACCATTTAATTTAGAAACGATTTTCAGCTCAGAAACTATTTCCTCTATTATTCAAAAGGACATCTAGACATTCTCTTTAAATGAAGTTACTGACAAGAGAAAAGACGATGTAAGAAGAATATTTATTTAAAGCATTTCTCTATGTTTTGAGCAGTCAGTATCTTACCTGCTCTAGATAATTGTCTTAGTTGAACTTCATGTTAGTTTTCCAACCAACAGTGTTAAAACCAGCTCTAAAACAGTCTGGCTAACAGTGGCTACCTGATATGAAACCTGTACTGCAGGACATAATGCCCCTCAAATCTGTTGTTTTAATGAAAAAACACAGACCTGAAAAGTTAGTAAAACAGTGTTTTCTTGAACTGATATGTTCATGAACTGAAGCCTGGTACAGCTTAGCTGTTAGCTTTAGCCTCCAGGAAAATTGGCTCAAATACATAAAGAGAAATATTAGACTTTTTTTATTTTTTTTATTTTACTTCAGGTAAAAAAAAAAAAATCATCATAACATCTAATCTGAAGTGATATTTTAAACTGCAGATTTTAGTAGATGGGCAGTTTGTCAGTTTTTCTTTAACCTGTGAGTTTTTTCTTGTTTTTTTTGTTTTGTTTGTTTTTTTTAGTTAATCCCAAAGTAAACGAGGAGCTGCGGCAACATCTGCCTTTACCTTCCAGACATCACCTTAGCAACACAAACAGGTGGTGCACCACACTCACAATATGCAGTCATGGCCAAAAGTTTTTTAAAAAATGAAACACATTTTGTTCGTCACACACGTTCCTGTTTAAGTATTGTCTTATCGGTTTGTTCATACAAAACTTTAGCAATAAACTTCAGAGATTTTTAGTTGAGAAATTCATCAACTTCATTGAAAGTGTCTGTATTGACAGCATTGACTTCACAGGATATCAGTTTCTGGGTCAAAGTCTCTCTGATGGTGTACAAGTCTTGCTTTGAGACACTTCTGAGTGACTCTGCACACATTTTTCCTCATCCTGGATTTTGGGGGTCAAATGTCGAAGCTGGAGAATTTTAACCCAGCTCTTTATTTACGGCAGTTCTTTCAGGCAAAGTATTGAATGATCCCCATACCTGAATAATCTCTGGTAGCTTCACTGTCAACATCATATTGCAATGGTAAAGGGAACGCGACTAGATCGCACTTATCTCCTTGGAGGTACACATTCATTGATGTTTATTGTATTTCTAAGCAAATATTCTCATCTGATTCCATGTCAGATTTATTCTGTATAAACTGCCAGCATAAGAACTGAAGCAGTAAAGTTTGTAGGTAACAGATTTCTGTCAGTCTCAGAACCTTTGGGCGCCGCTGTAGGTGCTGCAAGATTTTTGCAGATAAATCTCTGACTTACTGAAGACTATAAGAATTCTAGTCTGATTGATTTTTGGTCTTGGTTGACAGTAAACATCTGATGCGTTTCCTCACTGAGAAGACATGCTGCATCTGTAGGTGTTTAAGAATCATGAGTCCCTGTTCTCCATGGTTTACAGGTCAGGAAGCAGCCTGAGCCTGGACCGCAGCTCACCTCAGGGTAAGTCTGTGTGAAGTGTTTTTTTTCTTTTTCTTTTTCTGTTTTACCGACTTGTTCTTGTGTCTGCCTTTCAGCCCCTTCCTGCCTTCCAGAGTTACCAGTCTGCTGCTGCTCTCCTGGCCCTGACCGGTCCCCTGCCTGGAGGACTGCCTCTCCTGTGTCGCCTCCGTCCATCAGGAGCGCCTCAGCTGCACTGTCTTCAAGCTTACCAGGAGGCAGAGGAGAGATGGAGATGGAGGTGGACATCCTGCAGAGCGGTGATCCTTTTCCTTGGGCAGAGAACTCAGAGAACTGTTTAGATGAAGAAGCAGCATTAAGAGGTCCAAAGAGTCCAGTCTTGGAAAGAAACCTGGAGCCTCCTGGAAACAGGTGAGAGGCTAGTTAGTGTCTGCTACTACTAGTGCTGTAATACTACAGCACTACCATCACTTTTTGTACTGGAGTGATGGTTACACTAAAACAAAAGTTAAGCTAGAAAATGTATCATAACTTCCATTTTGGTTTTTGTTGTGTGCATTATGTTGACCCTTCTGGGCCACCATAAATCTCTGTTGATTGTAGAATTATCCAGATCAGGACTGATCAGCGTAAGTATTTTTCATTATTATTTAGCATTATAATATTTATTTATATTTTAAATTAGAAATGCACTTAATAAGTAAGGTTGTGATTCTGTGTTTGGTGAACTAGCCCTTTAGCTCTTTGTGGATATGAAGGCCAAATCACTCCACTAACATTTTATTTGTATATTTTCTACCACTCTATCAGCATTTGTTTTTTCTGCCATTAGCATGAAATGCTGCTGAACAAACAGCTTAACAAAAGTCGGCCTCTTTTTACATTGTTTGTGCTCCATCTTCTGCTTTGCTTTTGTATTGCCAGGCGTCCTGATGAGCAGCTGGGATTAGTCGACTCTGTCAACCAATAAAGACTAATCCAGGAAAATCAAGAGTCAGACATCGATACACACGGTTTAAAGTGCATGCCTTCATATCCGGGGCTATTAATAACAGCTTACATGTTTAACCAGACAAAGTGACATGACAAAAGGCAGCCAGGTAGTTTTTTGCAAGACAAACATCTCTTGAGGAGAAATGTTGCATTTCGAGATTACAAGATCTTTGAGCTGCAAAAAGCACTTTTCACAACAGTAGCTATGCTAATATATCATTTACATAAGAATGAAAATAAATCTTGTGGTTATTGAGGATTTAAAAGCAGAATGTACAGCGAGAACTGGACAGGGCCTAAAACAAACTCTTGAGGAACTCCTCAAGTAATTAGTGGGACGTCTGGACAATGTGTATTCACTCTTCAGACAAAGTTAATTCTGTCAAGATGACCTGAACACTGTAAAGTAGACGCTTTAATGTCTGCACACCGTTTGTTCTGTTAAGAAAGTGGTAATTTGCTGTAGATAAAAGCTTATAAAAGATTTCTTCATGCTAGAAAATGATAGATTCAAAGTGTCTGTGCTATATACGTAGTTCATAGGCTGCCTTTTGTTTTTATTTTTCCATTTTATTCCTGTATGAGTCACTTTTCGGTGGCTGTGATATTCCATTCATCTCAGATTCATCACTCATCAAAAAGAAATTTGAAAAATGAAATGTTTGTGGAAAATAAATTGTGCCTGTTGAGTTTAGATGTCAGTTGAAGTTTTACGCATCAAGTTAAATGAAGAAGGTTGAAACCTTCATCAAAAGCAAGAAATCTGTACAGGGATAAAAACGTTTTTACAGCACTGCAGCTTTATTATTAATGACATTCAATCTCAATGTAGCCAGAAAGAACTTGTTGGAAACGTAAAGTATTTTTGTAAATTAGAAAACAAAATCTTACAGAAATAAAATGAAATGGCAGAAATAGGTTATTTTTTACTGCAGCTTTTATCAGAGCAAAAATGAAAAAAATGAAGAGTCCACTGCACTGAGCCCCACTGAAAACCTCCTGGTTATTCCACCAAATATTGATTTCTGAACTCTTCCTGTTGTTGTTTCTAAATGAATATGAATTTGTTTTCTTTGCATTATTTGAACACTACATCTTTTTTGTTATTTTGACCACTTCTCCTTTTCTACAAATAAAAACTACTACATTTTTGCTTGGAATTTTGGAGACATGTTGTCAGTAGTTAGAATAAAAGAACAATGTTAATTTTGCTCAAACATATACCTGTCAAAAGTAAAATCAGCTTCTATGGATATGGAGAAAAAAAATATCTGAGAAAACATAAAATTAACATTTGAAATTGCAGTAAAAAAAAAAATCAAGTTAGAGTAGTAGGAGAAGAAATTGAGAAAAAGTGATCAGTTTTTCCTCCGGTAGCCTGAGTGTATAGCAGCATAACAGAGATGGCTCAGAATAACCAAAGCCAGTCTGTCTATAGGCCTCGTCAAAAAGGAAAGCTTTAAGCCTCGTCCAGGACCTGATTGAGTCATAGTGCAGTACAACACTGTCAACAATATGGGATTATTGTTAGGTCAGACTGGGTAGTTATCATGCAACACCAGTTCTTACTTATATTCCAAGTGCAACATCCCACATGTTGGTAGTGAAACTTGGAGGAGGTCTGGCTGACCTTCCAGCTTTTACAATAAATAAGAGAGATCGTCGATGTCATCTACCTGAGCTACGTTAGTTAAATAATAATAATATTGGAAATCCTATAATATGTGTACTTATTTTTAAGGATTAATTTTGTGTCTGCCGAGCTGTGCAGACACAGCTTAAAAAGTTTATTGCTTTTCATTGAAACCCCATCTTTTTTTTTGTAGATGCGGTGATTCATGTTAATGCGTCTCTTCTTTCCGATTCTTTTTCAAATAAACGCGTGGAGCAGTTGGAGGTGCTGCGCTGTATGAAGTGCTAGCTGATAAATTTAGCCTTTGATTTGATTAGCTGAAGTGCTTGAGGGCCGTATAGAAATAGGAAGCTAGTAAAAGCAGCTGCAGCAGGAGGGGGAGCAGTTGATTAGAATGAGCTGATATAATAAAGTCAGAAACAGTCAATTACAAAATACAGTGTCACTCATATTTCAGTGCCTTATTTACCTGCTTTATTACACTAAGAAGCAATCTGACCTTTAAGGTAATAAGGGAGAATTACAGGCGAACATCAGTCGGTGCTTATTAAATCTGCTGCCTGCACTTCTGTGCTTCAGATCTGATAATGTGAGGGCGCAACCTCACTTTAAAACACCTAACAACACACAGGAGGAAACTAATGAAACACACGGAGGTGACGTCTCAGGAGACCTGACCAAGCACAGCTAAACTGACCAGGAGTCGCCTCGCTGCCTGCTACTGTAGAAACTTCAGCTTTGTCTGTTCAGACGGAAACATTCAGAAACTACCAGTCAGTCAGTTCTAAAAATAAAAATAAAAAGTTACCAACACGCTCCATGGGGATTTTTCTTTTTGCCGTTTTTGCTCAAGTCTGCTCCTGGAGCATGCATACCTTGGGTGAGATCATGTAAATATTTGGTCATCTGTTCATCTGTCCTGAGTTTTTCAGTTTGTATTTTCCTGTTTTTTTTAATTGCTTTATTTCTATGCCTTCTGTTGAATTTGTTCTTCCATGTTTTTTTTTTCTTTTTATTTCATCAAGAGTTTGCATCAATTTTCACAGAACTTTGTGTGACCTTTTGTGTTGCATTTGTTGCTGCCACTTGGCCAAGATCCCTTTGAGGAAGAGGTTTTTAATCTCAAGTTAAATAAAAAAAAAAATTATATTTAATTTTTAAAAATATGTATATGTACATAGGAAAGATATTATATGCACTATAAAATATCTTTCACTAAGTGAATGATGTTGCATAAATAAATGACCTTTTCAATAGCAGTCTAATTTATTGAATATGACTGTATAAACATTTGACGCCACAAATATAATTTCTACTGAAAGGAAGTCACTGTTTATATTTATGCTGTTTCTCAATAATTAAGACACTGTTCCCTTATGGATCCTACTGAGACGCTGATGGATTAAATGAGCTGTTTGGTTTTGTTCAGCTCTCCTCAGATCTCTGCCTCCAGTCCACATCAGACTGTGGATCCAACCCGAAACATCTCGTTCTTACTGAAGGAGCTGGACGCCATGAGGGAACTCAACAACAAGGTCAGAAGACGCCCTGCTTTCATTCTAGCAGTTCTCCTGCAGACTGTGTCCATTCGATGGGACACGTCTAGCGTCCCCTTTTGTCCCCCTGTCAAAGGTTAGAACTTGTTAGGAAGATTGTGTACTTGGGCACATAACTGAACTGACTTTAGGCCTCGATTGACTGCTAACCTGATAGCCAGAGTGAATTTCTTGGGAGCGCTCTAACTCAGAAACTGCTTATCAGCTTCAAGGGCAGGTGGTTCAGAAGGAGAAGGAGCTGCTGCAGAGAGAGGTGGACGAAGAGCTGAAGGAGCAGCAGCGAGAGGCCCGACACTGGGAGAGACCCATGGGTAAGGAGGCGGAGGTCGGCTCATTGGCAGAACATTGGCTCCCCTGAGCTGAAGGGAGGGACCAGAGAGCCTGTCTGAAATTAGAAAATCTAAAAATTATATTCAGTTAGATTTGTTTTCTGAAACAAGAGCTGCAGTCTGAGACGGGTCCTGGTAGAAGCCCACACAGAACCCTTCAATAACCAGCAGAGTCTCCTGGCTCTCAGTCTCAAATGAGCTGTGGTCATTTCTGTGTTATTACTGCTGAAACACACACACACACCCACACACACACACACACCATGTAGCAGTAAGCATGTCTGCACTGATTGGCGGACACCTTGAGGAATACCCCGTTCCATTAGTTTCTACACAATTCACCCAAACCGATCTCTTCGTCTCTTCGGTTTCTTTACGTTTTCAGTAAAATGATTTTGAAAGGAAATGTTTTGCAGTTTTGTTTTTGCTAAAACCAGGATTTCTGACCGGTTCTTGTCTGCCCCATCTCATTGTTTTTTCAGAGGTACTAGAGGAGATGTTGGCGGCTCAAAAGGACAGAGACCAGGCTCTGATGTCACGACTGCTGCTGGCCAATGAGGAGAGAGATGAAGCTTTACTCCGCGCCCGCCGGCTGCAGGAGGCTGCTGGGTATGATTCCAACAGTTCATGAAATGCTGATAACTATAATGCACAGTATGTTTTCATGTAAGTGGTCATGAAGTCGTAATGAATGTTCTATTTATTTTCCCACAGACTGTCAATGTGCAATATGTGTAAATAATATTTGTGTTTTTCTTTTACATAAATGTAGGTCAACTGTAGAAGTGGTTTATTTGCTGAAATATTAAGACAAACTAAAGCATAATTTTAGCACCCATCAATATCATATTTAGACCATGGTGGTCTTGTTAAGATTAATTAAAATCTAAATCTACCTGTGGTATGAATAATTCTGGTCTTACATGTCTACATGCTGCCACTGGTATTTGGTTTAATTGGAAAACGTACTTTTTATCATGTGTGTTTAATTCTATTGCACCATCCAGACACAAAGCACTTTAAGGAGAGAAAAAGAAAACAACAAAGCATAAACATGAAAACATAACAGGAACAGATGGTAAAATACATATTTGTATCCATAACTGACTGGATGTTTGAACATCCTTCTTATTTAAATTATTTACTAATTTAAATAAGAAGGATAATCACTCTCATCATGATTAGAGTTGGTTGAAGTCCAGTTTTTAAACAGTCGAAAAGATAAAAACGTTATGAAAATGGAAATTTGGTTTACATAATTGTCAAATGCCTCCTTGTAAAATGACACACATGACATTACATCATAAACATTCAACATTCGACAAATAAAAGTAGAATTAGTGTTTTGGATCAGTGTTCTGTCAGAACAACCAGGGGGTGCAGTTGGCTGCCCGTTACCTTGCAGCAAGCAGGTTCACGGTACGAATCCCATTCACGTAGTGCCTGGTTTTCATTAGTGATTCTAATAAGTGAAATTGGTGGGATGTTTCTGTAAGAATGATCAAACACAGCATTGCTATCTTGTTTTTTTTTTTTTTTTTTTGCTTAGCCAGAAAATATGAACTAGAACATCCTGAAATTCCTTGTAGTTTAAAGGAATGCTAATTGTGACCAAAGTAAATGAAATGATCATTTAACATTGGTCCTTTGCAAATATGAATTGTGCTTATATATAAACTTACAGTTTTAGGAAACCCCTATTGAGGTTTTACACTTGGGTCCTTCCTCACCATGGATATGTTTGTGATATTTTTAGAGGGACTGAAAGAGAGCAGATCTTACAGTGAACAAACTCTCCTTAACGCATTTGGGTCATTGAGACGCATCTCATTCGCTGTCAATTTGGTAGCAAAACTTATTTTATCAGGCTGTGATAAACAGTTGTAATACGTTGGCAACATGCTAGCGAGTGTTAAAAAGGGAAGACAATGATGGGCAACCATGGCAGCCGGTGACAGCTTTCTGCAATCAGGTTGCGTACTCAAAAATAATCCCTCTACTGACTTGATGGTTGGTAGACTTCTGTTTGGGTTGCAGAATTGATGAACCAAATGAAGCAGCTTTGACAAATTGACACTGTAGAGTAAGAGTGAGTCATTCTGAGGAGAGCTTCTCTCCTAGTTCATCACACTCTGTTCATTTTTGGTATCGGAAAGCTACCACGGTGTGTTTTCTAAGACCTCCATGTTTGTTTGATGTTGTTCCAGTGACCCGTCTGTAGACCAGCAGTTTCTCTGAGGAAGATCTGACGTTTTCATTTATTTACATGGGAAACATGTTTAGCGTCTGCTGAAGAAGGATCACAAGCTGCCACCGCTCTCCTCTTCCTCCCCCCTTCATTATGCACCTCCTCACTCTGGTTTGAGGGCTGTGAAATGAGCTCTTGTCTTCTTCAAGCAGCAGCCAAATAGACCAGAAAATCTAATTAGAATTAAACCCCCTCTTCCTAGTTCTTCTTCCTTTGCCTCAAACACACCCACCCTCACACCCCCAGAGTGAGAGGGTAATTGATATTGGAGGCCACAGTCCTTTTTTATGAGGACAGAATATGGAGGAGCATGTTCCATCTGTCAGGACTCAGAGTGTGTGTCAGTTTTTGTTGGTGTGCGTGTGTGTTTTCCAGTGGCAGGAGGAAGCCTTGAATACCTCAGTGAGTGTGCTGCAGTGTGCCGCTTCATGTTGTTGTGTGTTAGTGTGTGGGCATTAGCATGTGTGTTTTGCTGATTGAGGAGGTGACCTCAGGGAATGTGTGTTTCATGTCCGTGTGAATAAAGCGAGGCTGTGCTTCTTTTTCTCCTGAAGTTCCTGGCTGACAGTTTGCTGGACAGTCTCTCAGCCGCTGTAATTATTTTAGGATTCTTGTGGACCAAAAAGCTCAGACAACCAGAGATGTTTGTAGACTGGTACACTATTGAGTGTCTGCCTAGTTGTTTCATTCACTAACAAGTTTTAAAAGACAGGAGCTCAGCCTAGAAGAGGTAGACCACATGGAATCACAGGACTGGGTCAGAGGTCGCTGGGGTGCACCGATGCCCCCATCTGTCTGCCAACCTCCAAACTTCATGTGATCTTCAGATTAGAGTGCCATCAGCTGGCAAGGTGGGTGAAATGCCTTGCCCAAGGACACAATGGCAAAAGAACTGGGAAGAGACTCAAACCGGCGAATTACCGATTGCAGGAAGAACTCCTACCTCTGTTCCCACCATACCCCCCATTAACCAGAGATGCCCCCGTTCCAGTGGCACCTGCCATCATGGAACGGCTCATGAATAGAGTCTGGATTGTCTTGGGTGTGATGTTGGCACTGCAAGCTGGCAATCCCATGATGACCGGAGTGACAGAGCAGAGTCATAACATCTTTGCAAGGCCATTGAAGTAGACTTAAATTGCATGTGGGCAACGACTGGTAATGGCATGACATCAGACCTGGGTAGCACTTTTCAGGATGCTTTTCATAAAGTCAGTTTTTTCCATTCACCCGCACATTCACTTTCTGATAATGGCACAGCTACCCTGGGGCAGTCTGACAGAAGCCAGGCTGTCATACCACCATCCACCCTTCTGACCAAGACCAGCAAGTGATGGTAGCCATTGGAGCTCAATGATCAGAGGGATGACATGTCCTCTGGTAGGCTGGTTGAAGAACGAGGCAGATGCGCCCTGGTGAGGAAAGAAAGAAATCAGACTGTAAGAAGCCCGACTGTCTGCACAGCTGATGCACACAGCCTGCTCCACTCCTACCTGTCACACATCCCAGAAGATTTGCACTTGACTCACACTGTGGTTACAACAAGCGACAACATGGAGCTGGAATATGTTACACAAAAGCTAAAAACAACAAAACTTTTGTTATACACATTTTCACGTGTATAAAGTGTGAGTGACACATTGTTTTACTACTAAGCCAGCAGAGTAGTCAGAGATCTGGAAATACTTTAAACTGATAGCAGTTACTTCGGGTTTGGGCTTTCTGTTAGTTAGTCAGATCGGATCGGATCGGATCGGACTTTGACACGATGTCTATGGGGCTGGGTTGGAATTTTTATGCCCGCTCTAAGATGGACCAACAAAAGTTCCAGATTTAAATCTCATGAAGGTACCGTATGTCTATCAGCTTTAATCAGCAAGTGACTGAAATGGTTTTCTTTGAATGGTTATTTTTTTAGGCCATTTTAACATGTGGAATATGCTTTGGTCTAAACTTCTCTGTTACAGTATTCCATCTCCACAGCATGATGCTGCCACCATCATATGTTACTGTGGGGAAAGTGAGTCCATAGGAATGTGCAGTGTTGGGTTTTCACCCCACACACATCACTTTGCAGAAAGGCCAAAACGTTCTCCCACGTAACTTTAACCACCGCTTCGGAGGCTCTGCATTTGTTTGCATACATGTCTAACATTCTGCTGCAGGTTTGTTCACACCGTGACATCCTTGAAACCTCTATGCCTAAAATCATTTTCATGTTGCAATTCATGCCTTGAAAAAGAGGCTTTTAATCTCAATTGTTTTTTTTTGTTTTTGTTTATCCTGGTAAAATAAAGGTTAAAAATACAAAAAGTGTTCTTAGACCAGAGAACGGATCGGACAAAAATCACTCTCAGTAAAAACAAAGTTCTGTCAAATAAAGCGCCCCATATGGACTTACAGAGTAGCAACATGGGGTTACCCTCCAACCATCTTTCAAGTTACGGAACAAGACAAGAACTTCTTTCAGATTCCCGGGAAGAGCAAACTCCTTCAGATGAAATGAAGGATTTCCAAGAAAAGCAGCTACATCACATTAGATTCTGTCTCTACAAAGGGCACAACTTGTAAAACTTTGTCAAAAGAACAAATGCAGACTGATGGTATTCTCTCTTGGATCTGCTCCCACTAATGGCTGCTCGCGGCGTGCCTGAGTGAAGGTGTGTGGGAGTGGTAATGAAGGCGGCCGAGCGAACGAGCCAAGCCGAGCCGGGCTGAGCCAGGCTGGATGGGGGGCTGTAAGCAGGGTGTTAGTGGAGCTTTATTGGAGTTGGCCGGTCTTTCATTATCTGCTGTTCCCTGCAGAGCGGAGCCGCCTCGACCACCTTATTACAGTTTATTACAGCAAAACAGCAGCAGACTAAATGAAAAGAACTTCCCAGGAGGAGAGACAGAAGATCAGGTAGTTACTACTAGCTGCACGTCCTCCGTCAAGACTCCTGTCAAGAGGAGGAAGAATCCGAGAACAGCAGAGAGCGGTCCGTTCCAGGGAAGCCTCCACTGCTTCAAAATGAATTCAAAATGACAGATTTTAACACGGACTTTAGGGATCGCAGAACAAAATTATTGCACAGCTGCTGCGTGGCGCTCAGGTAATCTAACAGGCGGTCGCCGTGGTCAGACCAGGAACACAGAGACCAGGAACCTTTGTAGGACCTCAGTAATTGACTACAGGGCACTAAGTTACACCTTTTATTTGTCATTCACAATATACATATTAGCATGGCTTGCATTGCTTTGGCTGGAACTTTTGAAATAAGCTGAATAGTCTGAAGAGCAAACACTGGAGGACAGTTCATGCAGAGTAACAGGAAGAGCAAACGTGTTCTGTAAGTTAAATATATAGACAAGTCAAACACCAGGGTGACGGCGTCTTCTAAAAGTATTTGTATCTCTTCAGCATTTCCACATCTTGTTACATTCCTGCCACTAATTGTTATGGATTTTATGGATTAAAATAGTGGTTAATAGCTAACTGCTGAGTGAAAGGGTTACTCATCCTAATACTTTAATATAAAACTTTCTTTTTTGCTGAAATCTCATCTCAGTTAAAATGTCAAGTTTTGTTGTTTACAAGTGGATTTATTTCTGGAGTTTGACTGGGCCATTCCAACAAACAAGTTTGCTTCTCTCTCAAGCCTCCCACCCCCTAATGTTAGCTCTAGCTGCTTAAGGTCTGACAAGCTTCTCTGTTCTTGCTGCAAAGAAGCTCCACAGCATGATGCTGCCACCTCCGTACTTTACGGAGGTGGCAGTAGTCCCTCTAAATGGTATAATGTTCATTATGGCCAGGCACTTCAGTTTTAGTTTCATCAGAGCACAGGACTGAAGTCTCCAGGACTGAAGTCTCCAGGACTGAAGCTCTTTGCAAACTTCATTCTGACTTTTAATGTTGCCTCGCTGAGTGGCACAGGATTAGTTTCACTGGATAGTAACTCTCTGCCACGCTTCAACAGCATCTTCTTCATGTCTCTGAGTTTCCAACACAGTGAGCAGTCTTCACCATGACTACCACACTCAATTCCTTCAGACTAGCCAGCAGCAAGTAGCGAACACCTGCTGGAAAAGCAACATCTGCCGAGCTCATCACAAGCTACTTCTCAGTGCAAACGTTAAAGGGTTAATAGAGGAGCTGTGTTGTGACGACTTCCTGAAGGCGAAGTTTCAGAAAGAGCAGGAGCTTCTTAAAGAGACAGAGGGCCAGTTTTAAGGCATTAAGTTATAAAGTCATATTTGATATACAGTATATATAGCATTTTTATTACAACTGAAGGTAACTGATTATAGTATAAAATGCCACTATGTGCCCGTAAAATAAAATTCCTGTTTACAGGGGTGTTTTTCCTCTTTACCGTTGCTACATGCCTGCTCATTATGAGGGATTGCTGTTAAGTAATCAACACAAAGCAAGCGTCTGTTTTAAGTCGCTTCTCGTTCGTCCAGAAGGAGTGAATTCTGCAGGTTACTCGATGCTCTGCTGAGTTTCCTGAGATTTTAAATTCCCTTGAATGATAAACTGAGGCTAACCTGCTGCTTGATAGCATCAGTTGGAATGAATGTATGATTGAACTGAAACAATTTTTTGTGAAATGGCATCACATAAACAAACTTCAATCCTTCAAGTCCCCTGCTTTTTGTATCTTGGAAGTCTTTGCTTAAGCTAAAACTCCATACATCCATTTTCTAACACCCTTGTCCCTAGTGGGGTCAGGTGTTAGCTATCTCCAGCTAACGTTCCGGGCGACAGGCGGTGTACACTCTGGACAGGTCGCCAGTCTGTCGCAAGGCAACACAGACAAACCACCATGCACGCACACACGTAGGAAGAATTTAGAGAGACCAATTAACCTAACAATCATGTTTTTGGGCTGTGGGAGGAAGCCGGAGAACCCGGAGAGAACCCACACATGCATATGCAGAAAGACCCTGGGCCGGGAATCGAACCCAGGACCTTCTTGCTGCAAGGCATCAGTGCTACCAACTGTGCCACTGTGCAGCCTAAACTAAAACTATTTTACACAAATGTTTTAGACATGGTAGATGGCGACAGACCAGCTTTAGAGGCTCCACAAACAGATTATCTACTCTTCTGTTGTCAGGTCGGATGATATCAGCCTGCAGGACGTTGACATGGTGAGCTGACTCAGCACATTTTTGGTTTATGCTGGAACTGATGACTAAACCAGGTCCAATCTGATTGTTTCTGATTCTCAGGACATCAAAGATCTCCTTCAGCATGTCTGCAAAGCCGACTCGGTCCAGGAGGTGAGGCAGTTCGGCTCAGCTCTAGTTCAGAGCGTACGGCTAGCACAGCGGCGAAGGAGTGACATCACTGCTCAGGAGATGAAGGCCGTGATGGAGGAGAGAGACAAATCTGTAGACAAGGTGAGTTTACACATAAGCAGATCAAACATCCGTTTGATTTTTTTTTTTTTTTTATCCTGACAAATTTCCAGCTGAATTTTTGCCAAATGCAAATTTTGCCAAACCTTCAAACTGCCTTTGCAGCAAAAACAGTTCTGGTGATTCACAACCTGATGAAAGAAAAACATTTTAAGATAGCATGCCATTTGTTGGGTTTTCTGCTTTCACTGCTACTTTTGTTAAATTTGTTAAATGTTACATTTAGAGTGATGGTGATTTTTAGTTGAACCGTAGATGGTTAAGCAGGCTCTAGAGAGGCTGTGAAAAAGGTCCAGGATGGGTAGCTAGGATGTCAGTCAGTAATTAGGTAAATATGTTCACAGTGTGGAATGGTGTACATCAGGGATCAGTTCTGAGCTCCTTGTTGTAGTTAACGGTGCTGATAAACAGGCTAACAGAAGAGGTCAGACAGAAGGGCCAGTGATGTTCACAACAGCAACAGGTGAGAGAGGAAGAAGAGAGAGCAGGCAGGATGAAGAAATCGGCGACGAGTGCCAGGAGAAATGCATTAAAGGAACAGATGCAAGGCAGAAAAGAGATGTTAGCATGTTAGCAGGAAGGGAGTGAAACCTGCTGAAGTGGATGTTTGGAGATGATGGAGCTAATAAGAAGAAAGTACTGAAGTTGGCTGCTAATGTTTTTGTTTTCTTTTTTTAAGGAACTAAATGTTATAGCATTAGGAATAATGTCCTGATCTGTTCCTCAGGATGTTCTGAGATTAATCAAAGGAAAAGGTTTCATAGGGATGTGATGTAGAGAAGCATGCCAGCGATGGAGGCTGATAATCTGCTGTGGCGCCCCCTAAAGGAGGACCCCAGAGAGGCAGATAGTTCTAAATTTGATTAGTTCAAGCAGTCAAATCTCTGAAAATATTCAACAATCTTCACTAAAATGATAAATTTCTACCACTTAAAGTTTTAATTGAGCTAAGAAAAAATTATAAAGCTCAATAAGGAGGGTTTAATCCACTATCACATCATATTCAGTCCATGTTTTCACAGCAAGATAGTGACAGAATGGATTTTTTTTTTGGCTTAAAATTTTGAGGCAACCCTCTCACACTTTTGTCCAGACTGAAACAGTAGCCTGACCTTTGGAGTGCAGAGAAGAGCTCACATAAAGTAATGGCAAAAAAGCAGGTTCTAGAGAGGCTAACAGGGTTCAGTTAGCAAAGCAAAGACCTGGAGGTTATTCACATCCATAAATATTTTTAATAAAAATTTGTTGCTGCAGCAGGTTGATCTGCTGACCCCATTGTCCTCCATGTGTCTCTGCTTCAACACATTAGTCACATGAGTGAATACCAATAGGGATGCATCAATAAGCTATTTTTCTCCTCTTTCTTTGCCAATTTCCAATTTGTGGAACTCTAACTTAAAATGATTTTAACTACAGGTTTTCCCACAAATTTATTTTTTTACGGCAGTCTGTTTAATACACTATTGACGTCAAAATTTGCTTAATTTTAGAAACATTTGAAAATGTCCTTACCGCTAATAAAGTGAGGAGAGCAAATCCATCCTGTATTGCATGACTTGTGTCTCCTCTGGATATTAGCCAGACACACTTATCAATGCTTTGTGAGTTTGTAGCACAGTTAGCTCAAACAGAATGAAGCAGAAAGCTTCTTCCATCAGCGACAGAACACCCGGATGTAGGAGGCGTGACGTCATGTAGAACTATCTCTTCTGATCTTTTCTCTCCTCATAATCTGTGCCTCCACCGCTCTGTGACCTTTAGCATTAGACCTTTACCATTGGCTAGTAAGGGAGTAGAGTGTCATAATGGAAACCTTCTGTGTCTTACGAGCAAAACCATTTTTACAAGCAATTATATCACTTATTTTTCCAGAGGTTATACTTTGATATGCGAGCTTCTATTAATAAAACACAAAATATCTAATCAGGTTGCTTTTTGTGCACACACTCATGCATTAATGGAATATAACAAATAATATCTCCTGATGGTTTGTCCTATAAACACACAACGCAGAAGTCCACCGGTCACACTTCAAAAGTCAATCGCTTAAAGATGGATCTAATAATCAATCTAAATGCTACACTTTATTATCGATCCTTTATTTGCCAGCAGAAATATGTCCCACATTTTCTTGTATGTGGTTTCTTATTTATTTCTAAGTTTCTAGCTACAATTTTCATTCTTACTTTAAAGTAGAAAATCCACATTTTCTCCCCCCATAAGCCCCCATCTCTCCTCTGGAGGCTGATTATGATCAAAGTTGAATTCACAGAGTTTATTACCAAAACCTGCAGAGTGTTGGATTTATTACCCACAATTTATATACTGCTCTCTGTGGGGGTGGGGTTGAAATCAGTAGAAATGAAAAGAGATGAGTCTGGCTGTTGGTGGGATATGAGCGAAATAGAGTTGGCCAGTTGAACGTGGAGATTGGTTGTGCTCCCAGCATGCTCTTCGGCAGGTGGTGGGCTCAGAAGCCCCGCCTCTGATATTTTTCCAGATGAAAAAAAAAAAAAATCAGATCAGGAGCCTTCATCTGTTTCCTTGCTGTGACTGACAGAGTGCGGTAACCATGGTTACCTAAACTGCTCCAGCATCGCCAAACAGCGGTGGTAACCAAAGCAACTGGCTTCAAAAGAGAATGGGAGGGACCGAAAAGAGAAATGAGAAAGTTCTTCCTGGAAAACATAAAAGCTGAAACTCCTTTCCATAGAGGAGCACCACTGTACCTGTAGCTACACATCAGTGGAGTTCAGATATGTCTAAAATGAATAATGACCCTTTAACATTCATGGCATTTACCAAGCAGGCATAACATTATGACTACAGTTGAAGTCATTAACAATGGTTGTCTGTTCATCACATCACCTGTTAGTGTCATGATGAACACTAACAGTGTTAGTGGTTGATTTACATTGCCAAAAATAAAAGACCTCAGACTCGATTTAGACTTTTGCCCTAATGATGTGAGTTTTGACTTGAACTCTTGGTCTGAAGTCTTAAAGGGGCGGTAGTGTGTATTTTCTAAACACATAGTGGCATTTTATAACATAATCAAGAAGCTTTGTTACCATCAGTTGTTATAAAAATGCTTCAGATATCAAATATGACTTAAAAGAAACTTCACTTCCTAATTTTACACCTTGAAATTGGGTCTCTGTCTCTTTAAGAAGCTACTGCTCTTTCTGAAACTCAACTTTGAGGAAGTCATCACATCATCACTCCTCTATTAACCCTTTTACAATGTTTTTTTTATGGAAAGGATCATCACCCGTAATTCAGAAACTGCTCCTGGTGAAGGTTTTTTCATAGAAAATAATTGGGTTGTACTGTATGTTTTATATTCACCTAACTCCTCTAATGCTCATGGTCCATTAAAATACACAGTGCATTCCAATTTATGGTTCTGTATAGCAACAAACCACCCAGGTGTGTTTGCTGGGCATGTGAGCTTCAGAAGGACCATGGCTCTACAGAAGAAGATGCTGCTGAAGGGAATTGCTTACCTGGCACCAGGATGGAGCTTGAGAAAAAGGCAAACAGGTTGAGATGTAATTGTGCAATGATCTGCCAGGAAACTTTGGGTTGATGCAAGGCATGTACACCATGTAGAAACTGGTACAAACCAGTCCGGCCCTTGAGTTATGGCACTGTGGGGACTGTAAACTCACCATTTAACAAGTAGAGCACCGATACAGAACCAATGACTATACCAGGAGTGTAGTCTCTGTTTGAATGACAGCCTACCTGACTCCTGTGCTAATGTACCCAGCTTCTGTACTGTATGAGCTGATAGGGATACAAGGACGAGTAGAAAACACAAAGGTGAGAGACTTTACTTTACTCATGAGCAATAGATGGTCTCATCATGGAGATGTTGCAGCAAATGCTGAGATTTTTTTGTCTTTTAGTAGGTGGTCTCAGATTGTACTATTTGCCAGAGAGTTGTTGTACATCGTCTTCATTGGCCTCTGAAGTCATTCATAAGACTGTCGCAAGATTTCCGACCCAGTATTTGAACACATTTGTCATTTAATAAGCCTCATTTGGGATGGTTCAATATGTGGACCGGCCTGCTTAGGAAAACAGGACATTGGTTCTGTTTTGTGCAAATGCCAAGGACACTTGTATGTCCTTTGTTTTATCATACCTTTCCTTCTCAGACCAGATCACGGTCTGGTTTTCTTCTAACCCATATAAAACCCCAGAGGATTAAAATTGTTCAACAACCTGTTCCTTCAGAAAATGGATAACAGAGAGGGTTTTTACAAGTCTGTTGTAATTTAAGTGCACTACTGGACCCACTGGAGAACAACACGGATGATGACATTGAGAGGAGAGTGGACATCATTACAATACACACCACTTTTGCAGGGATGTTGTGATTCAAGCTAGGACTGCATGCTGATTTCCAAATGATAAGACCTGCATCACCCTCAAGGAGCTCCTCAATCTGAAAAAGCAGGCATTTAAGGAGGGGGACCAGGAGAAGTTGAGGTGTGTCTAACATGACCTAAAGAAGAGACTGAAGCAGGTGGTGCTGTAAAAGAACAGTGGAGAGTAATTTGCAGCAAATACCAGAAAGCAATGAGGAACAGCACTGGTCAGATAAGCAAGATTGACAAGATTGAGGGGGATGTAGACTTCCTATTCCACTCAGAAGTAACCCTCATACAACTTATTTACTACAATTTGTCTTGTTCAATGCACTGTAGTCAATGCTGAAGGCCACTGACTTCAATCTCTTCCATAATTGGTCTGATGGAACGGCCACAGCCCTGTTTGTCAGAACCTGTCATTACTCACACCACTCCTACTGGCTGAGGCGTTTATTCCAGTTTACTGCTGGCCAACTACCACACTGATACAGCAGCTGACCCACCCACCACATCTTATCATCCTACTGTTATGTTTTTCCAAGGAGGCATTACCCCTTGTGGTGATGGTGGTGACGGCAGTAATGGTGATGACAGCAGTAGGAGTTTGCCCTCCAATCGGTGGGTTGCCATTTCAATTCCTGCTCTGTTTGCCTAATTCATTGCATCCTTGGGCAAGACGCTTCACCCGCCTTACCTGCTGGTGTTCTGTCAATTTTAGATATAGTAATACGAGAATGTGTGGAGCATTGGTAGGATCTGGTAGTATCCGTACCAGATCCTACACCTTGCAGCACCTTTATGTGGAAATACTTCATTTGCATGTAAAAGATGGTAGTCTTCTAACTGAAGCAGTATGGCGGTGTTAGACGGACTGTAAAACCTTTGACTTGTCCCTCATCAGCACCTGTCGCCTTACATTTTAACCTCTTTCTGATGCCTGCCTCCTTCAAGCTGTACCTCAGTGTATCAACTTCCATCACTACCAGTGACCCCCGCCAATAACACTGCTTCACCGTCTTTTAACAACTATCCCTATTACGTTAACACCACCCCTCAATGGTAACACCTTAATCCCGCCTTCATTCCAGCGCTGCGCCGCAGTGAAATATGTTTCAAATGCTGCCATAATCCTCAGAGAAGAAGAAGAAAGAGCACTCCACGTTGGAGGATCCCACCCCTCCCCATCCCACTCCACCCCTTGTTGCTCGCCGATTCCTCATTCCCTCTTTTCATCTCTCAGGGATTATCTCCCTCAGCAGCTGGGGGTTCTGGGAAGTATTAGAAAGAGGGGGAGGGTTCTTCCTGAGCACTCCAACCCTCACGCCAGCTGGAGCTTCCTGCTCCTTATTGAATTGATATCAGGTAATTACAGGTTATCAGAACTCATCAAACATCACCTGGAGCTGCTGACCACCTCACTCAATGACAAGACCCCCAAAAGGAAACCTGCCGGTTTGATGCCCACGCAACTACCCTGAGTGACCCAAAGGGCAGAAACAACTGGAGTTGCTTGTTGACAGGTGCATGAGTCACTGGAGCACTTCATTCCAGTTTTTAATTAACTTTTATTAGCCGAAATGCAGCAAAAGAGAATAAATCCATAAATTACCTTTTTAAAAACTTCAATAGCTTGCATAACTTCAATAACTCTGAAGATGATTAAGAACACCCCGATGAAGACTGAGCTGCGGCTCTTTGTCAACCTGTCTGCGATACTTAGAAGGAACCCAGGGCTGTTCTTGTTCACCCCGATTAATAATGAATCTCTTCTAATGTCACACTCTAAGCTGAAAAACTTTTCCTTTTTGTCTCTAAATGAGGGAAGTGACAGTGGATTTACCTAAGTCTAATAGCCTCTTTTTTTTCTTACACCAGAAACACTAATGTCATACTAATGCATGCTGGGAAATCTTGTGCTCAGTGTCGATATGACCTGATGGTGATCCCTTAGTACGTGGAATGTGAAACAGAAGTCCAACAATTTAGCAATTCAAGTTTGATTCTGGTAACTTTTGCCAAAGGTGGTCTAATTGTTCACACAATCATTTTTTTTTTCTCCAAAATTGCTCAGCAGACCTGACCCCACATGTACACACACACATTTCTATCATTATTAGGACATTTTATTGACACTAATTCATCTACCAAACTTTACTATTACCAGTGTAAGCCTGCTCATTACTATTGTTTATAGGGCTACTGTGGCTCTTTGGTAGAGTAGTCATCTTGCGACTGGAAGGTTGTAGGTTCGATTCCAGCTTCCTCCTGCCACATGTCGATGTGCCTCTGGGCAAGGCACTTAACTTAACCCCAGGTTGCCTACCGATCTGTGTATCGGTGTATAAATGTGTGTGTGTTTGTGAGTGCGACTGGGTGATTGTGATTCTAGTGTAAAGCGCTTTGAGTGGTCAAAATGACTGGAAAAGCGCTTTATAAGTTCAGTCCATTTACCCTGGTAAAAACCAACCCTTGTTCAAAGCTGTGCTTTTGACAGAAAGTCTGATCCCTCAGCTGTTCAGAAATGATTACTTGCTGGAGGTGTGGACTCTGTAGAAGTTTTAAATGATTGGATCTGACTTTACCCAATCGCTAATGTTTGGTCGTGGTGTATGTAAAGTTCCAGTAACGCTATGAAGCTTACCAGAAATTCCCTGCACTGCAAACAACCACCCCCACCATGAAGACAGAAGTGCTCAGCCGAATGTCGTCTTTGCCAGCAGTAAACTGTCTTCTACATTCGTCTTGTCTGACTTCATTGCTCAGTATTTGGAAATGTGGCCAACACAAACTGAACTGCTTTGTTCACTTCCTCCGCTGCCAATGCAAAAACTACAAATCTAAAACAGCGCAGAAAATCAACATCGTTCCCAGCTTACTCGTCTGATTACTGACTGGCCCGGTTGAAATTCTACAGAAGAAATCGAGGTCAAGAGAAGAACTCCCAGATGGAGCATCGAAGGAAATGAGAATCAAGCAGAATTGCATAAAGCAACTGCCAGTCTGTGCTGGTTAATGGCTGTATCTGCCTATGTATACTGTATATCTGACACAGTTGCATACACTTTTTTATCTCCAGGTAGGCCGGGCTGCTTCTGAGTTTTTGGGCATGTCAAAAAATTCTGTGCACAGACCATGTCAGTTCTGATACGCCATAAGTCTTTTAACACAGCGACCTGCAGCTCAGCAAGTTCAGCCGATGGGGTGACGCACAGTCATCGCTCTCATACTGTCAGAAATCTCCCTGTGCCACACCAACATGGAAAGTTATCAAAAGGGCTCTTCACAATTATGTGACTTTATTTTGTGCTGTGAAATTATTATTGTAAATATGGCATTTTTAAAATATTTTAAACATTTTTTTTAATCTTTTGTGGAATCCTACATATCTTGATGCTGCTGTTATATCTGAATTTCCCAACTGAAGCAAGGAGTAGGACCGGGAAACAGTGCTCCCACTTTTCTTACCTCCTAAAAGCGCTTTGTTTGTATAATTCAAATTTTAAATCTAAACCACAGAGATTAATAAAGAAAAGCCTCAAAAGGAAACTACTTAAAAAAGATGCTCAGGGGAGAACACAGCGAGATCTCCTGCTGAACCTGAAGTGGGCGGCCATGAATCAGTTAAAGGAAATACAGCTACAGCAGAGCCATCATGTCCACAGATATCACCATCTATAATGACTCCTTTGAAGGGTATATTAATTTTCCTTTGAGATTAATAAACTGTTTTTTCAATAATAAAAAGTTTGTGTATGATTGATTTTCTATAAGAAATGTTAGGAGTTGTAAATTTAGCTGGCTTTATAAATCTGGTTAGTGAAGTAGTAAGAAACTATCTTTAACAAAAACTTTGAAAACTCAAGAAAGTTGTGGGAAAAACTCAAGTCAAAACAGTGAAATAAATATAAATCAAACATGATTTGGCTGGAAGGAAGAGGTTTATTCCATCTACATGACGTAGTGCAGGAAGCTTTTATCTACAGTCTCCACCCAGTACATGTGGAAATCACCTTATCACTTGGAAGTAATAAAGTTTAATGAACAAAGAACCAATGATGTCATATTTCCATTGTTTCCCCTCGTAATGTGTAAAGTGAGCATTTTCATGGTCGATTTTTGTTCATTTTTAACTTTTTAGTATTGGTCCGACGAGTAAAACTGGGCCGATATGAATAACAGATGTTTATTTCTATGTTGCTTGTTGTGTGTTTCTGGGTCGACCATGGGGTGTTTGTTTGGTCATGTGACGGCAATAGTGATGCAGCGAAAGATTGTGACGTGTTGAAAGAGTATAGAAAAAAACGATCGATCAATCGGTCTGTGGTCGGCCCGAACATCAATGTTGATATTGGTTATTAATATTTTCCCAGATTTTCATGCCCATGCATCCCTTCATCTGGCTTCCATTATTATTCCAGTGACATGAGTTAATAGCTAATGAAGCGCTGACTCCTCTTTCTGTGTGTCTGCAGTGTAAATGGCTGAAGGAAGACCTGCTTCAGAGGGACGAGTCATTCAGCCAGGTAAACAACTACTGATGATAACTTCAATGTCTGTGCACCTGTTCATCATCCATCCATCCATTATTATTATTATTATTATTATTATTATTATTATTATCCACCCATGACTCCATTCTTGTATTCTTCCATCCATTCATACATTTGCTCCAACACCACTGTGGAAATACAGTATGTCCATATTAGGGGAGGGACTTGATCACATTTTTTTTATTGAATTAATTAATGTAATTAAACACATTTTGTTTAGATAAACTATATATTGACAAAATAGGCAATATTTTAAATTTAAACCTCCTTTTGCTGCTGAATGATAGTTTATAAATGGACATTTGAGCAATAAAGATGAATTATTTAGGTTCTTCAACCATCAGATTGGTGGTCTAGTCATTTAATTTTTCAGTGTTTCAGGAACTCCTGATCAGTCATGGAGCTTCTTCAGAAACTGTAGACGCTGACATTAGCGTCTACACATGTTTAGCATGTGTTGCTGCTACATGTTTAGCATTGAGATGCTAGTTTAGGCTTGATTAGCTCCACTGAAAGGCTAACTCCTTTTAGCACAACTTAAACACAACATTAGTCTTTTCCAGGGTCCCATCAGATCGTTTGTTGAAATGAAGGTTGATTCCCAGTGGGCCAAGAGAAGCGGCTTCGTCGTCCACCGCTGCTGTTGGCGGACGTTGCTTATGCGTCAGATTTATGGGCGTACCATAAATGCACAAGTACAAAGGCTCTGGCCAGGTTCATGTGTAAAAACATGTGAATGTGAATAATGGCGTTAACATTTTTATTGAGTTAAAATGTTTGTAGTTAATTAAGGGACACATTAAGTCCTGGCCCCAGTCCGTAGTAAACCTCTGTGTTATGACGGAAAAATTGATGAAAAATGGATTGTGAACTCCGGATAGTATGGATTTAACTTTTTTAGGAAAAAAGTGAAGGAATCGTAAGTTTTACTTTTTAATTCTCAAAGCCACACTCTGCCCTTGGTGACCTTCTGCACACATGCCAAATACGGTCCAATCAGCGAGATTAGAGGAAATTCTGTAGGAACATTTTTCACAAAAATGTGTATTGGGCCATCTGAGAGAAAACTGGGATAAGAGTATAAATAGCATGTTAAATCCTCCCTTATCTGCATTTTATATGCAGATAAAATGAAAAAGTATCTAAAAATCCTTCAGTTGAAACTGTTCACTCTGTGAAAACTTTGAATCAGCTCCAGTTTGTCGATCACTTTTTGTGTTTCCTGAGGAGAGAACTCCTTCCTCCCTCATCCTGGCTAACATGCATAGGTTCCTGCTTAAACCCTGCACCTGTCTGTGCTTAAGGCTTAAAGCTTACACTTAAATCAAGACTAAAACACTGTAAAGAAAACAAAAAAATCTCATACAAGAGGAGAAGAATGAAATTTTCTTGCTAACAAATATGCTCCTTTATCTCTGCCTGCATCTCTTTTTTCCCTGAAATAAATTAAATTTTGTTATTAATGTATCGCTGCTCTGTGTATCCTCCTCAAGCCTGTTAATTAGGCTGGGCTCTGGGGGGATTAGAACCGGGAGAGCATTTTAATTTCACACAGAAACATCAGCAGCTGCCATCAAATTAACGCCAGACACTCAGTGAGCTGCTGAAATCCTGCAGCCCAAACCACAAACCACAATTCCTGGCTGAACTTTTAAATCAGGCCTTTGAACCGACTTGAACCTAAAGTTTCAAATCAAACTAAAGGATGCAGCACAATTTACCGTGACCTTCTAACGGTATGTGTCGATTCCAGACCTGGACCACATACCTGAAATGTTACAGAGTACAGCTTGTGACCATTATTCAGGGTTACTTGAGCAGAGACGCCTTTAAAAGTTGCGGGACGTGATGGAGGTTGATGTAACCTGAATGCCACTGTGGCTTCAACTGAAACTCTGTTCTGGTGAGAGAAATTAATGAGGAATTTGTTCCTCTTGCTCCCGATTAGGAATAGTCAGCCGAGTTTATTTATTCAGTCGCTTTCATACACCAGGCAGTCCAGAGCATCATCACTCTGAGGACATGAGAGGAAAGACGGGCTTCAGTTAACACAAATATTTAAGTTTAACTCAAATAGAACCTACATTTTAAATTACACATGGAGAATCAGCATTCAGCTTCTATCATCCACAAATCTGGAACAAACAGAAAACAGCTGAAACACCGAGTTCCTTTAAATGGAGGCTAAAACCCACCAGTTCAGAGCTGCTTCTGAACCATTATTGGTTGAAACTGGTTGGTTGACCGAGGTGCTCTTGCTGCAGTGTGGATGGTTCATACTTGGATTTCAGCCTGAGAGAAAACAGAGTCAGCGCAGTGATTGGAGAACTGGTTCTTATGGGATCCATTTTACTGGTGGTGCTCAGGAATCTGAAGGCACCGTTTTGGATGAGCTGCCACCTGCCTACCTGATTTAAAGAAAAAATTACAAAATTTAAAGACATCTACACATGACAGACCTGGTTACTACAATCTAATTACTAAAAATAAAAGCATGCAGTAGTTTCTCTGTGCCCTGTTTTGACAGGAAACCCTTTATTCACACAGTGTTTTAAGAAGACTGTAAGCTGATTTAGTATGTCTTTGTGTTGGTTAAGCACTGCGGTTTCAAACATGCTCTGTGGTCATTAGTCTGGTTGAGCGCTGATCTCTGTTCTTCTATGTTTTGGACCAAAACCAAAAACTTCTGTCTTACATGTTAGTGGATACTCTGACTCATTCACGAATTTAAATTACAGACAAATCCCTGGTGACTTTAGTTAGACTAGAGTCAGGAGGTGACAGAGATATCAAGCTGTGGCTCTTCTGCATAAATACAGCAGAAGATGTTGCGATATTTTGTAAAGTGAGCTATGGGAAGTTGATAGATGTGAAATAAGAACTGCTCCTTTAGGAACCTCACAATTCACTGTTCTTGTCCTGTGATGCTGTAGGCCTGTTTCTTTTTCGATGGTCCATAAGGATCTTGGTAGAGTGCATGACATTATGTATCCTGTGAAATATCTGGACATTTTAAACAAAATTCTGGTTAACCTTTACCAGTAAACAGAAAATGGACATCAAGTTTGGCTACGTCTGTATATAAATCCCTTTAATGTTCCATTCAAAGATGGCGCCTTCATAAGAAAATGTTACTCAGCGTTTGTTTTAAGCTTCTCATTTTGGCCAAATGTTAAACACTAATGAAGCAAATTAAGCAACCAGTCAGATTGGTAAAAAATCTAATTAAGCTGTGAAAGATCATATGACTGTGCACATGACCTGTCTAAGAAAAAATATTTTTAACTTGATTAAAAATCCTCGAAAAGGTTTAACCTGCAGAAAAAAAGAAAAGTGGATTCAGAATTATAAAAAGAAGCTCATAAAGCGAACCAGAGTTTGATGAAATGAAGTTTCTTCCTTCTACATGCAAAACCGATGAGTTTTCAAAGTGATAAAAAATTCCACCCAGTCAGTCTGGTAACAACCTCATTTCTTAGAAAGCTCTCAGAACAAAGAACCATATTTTTCCACTATTTTAATACAAATAGGTTAAAGATCTTCTCCATGCATGGGGCTTAAATATGCAGTGTAACATGTGAAAAACTGTTATGTCGCAAAAAAGATTCCATATGAGCAACTGCAGGGCAATATGAACTGAAAATGATATTCCCCCAAATGTTTTGGCTTTACTTCTCACTTTTATGCATATCCCAATATTTAAAGTATGTTCCTAATCACTGTATTAATGTTCATCCCTACAGTATAATGCAGTGGCGAAACATGTCTCTGACAGAATATATATCTATTTTATTTATAGAATAAAAACAACAAATCTTTTATTTCACCAGTTTATGTTCCTTTAAACTGGTAAAAAGCTAAAGGTAAGCAGCAGCTTGTAAATGGACTGAACTTTTAT
Source organism: Xiphophorus couchianus (assembly GCF_001444195.1). NCBI lineage: Eukaryota > Metazoa > Chordata > Actinopteri > Cyprinodontiformes > Poeciliidae > Xiphophorus > Xiphophorus couchianus. The sequence goes on from NC_040240.1 coordinate 1,271,879, forward strand.
AGCGCTCTTCCAGTCATTTTGACCACTCAAAGTGCTTTACACTAGAGTCACTAGAGGCACTCACAAACACATGGCAGGAGGAAGCTGGAATCGAACCTACAACCTTCCAATCGCAAGACAACTACTCTACCAAAGAGCCATCCATCATCCTCCTACTACTTCCTGTCTTAGTGTTTTCTGCCAGTTGTCATCAGGTTGTTGATCATGTGACTTTTATGATGCAAAAAAAAAAAGTGTTTCCATTGCAGTTTTGTGAGATACATTAATTTCAATACAGCCAAAGAAAACCACCTCATCTTGGTGCCAAAACTTTTTATCGTAAAACGTGGGTTTTTTCAAAAACACAAGCAAATTTATTTTCATAGCTCCAATTTGAGCAACTTTAAGGTCGATGGGAACGCAGCTATCAAATAGTGAGTACGCTGACAGTTAACTGTATCACCTCGGTGTTATGCAGGCAGTACATGGACAGGTTTTATGTTTTTGTGTGACGGCATCAGGATTCTGGTTTGGGACAAACCGTAGCGCTGGTGGTCTACCCTAAAAACGACAACCAGAGGTGACCTGTAGTGGGTCCCTGTGGCTCCCCTCACCAGGAAGCCACAGAAACCAAACAGCTGACAGGGTTGTGTCTGCGTTTTGCTGCAGTTTTGGCGTTATGCTGTTCATCTGAAGCTGCATTCTGCGGGTTCCAGGTCAGCCTCTGTCTCTCTTTGTGACGGCTGCACCTCTCGGGTCCTGGCTCCCACTCTGTCTGACTCTGAGCAGAAAGTCTGCAGCTGATTATGTGGTTTTCATGTGTAAAAAAGGCTTATGATATTAAGCTCATTCTCACCTCATTTCTGCTGCCTGAATGAGCTCTTTCCTCTCCTTAATGTCCTCTCCTGTTCACCTCAACTCTTTTTGTTAAAGGTCAAAGAACGTTCCCTCGTTCTGTCCTTCCTTCCTCCTAACCCCTCCGGCTCCATCAGCTCCAACTTCACCTCCCATCCTCTTCCTCTCCCTCAGACATGGCCAATAAAGAAGCCGTCATTTTATTCTCCTCCCCCGTCTCTCCCCTGCCTCTCTAATCTGCCCTCATCATGTCAAAGGTCCCAGCACAGTAGTTTTATTACCTCCTCCCACCACTCTTCCTTTCTTTCGTTGACCTTAACTCCTCATGTTAAAGGTCAGCTCTGTGTCGCTCCTGCTTACTGATCACCTCATTTGGAAATGATTCTGATTAATAAGGCGGGCAGCCCTTTTGAAGCGTCTCCTCCGGCCCGGCTGGAAAAGACACATATTGACTCTCTGGGTTTGGTTCCTCTTTTGATGTCTCACTTTAAACTCTCAGACCTCGGAGGCTGTAATTAGAATAGAGCGGGAGGAAGAGGAGGGGGACAGGGTCGGGCCTGTAATCCCAGCTGGAGTCGGCCTCGACACACTTTTACCTAAGATACAGTGGGACTCTGTGTCCTGGAAGAGTCAGCTGATGGGTTTAACACCCACAGCAGAGTTGATTGATGAGTGGAGTGAGGGTGTAGCAGGTGTGGGAGACCTGCTGGATTTTGGTAATGTTTCACTTTCTGTATTATTTGTGCTCATGTTGTCTTAAAGTTTGGAAGTTTACCGTAGTTGAGTATTTAAAGCCATGACGTGTTCATATTAAAGGGGCGGTATTCTGAAACAGCTTTATTTGTAGCTTTATCTTTTCCTGCCTGGACTTCGTCCTCATCCCTGAGCACCACCCGCCTTGAATCTGCTAATAAATATCTGGAGAGAAACCAGCTGACTCAGCACCTTCCTTAATAAAATAACATGTACAAAATTAAACTTAACAACTGCAAACCAGCGTAATAAATAAAACGGAGTGGTTGGACCAATGCCCAGACTTTAGTCCAGCAGGAAACCTGTGAGCTGAGGCTGAACCAGGAAGTGCAGAGGAAGTGTTGTATGTTGTCATCCTGGACGCTGGGTCGGCACCACGCAACACTGATGTGAAATGTTGACATTGTATTGCCTGATCTTTATGAATTTATCATTGGAAGCATGTATTTAACCTTATGGCAAATTCAATGAGACGCTGCTCGTCTGACATCAGTCTGCCTGATATTAGCTGGTTAACAGACTTCTGTTTATGCAAGCTTTACTTTTAAAAGAACATTATCTTAGGAGGAATGTCCAGCATCTGATCATTTCCAGCCCATAATATTCCAAGGCGCCGGCTGTCTTTCTTGTAAACAAGAGAAATGAAAGTGACCAGGTGGAGAGGAGCGAATAGGAAACGGCTCTGCTCCAAACTCCACTCACAGCATTTCATTAGAAGAACTTAAATCCATAAGAGAAGTGAGACAGAAAATGTGAACCCAGTTTTGTAAAACCCTGACATACCAGGAGGCCAGTAAGTTACAGCTGAAACCAGATATTTACATATACTAAAGAAAAAGACACAAACTCATTTTTTTTTCCCCTACTGTGTGAAGTTACATCAAACCAAACATTTCTTGTTTTATGTCAGTTAGAATTACCTAAATTATTTCTATTTGCTCAATGCCAGAAAACCTGGTGAGAACATAAATGTTAATTTTTTAAATTTTGGGGGTAATTTCCCTCAAATTCAACAGTTTTCTCTTTTGACCCAGTACCAGAGCCATCAGGTCACGGTCGGACTGATCTCACCATGGGGCTCATTCACTGAAACTTTCCATCATTCAATGTTAATGTAGGTCAATAAAGGTCAGCTGCAGTACCATAAATAAACCACATCATTCTGAATCTGTTTTCAGCTGCTGCTCCATACTTTCTATCAGACTTTAGTAAATCCAGACCCACTCCTCAGTTCACAAACCTCTACAATCCTACTCCCCACTGTGTCTTTAAATGCACCATCAGAAGTGGTGCAGGAGGCGGCAGTAATGTTGTGGTGTGGGATCAGGAGCTGATGTAAATGCAATCCTCATTATCAGGTGTGTTGACATTTATGTTAATGAATTAGTCAGTTAGCTAGTTAATTAAGCCTTTATTTAAACAGTCAGTCCTGTAGTTATACAGAAGTTGATCTCCTTGCTGCTCAGTGGGAACGCACATTTAAAGCACAAACACACACTCTGTGGAGTGTTGTTCTACGCCCCTAGACCCACGCATGCATTTTTCTGTTATTCACTCAGAATATGAGTGATGGAGCAGAAAAGCTGTCATTTAATTAAAGCGTTATCACTTTAAGCTACTGTGCTGAGGACTGTTATGTCTGACTGCCATGTGTTTCATCTGGGCAGGAGGAGCTGCTGAGGCTGCAGAAGGAGAGAGACGCAGCTCTGGACGACAAACAGAGGCTCCAGGCTCAGATTCAGGCATTACAAGCCGATCACAGGTTAGTGACAAGCAACAAGCACAATTGTTGCCGTTGCTGTCTGGGACCTGGTTGTGAGCCTCAAAGACCATCGGGCAAAACTAGAAACTGTTTTTTTTTTTTTTTTTTTTCAGAAAGTACATCCTCTCCTTTATTTTGATCTAAAACACGTTTCAGATTCTATAAAGCAGCCGATGTCTGAAACGTTCTTCCCTGGACAAATCAGACCAGACAGGACAGCTAGTGGCTGTTTTGGCTCTCCATATTTTTCTAATCAGTTCATTAGTTAATGATTATTTTATACCATATTTAAAAGAAAACAGAAGAACTTGACTTTAGTTTCAGAGCATCTCTCATGTTATTCTGTCATGACACAGTGACAGTTCTAGCAAATAGGTACAAGAAAAATGTTTGTAAAAGTTGCATACTGCAGCTTTAATAACGGTAAAAGTTCCCTGCTGTGCAAAGACTCTTCCCTGATTTCAGATTTTTCTTTGTGTTGCTATCAGAATCACATTTCTGATATCAATGTGATTTTCTGTAGCATTTAAAGAGTCGCCAGTGTAGAAGAAATTTGGATCTTGGTCCGGTCTGACCCAGTTTAAATGTGTTTCACATTCCTTGCACACACCTTAAATATACATTTTCTGGACGTGTTTTTCACAACCAGAAAATGACTCATGACTTTTCTTTAGCTAAAGCAATTTTAAAACTACAGTTGGCAAAGTGCAAACAACATGTATGTTAAGCAGCTGACAGCAGGCTCTGCCTGAGCAGATAGCTTGACTGATTAGCCTGCTGATATCGATTTGTTGTACTTGTGTTATTCTATGAACAGCAGAATTTCAAAAATATTTGCAATTCTCCACAATCAGTATTCCACGTAGAAAAGCCAGATTTTGCTGGGAATCATCACGTTCAGGTTGCTGGGATTTGGCTGGATGTTGTTAGCACTGGATATCTACTATAGGAATAAGGCTTTTTGTTTTAAATAACTGCAGTTATTATGTTATACATTTTGTTTTAGATTGTTGTTCAATGGAAGGCAGAGTTTCAGAAAGAGAAGGAGATTTTAAAGGGACAGAGGCCCAATTTGTGTTGAGTTGCAAAGTAAAATTTCTTTTACGTCATGTTTTATATAAACAACATTTTTATAACAATTGAAGGTCACATTGTTAATTAATTGTACGATAAAATGGCACTATGTGCCTGGAAAATACATCATACTGCCCCTTTAAATAAACTGATTTAACCAAAATAGGTTTTAGTGGTTTTCTTCTTGCTGTTAATCAGAATATTTAATCAATATAAATGTTGAACTATTTATCAACTCTGCAGCCAAGTTACTCATCAAGAGACGTTTCAAGTGTTTTCACAGCTTAAAAAAGAGAATATGTTTTTATTTTTGATCCAAGATGATGTCCAGAGGATTTGCAAACTTTGGGAAATCACTGATAATAACAGTACCAAGTGGAGAATTAGCTCCACCTGCTGTTTACCTCTCCAGTCCACATTAATGACCTTCAGCTACTGTGCTTGAAGACATTTTATCAGGATTCAGAAGAAAGACTTGAATTTTTACTTGGAGTCAGGGAGTGTGTACATGTTCAAACAGAAACCTGTCTGACAGCAACAAACACAAAACAAACACGCAGCTTCAGTGTGTGTTCAGTTAGTTCTGTCTGTTCTCTAAAGCTCTGTTTTGTAAAGAATGACAGATAACTCTTATTTCATCCACTTTGTGCCATAGAAGGAAGTCGGGCAGTCTGATGTTAAAAACATTTTAACATCAAAAATAGAGTAAAATGAGTAAAAAGCCATTTTTGGTCATTTTGATAAAAGCTACTGAAACCAAGCTGGATCTATGGGAAACAAACAACTCATCCTGTTAAATCATAAAATAACTGACTGACTTTGTTTTGGTTTGGTTTCATGAGCCACACCCAGGACTGATCACTACCAGAGCCATAGAGTCAAAACATTCCCTAAACACAACCTGTCTGACAGCTTGAGGTAGGTAAGACGACACACAGGTCATAAACCACACAAGAATCAAACTCATTTCCATCCATCAGTCTGGAGAGAAGAGTTACAAAATCAGAGAACGGCAGCGAGAACAAATGGAGAGACTATGGAACAATGGAGAACATTCCCAGGAGTCGGCAGTCTGCCAGAATGACTTCAAGAACTCAACAATTCATCCAGGAGGTCACAGAATGACCCAGAACACCATCTACAGCTTCACTTTCCTCGGTTCAGGTCAGAGTTCAGGATTCACTAGTAAGAGAGAATCCTGAGGATTCTTCATGATCCTCAAACACGATGTTGGTAGCATAATGCTTCACTTGAAGCATGAATTCTGCTCTGTAACAGAAAATCCCAAAGGAGATTGACCTTGAACTTAAGGTCATCTCTGCACTAGGACAGGTGTCCAACACACACCAACAGAGCCATTTCTGAATAGCTGAACAAAACCTGATTTCGGAGTGACCTAGTCAAAGTTCAGACTTAAATCCAATTGAGATTTTCTTTTGTGACTGTGAACAAGCCAGATATGCTCAAAACGCCTTCAGTGTGGCTGAATTAACTGTTAAATGAAATTCCTACACAGTGATGGAAAACATGTAGCATTGACTCAGGTTGTCTGATATTAAAATGAGTTAAAGGGGCAGTGTCATGTAAAATCGACCTTTTTGAGCTTTACATCATGTTATAATGTTATTCCCTCATCAAAAACATAGCTGCAGTGTTGCCTTCATTCTTTCATGCATGTTTCAGAAATACTTTGATCTCCATGGCAACCATTCAACTGTGCAAAACGCCTGGGTGGACCTAGCTCCGCCTTTGAGATGCAGCTCCTCCTCTGCAGTTTCAAGCATCCCTCCTCCATGACTCCCCCCACTCAGCTCCTTCAGACTAGCCAGCAGCAATTAGCAAACACCTGTTAACTCACAGGAGCTGCTTCTCAGTACAACATTGGTAAAAATGCTGTTAAAGTGTTAATAGAGGAGCCATGTTGTGGTGACTCCCTGGAGGCACGGGAGTTTTTAAAGGTCCAGTTACAAGGTGTTTGATTATGAAATCAAATTTTATTTCTTTTAAGTCATATCTGATATATATAGCCTTTTATAACAAGTGAAAGTAACGTAGTTACTTGATTACATTATAACATGGCATCATCATGTGCCATGGTAAAAAATACTGAGGAAAACCAGAGGAAATCTGTACGGAGGCCGATAGTTTTTCTCAGCTCTGTAAATAATATTCAGTCAAAGTGTCAGAAAGAGACACTTTGACTGGATAGGGGAATGATAAGAAGCACAAAAGTGGTGGTTTTGATTCATCTCGGTCCAAATGCAGCCAGTCGACTGGTGACCGGAGGAATCTGGATAACCTGTAGAATAATAACAGGAGTAAACAGCCGGCAATGAGGACGACAAACAAACAGTAATTAGATAAGACGTTGTGAGGCAGATTTGAACCACAGAGAGGTGTGTTTTGGGCTTTAAGACCAGTTGGAGGATTTCCTGGAGGGGTCCGAGTCCAGTTCTGAGCAAAGCAGCTGCGACAAAGTGAAGCAGAATAAAGATGAGGAGTGAGTCCGTCTATGCTGATGAAAATGTGAGCCTCCATAAATTACTAGGATTGATGCTGGACGCCTGCAGAGACACCTGACGAGGCTGCAGAAAGCAGGCGGAGCAGGAAGACATTTTGTTTTCGCTTTCAGTCTAGATGAAGAAAATAAAAACTCTGCTTTAAAGCAATTTATTTCTCCAGCATGTTAAATTCACCGTTTGGTGTGTAGAGCTAGACTGAATGTAAATCTGACAAAGTTAGATTCAGTTGTTGAACTGTACAGTGTGTATCAAGGTGTGTTTTTTTTCTTTAGTTTTTATTTTATGCATGCCACAATTTCCAGAAATGATTCTGTACAATTGTTGAATACAGCATTTTATTTTCTGTCCACTTGGCAGTTCTGCAACACTTTGTTTTGGTCTGTTACATAAAATCAGACGAAATGTGAAACAGTTCAAGAGAGCACTAAAAGTCAATAAACAGCAAAACCCTGGAATCATTTTAGCCGGATTTTGACTCGAGCAGGCAGTTAATTCAGGCTGTTGTTGAAGATTTAATGAGATGAACATTATTCTAACCAACCGTGACCCGATTCCTCCTCTCCGTCCTCTTTCTCCTCCGTCAGCTCTCAGGATCACGCCCCTCCATCCCAGACGTCACTTCCTGCTGAGTCTTCTGCAGACCAGAAGGACTTGTCCTCCCAGGTCCAGTCTCTGGTCGTGCAGCTTCAGCGGCTGTCCAGGGAGAAGGAGGACACTGCTGCTGAGCTCCAGCGCAGCCGGGTGGCTGAGCAGGAAGCCAGCGAGAGAGTTTGCAGGTCAGTCTTGGATCTGTTCACTGCCTGCTGCTTCCTCGTCCCATCAGGCTGAGACGAAAACGGCCTGACCGCTCTGACCACATCTGCTCTGTTTTCACCTGTTCTGTAGTTTGATTAGTTTCTCTGCAGCTCCAGAAATGGACTCTTTAGTTTCAGGAGTGCATTTCATTAAATGACAGCCTTCTGTTTATTTTGTAATATTCCGGCTGATGTCAGCTAGTTAATATTTTTATAACTCAATTCAGTTCAGTTTTGCTTTTTTCAATCTACAACCCAAAAATTTCGATCATCTCCATTCTGCTCTGTCTTCTCATTAGTGGCAGGTGGCTGCTGGTACTGAGCCAGGTTCTGGTTCTGCAGGAGTTTTTCTCTCCACTGTCGCCACATGCATGCTCAGTATGAGGGATTGCTGCAAAACCAACCAAAGCAGTCGTCTGCTGTCACCACGTCGTCATCCAGGAGGAGTGAAAGCTGTGAAACAAAGACTCAGTGCAATCTGCTGGTTTCCTTGGAAACGTTTTAAACGACCTTGAAAACTAATTGAGCTTTCTGCATTGTTTGATAATAGAGCAGTTATGCTGTTATCAAACTGCAAACAGTGCAGTGCAAACCACACATCAGTTGATATGTATGATTGACTTGAAATGTTTTTTTAAGTGCCTCGAGACGACAAAAATATGAATAAATTCAGCTGAAATTAATTCGAATTATTCATAACACACATCGGCTAAAGGCACTTTACAGACGAGTCGGTTCCATCCGGTCATGCAGACAGATTCCAAGTCAAGTACAAAATTCTAAATCGGTTTTATTTTTCAGACAATGCAGTCAAGTTCAGATTATTATTCAAACTGTCTATAAAGTTTTCTAAGGAAACTCGGCAGATTGCGTGGAGTCAGTGACATAAAGTGATCCATCATACATGCTGCATGTACCAACAGAGAAAAGAGAAAACTGTCCTTTAACCGGAGCAGACCTCCATCAGAACCAGAACCCGGTCCACTGTTGGGCCTCGTCTGCCAGTGGAGCTGGTTCCACACGTATGTTAGAGAACAAACAGCCTCAGACCTTTTGCAGCAAAAGCAAATGATTTGGATCAGCAGTGCTGCCAACGCTGATGGTGTCATCCAGAACATTTTACCAAGAAAAACTGCTGCCTGGAAACGAAGCTGTTAGCATGTCAGGACAACCAGCAGTCTGCAGTCTGGGAGCTCCCTCTGGCCCACAGCATGACAGGAGTTACAGCAACATTTGATTTCCCTTCAGGATGAATCGAATGTGTGTTAAATAAAATCATCCTGAATACATCACACCCTCTGAAACATGGCGGTAGCAGCATCATGCTATGGGGATGCTCGTCTTTGTAGAGACAGATGGGAAGAAGGTTGGAAAGTGATTCTTTTTTTTCTTGATTAAATCTGTAAATATTCTTTATGGTGCAGCATCACCGTCTGACCCGCATGTGACCCAAAGTCCAGCTGAGTGTTTCCACCAGCAGCTGTTAATGGACCGACCTTCTGCTGTCTGTTCCAGGACTCAGAGGGGAGATGTTCACCCATCAGTCGACAGTAATGGGAATGCACCGATTGCACTTGTCTGGCTTGTCACTGATCTTTAAAAAAAAAAAATTAATACTGATACTAAAAAGAAAGTTGCTGAGTTGAATATTGTTAACTGCAAACATGCAGACATTGACCCGGTGGGCAGGTCTGCCAGGGCAGAGTGATGAAGGTCAGTGGCTGATTCTCAGACGTCTGTCGAGCCAGACAAGATCGGCTTCACTTGTATCGGCTGACAGCCCATCAGGAAACTGAGGCCGATTTCTGGGTGCCCGGTGCAGCCCTAGATAATAATGACCTCACAGAACGCCGTTTTCATGTTAACGCTCCTGATCATGGAGGGAGTGTCTGGTGGGAACCAGCTGCTTCCCGTTGATGGAGCAACAGGTTCCCTCAGAGACTCTGGAGGTGTTCAAAGACTGATTAAGTATGTGGGACTAAGGAGATTTGGCTCTGATGGCTCATATCCAGCAGTCTACGGCGCGAATGTCCCTGCAGCCGAGAAAATCAGGAGAGAACTAAGCCTTGCAGGTTTGGATTCAGGAAAAGGGAAAACGCTCCGGTTGAACGTGACTTCTTCTTCTTCTGCTTCTGCTGCTGCTGCTGCTGCTGCTGCTGCTGCTGCTTCTCAGCTCATCAACCTGAAGATGAAAGGATGAGATCGGTGATGAAAACAGCTTAAATCCTCTGTCTGCGTCCCGCGCTGTCCTCCTAGACTCAAACCTGGGGCTTTCTGCAGTAATTTGGCTGCCAGCGGGGGGAGCGGAGTACGGGGGCGGGGGGGAGTGCCTTCCAAGTTTCTGGGCTGTGAAGAGGAATGTTTGCTCTCTGATGGGAAGGACTGAGTCAAATCTGCTGCTTATTACAAATGGGGAGTTTAATTTGAATAGGAAAGGGAGAGAGCCTCGCTGATTGTTAGAAGGTCATCCAAACCTCTCTCTCTCTCTCTCACACACACACACACACACACACACACACACACACACACACACACACACACCGTCACATCAACATCTCTCTGCAGTTAATATTCTCATTGACGGTTGTAAAGTGGACTTTGCCGTCGGCGGTGCATGCTTTGCTGCAGCACTGCATTAACCAGCTGAGACCTTCTCCTGTCCGCTCTCACTCAGGTCTGCAGGGTTCATTGTCCCCTCGGTAACCCTCCTCTTCCTCCTCCTCAGGTTGGAGCGTTTGGTGGAAGTGTTGAGGAAGAAAGTTGGAGCAGGAAGTCTGCGTGCTGTCGTCTGATTCATCAGATCCTTTTAATGTGACCAAACTGATGGTTTGTTTGCTTTTTTTTTCTTTTGTACTGTTGAAGCTTTTCTACTTCTTGTGATTAAAACTTGGTCACATGTGGAAGCAGCAGAAGAAATTAAGCAACATGTTTGTCTTTGTTTTCTTCACTTGTTTTGCATGTGAAAGTGTTCTCAGCTGGAAAACTGAGCACCTTTACTTTTTATCCCGCGTGTTTTTCTCTCCTTGACTGGAGGCAGAAAATGAAATAAATGTGATTATGTCATCAGAACTTGTTTGATGCTCAGAGATGTGAGTTTTTTTACTGCCAGGCCTGTTTGGGTGATTCTAAATAAATTGTATTATACAAAAAAGTATTCATTTATTTCCATAAATAGTTTTAAATGTGAAACTTGTACACACAGGTTGACACATTTCAGCTGTTTGTTGATTCTGTAAAGAGTGAAAAATTAAAGTAAAATCAACTTGTTTTGAGCTTTACATGATACTATGATGTTATTCTCTCATCAGAAACATACCTGGAGTTTTGCTTTGATTATTTCATGCATGCTTGAGAAATCCTTTAGTATCCATAGCAACCATTCAGCTGTGCAAAACACCTGGTTGGACCTAGCTACGCCTTCTAGGACACAGCTCCTCCTCAGCCCTTCCCCTCCTGCAGCATCCCCACTCAGCTCCTTCAGACTAGCCAGCAGCAATTAGCAAACGCCTGGTGGAACTGCAGAGCTCCTGATAGGAGCTACTTCTCAAAGCAATGTTGGTAAAAACATTGTTAAAGGAATAATAGAGGAACCATGTTGCGACAACTTCCTGAAGGCAGAGTTTCAGAAAAAGGAGACATATTTGAAAGATTTTAAGCCGAATGTGCAGCCAGAGTGACACCGATCCACTCTAGCTCAAAGGGGGTGAATATTTATGACATCTCCTATTCTATGTTTCAGATTTTTTATTTGTAATTATTTTTGCAGAAAACACTAATTTCTCCTCATTCTTTTGTCAAAAAAGATACAATTTGCGATCATGATTAATTTGTAAAAGCAATAAAAAAACTGTGACTCATCCAAGGGATTGAATACTTTTCACTTCAACATCAGTGATAATGTTCAGTGTTCTGGTAATGAGGGCACCATGTTTGTTTCTCAGTAGGTTTTGAAGAAAGCGAAAGGTATAAATTAAATAATGCAGCAACATCAACGCTGCTGAAAATAAAATAAAAAAAATAACAGCAGAGACAAAACTGAACTGGATCCAACTAAATGTTCCGATTTAGTCGTTGGAAACGAGAATACAGTCAAAGTGTTTCGATTATCAATAGATATTTAATATGAACCAGAAATACTGAAATCTAATCTAAGTTCTATTGATCTTTTTAAGTCTATTTAGTGCATTCGGTTCCATTTTATCAATACCACAGATGACCTTTAAAACATTCTCGCAGTCGATTGTTTCATCAGTTGCATTATTGAAGCTCTGTAAACTGCAGATGACAGAGGAGAATGAGGAGTTTAATAAGGATCAGAACGCTTCCAGGTTGGCAACACAAGTTAGAAATGAAAACCGAGGAGATAAAGTTGGCTTCAGCTGAGGAACTCCTTTAATGAAGATATCAGGGAGACGGGATTTTCATCAGTTGTGATGTGTGGCTCATAAAAAGGGGGGCGGGCTGCCTCCCGCTACGGGCTGGTTACCATGGCAATAGCAGACCACTTGTTGTCGACTTGGGTGTCCTGCTCTTAATCCTGTGGCCGTTAATCTGCTTGTTCTCAAGAAAGACTCAGTTTGTTGGAGCTCCAGCTTCTGATGCCACCTGGGAGTGTGTGTGTGGGGGTGTGTGTACGTGCGTAAGACATTGATCTGTGTGGTGTGTGTTAACTCTGCAATAACATTCAGACGGCTCTCATGTCAAAACAAAGACCATGAGAACAGATCTCCAGCGTCTCCGTCACCATCAGCCGGTCTCCAGGCAGACATGCTGCGCCGATAAATGGAGTTTATTTCTGTTTATGTGAAGTGAACGTAGAGAAGCCGGTTCCAGAGTATCCACAGATGTGGCAGGTTTCTTTTACCTGAACTCTGCAACACGACGCTAACGTTGCTTCCAGTGAGGACGAGCAGAACCCTCTGGAGATGAAGACGTTACCTCAGAGGTCAGAGGTCAGAGGGAAACTAAAGAGTTCAAGTCTGAACAGCGTCTCCAGTTCTAGCAATGTTAATGGTGGAAGAGATGACAGCATGAAGTCACGATAAACCTCCAACATCACCAACAAGAGTAATTATGGTTGTTAATGTCTCTGTTCGATCTAAAAATACAAAATTTAATAACATATAATGAAGGAACACAATGCACTGCAGCATGAAATAGTTAAGTGACTTTCAAAGTAACTGAATGACTGAGACCTTGCAAATGATTAAAAAACAAGTACTTAGTTTTTATTCAATCACATTGCTGACGATTAATTTAAAGGGACGTATTGTGTGTTTTCCAGGCACATGGTGACATTTTATATCACAATCAAGGAACTACGTAACCTTCTATTGGTATAAAAAATGTTGCATGCATCACACATGACTTAAAAGAATTTGACTTTGCAAATTAGCGCCTTGAAATTAGGCCTCTGTCTCTTTAAGAATGTCCTGCTCTCTCAAACACTAGCCCTTCATAACAATGCTCCTCCATTAAGCCGTTTAGATCCGTTCTAACAGTGTTGGGCTGAGAATCAGATCGCTTGCCGAACAGTCTCTCTTCTCCAGTCCAGCTGATCCTGTGATTCAGTTTGGGCAGTGATGGTCACACTGAACCCGGTTCTGGTTCTGCTGAAGGGCTTTTCCTGTTAAAGGGGAGTTTTCCCTCCCCACTGTCGCTCCATGCCTGCTCAGTGTGAGGGACTGCTGTAAAGTCAACGGCCACGCAAGCAGCTGTCAGCTGTCGCTCCATGTTGGTCCTGAATGATGAACTGAACTCGCTACGTTTGATAACTGAAATCAACTGGAACGTGTGTGTGACTTTCTCTAAAGTGCCTTCAGACAACATCTGCTGTGAATTGGTTCTGTAGAAATGAATTGAACTGTAGACGGTCAGATTATGATTTTACTAAAAGCTTTATTTTTCCTGAATCCTGTTAGTGTTCCACTGCATCACGTCTCTGTCCAGATCTCCTGTTAAATGTCCCTGAGAGAAAAACCAGCAAGAGAGAAATCAGACACGGTTTGATCTTTTCTCCCACTGTAGGTCAGATAAGAACTAGGATTTGATTTTGTGAAATATTTCCTAAATTAATCCATAAAACATGCTGGAAACTAAAGTCTTTAGGTTGTTTTGTTATTAGTTTTTTTTTTTATCTGACATGTTTTAACAGCTTATGTCTTCAGAAAAAGACTTTAGATAAAAAAAACTGTCCATTAACAAAACAATTTAAGGACTATATTGTATATAGAAACAATGAGCTTCATTGGAATATGCTTGACACATCAAATCAAAATCAAAAATCATTCTTCACTTATCACTTTACATGACAAACAGATCCAGATTACACCCAGAGGTCTAGAATCATAACAGAAACACGTCTTTTCCCAGAAATACCTTCCAGTTGAAGTTAATTTAGCACAATGAACTTAAAGACAATATTGCAACATTTTACACTTAAAAAATTAGGTTCCAATACTTTTAGCTTCCTTCACTCTGAAGCCACTTAGAGGGGCAGTATTATGTGTTTTCTAACCACATCATCCCATTTTGTAACACAATAAATGAACTATGTCACCTTCAGTTGTAAAAATGTATATCAAACATGACTTAAAACAATTTGATGTCTTAGCATAACACTTTGAAATTGAGCCTCTGCCTCTTTAAGAAGCTTGTGCTCTGTCTGAAGCTCCGCCTTCAGGAAGTCATCACAACATGGCTCCTCTATTAACTTAGCGTCATTCTGAGAAGTAGCTCCTACAATGAGCTCAGCAGATGTGCAGTTCCAAAGGGTGTTTGCTAATTGCTGCTGGCTAGTCTGAAGGAGCTGAGTGAGGGAGTGACGGGGGGTGAAGGGTGGGGTGAAGGGTGGGGTGAAGGGTGGGGTGGCTGATCTGTGAGGTGGAAACTTGTAAACTGCAGCTCTGAGGAGGAGCTGCGCCTCAAAGGCAGAGAGCTAGAGCCACTCAGCCGTCTTGTACAACTGAGTGGTTGCCATTCAGATGCCACAAAGGATTCATCAAACATTCATGGAAGAATTAAAGCAACACTACAGGCATGATTTTAATGAGGTAATAACATAACATGATGTAAAGCTAAAGAACGTAGCCCTTTTAATGAAATCCGTTGCAACCAAATGTTCTCAGAGGTTACAAAATCAGGTACTTCTGATTCCGTCTTAGTGAAGTATCTCCTCTGTGTGTGGTCCAGTCAAAGCTCAGATCCTCCAGGTTGATCAGGTTGTTGGTGTGTCTCTGTGAGGACGGAGCCTCACAGAGCTGCATCCACACAGCGTCAGCTGACATCTTCAGATTTTTATAGGTGATCAGTGTTGGTGGAACCAAAAGCCAGAGCAGCTCATCAGTGTGAACAGAATCTGCTCATTAGTGCTGAAGGTTTGAAGACAGGTGAGTTTTTATTTGGCCGTTTTAACAGTTTAAATAGATTTAGTTCAACCCCTTCAGTGACTTCTCCTCCATCTGAGCCAGAATGACCAGTGAGTCTCTGCCAATTACACATCCACCCCCTCCGCCTGCGCCACACCCCCACCCAGGACCACCAACCTCCCGGCTGATCCATATTAGCACCTCACAAAGCTCTAATAAACTTCCTCTGAATTATTTTAATGGAAAAGCAGGGGCTCTCTCTCTCCCTCTCTCTTCTCATCTCTCTGATTCTGGAGGGGATTTCTTTGCTCTTTTCGTTGACCGAGCACAATTGTGTTATTGGAGATAATTAATTCCAATCCCCATCAAAAGGCCTTAGTGGCCCTGGGGCCCCTGTTCTTGGCTTTCTAGTGGGGCAATGAAAGGCACGGGGAAGAAAGAGGCTGAAGGCCGCCGTATTGTGGCCGACATTTTCCTCCATAAGGAGCGAGCCGAGAGAAAAGAGGCTGAGGGCTTTGGTGAAGCGACGGTGGGGGCCCGGGGGGCCCGCCGCCGCTGACACTGCCCTCACCGCCGGCGCTGTGTCCAGAGCGGCCCTGGCTTTGGCCCACAGAGAACATATGGCTCGTATTACAACAGCAGGCTGGGTGGCAGAGGATCAGCAGCACAACCTGTTCTCAGATCGGAACCTCAGAAACGGACCCAACCGACCAAGTGTCAGCCTCAGTGCAGCTTTGATCCAGATATCAGGTCCACTTATACAAATGTTGGGATTAAAAACAGCCACAGCTCTGCAGGCCTGTCTCCAGTAACCCAGATAGAAATAAACAAATGAAATTAAAGAACCTGTTTTGGCCCGTATGAGTAATTCCAGATTCTGGGTAAGCAGCATCTGGAGAGGTTCTGGTTCGGTTTGTTGTTCCATCTCAGAGATGGGAATGTTTTCCTGTCGTGGCGGTGTGAAGTGTTGTGACTTTCAGACAGCTCTTCAGGCTTATTGTTCTCTCTGTTCTGCTTCCTCTCACCTGATCCGCTCAGGGACGAACGCAGAAACCAAAACACACACACACACACACGTTGTGTACTCAGGCGGAGGCGCCGTATGCAAACACGATTCGTGCTTTTATTTTAGTGGGAAAGTCGGTATTTACAGAAACCCGTTTAGACAACCTCAAAGCACCCTGAAGATTTCCTGTAAAACATTTCTTAATGTTTGAGAGACGTGACCAACTTAGATTAAGTTTGATAGAATTGTTACAAAAAAAGGAGTTCTTTTTATTTATGCAGTTTTACAATCAAGTTTATAAGTGGATAATAAATCACCATCACAATAAAAACTGAATGCTCGTCAAACTAATAATATACATATTATTAATTTAATATATATTATTATTAACTAAATTCAAAGAAAATGACTAAATCATAAGATTTGGATTTAATGAGTTATAATCTCTTGTCATAGATGAAAAGTAATAGATCTGTAGCTGTAATAAACTGTGATTAAATGAATAGAGTCTGTCTGCTGGACATGAGCTCTCTACCAGAACTAAATTATATTCATATTTTACAAGTGTTGCAACTCAATGTCATCCATAATAATTTACTGTCTCACTATGAATCTGATGTTTACTTTTAGAAATCACGTTTGTGATGCTTCCACGGAAAAAGCGTTAAGAAAATTTTAGGTGGTTCCCTGATTCTTCTTCTTCTTATTATTATGATTATTATTATCTTTAATTTCTTTTTAGATTTTGTGCCAGTAATTCATGCGCCAATTCATATATGAGTCTAAAATTAAAATCAAGTCATTCTAATACAACTCAATCATTCTGACTCCCACTTAAAATAATACACCCAGTTATTATTATTATTATTATTATTATTATTATTATTATTATTATTATTATTATTAATAATAATAATAATAATAATAAGATTTGGATTTAATGAGTTATTATCTCAATAATAATAATAATAATAATAATCCTCTCTGATGACCTCAACATTAGGCCCGCCGTCGTTCGCGCGCTCCCGACGTGTCCGCGTGCGCTTCGAGTTACTTTTGTGTGCGGATAATTAGCGGATAATTCCTGGATCATTAGAGCCCTTTCTGCGGCTCGGCGGTGAAAGTGTGTGAGACAGCCTCGGATCAAAGTGAAATCTGTCGGGATGTGTTCAGGTTCACGGAGCTGCGGCGGAGGTTAAGGCCGACAGCGAGCCGTGAAATCCGGCGAGGCCGCGCGGAGCGAGCCCCTTCCCCGGCTGCTTTCACACGCAGCTGGGACCCTCCGGTCCTGGGAGTCGAGGTGATGCACTGACCTACAGACATTATTAAAAATATATAGGTATAAATAATTAAGTAGATAAATAAGTAAACACAAAGGCAAGTACCTCTCTACAAATTAATAGCTTTTAAAAAATGTTTTTTTCACAATTAACACTTAATTGTTTTGGAGAACGTATCGACATAAATAAATAAATTTAAAACTTATGCATAAAAACTTCAGAACAAACGAATAAACAATGAAAATAATCCCTCTGGAGTCGCGTCCCATCAGGAGCAAAATGTTCACCGTTAGCCTTGTTAGCATAGAGCTGCTCGGACTTTGAACGGCGTCATTTTGGTGATTCATCGGCTCCTCGTTCAGGCTGAGCGGCTCCGCTTGATCCCAAAACTCCACCATCCTCTGCCGGAGGCGGCTGGCCGCTGCTCGGCCCTCCGCTGCTCGGCCCTCCGCTGCTCCTGGAGCTTTATTCACCCTGAAAAATCTGATATTTCGGGACGTGGACAGGCCATTATAAACTACAGCATAAAAAGGAACATTTAGATGGATTTAAGAATTATCCAATATGTGTTCAAATTTTAATCTGCTGTATTAACTTGTGAAAGCCTTTAACATTTTAACATTTTACCACCATTAAATTATTTTGGTGAGAAAAACTGTTTAGATGCTGGTAACGTAGTTCATATCCTCATCTGCTGTGCGGTTTGCGCTAATAGGGCTGGTATGGTTTTTATTTTCTTATATTATTATGAACTCCTGTAAATTAAAGAAATGTGAAAGTTTCTTTGTTAAAGCAAAACTTTATGATTTGATCTAGTTTCTAGTTTTCTAACATGGCTCTCATAACCCCGTTGCTCGCTAAACTTTTCTATTGCTTATTATCATGTGAAGTCAGTGGAGGTGACCGGATGTGTTATGCAGAAAAAAACAAAACAAAAATAAAGTGGGTTTTTTTAGGAGGGGGTTCAGGACAACCTAATCCTGGATCATTTTATCTAAACTGATTAAAACAAAAATTAGTATAAAAATTAGTATTTTGAATTTTTCTCAAAAATGTCAATATATGTCAATATATATATATATTCTCGTGTCTATCATCCAGAGAAGGCGGGGCTCGTCGTCCGGGTAGCGACAACATGGAGGTTGAACCCAAACTTGCTTACAAGCAGAGGCATCTGCTGCACATCTTTCTTTTTCTTTTTTTTCCTTGTTGTCAAGGAAACGGTTTTTACACGCCATCGTTAAAATAGATTTAAATGTTTTTTAAAATCAAAATTCAGCTCCTTTTTTCCTTTTGTTTCTTCTTAACATGAAGAACAAAACATGGGAGCAGAAATGATCCCATCATAAGTTGGACTTTCTCTCATTTGGCTCAGTAAGTTCGTTTTAAACGCTTGAACTCATTTTTTGAAGCATCTATTAGCTGTTAAAACATTTAAATTCAAATTTGTTACAGACCCTGAAACTTCTGATCATTGCACAGAATAATTTACAACAAGGTAAAAATATCAAATCAAGTGTTTAAAATACAAATCACTATCTATTTCTACAGTCCTTATTGGCTTGAAAAAACAAATATATATATATATATATATATATATATATATATATTTTTTTTTTTTTTTTTTTTTGCTGAAACCTCTATGTTAACCCAAAGTCAAATGAGTCAACCTGAAGTTTCATGGAATTAGATTCTATATTTCAATTCAATTTTTGCACAGTCAAATAACAACAGATATTATTTGAAGGAACTTTTCATATGGAGTTTCCCAGAATTCCATTTGGTCCAAATTCGGTGAACACCGTTTTCATTTTGTTGTCCGTATGACGGCGGGCTGAGGCCGAATGTCTTATTATAACGTCCTCTGTGTTCAAATGAAATGATGTTTAACATCTTTTTACAATGATGTAATTTGGCACTGTCCAAATAAAAACCAATTTATTTTGACTTATAAAATAATATTTAAGCACAGAATTATTGTCGGCCCTCTAGGGGGTCATGGAGGGCCGGATTTGGCCCACAAGCCTTGAGTTTGACACGTGGCTCAGATGAATTCTAGCCAAGCGAAAACAACCATGTCACACATTTAGTTCATCATGCGAGGATAGACAGAAACTAGATATGAACAGAAGCTATTTTAATGGGAAGAAATTTGGCCCTCAGAACTGAACTCAACTGAATTAAAATAGATTTATCAACCGATCAGTTTGGACATAAAACCAGAGGAAAGCTCTTCTATGAAGTTCTAATTAAAGTAACTCAAAGTTTCTAGGTATTAAACCAGCCTTCCAACTGATCAGCCTTACCTGACCAAACAAAATGATTTGCACATTCAAACTGACCGTTAGCAATCATCAGCCAAAAAGCAAATATTTCTTGTATTCGTCGGTTTTATTTGAAAATGACAGAATAAGTTAAGAACATGCATGCAGAATCAAAACCAACAAAGACCAAAAACACAACAAGGAGGCGCAGCAAGAAGGGAGGGCAGGGTGATAAAACAGGGCTTCTCTTCCAGAAAGAAAAAAAAAATCCAAACGAAGAAGAGGACAGAACTCGCTCCGTTCATACGGATGGGAATGATGAGGTGGCCTGGAACAGGAAGTGATTGCGTCGAGTCGTCAAACATCGATTCAGGATCAGAGTGATCATAACGTGGCTCCCTAACCAGCCTGCAGACGAGCAGACCGTGCAGTGCTGCGTGGTGAGCCTCCAGGGTCAGAGGTCACACCAGAACACCTGAACGTGCAACACCATGTAGCAAACGCCGGTTTGTGTGGGCGAGTGTGTGTGTGTGTGTGTGTGTGTGTGTGTGTGTGTGTTAAGCAGTGTGTTGTTCTGACATTGCAGCTGGGAGGATTTTTTTTCTGCTGGTGAGACAGTTGGAGCGCTGCCACGGTTCTGCTGGCTCTGCTGCGGCGTGCGCTGATACAGGGCTGTGGGATTAGTCTCTGTTTTGGGTCAGAGACAGAAAAAAAAAAACGAAACTTTTTTCAAATGAAAGCAAAGTCTTTGCTTCTGTATGGATGCCATGGGAATGAACGCATGAGGTCCACTTGAACTATGAGTACTGCTGTCGTTTACTCGCTTAAATAATACTAATTTACAAAAAAATATGCAATATCATTTCATCTATTTTACACGTGTCTCTGGTCTAACTAAATGATGACTTTCATTCTCTAAGGGAAGACATTTACGAAGTATGTGAATACTCTGCATAAACTCTTCAGACCCACTTTTTCCACTGATGGAGCTTCATGAGTGATTTGATGAACAGAAATCTAATTGTTTTTTGATTCTTTCTGATAATCAAGTTGGAGTTCTGGTCAGGCGGAACACAAATGAGACATTTTTCATGTTGTGTGACTGAACTGCTTTGGTTCATCTTAACGAGATCAGTTCATGTTCAACTACAGAGAGAGAGAGAGAGAGAGAAAGAGCTTATTATTGATCGGCCATCCTCATCATTTATATAGATCCCTCCCCCGAGCCCCCTCCGTCTTTTATTTTACACAAATCGACCCCTTAAATAAAACACCATTCATGTGTCCAGACTGAGGGCCGCGACCTCTCAAGAGGTCACCAGAGATCCAAAGGAGGTCGTGGGAGAAATAAATCCTCATCATGCTCTACAGAGAAATATGGTTTCTGATCTTGGTTCTCGATCCGTTCTGTAAACATCGGCATAACAGGCACATTATCATATCCAGGTGACCTCTGACCTCAGACTGGTTGAACACAACCGGGACAGAATGTGGATAATTTGGCGCGTTCTGGACCGGCAGAACTGAAGGCTTGGAGGTTTTAGTTTAACTTGCTTTTCAGCCTCTCTCATCGGCTTCCGCCTTAGCAACGCACTAATTCTTAAAAAATGAGTTCTTTAGGTTTGGATGGTTACGCAGCGGATGCCACTGAGCACAACCAACATCTGTGTGTGAAGCTGCAGTGATGCAGTGAAAATGAACATAATATTTCTGGGATTTTGTCAACATTTTGTGACAACAGGTGTAACTCTGTCTGACCAGTCTGCATTGGTTATATGGTACTATCAACAATAAACCAAAATAAAGAGATGCCACTCTGTATCATCATGTTGTCCAGGAAGAAATTCATGATACCTGTCAGTCTTACACCAACACTTGAATTAAGGAGCAAGGAAGACATCTGATAATCTATTTCAGAAGTTCTGCTAAATTTGACTGTTTAACAAAAGAAAAAAAAATCTTTTTAATTTATCAAAAGATGGTTTACCTATTTGAATGATTCTACAGTGAGGGGAATGATGGTGCCTCAACCAGATCGAACATTCCAATGCTGATTTCGTCTTGTGCCCCTTAAATGTCACTCCAGAAACAAATACATGCAAGTCTATGGATCCCTGAGGACACCGGTGTCCTCATGGCAGGTAAGGGCTTAACCAATCCAGAGGTTATGTTTTGAAAAAACAACATGCCCCAAACCAGACTAAAGCATTTCAAGCAACAACAACTTCACTACAGATCAAAATGTTTGGAATTATGTGACTGAAACGATCCATCAGTGCTATAGTCCAAATTCCGCAACAGCAACATTCCTCCAGATCCTGAGCTCACAGATCTTGGACTGTTTTGGAGGCATAAATGTGACCAATGAGATCCTGCATTGATGTTTTTAGACCTGAAGGTATCTTAAAAGCATGAAAGAAGACCACAGACCCGGGGTCAGTTTTAATTTGCTGAGGATTCAAATGTCAATGTCAAGGTTTGGTCACAGTGCGGGGAGTTCTCTTGAGCTTACAGGTCAGTATCAACACTATCAGACAGGAAGTCCAGGACAGCTGCATGCAGAAGGTCCAAGTCCAGACAGGAAGTGTGCGCCATGCA
Organism: Xiphophorus couchianus; assembly: GCF_001444195.1. Lineage (NCBI taxonomy): Eukaryota > Metazoa > Chordata > Actinopteri > Cyprinodontiformes > Poeciliidae > Xiphophorus > Xiphophorus couchianus. The sequence goes on from NC_040240.1 coordinate 1,294,133, forward strand.
GCAGCTATGATGAGCTGTTCAGGAGCGGTCTGGGGTACATGCCCTGGTAGTAGGAGGCCTCAAGAGGCTCCATGGTCCTCCCCCCAAGACCGGACGCCCCCCCACCATTGTAAGAAGAGTACTGCAGAGCCTCATAGGCCTTCAGGTCCAGTTTGTGCTGCTGCTCCGAAGACGACATTAAGTTGTTGATGGAAAACGGGTGGTTGAAAGAGTAGTGGGGGTCTCCTTTTATATGCAGAGGAGTTTCATGGGCCATGGAGTGGGGAGGAAGTGACAGGGAAGACAATAACTGAGAGCTGGATACCTTCAGGTCGGACACCCCGCCAACACCTCCCCTCAGATCCAGGCCGGCGGGGGAACCCGTCTGGCTAGAGGAGGCCACAGATGAGTCCAGAAGTCCGACGGGTTTGGCAGAATCTCCGGCAGGAGAGGTACAACGGCCGCCCCCTGCTCCCATATGCTCCTTCCTCCCGTCTGGTTTCCCCGGAGTCTTCTTCTCGCACTTAAATCTCTTTTGACGTCGCAAGTAACAGCCGTTCTCAAACATGTTGCCTGAGTCTGGGTGCAGGGTCCAGTACGAACCTTTCCCCGGTTTGTCGGGCGAACGGGAAACCTTGACGAAGCAGTCATTGAAGGACAGCGAGTGGCGGATGGAGTTCTGCCAGCGTTGCTGGTTTTGCCGATAGTAGGGGAACAGGTCCATGATCCACTGGTAGATCTCACTGAGAGTCAGCATTTTACTTGGCGCCTGCTGGATCGCCATAGTGATGAGTGAGATGTAGGAGTAGGGGGGTTTTGCGTGAGGGTAGCTCCGTCTGAACGTTTTGTTGTCACGGCTTCGGTTCAGTCCACCACTGCCGTACGCCATGCCGGAGCCCATGTTGGGACTCATGCTTCCATACGGGTTCAGACCCAAGGAGGCCTGCTGGGCCGACACCGAGTTCATACTGGACGGGCTCAGAGGCCCACCCATGGAAGCCACACCCCCACCTAAGCTTGACATAGGCGCTGGAGCAGAGCCCCCCATCCCTCCTACGGGGGACGGACTGAGACCGGTACCGCTGTACGACATGTTGAAGGAGCCCGACGTGGTGCCACCGCTCGACATGTAGCCAGACATGGACGCCATTCCGAGACCAGAACCCATCCCAGTGCCTGCCATCGGAGAGTACACCTGCAGGGAGGACAGAGGACGAGTCAACTTTCATTTGAAGATGGAGTGAACATTAGTGGTAGACTCAAGAATCAGTCAGGATGATTTACAGTCAGGTTCAACTAAAATAAGCATCAATGCTGAAATGCCATCACTTGTTTTAAAAACTGTATCATAACCTGCTCTCTGGTCGGAGCCATTGGAAGCAAAACATTCTGGGCCAGCATGAGTTTGGTCAAAAGAACTAGGGTCATTAAACCAGGACCATGTGGACCAGATCAAATCTTTCCATTTCAACATTTCCTACGACCCACCACTTACTCCCCACACACCGAGGGTCCACAGACATCCTATTATGACTATTTCAGGTTGGCCAGACCTTGTCTTTATGTAGCCTAAAAATATATAGGACCCTTTCTGGGCCCAAAGGTCCCGTCCACATTCAGCCTGGACAAAGATGAAGACACAGGCTTGGTTAGCCCAAAACTTTAACCCCAATGTAACATCAGAAAACATCTTTATGTGAATGTCTTTTCACCTCAAACCTTTCAACCACATTTCCCCTTTGTTAACGCAGAAGGCAGTGTTTATCTCTCTTTTTGTCTAAACTCAATAAAAAAAAAAATTCATTTAAGGAATCAACACCACCTGATTGCTCCCTTAGCGCAATCAAAGTGATGAGAACTCATCAACATCTCACACACACATCGCTGAAGTTATAATCCAAACACATGCATGTTCAGTTAAGTGGACAGTCTAGTTTGTCCTTGTATAATGTCCAGTGTGTCTCTGTGTGCCCCATCTCTGGCCTGGTGTGTGTATCTGCCCCCCTCCCCCCCCCACCCCAAACCCTCTGGATAAAGGTGTAAAAAGAAAAGTGAATGACACAGGAAGTGTATAAGACTGCTGATATCTAATCTCTGAAAAGAAACTCATGTGGATAATAGCAGAAATATTCACGTTTAGGAGCATTTTCATTTTCCTTAAGATTTTAACCTGATGAAGTATGACTCTGTTATATTTTTCATTATTTTCTTGTTTCTTGTTTGTTTACATAATACATTATTTGTTCATTTAAGTGAGGAAATATTAAATCGTGTACATGTACAAAAACCTTGCATGATAAAACACATTTCTCTGATACTGAGCTTTTGAAATATCGTTGCTTAAATATTTTTAATGCTGTTAAATAAAATCTGTAATTGATAAACAGTTATTCGTGGTTTGAGGTCGGTGTGTGCGTGTGTGTGTGTGTGTGTGTGTGTGTGTGTGTGTGTGTGTGTGTGTGTGTGTGAGCAGCGTGTGTCTGAGGGTTTGAAGTCATTTTCTGACCTGAGTGAATTAATGAATTTGAAGCAAAAATTCCGTTTTGATCATTAGAAATAATGATCAAATCCACGTGCAATGATTAATAATTAATCAATAGCAAATCCCGGATTAGTTTTTTTTTTTCTTCCATATTTAGGATTTCAGTTATTATACGTGTAGATTAGAAAATAATTTATGACAATAAGCTTTTAAATTGTCTTCTAACTTACACTCAGAATAAATAAAAGACATGTAATTATTACACAATTTACTCAAAGAATAATAATGAAAAAGAAAGCCCCAATCATCAATATTATTTTACTTTCACGTAGTTGATTATTTTTATTTGAATGTTTTGGAATAAATAAAACCAGGCCCGTTTTGCACGCGGTTCTTGCTTTGTTTCTTTTTATATTCTTCAAATATTCCGGGTTTTTTTTTTCTCTGCTTTATCCAAATCTGAACCCCGCTTTTATTAACTTCAATGATTTGTAATTACTTTATGAATCTTAAAAAACAGATTCAATCTGCTTCAGGATTATTTTTTTTTTTTAACAGAAAAACAAAATGAAATAAAAGCTGCGGGTATTTTTTTTTTTTTTTTTTTGGCTCCTCTGGATTAATCCCGGGAGGATGCGGAGCGGCTGACCCGGCTCCAGCGCCGTTAAAGCGGGCTGAGAGTGACCGACCTCCTCGCTGTAGTATCCGCTCCAGTCCGGAGCTTCGTGGCCTTCCATCTTCACCGTGCCCAGCATGACGGCAGCCCGCAGCCGGAACACGGACCCTGCTGCTCCCGCTCCGGGTGAACCTGTCCCGCTCCCTGAGTGTGAGCCTCCCGGTCCGGATAGAAGCGCCGAGTCGAGTCAAGCGGAGCGGAGCGGAGAGAGGAGTAAAGAAGAGCAGGAGGAGGAAGAGGGAGGAGGTGATGGTGACCTGCGGACTGCTGTGATCCTCCTTCTCCTATAGGTTCAGCCTTCATCACCTCCCTCCTCTCACAACTTCTCATTTCTTCATTCGTTGAATTCACACAGAGAGAGAAAAACTGAGCTGCTGCTCCGTTTCTGCAGCAGAGAATCACTTTTCCAGCCACAAAGACCCGAGACTCATCAGGAGATGACAGAGAGAAAAAGATCTTGTTTTAAAATAAACCTGGTGATATTCTTTAGAATATTTCAAATTCAGAAGGTTTACATCACTTCAAACGAAGAGAAAATTCTGACTGATACATTTAGAGTCCAATTTAGAAAGAGCCCAGAATTATTATTATTATTATTATTATTATTATTATTATTATTACTATTATTATTATTATTATTATTATTATTACTATTACTATTATTATTATTATTATTATTATTATTATTGCTAAATAAAACTGTTGTTTGATATATTTCAAATTTTCAAAATGTTCCAAGGTCAATCATGATCAGAGGTCATTTTTGTTGGATTTGCTAAAATTCTTAATGCTCTCCTGTTTGCAGGTTGTCTGGGGCCCTAAGCTGAGTTTCATTTGGGGCCCATTCTCTGTGAGTCCCTGACATTTTGTTTGTGGTTCATCCTCTCTTTTTCTTTCTTTCTACTTTTGTTTTTATTTTGCTTTCAAAAGCAGTTGTAGATCTGGTTTGATAATCACTGGCCAATCTATTCACAGAGCTCTACACATCTCTACCATCTCTGACAGAAGCAGCAGTGTAACTGAAATCAGCTTTAGATTGTGACTTTATGATCATTTCCATGTGGCTCTGTGGTAGAAGTTGTATGTCTGTCCTGTATGCATGTGGCCCTTAGCAGTAGCATGGTGTGCTTAAGCCTTGGGCCGGCTCGCTGCGTCATCACTTTTGACTGATACCTGACCTGAAAATATCCAGTCCAATAAATATCAAGATTTCATGTGATTTAAAAAAAAAATCTCAGATTCACAGTCAGTTTAAAAAAGTCACTAAGTTCAAAAATTAAGAGAAAAAAAAAGTTGATTTAAAAGTTTAATTCTTGATAAAACAGAAATCACTGTAAATAATAATGTTTACATTTATTCATGAGTTTAAAATGAAACAGCAACTTCACTTCAAACAGTTTGAAGGAACCAATAAGCTGCTGCTCAGGGGCCCATGCAGCGGGCCCCCAACGGGACTTGGGCTCTAGCGCTCAGCACAGATCTTAAAAGTTCCCATTCGAAGTAAAACTCACCAAAAATTGTTCCAATATTTCCTGAATTCTCAATAATTTATAGCTAAAATGTTCAGTTGAAATTTTATTGACGACGGAACCCAACTGGCAAATTTACATGTGGCATCATTTTAACAGCTACCATGTTATTAATAATTGTCGTGGGGTCACATTTCACCTTCAGTGTCTCCAAAGCTGATCTAATAAAACATTTGTCAGTTTTTCATGATTGAAGGGGAAAAACAACAAATCAACAAAGACGTTCTTCGTGACATCATGTCGATTTCATAGAGAAACAAAATCAACGTTCATCCAAAGAAACCAAACTGAAGTGACTGATTATCTCTCCTCAGCAAAATTGAAGAAATTTACTGTTAACATGTAAATATGTGCAACAAAATCAAATATTGTTGATCAGAATGAGACGTCAGGTACGGCCTTCGCCGCCGGTCAACCGGAGAAACTCGGTTGAAACTCGGTTGAAACTCGGTTGAAACTTGGTTGAAACTCGGTTGAAACTCGGTTGAAACTCTCTCCTCTCTCCTCGTCCTTCACACTGATGATCTCAGGTTCCTCAGCTGCCTGAGAGAGACTGAAGGAAAGCAGCTGGAAAACCAAAAATCTCTACAAAGTAGGTTTTTTAGTTAGAAGTAAGAAAAAAGTAGAGCTGGAACGTTGATGATGAAGATTATTTTTTACTGTTATTATTGCTGACAGACTTTTTATTTTATTACTCCCCACCCCTGGTGTCTGTTGGTGCTCTGGGGTTTTTTTCCAATGCGGTGGTTTAAAAAGCTCCTGATGGTGAAGTAACAGAGTAGAACAGCCACTCACTGTTCACCATTATCTCACTGGATTAACTGGATGAGCTGGAGGCTTAAAGGACACTCTCACCAAAACACCGAGGGGAGGAAGAAGAGGAGGAAGAGAGGAGAACAAAGGCTGCATGAGAGAAGTTTATTTCTGGCTGTTTGTCCATCAGACCCTCGGCCCACCGGGCCTTCAGGACAGAGCAGAGGAGACCCTGATCGTCCTGGAGGTTGCCATGGGTTACCCAATGGAAGATTTGTCCTTTTTTGATCAATCAAGTTTATTTGCGGAGCACATTTTAGAAACACGGCAGTTCAAAGTGCTTTACATCATGAAAACATGAAAACAAAAACCCATCATGATCTCATCATAGTGAGAATCTGTTACATTTGATCAAAATCATCAACACACATCAAATATTTAGTCTGGGTTCAAAGGAACTCAGTGTTTCGGCTGTTTTGCAGTTTTCTAGAAGTTTTTTCCAGATTTGTGGTGCATAGAAGCTGAATGCTGCAGAACCATGTCTGGTTCTGGTTCTGGATGCAGAGCTTGAACGACATTGAATGATTTGTGTCAGATTAAATCTCATTCTGTCCTTCAAACACTAATGAAGGTGTTACTAAAACCTTGGCACCAGGCTGACCCGGAAGCAGTGACGACATGGCGGAGGAGGAGGAGGAGGAGGAAGATCCTGCTGGTCATTGAGGATTCAGTGGAACTCGTTGGGGGGTTTCGGTGTGACTCACAGGAGTGTAAATTCTGCGTCCTGTCAGATGAAAAGCTCCTCACTGGTAATTATGTTGTAACTGTAGAGACTGACTCACCTGGCCGTCTCTCCCAGACTGACAGGCTCCACAGCCTGGCAGCGCCCCGCGCTCTGGGAGCACAGCACAGCCTCCAGTGAGGGAAACAGTTTTTTTAAATTTAAGTTTGGTCCCTCAGTGGTGAACAAAAGTCACCATAAAGTGTGTTCTTGATTTACTCATAAATGATAAAACATAACCAGTCTTAATTGCATCGATGGGACCCTTTTTTATGCTCCATGTGCTGATTGGATGTTGGCAATAACTGTCAGAACATAGCTCTGCAGTGTGTGGGCAGGGGTGTGTGTGTGTGTGTGTGTGTGTGTGTGTGTGTGTGTGTGTGTGTGTGTGTGTGTGTGTGTGTGTGTGTGTGTGTGTGTGCGTGTGTGTGTGTGTGTGTGTGTGTGGGTGTGGGCGTGTGTGTGTGTGTAAGTGTTCTGGTTAGGTCAAAGGTTGTGCTGTGTGTGTGGCAGCTGCTCACCTCCAGGTGACCTGTACCTGTTTCAGAATCAACAAAGTTGAGTGTGTGTCACAGCCTGTTATTACAGTCATGTTGAAGGCTTTGTTTCTCTGCTGAACTCTTCACCTCTGCCTTATCCATACCAGTCACACACACACACACACACACGCACACACACAAATGAAACTGTACAGTGTTATTCTATTTTTTAAAATTATTTTTAGAATAGCACAGATTGTCAGTGAGTTTTCTGTCCAAGTCAACCCAAAGCTTCGCTCTAACCACAATCCTGCACGTCACGTTCTGAGACAATAAAACCAAGACTCAGTCTTTAAAGGGGCAGTACGCGTTTTCAAGGCACACAGTGCCTTTTTTATAGAATAATCAAAGAACTGCATTACCTTCAGTTGTTAGGAAAATGCTGTCTATATCAAATATGAAACAAATTGTGATGTCATAATTAACGGCTTGAAAAACCCTTTAAAAAGCCCTGCCCTTTCTGAAACTCCTCTATTAACTCTTTATCAATGGTTTTACCAGCGTTGCTCTGAGAAGTAGCTCCTATAGTGAGCTCAGCTGATGCGTTTGCTAATTGATGCTGGCTAGTCTGAAGGAGCTGAGTGGGAAAGTCAGCTGTGAGGCGGAAGCTCAGAAACGTGGAAACTGCTGTGTCCTCGAAGGCGGAGCTAGGTCCACCCAGCCGTTTTGCATGAATCGTTGCCATGGAGATTAAAGGATTTCTCAAACATGCATGAAAGAATCAGGTATGGTTTTGATGAGGGAATAACATGATGTTAGTTCCAAAGAGTCGATTTTACATTATGCTACTGCCCCTTTAAAATTAAGAATCCAGTTTCATTGTATTTCTAAGACGAAAAGTTCTCCTGTTGAAATGATGTGTTGTTGCTTTTTCAATAAAGTTTTGGAAATCAAACCTTGTTTAAAATGCGCCTGTTTAAAACATATACAAACATTAGTTTTCAGCAGAATGTCGCCATGTTTTTCTTCAACACCATGCTGCTGCTGAACATCCTCCATGCATGGATAGTGACCAATAAAACGCTGCAGAGCCCTCAAAAACACAAACATTCCATCACAAAAAAATGTAATCGCTTCTTTTAGTTACATTTTTTTGTTGTTGTTGTTGTTGGTTTTTTTTACACTCTTTTTCTTTTCTTTTTTCCCCAGTCGTTATCAACGACAGCCTACAGAGGTAATCCCTGTTCCACTGATTTCATTTAGCAGTGCCTCCTCCTGCTCTGCTGCTCCATATGATCACATTGTGCAGCTCAGCAGGAGGAGCAGAGCTTACAGCCTGGTGAGACGCTGGCACCTCCTCTCAATTCTGTCCTCAGGATTACAAGACACAGAGAGGCGTAATATTTCCACCCTTTACATGTTTTATTAGTTTTGCGATTCGCCTGTTAAAGTGTCATATAAGTTCAGTGCATTCATTACAGTGGAGCAGTACTACTGCTGCTACTAACTCAGAAGGTCAGGAGGTCAGGGGAGTCATTGATTATTCATAAAATCAAGAAAATTACGAGCCACCCTGACCATCCTCTTCGTGAGACCGTCTTGGGAAAACAGAGCATCTTCAGTCAGAGGCTTCTTCAGATTCACTGCAACACAGACTGCTACAAGAGATCTTTCCTGCCATAAGCCACCAGTATCTACAATAACTCTTTGAAGAATTAGAGTTAATATGAGTTACAACAACATTTCATTGTCTTTGGGAGCCATAAAGGATTTCTGAATGTGAGCCTGAACTCACCATCCTGATGACTGGCAGCCTGAGGGATTCTGGGAGCTTTTTCCAACAGGAACATGGGGTAGAAAACATAGGAAGATGATGGAACTATTTACTCAAGGCTTCCTGGGAAAAATATTTTCACTCTGATCAGGTGTCACATTCACATTTAATTCATTTTGTTGATTTACATATCCAGCTGCTTATTTTAAGCAAAGTGCTTCCTTCTCCAGCACTTTTTTATGTCTCTGGCACTGAAGAGATTTTTCTGTCATCCTAACACTGTTATCCATAGTTAGTTAGTTAGTTGGTTAGTTGGATGGTTAGTTAGTTTAGGATCTTTCATTACATTACTAAAACAAGTTTTAGAAATCAAAACAAATGACATGGTCTGTGATGAAGTGCGGTGGTGAAAGCGGTGAGGGAGACGCAGCAGACCCAGATGAGATGAATGATGGAAGTTTAATGATGACAATATACTTAAATAAGTCCAAAAGTCCACAAAACCTGGCAGCACAGTAGAGCAGAAGGCTAGGGCTCAACACTGGTAGCAACAGGCTACACGCATGGACCAGACACATTGACAAGGACCCGACCACACACAGAGACACAGGTGAGACTAAATACACAGGAGGCAATCAGGGAACGAGAAACACCTGGGAGCAATCAAGGGGAAGACAGGACAACACGGAGACTCAGAGACACAGGAAACTCAAAATAAACACACAGAAAAACACGGAACATGACAATGTCAAAAGCACAAACTTACGGGAGACTCCCTTGTTCTGCTGGGGGACTTCAAATCTCGCGTGGGCAATGACAGTGAGACCTGGAGGGCCGTGGTTGGGAGGAACGGCCCCCCCGATCTGAACTCGAGTGGTGTTCTGTTGCTGGACTTCTGTGTTTGTCACGGATTGTCCATGGGAGGAGTTTGGAGAGGCCATGGAGAAAGACTTCCGTACGGCTTCGAGGCGGTTCTGGTCCACCATCCGGAGTCTCAGGAGGGGGAAGCAGTACAGCACCAACACTGTTTATAGTGGGGATGGTGTGCTGCTGACCTCAACTCAGGACGTTGTGGGCTGGTGGGCAGAATACTTTGAAAACCTCCTCAATCCGACCAACATGCCTTCCATTGAGGAAGCTGAGCCTGGGGAGTCTGGGTTGGGCTCTCCAATCTCTGGGGACGAGGTCGCCGAGGTGGTTGAGAAGCTCCTCGGTGGCAAGGCCCCGGGGGTGGATGAGATCCGCCCGGAGTTCCTTAAGGCTCTGGATGTTGTAGGGTTGTGTTGGCTGACGTGACTCTGCAATATCGCATGGACATCGGGGGCAGTTCCCCTAGATTAGCAGACTGGGGTGGTGGTCCCCCTGTTCAAAAAGGGGGACCGGAGGGTGTGCTCCAATTATAGGGGGGTCACACTCTTAAGCCTCCCTGGCAAGGTCTATCCAGGGTTCCTGGAGAGGAGGGTCCATCAGATAGTTGAACCTCGGATTCAGGAAGAGCAGTGTGGTTTTGTCCTGGTTGTGGAACACTGGACCAGCTCTACACCCTCGGCAGAGTCCTGGAGGGTGCATTGGAGTTTGCCCAACCAGTCTACATGTGTTTTGTGGACTTGGAGAAAGTGTTCGACCGTGTCCCTCGAGGAGCCCTGTGGGGGGTCCTCTGGGAGTATGGGGTACCGGGCCCTTTGATACGGGCTGTCAGGTCCCTGTATGACCGGTGTCAGAGTCTGGTCCGCATTGCCGGAAGTAAGTTGCTCATTTCCTTTGAGAGTTGGACTCCGCTAGGGCTGCCCTTTGTCACCGATTCTGTTCATTACTTTTATGGATAGAATTTCTAGGCGCAGCCAAGGTGTTGAGGGGATCTGTTTTGGTGGCCTTAGGATCTCATCTCTGCTTTTTGCGGACGATGTGGTCCTTTTGGCTTCATCAGGTCATGATCTGCAGCTCTCGCTGGATCGGTTCGCAGCCGAGCGTGAAACGGCTGGGATGAGGATCAGTGCCTCCAAATCCGAGGCCATGGTCTGGAGCCGGAAAAGGGTAGAGTGCCTTCTCCAGGCCGGGGGGGTGTCCTGCCCCAAGTGGAGGAGTTTAAGTATCTCGGGATCTTGTTCACGAATGGGGGAAGAAGGAAGCGGGAGATCGACAGGCGGATTGGAGCAGTGTCTGCAGTGAAGTGGGTGATGTACTGGTCCGTCGTGGTGAAGCTGAACCAAAAAGTGAAGCTCTCGATTTACAGGTCGATCTACGTTCCCACCCTCATCTATGGTCATGAACTTTGGGTCATAACCGAAAGAACGAGATCGCAGATACAAGCCGAAATGGGTTTTCTCTCCGTAGGGTGGCTGGGCTCTCCCTTAGAGATAGGGTGAGAAGCTCAGTCATCCGGGAGGGTCTCAGAGTAGAGTCGCTGCTCCTTCACATCGAGAGGAGCCAGTTGAGGTGGCTCGGGCATCTGGTCAGGATGCCTCCTGGACGCCTCCCTGGTGAGGTGATCTGGGCATGTCCCACCGGGAGGAGGCCCCGTGGAAGATCCAGGACACGCTGGAGGGACTATGTTTCTGGGAACACCTTGGGATTCCCAATGAGGAGCTGGAACAAGTGGCTGGGGAGAGGGAAGTCTGGGCCTCCCTTATGAAGCTGCTAGCCCCGCGCCCCAACCCTGGATAAAGCAGAAGAAAATGGACGGTTGGATGGAAATATATACTCAGTTGCATACTATAGAACAACACTTTTCTTTTCTGTACATTAGTTATAACATTTGGTAAAAAAAAAAAAAAAAAAAAAAAGAAGAAAAAAAACATCTCTTTTTAATAGCATGTCTAGTAAAATGAAAATGTGTATTTTAACTAAACAATATATATTGAAACACAATCCCAGGAGTTCTAGTATAAACAATATTTCTAAAAAAAAAAAACCCCACAAAGTTAGTAGTTTAATCTATCTTTAACTGGCATTTTTTAACACTTGTAGAATAATGACAACAAAATAACCTATAAAGCGAGCTGCTCCACTAAACTTCAAATTATCCAATTTGAAGATTATTCATGTATTCTGTAAATCCGTTAGAACAAACCATAGGACGGTAAATGAAATAAATCCACTGGAAGAGATGCAACAGTCAACTACTGCCACCAGATGGCGTCAGAGCTAACAGATTACACATTACCACAGGAACAAATAAATTTAATTATAATTTCATTTAATCTGTGCAACAAAATTTCACCATAAAAGTAAAGGAATTTATGGAGAAGGTAAATAAGTCCAGTTTAAATCTATAAAATAAATTTGATTATAATTCAAATATATCAAGATCATTAGTTCTGGATACTAAAGGATTAAAGTGGATACCAGTCGATTTGGGGATGCAATAGTCTGATCTGGATGGAGTAAATACCTGAAACACTTTCAGTCAGATGGATCTATGCAGCAGCAGGCTGCATATAAAGTACACAGTTCTGAATTGAGGCAGGGAGTCAACCTCCTGAGTGACTGCAGCTGAATGACAGCGTGTGGATAAACATGTCGTCAGGGAGGAGAACAGAGAAAATTAAAGTCGAGAATTATTGTAGCACATCAGAACAACATTAACCTCAGTGGCCTTCTATTGGGGAAAACAGATGCCATTACTGCCAACGTCGTCAAATGTTCCTTAAAAAAAAAAAGGATTAGCCATTTAATTGAGCACTGAATAGGAATGTCCAGCTCAGATGCTAACGTCTCATTAGCCTCAAGTGATGTACTGTATGGCTATATTCAGTAAACAATAGAAAATGTGCTTTTTGTGTTACACCCTAAAGATAGTGTCCAGGGTGGCCAGCCACATGGCCCGTCATAAAGTGCTACTGTCCATTGGTCCAGACAGGCTTGAGATGAAACTGTGGCAGACTTAGAGAAAGTCTATTGAAAGATTTTAATACTTTTGCGTTGCTCCACATTTCAGTTTGTTTGAATGACAGGAGGGTTCAGATATTATTACAATGGCGCATAAGCCAGATAACCTTCAATAGTCACATGACATCCCATTTGACAAAGTCTATGTTGGGGTGGAGAGCAGCATTTTTTCTGAATTTACAGCCTTTATTCCACAGTAATCAGAAAGGAAGGGGAAAGGAACTCGGGATGGCCGAGTCAAGGTTCATAATAGCGCCCGCTCTAAACAATGTGCCATGCCACGTCGAAGACTTTTTCTTTTTATTTATTGGCACTAATTGCCCTTATTGAATAGTAACTTGACAGGAAGTAGGGTGGAAAAGACATGCAGCAAATGACCAAATGACCCAGGAGAACCGCGTTGAGGACTAGCCTCTGAACATGGTGCACGTGTTCTACCAACCGGGCCGCCCCTGTGATAAAGACAGTCTGAGGGGAAACATTTCCTGTCTTCTGTAGTGCTGGGCTCCAGCAAACAGGAAGCCACTTTCTAAACACATAGGAGACAAACACTTGTGAAAATTGGATTATTTCGTTCCAGATTTTTGGCCTTGTTTTATTTTCACCATTAAACTCACAACAATGTTTGAGCACCCTGATGTTGAACACCATGAATGTTAGGGATTCTGTCTTTCCCTCTATCTCTTTTAACCTCTGTTATCTGCTTACACGCACACACTGCAGCTTACATAACCATGTTTATGTGTGACTGCCATCAGTCATATGTTACAGATTGCAGAGAAGAATAAAAAGCTAAACTCGCTACAATCTTTGCCTCACTTGGTTTCATCCATAAGGTGAACTAACTAACTCTGTATCTGTTCCATTAGTATGACATGTATGGCTTGTAACACTTGATCATTTTTCGGCATTACAGCCTGTTTTTTTTATATAACTAAATCTCATTATTTCTCAAGGTAATTTACACTGGGAGGTTCTGGTCGGGTCCTGAAACTGGTTAACGGACCTGGAGGAGCACAGAGACAAAAATAAATGAAGTCCAACAGATGTTATGAGGAAAACTGTCCTTTCTTTTTGACTGTTGGAGAAACTGAGCGGAAAGAATCTGAGATGCAATAGAAGGCTTTAAAAGCAAATCTTTATTTAACAAATAAATCACAATTACAGATAAATTTACCTGAGTGCTGCTTTTCTTATTTTATTTTTTTTTACAACCGTTCAAAACAATTCAGTTTCAATCTAGTTTATTTTTAATTCCCCCATTTCATATTCAGTTACAGAGAAATATACAATAAAATCATTCCAGTTCATACCAACAAGGGAGAAGTTATTAGGTAAGATGATTTTAAAGTTATAATTTCTAATTCCTTAAGGTTTGAAGAGGCATTATTCAGGCACAAAGTGCCATCTTACAGCACAATCAAGTAACTGTTACTGTCAGAAAGCTGCATATATCAAATATGACTTGAAAAGAAATTTAGCTTTGCAATTTGATACCTCTGTCTCTTTAAGAAGCTCCTGCTCTTTCCAATACTAAACCTACAAGAAGTCATCATAAAAATGCTCCTCCACTGTGCCGTTTACAACTGTTCTTTGTAGCGCTGCACTTAGTTCGTATGATGAGTTCAGCAGACTCCCAGTTCCACCAGGTGTTTGCTAATTGCTGCTGCCACTAGTCTGGAGGAGTTGAGTAGGGGAAGGGTACTCTGTAGAGCAGAAGCTTGGTTGGGGGTTGTAGCTTCAATGAGGAACTTAGGTAGCACTTTGTGAGAGCAAGTGTTTATACAACCCCAATGGTTGCCATGGGAGATTCAAGGATTTCTCAAAGATGCGTGAAAGAATCAAAGCAACACTCCAGGTATGTTTTTGATGAGGGAATCACATCACAAGCTCAAAAAAGGTTGATTTTACATAATACCACAAATCAAACAGCTCTTTAACACATCCTCAGTGGCATACACAGGACTCCTTGTTGTTTATGGTTTGGTCTTCATCTTCTTGCGCCTCTTTAAACAGCATTTCACCACGCCAACGATTACCAGTATCACCAGCAGCACAGCAACCACAGCCAGTACGGGGATCAGGATATGTGACAGTGACTTCTTGTCAGATGTAGCTGGTGCTACCTCCTCACATGAGGAGTCCTGTTCATCAGCACAGACACACCTGTAGGAACCCTCGGTGTTCTGGCAGGTGTGCTGGCAGGGTTTCCCGGTGCTGCACTCATCCACGTCAACGCAGAACCCTGAGCTGTCTTTCTGGAAGCCTTTTTCACACTTCTGACAGATGATGCTGAAATTAGCAGGGGAGCCATCCAGCACTCGCCAAACAGCAGGAACTCCTGAGCAGAACAGGTCTAACTTTATGGCAGACCAACACTCAACCAGGACTTTGTTGCCGTCGCTGGAATCAGGCACCAGGAAGCGAATGCTGGGATGCTTGGGGTCTTTGGAATGCTCACAGGATTCTGGCTCTGATGTCATTGGGACGTTGGGACGGAACGTTGTCGAGTCGGGTTTTGATGTTGTCGGGCTCGTTTTCAGCTGTAGCTCCATATGCGCATCGCTCCCTTTGCAGATGAAATGGTAGGGGGTTTTACAGCTGGTGGGAATTAAACCCCAAGTAACTTCTGACTGGACCTGCTGCTGCCTCAGAGCCCCACATAATAGCCCTGTGCAGGTGAGCTTCGGCTCCTCCAGCCAGTTGATGGCGCTGGCCTGGTTACCGTTCTCTACCCACTTGAATCCTCTCAGAGGTTGTCCATCAGTACTACATTCGTGTTTAGACTTCCTCAGCCCGACCCAGACGGTGATATTTTCCTGAAATAGCTTTGACTTGCTGAGAAGCTGAAATATTTCCTGGCGCTCTTGCTGGGTGGCCACAGAGGGCAGAACACCAGGACGGCAGTTCATCATGGCCTGGTCAAAGGAAGCTTTGCTGTTGCTCAGACTGTATTGGGGGTGTGAGGACAAGTCGCTGGAGACATTTCTCAGCAGGAAGACAACCATCCAAAGGGAACTCCACCAGCAGCAGAGCCAAAATTCCATTTCCTCAAGCTCCGCCCCCTTTGGTGATGATGTCACTGTCAAAATAAGCAATATTATTAATTAAAGCCATGATGGTCAGGAATAGGATAATTGGCCAATTTGTTCCCGCAGTTTTATTCACAACAATTTCATTTTAATCCAGATTTTTTTTATATGGCACAATTTAACTTGAGGCATTTTACAAAAAAAGTTATTTCAGTTCAAACAAACATACACATTCTGATTGATTCTAGTCATCAAACAGAGCATCAAGTTCAATTCATTATTTAAATTAGCTAAAAAAAAAGAAAAAGTTTCTATCTAAGGAAACCCAACAGATTGTACAGAGACCTCCTTCACGAGAACAAAGCAACAGAATCCAGACAGCAATCCCTCGTACTGAGCATGCAGGTAGGGCCAGGGTGGGAAGACGTTCCCTTTAACAGGAAGAAACCTCCAGCAGAAGCAGAACCTGGCTCAGTCTGGACGGTCGTCTGCCACAAGCAGTTTAACTGAGAGCAAACAAACCAGTTTGACAAACAGCCTTTTTCTTGGAAGTCAGTTATTTCCATGAGGATGTATAATCATGGAATTTATCATGAAATGATCAATTGAATTTAACTGTGTTTAACTGAAATTTATTTCAGTAACTATTCACTAAATGAATAACACACAGACCTTTATTCTTAATTAGACTGAAATGTTTGCCTATTCTTCTTTGTAAACTTTAGAATTTGAGCTCTTTTTACTTTTTTCTATAAAGGATCTTGTCTGTAGAGTTTCCTGCCGTGGATCTCCAGTCAGATTGGCTGAATTTGAGCTTAAGATGTTTGGACTGGGTGATCAGTTTCTAAAAGCAACAAATATTTCAACTTTCACACTCACTTTACATCATTTCTTCATGCTATTTGTGTCAATGTAAACGTTTTTCTAAGCTGAAATTTTACTAAGAAGATGTCACAAAAAAAAAAAAACAACCACCCAGAAATAAATGAATCTGTTTTCCGTCTGGTTAATTGGTCTCTCTTACCGTTAGTTACTCGTCCAGGTTTTGATTCGGTCGTTTCTTTTCCTCCTCCTCTCCCTCTTTCTGCTCTGTTTGTTCTCAGGTTATTGTCTTCTCTGGACAGCTGCTGTTGTCTCCTCCACTCTTTACAGTTTTGTCCTCCTGACTCTGGAAAAAAAAAATCTTTTTTCTTTCCACATCTTCCACTTTACCTCTTATTTCTTTCCTCCGGTTCCTCCTTCACAGTAGCTGTGCTGGCAAATTGCTGGCTTCACTCCCTCCCACCCAGCACCCCCTGTAGCCTCCCTCTGTCTCCTCCTGGACAGGAAGTGTGTTGGGTCTTGATATGGTCAGCTGTTTTCCTGCACGCCATCAACTAATCAGATTGAAAAACTCTGAGACATTCAGACCAAAACCTCAGCTTGCGATTTAGTATTTTCTGAGCTGACGTAATCCTGGGAAGTGGACATGTGACAGCAGCAGGTGGGATTTTCTCAATTCCAGTGGCCACTTTATTAGGTACACCTGTTCCATTGCTTTTTAACACATGGGTTTAACAAAGGACGTGTCCACTAATAGGTGGTGTTAATGAGATGCCGCGTGTAGAAGTGCAAACAAATCGGTTTTACAGCAACTTTCCCGTTCTGAGTCTCGGGACACTATAGAGGACACGTCTTATCAGCGTTTTTATTCTCTTCAAACTTGCTCACAGCTCGGATTTGAACAAACAGTGGAAAGGCGCAGGGAAGCCGATAGGGTAAGTGGTGACTTAGGCATTTCCAGGCGGCGCTGTGCAAAGAATGACAGGAAGTACGGCCGTGGAGGGGAAAGCCGTTTCTGACAAAGGTTTTCTCATGGTTAGAAATGTAATGGGCGTGTTGACACTTGGCGCTCTGAAAGCTACAGGCCTCTGACATCATAGCAAAACTGGTAAACAGCATCAGCACACAGGAGCACAGTTGGAGCGACTGAAGACGGCCCAAACTTTTACAAAATCACGTATGATTTTGTAAAAACAAACTTCAGTGTGTTTTGTTGAAAGACCAGAAAAAAGGTTAAGGGTGTTTCTGGAGGGAAACTGAATGAGGTTTATATTTGGACTTTAACTAGCCCGCAGCCTTTATTTGTTTATTTTTTAGCTATTCGTAAAGTGACTGTTCATCAGGTGTTTCTGGTAGAGAGAAAACGCAAAGTTCCATCAAGCATGGATGGAACTTGATGGTCAAGTATGGAAGGTTATCAGGAATAAGTTAAGCAGCTCCAGATGTTTTAAAGTTGCCTTTGATACACAACAAGTTAACTGGAACATCGGACTGTGGTCTGTTTTTCAGTCCATCATCATTTTTCCATTACTTTACCACTGTGATGTCATGATTTTCCATTTTGCTCGTTTGTTGTTTTATTTTTCATTGTAATCATATGAAGCACTTTGAGCAGCCTGGTTGCTGAAACTAAAGTCAAATAAAATTGCCTTGCCAAAAAAAAAAAAAATACAAAAATTGATAACCACTAGAACAGTTCACAACATATATAGCAACAAATGATGTTACTTATGTTTATGTTCCAGAATTAGGTGACAAAGTTAAAGAGGGATTCATTATTGGAAATGGGATTCAGGTGTTGTCTTTAGATTCCAGAAGGGGGCAGTGCAGCTTTACCTTTCATCTCATGACCATTTTCATTTCCTGGGCTAATTCTGAAGGAAAACACAGACATCAGTGGGCTCTCCACAGCACAGCTTTACTGCAAACATGAAACAGACAGAATGACAGGGATACATGCATTCACTTGCCTGGGCAAAACTCTTAGTTTTTGAATTGGAAACGATTTCTTTAAAGAAACCAGTCGAGGAGAAGAAGATAAACTGGCTCACATAAATAGAAACAAACACTGTAGAACCAAAACAAGGGGACGGGGGGATTGCGGCTGAATGTTTACTATGAAGCAGCTGCTTGAATGTTTGTGAAATTAGTCAAATATGGAAATATAAACCATCAATACATTCATTGCAAAGACTCCAAGCTGGTTTCGAAGCTGCTCACAGGTTACGGTTGGAGTTTTGGTTGGATGTCACGCTGGCAGACTCTTTAAAAGTCTTACTTCAAATGTTTGTAACATTCAGGTGAAGCAAAGTTGACACGCAGAAAGACACCAGAGCTGCTTACTGCTCTGCAGGCGCGGTCCTGACCTGCTCAGGTTTAGATTAGATGAGAACTTTTACTGACCGCCGCAGGAGCGGCCGTGTGACTTTGCGGCAAAATGAAAACAAACTAACGAGTGGAAATATCCTGGACCTGCTGCTGAAAGTAACACTGACGGAAACGGGGTGCTTGTTGCTCGGTTCAGGCAGCGAACGCATGCACAAGACGGGGTCAGACGGGGTCAGACGGGGTCAGGCGGCGCTGGAGACGGCCAGCTTCTTCAGGTGGTCCATGAACACCTGCAGGCTGACGTCGTCGGTAAGGATGGGAGCCCCGGACTCCTGCGCAAAAAAACAAACCCTGTCAGCATTTTGTCTGATCAGCTGAGGTCAAAGGTCGCCGACGGGGTCCTTACCTGTCCCCAGGCGTACATGTTGTTGTGAGTTTGAGAAGGGTTGACCTTGGAGAGCAGGAAACGAGCCTAAAAACATACAGAAGGTTCTGCTCAGGGTGTTTCCATCACACAGATCCCACCGGGTCAGAACAGTTCTGGGTTCTTCGTTATAGACTGGTTTTATTTTGTTGAGACTTTTTCTTTGTCTAGCTCAGTTAGTTTTAATTAGTTTTTAAAGTGTGTTTGCTGTTTTTTATTATTTATTGTTAGTTAAATATTGTTTAGTTTTAGCTTGGTCTTTGCTAAACTAGTTTTAGTTTTTTTAAAATATTTTAGTTAATATTTAGGTGCAGAATTTAAAAAGGTCAAAGTGTTGCACTGTGATTATGTATCCATAATTTGGGTAGCGAAGACTCAACAGAAGAAACCATTTTCAAAATTCAATTTTAATAATTCATTTTCAATTATTAAACAATTGACTGGTGTTTTCTCCCAACATTTCCTGTTGCTATTTTGCGGACTTGTGTTGGCGGCCAAAAGGAATATGGAGTGCAGTAATATATTTCACATCAGTTTGAAAAATAAATAGATTCATAAACACAAAAACAAAGAATATTAGAGCTATAATTCCAGTATTCTCTTTAGGTAGTTTCATAAACGACAATATAATTCCAGTTAGTTGTAGGTTTTCCACATTAATTGCCATTTTTACTTATTTCAGTTAACAAATATGTTTTCTCAATTTCAGCTTTTGTTAGTTTTAGCTAACGATAACAACCTTAATCCCATAAGAGAACAGGTCGCTTATGGAACACAATCAATGGGAATCTGGTCTTTGACAAATTTTTCAGACTCATATTTCTGCATTTTTTTCAGTTGTTTTTACGACATTCTGGACATTTGTGAACAAACCAACATTGCCAGGGTTTTATTTTACTTTTATTTCACATTCTGAAGCAACTGAATACGTTCCAGAAAATCTGGTTTCATTCAGAATCAAAATCTGGCTTCATTCAGCAGCAGAATTCAGTTTTTATGCTCCTCTAATCTAGAACAAAGTTTCAGAAAACTGCAAAACAGCTGAAATACTGAGTTATTTTAAATCAAAGCTTAAAAACCCACCTGTTTAGAGTGTCTTTTGATTAATAGTAACTGAAACGATGATTCATATATTTGATCATTATTTTTCTTCCATCCATCCATCCATCCATCCATTTTCTGTTCACCCTTGTCCCTAATGGGGTCGGGAGGGTTGCTGGTGCCTATCTCCAGCTACGTTCCGGGCGAGAGGCGGGGTACACCCTGGACAGGTCGCCAGTCTGTCGCAGCATTATTTTTCTTGATGAGGGCATTTAACAAAATGTAATGTTTGTAGCTTGTTTCATAATTGTTTACTGTGTCATATTTTCATCATGTGAAGCTCTTTGAACTACCTTGTTGCTGAAATGTTCTATAAAAAATAAACTTGACTGGATTCAGCAGGGTCGTGAGAAACAGTTTCTTTACTTTTTATTATTTTTATTTTATTTATTATTAATCAATGGAAGAAAAGCTTTATTTTTCAGAAATTCTGATTTTATCTTTGTTCATTTATAATCATTTCAAAAGGTTTTCTTTTGGTTCCTTCATGACCTTGAACCCCTGTTTGCTGTGTGTGAGTGAGTGAAAAGCAGGCGTGCGACAGCGCCCCCACCTGGCTGCCGCCGTGCTCCGTGTCGATGTATCTCGGCATGGGGAAGCGAGTGTGCAGCAGCTCTTGAGCGTCGTCCACTGGAGCCTGGAGGAGGTGCTTAAAGTTTTCGTACTCAGGCATGTCCTGGTAGCCAGCCTTCCTCCACTGAGACACAGTCTGAAAGAGACAGACGCTTACACACACACATTTATTCTAGAGCTAACACACACACCTCCTCCAATTAGCTCGTACCTCTCCGTGGTAGATGACGATCTGGAAGAAGGTGTCCATCAGCAGAATTCGGTCCGGCAGGATGCTGCTGCTGTCCAAGAGCACCGGCTGAAACACACACACACACACACACGCACACACACACACACACACACACACACACACACACACCCTCTTATCAGTCAGCAGGTCGTGAACATGAAAGCTCCCTGTTCACAGCTCTCCCTGCAGGGGGTGAGGTGGAATGAAAGCCGTCCACAAGGAGACAGTCTGTGCAACCGGACTGTTAAAATCAAGACCGATTTTTTTTCCAGTTGAAAAATGTCCTGTTAGAATCAGGAGAGGGAGGAGGAGCTCCGCCTCAAAGGCGGTGCTAGATCCATTCAGGCGTCTTGCACAGCTGAACGGTTGCCATGGAGATGAAAAGATTTCTCAAACATGCATGAAAGAGTCAAAAAACCACTTCACGTATGTCTTTGATGATTACATAACATTATAACATGATTTACAGCCCAAAAAAGACTCAAGAATAATAACTATCATCTGGAAGTTTATCATATTGAAAGATATGTGGGAAACAGTACAGAGGCCTTTGAGGGACATAATGAAAACTTGGTTTTAACGGTAAACTGTGAGGCTCGTTACCTCAGGTGGGCCGTTAAAGGAGTAGGCGTACAGCACAGGCTGGATCATGATGAGGGCCTGGGTCAGGTCCTGCCTGTTGAAATGGTGTCGGTAATAGGAACTCTCATCAGGACTGTTGTTGAACACCTGCAGGAACGGGGAGCGCCGCAGATGGAACATGAACTGGAAAGAAGATGGGAAAAAAACAACATTTAGGGAAAGCAGGACAGAACAGCTGGGCGGCGACGGTTAGGGCGACATGCAGGTCACCTGAGGATAGAGGGAGAACGTCTCAGAAAATCTAAAGGAGTTGGGGTCGTCCTTGTGATAGTCACCAAACTTCTGACACTGCACACAAACATTGAGCCACAAGAGGTTAAATCTTGTTGATTTTTTCATAGTCCATTCAAAAGTGTTTCAAATGTGTTATTATGTAGTCACTGTTTCCTACCAGTCTGATCAGCTGTCTATCCAACCATCGAAGCACATCAGGTCCCTCCTCCGTTTCTGCCCGGTAAACCGCCAACCTGGCCATCAAGATGGCTGCCGCCTCCTGGTCGAACGATGCCGCTATGCTCTGGATCTGAGTCTGAGCATCAGCCCAGCTGAAAGAAACATAACGCTGTAAGTAGACATGTACACAACGCACAACACTTGGAAATCTGTATGTGGGCGACTAAAGGATGCAAGAAAATAATATTTTCATGACAGCTTCTTAATTTCTGTCGCATCTGAATGAGACTGAAGCTCTTCAGTTTTTAAAACATATTTTCTTGTCTATAAACATACAAATATAGACATGAAGTCATGTAACATTGGTATGTTATCAGATTTCCAATGTTTCAGTTACCATGCTTCACTCATGTCAGGACAGAACTAGGGGCGCACCGATCCACTTCCTACGCCGATATCTGAGGTCTAGTATCGGCCAATAAGGATTCCATACAGAAAAATAATGCGGAACTGACTTAAAACATTTCTTTTTTTGCTAAACAGACATAAATGTGCTGAATTAAAATGTTATTTGCTAACTTTGCAGCAGTATAGCACAATGAACTACAACAGCAGCTTCACCAGCTGGTCAAACATGGAAAAACAATTTGCATTTGTCCAGTCAGTGTTAGAAGTAGAACAGCCAATAGAAAATGAATAACAAAGAAACTGAAACTGCGAAAAACAATGGTTGACTGCCTTGGTCAAACATGCAAAAAATAAAACTAACAAATTAGGAATTCAAAGTATAATGTAAAATAAATAATATGCACAAAGCACAGACTTAGACAGAACAGATCTGTCCTTATGGATAGGGCACATCGTCACCGATCCCCGATCTAAAATTGTTTCGATATCGGACAGTGATATGGGATCTGCGCATCTCTAGACGGAACTATACATTTTGATATGATATGAGATGGAGACAAGAGCACAGAGTGCAGTTGCGTTGTCATACTTTCTTGCAGTTGTGGTGACTCGGATGCGCCTTTGCCCTGAGGAGTGCTGGTACTGCGTGACGAACTGGATGGCTCCCCGGCCACCTTGAGGGATTGGAGCATTGTGCTGTAAGAACCAGAAGCAGGAAGATCAGTAATCTGCTGGGAGGGATCGTCCGGTGGCAGCACTCAGGTGGGTCAAGAGGACGATTAGTACGTGACTCAGACCATGTGGTTTTTGCACCATGGATAATCAAGACAATTTTCCGTGTGTTTCAAAAACTTGCAGTTTGTATTTAGGTGAACTCTGACCAACGTTGTTTGCTTCTTGGACAATGCTTACTCATCACAGTACATCAAAAGGCTTTTGCTTTTTTTTTTTTATATTAACATTTTTATTGAGAAGGCACATTACAATACAATTATATAATTGCGCCGATTACATTCACATTGTTACATGCTTTCTCTATTTTCTAAGTTTAGATAAGAGAGAGAGAAAGAAAAAAGGAAAAAAAAAAAAAAAAAACTTAAATGGGAGCGGCGGGGCGACCCGAGTCAAAAGGCTTTTGCATAGAAAAAAGGAACAACAAAAAATGTATTTATAGTAAATTTTACAAAAACAAAGCAGAAGAAATTGGAAGTTTGCTTCATGTATGCTTATGTTGTAAAATGAAGTATAAAAAAATCCAACTAAATCAAAAGGGCTGCATAATTCTCCTTTTCTCAACAACCCATGTTTACCCAGATGAAGCTTATCAACGGTATTAGCCAAAAACTAAAACTCTCAATGTTTAGATTTCTAGTCAGTGAATGTCTTTAATAAAACCATAAACTAACTCCCATCTGTAACGTCACAACATTTTGAACTAGAATTTGCAGTGCTGTGCTGCCATCTGCTGGTTATTTTAGGACATGATAACGAGATTCACAAATGTATTCTTTTCTAGAGTAGGCTAGCAACAAAACTCTGTTCTTACAGTTTCATATCTGAGCCAAGAATATACTGAACGGTTCCAGACTGTTTACCAAACAAAAGAAAATGCAGAAGAATCAAATAAAACTCAAGTTTTTATGCTCATTTTTACAGCTGCATAATATGAGCAAACAAGACAATTGTGACATCAAACATTGTAATAACGTTGTGAGAAATCTAAAAGATTTATTTCTCTTTGATCATTTATGAAGTCTCCACACTATGACACAACTGGAGTATCTCAGTCAATAACTTCTACATCAGGTTTCTTCATCAAGATCAATAAAAGTCCATCTAATAATAATGAATTAGTCAATAAGAAACTAGAACTAGAAACTAGCCAGAACCTCACTAGTCAGACAGACACAATCACTCCAATAAAACCTTATGGTTGAGGTCGAAATGATTATGTTTGTTTGTCTTTAATAGCTGGTTAGACTACTCATTATCTTTGGCCTGTGTTGGCTGTGAACCTAACTCAGAAAGACAGGAAGCCTTTTTAATTTCAAGTTTATTTATCCCAAGCCATATCATGATTGTGATATCCACTAATATCTTTGCATATCACATGTTTTTGTAATATCATGTAGCCCTAGTTTAGGTTTAGTGTAGCAGTTAAAACTGTCCTCAGTGTTCTCCGGGTTCTGGATGGAGGCTAGGTGTACATACCTGGTTCACGACCTCGAAGTAAAGAGCCAGCGTTGTGCTGGCATCCAGACCGCAGATCTTCCACTGGCAGGTTCCTCCCGTCCCGATCTCCTGAAATAAGAAGGTTCACAGCGTTGACAACATTACATGGCTTTCAGATCGTTTACACGGCACTGAGAAGATTTATCCGTCAAACAGATTATTTACTGAGCAGGGGTAAAACATAGGAATGGGCAGTAACTGAATTCTTGTTTTTTCTTTTGGGGGGAGGGGTTTTCCCACCAATTCAAGCAGCATCTGTAAGAGGCAGCGCTAGGACCCTCCTTCACCTGAGTGAAGTTGGCCCCTCCCCCTTCTTCAATTCAAATCAGACAAAATTGGTGTCAAATGTTTGTGCTACATTTGTGCATCGAAAAATTTTTTTTTGTGCTGCTATCATGTTAAAGATATGAAGAAATGTTTCCAGAGGTCACGAAAGGTCAACCAGACCCCCGACCCCACCTGCTTCAAATCAGACAAAATTGGTGTGAATCAGCTTGACTACATTTGTGCTGGTTTGTACAGAAAAATGTTTTGTTTGTGCTGCTTCAGCTTTGAAGATATTAATGAAAGTTTAAAGTTCAAAGGGTCAACCAGCCCCCACCCCACTTTTACTAAAATTAAAACAATTCCAGCTGTTTAAAGCCAAAGCAACACAAACAAAAATTGTTGCTGCACAAACCAGCACAAACATCCAGTTAGATGAGGATTATAAAGATTACTGGACACAAATAGAGTCTCCAAACGCTGCCAGTCATAATTAATCTGTAATGTAAACTGATAGAAAACAAATATATGCACATGAGGACGGATCTCAGCTTAATGTTCTCCTGACTTAACTTAAAATAAAATCCTAGACCTGCTGTGGGATGTGTTCATACCTGACAGAATCTAAGCTGAAAATGTGTGCACGTTTGATAATGAGAGCATTTCACTCTGTTGTTCCTGTGTGCGCCTGTAGGGGGCAGTGTGATAAAGTGGTGGCAGTGACTCTTACGTTTTCAGACACAGAGGGTCCTTTTGCGCTCAGAGACACACAGGGGCCGATCGCTCCACACACTTTGACCTCTCTGGATGTCTGCAGCAGGACAGAGCAACATTCATTAGTGCGTGGAACAGACGAGCCGGGGAAGAGCTCTGCTGCCCCCTGTTGGCTTTCTGGTTCATACCTTGACCTCAAGTGTGGCAGAAAACGCCATTTTGAAAGATCCCTGGACATCTTTGGTGAAAACCCTCTGGAAGGTTTGTTTGAACAGAGACGTGTTGAAGGAGTCGGCCATCACCATGTATCCTCTGACCAAACAGAAAAAACATTTAAAAAAAAAAAAATTCTTATAACCATTTGTACAAGCAACCAACTATATTCAAAATGTCTTCCAGAATGCTACAAAGATAGTGGGCAGTGTACTAAATTGTTACAGAAGTTACGATAATTATTACAAAAACAAAGAAGCAATTAAAAAATGCTACAAATGCTAATTTAGGAAATGTATATTTTTTGTTCTCCTATACACAGTCAGTTTATGATGCCCTGTAAAAGTACTCAAACTGCTTCAACTTTTTCCCCTTTTGACACATTATGACCACAAACATGTGGAGAACCTTCAATCAGCATGAAAGCAATTTGATTAGAGATGCACCTACCCAATATTAATAACAGAAAACAATTTTGGATCGGGTAACAGACAATGTGTCCAATCCATAAGAGCAGATCTATTCAGTCTAACGCTTTGCTTTGTGCTATGAATGGCATCATGCTTTATTATTTATTTTACATTATATTTAGAATTCCTAATTGTTCTTTCTGGACCATTTCAAAGAAGGTTTGTGACATTTTGTTTTGGCCAAGTAGTTAACCAGCTGTTTTAGTCAGTTTCAATTTCTTGATTATTTATTTTCCATTACTCTACTCCTGAACAAATGAAAGTTGTTTTTCTATGTTTGACTAAGCTAGTGAAGCTATTGGTGTATTTCAATGTTCTGTACTGGTGGAGCTGATGTCATACTTCAGGGGCATTGTGACACGGAGGGTCCCTACAACAGACATCCAGGCGTGTGTGTTTACCCTGTGTAGTTGGGGCAGCATTTCATCTCCAGCAAACCCGTCTGATCAAGAGCGCAGGCGTATATGTCGATGATGTGGCCATTAGTGGAAGCTCTGTTAGCAAGCGCCTCGAAATGCTGCGACACACAGATCAACACACACAGTTTAGATTCAGAGGTTTAACCCGAGGATGCTGGAATGCAACTTCACACCTCCAGTAAAACAGATTTAGTGTTTGGTCGATTATTTCTGTACTATGACAATGCCTTTTGGCAGTTAATATTATACAGTGAGAGAGCCGGTTCATTTCATTTTAAACAGTGAGGAAAACATGTCTATTGGTTGAGCAGCAGAGCTGAGCAGGCGGGTTGAACCAATGAAATACCAAATCCTGTCCACACTGCAACGACACAAAATCTTGATACCCTTGAAATAAGAGTAAACTAACTCACAAACAACTTTTCAACTAAATACAAGAGATTGTTTTAAATAAATAATTCTTGAATATTGATATAAAAAGTACTAGTTAGATAGGCAGATTTATTAACTTACAAGACATTTTTCCCATGTTATAGGTGAAAAAATCCTTGAGTGGGACTAGTAGATTTTTATTACTGATAAGAAACTGACTTAAAACAACCTCTTATGTCTTGTTAAAAAGTTCTTTGTAAACTCCTTGTGAGTTTAAAGTGAACTAATCTATTTGTTAAGACTGTTCTTGCAGTCTGCCAGTTGGTATGTTGTTCCTTGGTTCAATGGCTGCCTTGTAAAGCTTTGATTCTGGCTGCAGAATGTCATGTTTTCCAGACAAGGAGATGCTGTCCCACACCAAGACACCTCCAGTTTTCTTTACAATTTGAATTAATATGAGTTACGACCAGATTTCGTTTTGTTTTTGTGATCAATGAAGTATTTTTGAATTTGAATTGTACTTGAATAAAGCATTTTCCATCATCAGAGGGACCAAAGTACTGTACAGAATTCATAAAAACAATTAAATACAAAAGCAATAAAATGTTATAAATGGTGTAATAATAGACACAAAAGACATAGAATTCAAAAATTCTAAATACTTTTAAAATGAGCCTAATAATTAGTTGTCTTATTATCATCTCTTCAGACTTTGTGCTGTGATTATTGAAGGTTATTTCTTCAAACTACTGTAAAAGCACAGTGATTACAGGAAACTGCATCAGTAATGACATTTGGCTCAATAAACAGACATTTTTGACTTTATGAACACATAGCAGTGACTCACCTTGGTGGCTTTCTTCATGAACTTGGCATTGTCCTTCTCGATGTCATGCCAGGACCTGATGGGGGTCTTCAGCTCGTCCCCGACCACCATCCCTGGTCCCTGTGTGCCCGGGCCCCCGATGAACGTCATGATCCGGGCGCCGGTGTTAGGGAAAGTGCACTGAATGGAGGAAGAGTCGGTCAGATTTTGCACGCCGTCGTCATGACAATGAGACCTAAACGCTGACCCCTCACCTCCAGAAGCCCCACAGCAATAGACATGGCGACACCCAGCGAGCGCAGCGGCCTTTTCCCCTGAGTGACGGGCCAGGGGTCGCGCTGCAGCTCCCCCAACAGGTCAGTCAGGTTCATGTCAATCTTCTGCACTGGTTGCAGGAACCTGAAGTCACAATGAGAAACAAGAGCCCGGCACACAGCCACAACGCTTTTAATCAAGCGACAAAAATATTAAAAGTACTGGTGACAAACAACTTAAAACTGCAGAATCTAACTTTTATGAAAAATATATATATATTTTTTTTACATATCTGTTAAAACTATCATTATGTCCTGAAAGAATGAGACAAATATTTGACAAAAAAAATAAATAAAAAATCAAGCTTCTCTTCCTTCTCCCAGTGGTTCTACTGCGATCTGCAGAAATACAACGCTTGGTCAGAAACAACCAATCACAGTCAGGGGCTGGGTCTTAGCGCTCTCCATTACACCCAGCCCCGTGTAGTCAATACAGACTCAAGATTACTGGTTTTCTGCCAATGTGTTAGTGATGGAAAATCAACCGAACTTTACAAGAAAACTGTTAATTCACCGTCACTGGTGGCTATGCTAACTAGCCTTGGCATTCATGGCAGGCTCTGTTGTGGGGGAGGAGCTGTAGCGCAGCAAAGAGCAAGGGTGAGCAGTGCATACAGGAGGGTGACTGACAGTGGTAAGACCCGCCTCCTGGCTCTGATTGGTTGTTTCTGCAATAGGACCACAGGGAAGAGGCAGAGGAGCTTTATTTTTCTCAGCTTGTCTGCCTCATATTATATTATGTTATAGGGCATAGTGACAGTTTTAATAAATATGTAAAAAAAGCGTATTTTATAAAAGTTACATACGGCCTCTAAAATTGGTGCTGGTGGGTCAGACTGGATATCGACTGATCAGTATTTCTAACGATCTTACCTGTTGGACAGAGGCTGCTGGGAGGTCTGAGGCCCTCGACCCTGAGCCGCAGAGGGCTTTGTTAGCCCGAGCATGTCCTGCAACAAAATTCATATCATATCATTTGTTTACCATAGAACCATGTCTTTGTTTATCTTTTTTTTTGCTGTGAAGGATTAAAGAGTGCTGACCAAAATCTGGACAGGTAAAAATTGAGATCTAAGGACATAACACTAAAAATAACAAAAAGAACTATTTAGTATTACTTTATTAGGTAACTGTATGACTGTTAAAGCATGACACAGCATTTGTGATACGCTACTTTGGGACACCGGTCACATAAAATGCATCAGTAAAGCATATTCTGATTCTGAATCCTGACAATACGGACAGCTCTGGGTGGTTTTAAACATTACTAATTGGAATTTATTGTGAAAACGACAAATCAAAATTCTTATTGCGATAAGCAATTTATCACGATAAATGATAAACAATAAACGATACCATAAATGACCAGGATCCTGTTTACCTGCAGCTGCTTAGCGTTCAGGTCCTTTGTGCCCCTGAAGACGTAACTCTTGGAGATCCCCTCACAGCCCAGCTCGTGGATCTGAACCATGCGTCCAAAGGTGATTAGTCCCACCAGAGCGGTGGGGGGCAGCAGAGACAGGGACATCTGCAGGGACTCTTTCAGAGCCTGCAAGTCCTCGTCCTCCATGCAGGTGTCCACCACGTACAGGAAGACAAGCGGAATCTGAGGGCCCCGCTGGTGCCGGAGAACAGAGTTGGTCAAGCGTCTGGCAGCGAGGTGAGCCGCTCGTCGGTCTCACGCCGCAGCTTTCTCACCTGCACAACATACTCGATGGTGGAGAAGTGAGGCAGCAGCTCAGCGGGCTGGTTCACCTCCGAGATGCCGGCGTAGGATGGAGGAAACTGAGAAGAGGAGGGTCGGGTGTCAGTCTCTCTGGATCGCTGTTCCCCCGTCCCCACAGCAGGACCCCACTCACCTGGTTCCTCTGGTAGCAGAAGTTACACGCCCACAGCTTGGCTCTGTAGTCCACTTGGCTGAAACAGGTGGAGAGGAAGACAGAGGGACAGTAGAGGAGCAGAAAAAACAAAACAAAACGGATATATTTTGAATAAGCTAACCTACTGGCAATTTAAGTTACAAAATGTTACAAACACACCTACTTTTTAAAAAAATATATAAACAGATGGAATTTGATGCCGTATGTCACCTTAGAATAGAATAGTTTTACATAAATGTTGCATTTGTTTTCTCTGTCTTTTTGTTAGGTAAATTGTATATATTATTATCAAATATTTGTTGTTTCATGTGCCTTTATAATGTTCTTGTCTTATATGCCTTTATTTGTTTTGTTTCATCTTAGCATAAAGAATGTTTCTGTGTTGTTGAATTACTTTGATTCCTTTCTCAGAATTCCTCTCAGAGGAAGAGCAGAGAACCGTTTTCACAAGGTTATCGCTCAGCAGAAACTTCTGCATCCTTGACCTGCTAGATGGCTATAAAACCGTCGCCATGAAGACGTACAACTTTGCTCTGTTCTACTCTGTGTCTGGAACAGAATAATCTAGTGCAAGATACAATGTGTCTTAGTTAGTGACTGTCATTAGCACTGCAACTAAGTGATGAAGTGTTTTGCCGCCACCCCTTAGAGTTGCAGTGTTCTCTGTGATAGGGACTCCGAAAGTAATAAAAAGAGAGGAGCGGACAAATGTGTTTTCAGAGCGGTCAGAGATTTGTGACTGGAAACACATCTCTGTCCGTTCTCCTCGCGAGATAAAAGAATCTAACTCTCTTGTCTTTTCTGTGTTTGTTTAATTTGTCTTTAACAGGTGTCAAACCCGACACTTTTCCTCTTGTCAGTCACATAATTCACTGAATAAATATAATTAGGAAAGAGTACAAATTATGACATGAGTAAAAATTAGATGTATAAATATGTAGAGTATGGGACATATTTGGATGAGACAGTTGGGGGTTTGTTTTCTTCTTACTCCTCTTCAAACTGCAGGTGGAAGTTTTGGTTTTTTATGTTTGATTACTATTATGACATTTTATTGTTTTCTTAATTATGTGACACTTTCCTTCTTCAAAATAAATCAAAATTTTATTTCATTACTTGAAACAGAATGTTTCAAGTAATCTACTGAATTAAACAGTGACCCTAAAAAAAAGAAGAAGTAAAAATAAAAAAATTGCTGGACACTGAAAGATTTGCATCTCTAAGGGACAAAGTTCTACACAGATTGGTGAGTTACACACAGGTGGAAGGGCGTACCAGAGTGGGTTGAGGACCGCACGGCAGGTGGCACGGCTGCACAGGACGGGTTCGTACTGGATTGGGGGCAGGTCGCTTCTCTCCCGCAGTGGCGTGAACAGAGCGGCCACCGGCACCACCATGCGGGTCGCCTCCAGGCGGCTGGAGGGCCAGACGTTCCAACTGAAGCGGACGCCGTCGCGCTCCTCGTTCTGAGCGATGTACTCGGCGAAGGTGGCCATGTCGAAGCAGGGGTCACAAGGTCACAGGAAAGCTGTGGGGGGTTGGCAGATTTAGAGTACAGTAAACAACAAGTACAATGCTCAGTGGAACGTCAGGGTTCAAAGGTTAAATATATCAATCAAGACACGCTAAAGAGTCAAACTTTGACTGGTTTCTCTTCTGCAACTGATCACAACGCAATTTCCATGTAGTGGGAAGAATTGCTGCTTTTCTGTTTTAAATCAATGCAGTTGATTGTTGTCACGTTTTTATTTGCAATTGCTGTGTTTTGATTAAAAATAGCTAAGTGCTTTTTTTAATGCAAAGATCCACTTTTTTTCACTTCTGTTACAGATACCAATATCTGAGGCCCAGTATCGGCCGATGCAATCCAATACACGAAAACAGCTGAAATTACATAAAACTTTTTTTTTTTTAAACATATGTAAATGTACTGAATTACAAATTAACAGCTTTTATTTGTTCAGTCAGTGTAATTAGGAGTAGAACAGCGAATGGAAAATAAATAATAAAGAAACTGAAACTAATAAAAAGAAAAGGCTGACTATTTACAATTTAAAATTCTAAATATTATGTAAAATGAATAACAAAGCACAATGTCACTCAAAGCACAAAGCATAAAATTAGACTTATGGATCAGGTATTCTATCATCGATACCAAATCTAGAATTTTTTCCCAATATTGGGATCAATACAGATATTAATATCAGATTGGTGCAGCTCTAACTTTTTTTTTTTTATTTTTAAACTTCTTGTGTATCGAGAAACTGGATTTTGTCCCCATTCCTTTTTCTGCCAGTGTGCTATGGAGTCTGTACTAATCTATTCAAAGCATTTACATATATGGGACCAACTCACAGCTGTCATCTCAAAGCACTTTGCCAAACCAACAAGTCCAATACAAATCAAGAAGTTTACATTTAATTCAATGCAATCTAGTCAGACTGGTCCAAAGTCAGTCATGTACATTCCAGTTCGACCCGACTTATATATATGGCAAAGAGTTATCCATCTGAGGAATCCCAGCTTACTGAGAGGAATTACTGGCTTGACATCAACCACTTCGGAGGCATATGGCGACAGAGGAAAGGAACCAACTGGGAAGAAACCTTTAGAGTATGTAATCTTGGTGAATATTGACTTGATAAAACAATAAGGTATATTATAAGGCTGATCCCCCACAGGTTTGTTATTAAGTAATAATTTCCTCAAATTTCCGTATTGGGTTTCTTAAAGGCTCACAGAATAAATACATAATCCATTCCACAGCTTTCAGCTTTGTGTTTGCAAAAAGTTTAGAAATCCAGGTGTCATTTTCATGGCCACTTTACAATTATGCATAAAATAAACTGAACTTTAAGGTGGAAACATGATAAAATGTGGAGACGTTTAAGGGCCTATAGAAAACTTCCAGCCTCCCACACCCCCCAGAAATAGAGTAGCCTTCTGGATTTCGTTACCCACATAAAGAGTAGCTACATCATCTGGAGACTAGTTAGCTTGCTGTTGATTTCAGAGAACAAATACAGAATGTTGCAGCAGCAGCAGGCTTATTGATCAGACTTTAAATGTCTGGGAGGAAAGTTGTTTCTCCTGAGTAGTCAATCCTTCAGCTACTAGATCATTCTTTATCCAACTCTCAATATGTTTATTGTAATTTTATAAATATGTAAAACCCTCACCCACCCACCCAGCCACCCACAGAACGACCAACACCCGCGGGCAGTTTTCACTGACTTGGTTATACTTTGGCTCACATTAACTTTAAGCATATCTATATATAAAAACAAAAGGTGTATAGAACAGCACAAGTCTTTAGCCTGACTGACATCACAAGGTTCACTGTCTGTTTCGTGTTTACAGCTGATAAATGTGGACTCCCAAAGATGCTAAACAATCCGTTTAAACCTCAGGTCATCTCCTGCTACCAGTGGGTGGATGGCAGCTTCGCTTCGGCTGCCCAGAAGCAGCTGCAGCCCGTACGGGAGTAGAAAATGTTCCAGGCGAAGCCAGAGATCTCTCGGGTGCAGCCGAGAAACTGTTTCAAAAGAAAGTCAGAACTTACCGCCGCTGCGAATCCGCCGCTTCTCTCCTCGCGCTGACAACGAAGCAAAACAATATGGCGGCAGCCGTTGCCACGTCAAGACACAGAGGGTATGCGAAGGAAGAGGTCTCACTCTGAGTGGAACAGAGGAGCCACATTCCGCGTCGCTCCAAAGACATCACACACACATACACACATATATGTGCCTATGTGCGTATATATGTATGTACATATATACATACACATATATACACGCACACACATATATAAATATATATGTATATACATATTAAACCAAATGCAGAACCAGATTTGTGGAATTCCACAATTCTCTCACTGAGATCTGGTTTATTTGTATTTTTTTATAACGGAAAAAAATCATTTTCTTTTAATTCAAATCTAAATCATCACTCAGACTTACAAAGCTACATAATCATCATCATCATTGAGGCTTTCCCAAACTTTGTAAAAACCAATCTTGTATTTTTGTGAACTTCTGAATTTGAAAATAAAGTACTTTAATAAAAACCTTAGAACAGCTAAACTTGGTGAAATTTTATCAGAATAAAAAGTCAATGAAATAAATACACACCAGGTTTAAAATGATGCAATAAAATTTTTTTTATTATGACAAAAACACTGTCACTACTCAATTTCATCCTGTGCCATTTACTCCTGTAATGGTTCAAACTATGTTTTAATTTTACATGGAAACATTTTTACCAACCAAAGGTAATGAGGCCCGTTAATCATCAGCTCATCTTCCACAAGACCGAGGAGCATTCCAGAGGTTTCTCTGACAAACAAAAACATTTGCTGAAAAGTTCAACTACTCCTTTATACTCACAATTTACCTTCAATGTTTTTCTTGAAGGACAAACTGTATTTTATTTGTTGGTGCAAAGCAGCAAAAGACAGGGTTTGCCCCACCTCCTCCACCTGCAAGGAGGAGAAGAGTTTCCTCTTCTGTATTAAGGCATCAGCTGGGTGGGAGGTCACATGTTGTTAAATCCCATCATGCCTTTCATGTTGCCGGCAGCTCCTTGCTGGAACTGACGCATCATGGACTGAAGGCCAGCCATGCCCCCTAAAACACACAAGCATAACAGAATGATACAAAGTTTAACTGTTTGACTGATGACATGTTTAAATATGTGCAGAAAAAAAATAACAAAGCAAAACTCATCCAGCTGGTGGAGTCTATTTTAACTCCAACTGCTTTTAAAACCAAATCTGGATTGTTGAAAGAAACAAGTTTTTAAAAAGTCCATATGATCTTGTTTTTTGAGCACTTGGTGTTAATGTCTAGGGCAGGGGTCTCAAACTCAATTTACCCTAACCTTAATTACGTTACACTGATCAGCGACTTCCGGGTCTAGACTGGATGCTGAAGCATGTGAAGCGGGAGCGGCCGCGGAAATTGCGCATGTACCGCATGCAAATAATGACAAATAGAAAATGTAAATAGGCCCGGCCGATGTCCCGCCCCCGAGAGCAATATACTCCACCGTGATTGGTAAGTTCGTTCAGCTCCGCACACAACACTGAAAAGTGCCAATTATATCAAACCCGCGGGCCGCACTAACATTAAACTTTCATATTAAGGCGGGGGCCACAAACTATCGTCCCGAGGGCCGCAGTTGGCCCGCGGGCCGCGAGTTTGAGACCCCTGGTCTAGGGCATAATAATACATTTTATTCTGTTTTTTTAGTAATTTTTCCAGCTTTGTGCATGAAAGTCTGTTTTATGTTTATTTTTTACAACTCATTTACAAGCGAGTTAGATTCATTTACAAAGTACTTTTATATTTTCTGGAATTAAAGAGAAAATGAATAAAAGTTGTCATGAATTAAACTTAAATCTGTTCAGACAGTGCAAGCTGACGATGCTGCCAACAGACTTTAGGCAGGACATGTTGGAACAGTTCACTCATTTATTATTCTGATCTGTAAAATTCCTCAACAGCTGATCCTCTTGACCTCGGCCCCTCTTACTGACTTAAGGAGTTTTTGTAACTTAAAGCATAACATACAACACACAACACATATGACATACAACTAAATCTTATTAAAAGCAAAGTTAATACATCAGATCTAATATTCCTGGCTGAATAGTGTCAAGCAGTTTCTTTGTAAAAGCTAATTACTATAACTCTGTGAAAGCTTCTTTAACTTGTGGGGTTTCCTAAAGATTAATACTTGGTCCATTATTATTTCTATTTGAAATACTTTCTCTAGCAGGCATGCAGAATAAAAACAATAAACAACCTCTTTTCATTTTATGTCAACAAACTGTAGTAAAATTAGTTTATACAATACCAGGCTGTGATGTTAACATTCCTCATCAACTGTCTGAGACTGATTCACTGGATTTACTAAGGCATTTATTTCTCTACATCTTTCAACTCCTTCACATCTGTTTTTGAGTCTTATGTCCTGTGATTTTTATGAGCTCTTTATAATTAAAGAAATCTTTCATTAAGCGATGGTGCAAAGTGAGCTGTGGATGAATGTTCACTGTGGGAAGTTTGCTGGAGAGCAGGTCTTACCCATATGATGCAGGACCCGAGGGTCCATCATTTTGGCCATCTGCTGGTTCAGTTTGGCCATCTGAGATGGGTTCACGTTTTTGGACATGTCTCCTCCTG
Organism: Xiphophorus couchianus; assembly: GCF_001444195.1. Taxonomy (NCBI): domain Eukaryota; kingdom Metazoa; phylum Chordata; class Actinopteri; order Cyprinodontiformes; family Poeciliidae; genus Xiphophorus; species Xiphophorus couchianus. The sequence goes on from NC_040240.1 coordinate 1,330,321, forward strand.
GAACACCAAACATCACAAACATATCAGCACGGAGATCTGACGTAAAATCCAAGGATGCTCATATTTTCTAAAAACCTTGCAGTTGTTTATGTTCTTGCTCTACTTTCAGGTCATGATTTTGGAAATGTTGCATACTCAAATAACACTTCATCTTTCAGCAGATTTTACAAAGTGATTCATAGTTTTCCACATTCACACAGTCCTCCTTTAAAAGTGGCTATTAAATATCCAGACATGTTATCTCCCTCCGGTCAGAAACTGATAAGCGAGGGAAGACGTGTTGTTCTGTGGTTTGCTTAAACACAGTTAGCACAGCTAGCATAAAACATTACTCTTCTGATTAAGAAACATTGTATCACTACATCAGAACCAGATCAAAGTCTCCTCTAGGCATGAATTGTGGCTCACTGGTACCTTTGAATAGTCCTTTGATGCCTCCCATCTTCTTCACCATCTGAGCAAACTTAGTGTACTGAGTGAGTAACTCCTGAACGTCTCTGGTGGCAACTCCAGATCCACGGGCCACTCTCTGAATCCGGTTGGGCTGCTTACTGAACAGCTTCGCCCCATCTTTACTGTCCAGTTCTGTAAAGGAAACTTGGTCAGATCAGTCAGAGACTTCACCCTCTCCGTAAATCTTTCATTCAGGTTGAGTTAAGTCAGAAATCCCGTTCAAACTAACGTCTACATTCAGATCTGCTTGACAAAAAATGCAGAGAACAGTGGAGAGAGTAAGTGTCACAGTGTGTGTTACCCTGGTCATTCATGCTGTCCATGATGGTCATGAGTTTCTTCAATCTGGCCATTGATTCCTGTTCGTTTCCTTTACTCATGAAATCTGTACCAAAACCGGGAATCATACCCTGAACGCAACACACAGATCCAGAGTCAGGACAGACAGAGACACAAGTCCTCTTCAAGGTTCTCGGATCAATCATCAATAAGGTCATTATGTATTAGATTATAGAATATCAGCCCGTTTGAACATTGTATAGTCAGGGTTGCATACAACTTATGGAATTAACAGCATCTACTCATACATACGCTGAATCAACAATTTTGCTATTTACACGTCAACAGAAATCTAGCAGCTGCAATGAAAAAAATGCAAACAGCAAGAAGAGAACAGGCAGCCAAAGACCTTAAAGGCGACCTATTAAGCAAAATTCATACTTTGAACGTTTATATACTTCCAGTTGGGTCTTTATTGCTTTTAACTACAGACCAAGTACTTTCAGAAAAAAACAGCAATTCTTTTGGCAGTAAGTTTATGCTTTTTGGTGTCTGGAAACATGAGCTGTTTCAAAGACCTTCAGATTGTTAAGTTACAATGAGCCTTAACACATTAATCCAAGCTGAGCTAAAGCACTCTTGGTCAGTTGGTTTAACCGCTGAAGCAGTTTATTGAATTTAAAGTGACAGAGGCCCTAAAACGGCTCATTCTGAACGGAGCAGACTGAAATCTCATCATCTCAGAATGATCTGTGCGCCAAATGTGATGAACTTGTTTTGTCATCCACAGACCTGTCCCGACCTGTTCAAGGAAGCATAATAGGTCACCTTTAAGATAATTTGAGAGGAAGTCTTCAGTTACCATAATTTGTCCGAAGGGCCCCATCTTCATGATGTTCTGGAACTGCTCGTACATGTCCCTGAGCGTGAACTGACCTGCAGGTCAGAGATCAGGAGTGAGTTGCCGTGTCTGCAGCAGGTTCTGCAGCGGAGGCGTCTGGATTCTCACCATGTTTCAGTTTGTCTATCAGCTCCTCGTTGTCATCCAGCTTTAGCTCGTTCACTCTGTCGATCAGTCCTTCAATATCACCCATTCCTGCAACACAAACCGTCTTTTGACTTGATGCAGAACTCTGGCTGCGTGTCTGCATGTGTTCAACAGCAGATTTAAATGTAGAGGTGGGAAATAACAACAATAAAGGACTAAAGGACTTTATTCTGTGGGACTTTGGGACTTGTAGTCTGTGGGATGTTAACAGACTACATGAGAAATAAAAATATAACGTTCAGTTGCATCCCGCCCACCTGACTTCAACATGAAGCTTGTGTGGTTGAGGTCTCACTCAGTTTTCCTGAGTTATGTTCGTAGTTCTGCTGCTAAAGGCCAACGCTGCTAGAGGAGATATCTGCCATTTTTCTAAAGTTTTTAAAAAAATGATTTTTATTACAAAATATCTTTGAACTTGAATTGAATTAAATCATTGTTCCTACAGTATTCAAGACAAGACTCAAAGAGATTTTCAAATCCTATTGATCAACTTAAAGCAGTTATTTTGACAGAGGTCAGGTCCGAAATACAGAAGGACAGGTGGATGGATGGAAAAAGACTATCCATCCATAGTCTTTGAAAACAAGCCTCATGTTTCATCACCGCTGCCATCCTGTAGTTCGGAGACAATGTGTGTCGAGCCAGCACTAATTAGATAAGATGGAGGCTAATAACGCTTTTGTTTCTGGATATAGATTTGGGATATCGACTATATTCCATGTGGGATATAGACTCACATAGTCTATATCCCACATTTTTCAGGATATAAAATGTGCAAACAAAACAAATTTTCCAAACTCTTTTCCGTGTCCACAGTTATCCAGAGCTTATCCAGTCTGTGCTGGAACCCTGACGATTCTTACTATTTGGGTAGATCTTTGTTTTTTTTATGAAGCGCTACGAGATGGAATTACATATGATCCAAATTATGATCCAAATTTAACTCTAACTCCACTGAGCTACCGTGAAAAGAATCCCTGCAACCTGGTTAGAAAGAAAGGTAATTTTCCCCAGAGGCAGCGATCAGATGTTAGTAAGACTAACACTAACCCTCATCTAGTTAACAGTGTTACATTCTTGGTAGAACCAGCAGGTGCAGTCAGAGCAGAAACACAGGAAGTTTTTACCCAGCAGTTTGCTGATGAAAGGCTGAGTCTTAAACGGCTCGAAGTCGTCGATGTGTTCCCCTGTTCCGATGAAGATGATGGGACTCCTTGTGGCCGCCACACTAACAACAGAACGTCACAGAGTGAGGGTAAACCATCGGCTCGCGGACCAACCAGCCGCGCAGCGCCGTGCAACAGAGGTTCTTACGCGCTCAAAGCTCCGCCTCCTTTGGCGTGTCCATCTAGCTTTGTGACGATGACCGACGCTACGTCCACTTTGTCTTTGAAAGCTTTAGCCTGGGCTTCGCAGGCCTGACCGATGGAAGCATCCATCACGTACACAATGTTATCAGGTTGCTATGGGAACAGAGAAAGGAGGAGCTTAAATATGTCATAACAGTAGAGGAAAAAAAGTCCTTACACACCAATAACTCTTAAGACACTAGAGATGCAACAAACCGTTATAAATATCTGTATTGAAAAAATTATAGATTAGGTATCGGTGACAATGTTCCCGTTCCATGAGGGCAGATCTATTCAGTCTAATGCTATGCTTTGTGCTCGGAATAACATCATGCTTTATTTATTTTACATTATATTTAGAATTTCTAATTGCTCTTTCTGAACCATTAAAAGGTTTGTCACAGTTTATTTTTACACGTTTGACCAAGGTAGTCATCCTGTCCTTTTATCAGTTTGTTTCTTTATTATTCATTTCACATTGGCTGTTTTACTCCTAACTGCACTGACTGAACAAATGAAAGTTGTTTTTTTTCCCATCTTTGACCAAGCTAGTGAAGCTATTAGTCTATTTCGTTGTGCTGTTCTGGTGCAGACATATCAGATAAATTAGTAATTCAGTACATTTATGTCTGTGTTTAAAAAAAAAATGCTTTAAGTCAATTCAGCTGTTTTTCTGTATCATACTGGCCGGTACTAAACCTCAGAAAAAAAGTGGATTGGTGCATCCTTACTTCCGTCCAGCCGATCCCCTGTGGTGATGAGTTCAGGTACTCACCACTGCGTTGGAGACTTGCAGCATCTCCTCAAACAGTGAATCCTCCTGTTTGTGTCTGCCACTTGTGTCCACAATGATGATCTCAAAGTTTTCGCCTTTGAATTTCTCGACGCCTTCTGCAGCGATCACCACAGGATCCATCTCAGTGTAACTGAACCCAACACAAATAGGGAACCATCAGGACAATGAGGGAGAGAGGGGGAAATTACAAACAGGGGAAGCAGCACAGGAACACTCACCTGCCATAAAAAGGTATTCTGGCTTTGGTGGCGTTTTGTTTGAGCTGATCAAAGGCACCTTGGAGATAAGAGAGGGGTTTTCACACCAAAGAGAAGATGTTTGTTTATTTATAGATCATCTGGGTAAAAAGTGACACACCATGCTAGCTAATGCTACAGGCAGTGTGTGTGCCGACCTGCTCTGAAGGTGTCGGCGCAGATCAGGCAGGTCTTCCAGCCTTTTCTCTGGTAATAATAAGCGAGCTGCCGGGAGAAGAACAACACTGCTGTTAGTGGAACACAGACATGAAGGCCTAGCAGCTGTGACACAGTGGTCAACATTTAGCTGATCCTTCAGCTTTTTGCAAATCTGAAATCGCAGAAATTTACGCAAAATCAGCAGATCTCTGACCTTTTTTTTTTACATCAACACATAAATGTGAGTTTATTGCAAATTTTCCGCAAAAAACGTTGGGCTTAAGTGTCTGCTACCTCCCACCTGCAGGTGCCAGTGTTTTTTACTTCTACTACTCTGCCGCCTCAGTTATCAAACATAATCAGTATGGTGAGAAGCAAAAATAATAATAAATTGGGCTAATTAAGTTCTTTAAGGAATAAAAATATTTGTTTGATCTATCTGTCTGCTTGTTATTTTTTCCTCTCCTTTCAAACTCTACACATAGAATAAAAAGAAATGTAATGAGGAAAAATATCACAAAATTTCTTGCAAATATTTCTAAACTGATACAACAAAATAAATAATAAAAATGGATAATAATAATTAAAAAAAAGCTCAATTCTGGAGAAACATTTTAGGATGATCTGGGTTCAATCTGGAGGTGAGAAATACATTTCATCACAGCCTTTTTTAAACACAAAGAAGAAAGCAAGGAGGTACTTAAAGGCATTATTATGCATTTTCCTTGCATTTAGTGGCATTTTGTAGCACAAATAAAATCAATCCAAACTAGCATGTAACCTTTAACATGCTAGCAATTTTATTTAATTAGGAAATTAATTAAGGACAACACACTAAATGTTCAAGCATTTTCACAGGCAATTCCACCAAATACAGAGGAAATGGATGCAACCTTCTGATTTTGTAGACATTAAATAAAAATTCAAATAATGCTTCGTCCAGGGATTTAGCAAATAAATATTTTGTTATTTCTAAGTGTGTTAAAACAAGAAAGAATTTGATTTTCCATATATTTCATGTAAATATCTGGTTTCAACTAAATTACTTGCACAATTTACTAAAAGCCGCTAAAAGGGAGAATATTTTTTAATAAAAAAGCTTAATTAAAATTAATTTCAACAGTCAGTCTTGTCTGGATTCCATCAGAATGCCACATCTAAACCAAGTGACTCCAAATTGAAACTCATCTCAGGTTGTGGGAACATTACGTATCCACATTATGTATCTGGGGGCTCAACAGATGTTCATTCAGATTTAGTTGGAACTAAGACAAACATCTGTTTCCTCTGTTAATTCCATTATTTTTGCTGATTTCGACATATGCTTTTTCTCAATGTGCATAAAAAAGTTTTTATAACTTTTAGTTTTTTTGTGCCGAGCATACTTTAGGAAATTACAGTAAACGAGTTCGGTTTTACTTTTCTCTGATCATAACATTCGCTCAGAGTTTCTGGGGACTGTTTCACATCCTGATTGTTTCAAATGTTCTTTTCTCTACATCATTGAAGGTTTTGGTGCTACTATTCAAGGGTTTGACCACAATACTGAACAATGATGATAACAGAAGCTTCAAATAAGGATGAGGAAAATGTTCCATAAGGTCTGATCAGCTTTAAGTCTGTAAAAAATAAGTAATGAGAGAAAACAGCCCTTGCTAGTTGTTTAGAAGAACTGTAAAATGTATGTTTTCTTTTAGGAGAGTGTGTCAGGTGTGTCCAGTCACCTTGGAGCAGGTTGTAGTTTTGCCACTGCCTTGCAGACCAACAAACATGATGACGTTGTTCTTGCCTTTAGTCGGAGTCCAGGCCTTCACGCCGGGATCGACCAGCTGAAACAGAGCACACACACGTCACACACACATATAGCATCTGGACCGTTCTCATGACTCATGGACCTACCTTCACCAGCTCCTTGAACACAGCGTGTTGGATCATCCTCCTCTTGTTCAGGCCTGAGGCCATCTCCTCCAGGTCTATGGCGGACCTGCAGGTGGAAGACAGACGGTCAGCTAACAGCCCGGTTCCGCCCAGGAGAAGGGGACCAGAACCCGGCTGCACCACGCTTACTTGACGTTTTCCCTCAGTTGTTTGACCAGTTTGATGTTAACGTCTGCCTCCAGGAGAGCAGCACACACCTCCTTCAACATGGCGTTCAACACCTGGGGAAAAAAAAAATAAACCTCCTGAAAATAGCATCTGAAGAACCACACTCCCATTTCTCCTTTAGGAACCAAATCCAACCGTTTCCCTCCTTCTTTGTGGACAAACTGAAAATGTAATTTATCACAAAAGGTTTAAATTCAATTAAAACTAGGATCCTGAATGTGTTACCTTTAAAGAAAACCTAGATAAACACAATCTAAACATCTCATTTAGTCCACCATTTCTTTTTTGCCCCCCTCTAAATGTAAAAGTGCACCATAGCACAAGATGCTGCATTTTTCTAAAAGATTTATTAAAAGACAAACAGAAGCTTTGTCCAATATAATATTTGAAGGGAAAAGCTGATTTAATGTCTCCTTTTATACATTACCCTGAAGGACCATTTCTGGAAATTATTCATGAAATTCTTTCACCTTGTTTTTAAGAGAGAGCAGTTGGTATTACACAGATCTGGATTTCACTAATATTTCAGCACAAATACAATACATTAATAAAGTCAACATTAGATTTAGATGCACTAAAAATTTCATTTTCTTCAAGAAAAAGAATCATGGTTATTGAACTTGAAGCTGCAGCTGGACTCACCAGTTACAGTCTGATACCAGGTTGTGTGCAACACCTGGATTCACAGCAGATGTTTCAAAATGTTTTAAAGCCACAATGAGCTGTTTGAGTTTTTATGAGGGTTTGAAACCTTGAAGCAGGAATCAGAACAACTTCACATGATTCATAAAGCTTCACCAGCACACCACTGGTTAAATTCCTTTAGCATCTTATATTAGCAGCTTGCACCACTAGTGTGAGCTTAGGGCTGGACGATAAATCGATTTTATCCGTCTTGGTTCAGAGTGATGTCAGCCTGCCAGTCCAGGTCCTACCATCTTGTCTTATAAGTAAGTATATATTTTAACTTTGAATTCAGATGAACTCTCAGAAGTGATGATGGAAGCAAAATTTTTTTTTTAAAATACTTTCTGTAATTTGTAATTTCTTTTTTTTTTTAAAATAAGCAAGGGAAAAATATCAACTAAAATCAAAAATCTATGATGGCATATTAGAGCCATTGTGGAGATTAATCTCAGACTTTGTGAGTTTTGTTTGTTTTCTTGCAAATTTTCAATTTTTGGAGCTCAGAAAATTTCTGAGATCTCAAAAACTTCTGACATTTTGGCAGAAACGTACTCCTATTTTTTCCTATCTACAACAGTTCTAATACACAGTCATAAAAAAAACCCAGATGTGCTTTGAAGGAAATCTGAGATTTTATTTTTAAGCCAGCTCAACATGAGCCTCAGTAGAGAACACAGCTCAATTTCTAGAACAAGTCAAACTGAATCAAACTTGTAAGGTTTCTTCCCTCTGTAGCAGTTTCCAGAACAAAGAGTAGTGTTTAGTGCCACGCTGTGCGTCCTACCTCTTCATTGATGATGGTGGCGTTGCTGAGTGACCTCAGCGCCGAGGTGATCTTCCTTCCCAGGTCGGCCAGCACCATGATGGCACTCTGAAGTAAACCTGGAAGAGCCCACAGGAACACACAGACATGTACAACATCAGCAACAAAACTAAGATCCTGTTGGCTGCTACACTCACTGCTTACCCTACCAGCCTGTTGCCACGTCAACCCACACTGATCACAGAACAGACTTCACTCTATGCTATGATTTTTTATCATGTTGTCATTGTATCAAACAGAAATTGTGCAGCTGATGCAACCTAAGTGTGTGTGAGGTCAAAATGTGCATTTACTGTCGGGATGAGTGTGTGTTGTGGAGGGGGGACCCCCAGGTAAGAACCCTCAGTGAGTCAGGAGACTGCTGCTTCCCACAGCCACAGCTTCTACACAGAAAAGAGAAAAACTATGTGAATTAATCTCCTCTGTGACAGAGCGTGAAAACATACAAGCTGAAACAATGATGTAATCAGATGAATGTAAATACACACAGACCAAATACGCTTTTATTTATTATTTTTGTTTGTTTTGCGAGGGCTGCACAGTGGCGCAGTTGGTAGCACTGTTGCCTTGCAGCAAGAAGGTCCTGGGTTCGATTCCCGGCCGGGGTCTTTCTGCATGGAGTTTGCATGTTCTCCCTGTGCATGCGTGGGTTCTCTCCGGGTACTCCGGCTTCCTCCCATAGTCCAAAAACATGACTGTCAGGTCAATTGGTTTCTCTAAATTCTCCCTAGGTGTGAGTGTGTGTGTGCATGGTTGTTTGTCCTGTATGTCTCTGTGTTGCCCTGCGACAGACTGGCGACGTGTCCAGGGTGAACCCCGCCTCTCGCCCGGAACGTAGCTGGAGATGGGCACCAGCAACCCTCTCGACCCCATTAGGGACAAGGGTGAACAGAAAATGGATGGATGGATGTTTGTTTTGCTCAACTTTTGATAATTAAAACGTCTCCCAGGTCTTTACAAAATTAAAGTTTATTGGTCTTTAATAGAGCAACCTTGACTTATTATACCATTATCTATATATAGGCCTGTCACGATAGTAAATTTTGCTCAACGATTAATTGTCTCAAAAAATTATTGCGATAATCGATAATATTGTTTGAAGACCTTTTTACACTGATGTAATGGAAATGACGTAATAATGCATGCGATTTCCTGCCAAAGATAGATACACTTTATTTTCAAAAGAATATTTAACACTGGAACTGATAAACAAAATAAACAAAACAACCAAAAACAAAATGGATTCTCAGTCTCCATTAACAAAAAATGTACTTGATAAAAACTAAACAACATAAAGCCAAAGTGGAAATAAATACTGCATTCAACCAAAAGATTATGAAGTCTGTGTATTATGTTGCCCTTCAGTAATAATTAGATTTAAAAAGAGAAAATGGGCACATCGACTACCTGATGCAATAGTTCACACTACATGATTTTTTGCTCCTATTTTTCCCCTTAAGACAATCTTAGAACGTTGGTCTTTCTAAGATTGTGTGGTGTGTTACGGTAGATCGTTGTTGCCGCTCCGATCCAAATCAGGGGTTTTTCCCGACTGGGAGCTTAACGCAGCCTGTTGAATGTGACAGGCAGCCAATCAGAAAGCAAGAATTCTCCTCCTCGCTTTCTGAGGGGAAATTACGTCGGGAATCCCAAACAGCTGACACGGCATAACCAAAGTCCAGCGGACATCGGAGATGATATGTGGAAACAACATTAATGTTTATTCAACATGCAAAGAATATAGAAATGACAAGAGGAGGAGTTGGAGCTAAATTGCTACCGCAGTTGATAAACCCGGTAACTTTTCAGCTGTTCTTCGTTACGTGACGTAAACAGGTTATAATGATTTTCATTCAGTCAGGACTTTACTCTGACACTAGCCACATGCATTGCAGGTAGATTGTAGTAAAGCATTGATTAATGCCTGCTTTTAAAATTAGTTCACTGGACATGTAGCCATTATTTTGTGCCCATTGTTGGACACCACAAGGCAGGAACAAACCCGATCGAACCGTTATACCTAGGATTTCTGTCAGCTAGTTTGTGGTCTGTCAGGGTTTGAAAATGGGCCGACAATCGGCCGACAGCTCTAAGATCGTGTAGTCTGCGCTGGGCTTTACACTAAGGAAATGAGAAAGGAGGGTCAGTGGAGAGCACCGGAGTTCAGCCTTTTTTCATTCGGTGTCATCAACAGAAAGAGAAAAAGGCCTGAAGAGACGATAATGCCGATAATTGAAATGACGTCGATAGTTTTAATTTATCGTACGATTAATTGATTTATCGTTTATCGCGACAGGCCTACCAGCACGGCTCCATGGCGTAACAAATCACAATAATGAAATCAATAAGGTGAATAAATAAGGTATGAATAAACATGCTGATGCTGTGTGGTGATTAATTCAGTATTGCACAGTTACATCATCATGAAATTCTTAATCCAGTCTAGGTTGCGTGATTGGTTTAACAGATTACTGGGGCCGTATTTGTTTTTTTATGACTCATTTTGTTTCGGGTAGGACCCAATCATAGTCCATAGAAAGCAGCAACACTCCTAGCATCGGGGTCAACCACACTTCCTCACTAGCACACCTATCTGAAATAAAGCAACAAGTCGTCCAGATTCAAGTTTACCATAGAAAACGTGCAACAAGGTGAAGCGGGGAGAATTAAATGTTTGGCCTGCATGCAAAACTCTATGAAACCAACACCTCGCATCACTCTACACACACCATCATAATGGTGATAAACGGTGAAGGCAGCGTTATGCTGTGGCCAGTATTAACGCTTGAATATTGACAAAGTATATATCCAGGAGAATCCTGGAGGAAAACCTGTTGGAACCTGCATTAGACTAGGGTGGAAGTTTAACCTTCCATCAGGAGGACCACTCTGAACATGGAGCCAGAGCTACAGTGAGCAGCATGTTCATTTGCTAGAATGGCCCAGTCAAAGTCCAGAGCTAAACCCAACTGGGGAAAAGAACTGCAGCAAGACATAAAGAATAATGTTGACAGAAGCTCTCTGTCTGATCTTAAAGAGCTTTACACAAGAAAATGTTGACAACTATTTCAGAGTTTTTCTTCTATTTTGTCATTTTTCTTTAGCTAGTTTATAACATGAGGTCCCAGTGAGATACATGTAATGCATCTCATCATGTGTGTTTAAAGCAAACACAGGGCTCTATGATGACTGGTCAATAAATGAAGAAATCTGTGCTTTTTGTAAGGTCGAAAAACATCACCTGTCATTTAGTTTGACTCCAATTCTTATATATTTAAGCTCTTAACATAGTAAACTTATTTTAATTTCCTCTGGAGAGGAAATTAATCAAAAAGTGTTCTTAATCCTGAGCTGTGCTGGGTGAACAGCAGTCCGTTGGACTCCGCTAAAGCCTTCCAGTTTAATCTACATCGTCGCAGAAACTGAGTGACCGACGAGCAAACAAAGCTAAATAAAACCCCAAAATAAAACTAACCAAACTGAGCACGAAGTCAGTCTCTGGTGGACGCCAACAACGGCCCTCAGATTGATGGTGTGTGTGTTTTTTCCTCAGCTTATCAACCTGAGGATCTTCTTCTTCTTTTTATTTTTATGGCGGTTGGCAAACAACTTATAGGTGCATTACCGCCACTTTCCAGATTGGACTATGGATCAGACGTTAACCTACTATAATCTCCCCATAATGCCCGTTCTTCTTAGAAAACAAAAAAATACTGCTAAAAACTACATCCCGGGATGATCTCTGAAACAATTCCCTAATATCTAATTTATTTTTATTCCTACTTAAATCTCTAAGTAATATCTCTCTTTCCTGAACATGTTCATTACATTCTAAAAAAAATATGTTGGACTGTTTCTAATTTTCCACAGTAGTTACAACAACCTGTAGTATGCTTATTAATTATTTTAAGAGTACTATTTAATCCTGTATGTCCAAACCTTATTCTAGATATAACATCTTCTTCTTTTTTAATTCTATTACATTTAGCCTGCGGCTCTCAACAACATCACAGCTGTTTACAGCAGTGCTAACGACCTAGCAGCTAGCTAGCTGGAGTGCCGACAGTTCGCTGTCTTCATCTGGAAACTGTTTCCGGGTCCACTTAGCTCATTATTATCTAAAATGGCGGAAACTGGACCACAAACTAAATGAGGAGAAATGTGTCAGTAGTTGTTCAGGCTTACCGAGCGCTCGACGCTACAATGTAAACGTAGCCGTTCCCAAACTCCACCAGAGAAGCGTCATATAAACTGTACTTAACCGGAAGTCCTGCGTCATCATGGGTTGTTTATATTCAGTTTGTGGGTGTAGTAGCGCCGCTTACTGGACTGGCGCATGGAAGTGCTTGTTGAAACGGCCACCTGAACTGTATTTTAAGGTATTTTGGTTGAAAAACGCTCCCCGAGTGTCGTGAAACCATCCACACACTACCCTTTTTAAAACAAAACAAACAAAAAAAAAAAACAAAGCTTTGAACAATTGTACATAATCACGTGGCATGTATGTACAAGAAGATGTGAAGTCTTAGAACTTACAGGTTTAAAGCACATAAAATTATAAGATGACAGCAAAAAAAAAATATATATATATATGTATATATATAAAAATAAAATTTGTTAGACATCAGAGGGAAAAGAAAAATGACAAAAGCAAAAAGAAAAAAAAGGGTAATAGTTCTCATACAATAAATTCAGGTCATTACAGGTGTTAAAGAGCTGTATTCCGTGCCGTGCTCGCTTTTCATCAGTTTTAAGGCTCTGAAGTGATTGTCTATTGGCTTTTGAAAGGTCAGGTTTTCTATTTCCTCGTTCACAGGAGTGGATGAAGAATTTGGTCAAGGATCAGCAGGTTGTTAAGTCTGAGGTCGGTTCTTCTGTCTCTGAGGGCAATTCCAAAAATTACAAGTTTTGCTGAGATCCAGTACTGAATGTTTTCCCAAAATGTTGCAGTGTGCAGATAATAGAAAAAGAGATGGTCTGTTGTTTCAATGTCATTGTCACAAAAGGTACAGCTGTTAGTGTCAAAGTTGGATCTTAGTCGTAATAATTGCTGAAATAAATAAACAAAGCAACATAATATTTATCTAAGCAACATAAGACAAGGTAATAAAAGATTTTTTTTTAAATATACTTCTCATCAATAGGGCACAACAATGTATTTTTTAACCAAAACGTTTTTTACATTTTTTAAATACAAATTTAGAAAATTAATAGCAAACTTTAGATCCAATACTTTTAACTGTCAAGTTCACACATGATCTTCTTACCACAAAATCCACCAGAGGGGGCGCTGCGGTCAATCAGCCAGTTTGTCTTGACCGAGAAAAAGAGTGATAGTACTTTTGCAGTTAACAAATGGTGGAAACTTGAATTGTAAAGAAAAAAAAAGACTAACTTAAAAAATAAAGATTTTCTTATGTATAATTCAAGTGTGCTTTATTCAAATCTGAAGAGTCTGAGTTACAATATTATGAGAAAGATGACACTGAGGTCCAGTTTTCATCAGAGCGGGCTCCACTGAGTCCTCAGGAAGCAGACAGCTCAGAACCAGTCTGTGCCTCAGACGCTCCTGGGCGGCTGCAGCTGATCGACCTCCACTGCTGAATCCTGTGAAACAACATCTCCGATTCTGAAGCCATAGTCAGCAGGAGGGCGAGCGAATTATCCTGGAGAGGAGAGACAGGGAGAGACTAACTTCAGAATGATCATGTCCCTGCAGCCTGTGGTCAGAACATGTTTTATGCTAAATGTGCTCCAAATGTTCCCATGTCTCTGTTACTGAGCCAAACCCAAGAGTTACTGCTCATCTGACTGGGATAACTGCTATTGGAACAACGGATAAGAATGGATGGACAAATGGACTGAAAAGTATAAAACACTATTTACTTTCCTACACTCTTTTCATTTATCCAGACTGATCGTCTTTAAAGGGGCAGTATTATGTGTTTTCCAGGCACCTAGTGCCATTTTATGGCATAACTAAGTAACTGTTACCTTCAGTTGTTAAGGAAATGCTGCGTATAACAAATATGACTTAAAAAAAATTTGACTTTCTAATTTAATGCCATGAAACTGGGTCTCTGTCTCTTTAAAAGTCCTGCTCTGAGACTCCTCCTTCAGGAAGTCATCACAACATGGCTCCTCTACTAACCCTTTAGCAACGTTTTTACCAGTGTTGCTCTGAGAAGTGACTCCTATGATGAGCTCTGCAGATGCACAGTTCCACCAGGTGTTTGCCAGTTGCTGTTGGCTAGTCTGAAGGAGCTGAATGGGGACGTCACGGGGGAGAGCTGTAGCTGAGGAGGAGCTGCGTCTCAAAGGCGGAGCTAAGTCCAACCAGGCGTTTTGCACGGCTGAATTTTGCCGTGGAGATTAAAGTATTTCTCAAACATGCATGAAAAAATTAAAGCAACACTCCTGGTATGCTACTGATGAGGGAACAACGTTATAACATGATGTAAAGCTCTAAAAAAGTCGATTTTAAATGTTACTGCCCCTTTAAGAAGTTCAGCACTGACATCCAGCAAATGAATACCGGGTTACGGTTTGTGGTTCCAAGTCTGTGACGGAACTGACCAGCAGGGCGAGAGAGTCGGTTCTGGTGGTTCGGTTGTGGGTAGATCTCAGCTTCTCCTCCAGACACCCTATGAAGTCCATCATCAGCCTGATGGAGTCCACCACAGAGCTGGAGCAAAGAGTTAGACATGAGCTGGAGCTGACCAGTGCAGGGAAAGAAATGTGTTTGATTTATCTGAAGAAAAAAAAAACACTTTTCTCCAGGTCAGTATAGACACCAGATGACCGACTCTTGTTATAAACAGTCAGGTCTTACGCATGCAGGTGAGCCAGGACTGGTAGGTTGGTGCGAGCCAGCGGTCGCATCAGCCTCTGTCTTAGAACCTTGTGCTCCCTCAGCACTCCCTGGAGGTGGTTACCAAGCAACTGCAGCTTCTCATTCTTCTGACCTGATGGAGAGAGGAGGAGTCGGGGGGGTTCATCAGCAGAAATCTGATTACAAGCATGCGACTGCTCTGGTTTCCGTCATGTCACAAACGGAGCTGGATTTCTCATGAAGCACTTTTAAAAAGTAGAGATGACTGATCCAACATTCATATCTGTATTGGTCACAACATTGAAAAAAAATATATAGATTGGGTAACGGTGACTATGTGCCTGATCCATAACGACATGTCTAGTCAGTCTAATTCTGATTTCAGATTCAAATAAAAAGTTTGTGACAGAGCTGGATGAGAGTGAGACTCACCGAGGTGGAATCCGTGGGCGACGTCAGCACTTTGTTCATCCACCTTCAACAGCTCCAACTGCAGCTGCACCTGGATCAGTGGGACCGGACAGCACACATGTACAGAACATCAGCCAGTCGTTATAGCCTGAAGAACCAAAGGGACAGAAATTGTTGGGTTTTTTTCGCTTAATGAGACGTCATTTTTCTCTGTAAACCAGGACTTTTCCTTCCTGAAAGTCGGATCGGCTCATCAACAAGCTACTTGAGGAGTTCAGGAAAGAATATATTTACAAACAAAACACTTTTTGTATCTTAAATGCAAAATGTACAGCTTTTTTTGTACAGCTTTGACTTAATTACTGCTCTGAACTTGTTCTGAGGGGTTTTTTTTGTCCAGTTAATGATTTATCAATTACTAAATTAGCAGACAATAAGTTAAATAATAGATTCATCACAATTAATCGTTTCAGCCCCAACAACAAACCTTGTTGTTACATAGAAATTAGATCCTGTGCACAAAGTGGTCACTCTGTGCTGATTAGAACAACTAGATTGTAACTGAAATCAGTGCGGCCAGGACTTTAGGATGTAGTGCAACAAGCAGTGAGTGGGATCACAGCGAGGCGTACCTCATCCAGCCGCTTCTGCTTTCTCATGAGCTCTTCTGCCTCATGCAGGCGGGCCGAGAAAACGGGACTCGGCTCAGAAAAGGCCGAGTCGATTTCATCCTAAGGGGAGATAGAGACAAGATGTCACTCCAGAGCGCTGACCTATTGAATATAACTCACACATCTGGATTCATGAGAAAAATGTAGAAAGTGACTAAAATGTCTGGTTTTCCTGCTTACACATTTAAAAACAATCTTGAAAGGTTCTATTTACATATTTGCACAGGTTCGTGTGTGACATGTTGCTCCATCACGAAACATTTCACACAGTGAATCGGTAAACTGTGCTCATATGTTGCAAATTAACTCATCTGATATCTATGTTTGTTTTTTAATGAGGGGATAAGTAGGAAATAAGATCAGGAGAAAATAATTCATATAACGGCAGGAGGACATGGCGTCCTGACCTGGGACGCGGCTCCCACAGAGACACATCTGGACAGCAAACTCGCCGCCGGAGTCACAGAGAACGGAGACAAATCCCACTGATGCATCTGGAAGTGAAACATGGACATTCAACTACATTATTAATACAGCAGATCTCCAGAGCAGCTAATGGAAGCGAACCCATCAGTCTGAATGCTGCTGGATTTTCTGCCCATTTAACCTCCAACAGGGATCATTCTGGCCTCCAGAGGGAGGGTTTGGTGGTCAACTAAGACAAAAAAAAAACAAACAACCTTTATGTTGATATAATCAGGATTTAAAAAAAAAAGAAACACGTACACGTTTACAACGCAGGAGAAAACTATAACAGCAGCTCCGAGGAAACGATTTTCAAGCAGATAAATAAAAAGGGCCACACCCATTTCCAGCTAAGAGAAGAATTGAATTTTGCACTTTGCATGTTTATCTTTTCCCTTTTGTTTGTATTTGTGTTTCTTGGCCTTCATGAAGCTGTTTTGGTCTCGACTGATCTCTAATGACCCTAAGAGGCCAGAAACAAAACAACTGGATTTATACAGATTACATGACGCACAGCTTTGCTCTGTTTACTAATCAGGTAACTTTTGAAATTAGTTGCACCTGATTTCATTTAGAGGTTTCACAAACACAATTATGTATTATTGTGGTGGGTTTATCATGTAAAATCATAACAACGTAAACTGAAGCAAAATAATCAGTGTAATGAGAACAACAAACGATCATTCTAGCTGTGAAAGTCCACGGATGGGAATGAAACTTTCTGAAGGATAACATGGATGTTGTCTGATCCTGATCTGAACAGGCTTGGTCGGTTTCTAAAGAGGACAGGCTGAAAGACCAAAGTGCGAAGCAGTAAAAACCAAAAGGGATGAATATCTCTGTCATTGTCTGCTGCCTTTCAGAGGTTTTGATCTTCCAAATATGCATCACAGCTATTGGTTCAACAGATCTCAAAGACAGACTGTCTCTGACCTGGGAAACTCCGGGGTGGATGAACCGGAGGTCAGCTGAAGGTTAAGCTCTCACCTTCCCGTCGTTACTCAGGCTACCGACCACATCACTGACCCGCTCTGTCTGACCGGAGGACGGCTGTGGCTTTTCGACTCAAATCTGAACGCTTTGCCGCCAAGTTTCTTCTTTTCTGGTAAACATCTTAGAAGAACAACACCGCCCCCTACTGGTCTGATTGTTGGACTCAAACAAAAGTTAGTTTTTGTGGATTCGATGGTTTTTTCAAAATTATTATGAACATTATTTTATTATAATTTCACATTTGCACAGAGCCCTGTGGAGTGCTAGTGTTTAGTGTAGGGGCCGATTTTAACCATTTATATCCATTTTATAGGGATTTCTTATTCAGGAGCTGATGAATACAAGTTATTTTTCACCAAGATATTTAGGATGATGGTGCTGAACCGGGAGGAGGAAGGGAGAGGAAATATGTCAAGAATTAAAGTAAGAATAAGAAGCGAGTAAAATTAAATTCAAGTGGATGGAAGAGTAGAACTTTATTTTAATCTTTTTTTCTCAAAAGCCTCCTTGCAGTACTGATGGAGTCACAGTTAGAGCGCTACCACTCCAGCCCAATAGGTGGCAGAAATACACCAAAAACTAAACGTAACTCCGCAAACGGAAGACGAAGAAGCCGGAAAGGGAAGAGGAGGAGATTCATTTGGAAGCAGCGACGCCCTCAGCTGATCCTCCTCACTGAACTTGTTTTCATCGGTTCGATCAGAGTTCAGTTTACTGACCCGGACCAGAACTGTCCTCCGAATCCACGGCGAGGTGAGTTAACAACACCGAACTCCCGGAAGTTAGCTGCAGGGTCACGTCACGGTAATCTGTGAGCAGAGAGACTTTAACACGGAACACCAAGCTGAGCGGGTTCATGGAGCTCAGGCGGCTGTGGTTCAGTGGAGTGGCCTGAGCTGCTGGCAGGAAACTAATGTGTGTTTCGGTGGCATTCTAATGTGTTCTGGTAACTATGGCAGTTCAACAAAAGAAAGTTCAACAAAAGAAAGCAGCAATGTGTAGCACAATTTAACTGGTGCTAGTTAAAATCCTAAAGCAACAATAAAAGTCAGCATTACATTGATTATTATATTTATGATAATGAAACGGTGACAATTCTTGCTTAATATTAATAGTGAATGTATAGGCATAATAAAGAGGACCAATAGTTCATGTGTCAGTATGTAGAGAAGTTATAAACCTCACAAAATCTTACATGATTAACTGGACCTATTAACTAGTTTAACATCTATTTATTCATAAAAGAAAATGTTCCTCAGTCTCATTAGGTTACATATATTTGCTCTCAATTTTATGAAAATTTGAGAGGGGAGATTCTTTTTGATAGGAAGCCTAAAAATGACACTTTATTCAAAGCAGTAGATATGAAAATATTCATTGGAATCCTCATATTTATACTTTATTTGTAAATTCAATAACTATTCTGGATCGAGTCATGAAAAGAATCAATGTAATTATGATCATATGTTTTAGTTGTGAAAGACAAAACCAACGTGAGTGGAATTAAGAATGAATGTTCTGGAAGAAGACTAAAGCCACTAAAAAACTGTTTGTTTTTTCCTTCTTCTTTGAATTCTGATTTCTACAGCCACATAAAAATAAAAATAAAATCACTTAAATCGTCATGTTCCTCCAGGTAGTTTCTTCTCCTGCACATCTCACATCTGTCTGTGAAGCTGGTTTCTCCTGGTGCTCCTCTGCTTTGACGTCAGAATTGTATTTATTTTTCTCCAGTGGTCCTAATCATCCTTTGTAGAAGATTATCTTTATCCAATTTAACATTTGACTTGTGCAACTCATCTCTCTGTAAAGTTATGCTTTTTCACACATATTTTTGGTTTTCTAAATATCAGTTTTTGATAGAGATCCTGCTGTTTGGCTCAGCCTGTATGCACTGCTCCTCTTTCTGAAATCCAGAACCAAATTATTGGCCAATTTAAAAACTATCTTGATGGAAGACTAAAGTTTGCAGTCGTGACTGACCGTCAGATTTTAAGTTGATCAAAGGTTGGTTGACCCAACTAGGTCTGTCACAATAAACAATAAATCAATTAATCACATAATAAATGAAAAGGAACAAAATAATTTTCATTTGCTTGATTTACCGTTTTTATCTTTTTTCTCTCTTCTTACTAAACACTGAATGATAAAAGTCTTCAGCCTGGTGTTTTGGTCTCAACTATCCCTTTTTTGATAGATAATTTTGTTTACAGAGACTTCATTATTAATTTTATTTGTTGTTTATCTGTTCCGGTGTTTAATGTTCATTAGAATTTAAAGTTTATTGATCATTGAGAATGTGTTCTTGCATTTTTATGCCATTATTTACTATTACATCACTTGAAAATTGTCTCAAAACAACAATATTATCGTTTATTGCAATAAGTTCTGGAACAATTTATCGTCCGGCAAAATTTGTTATCGTGACAGGGCCAGACCCAACATCTTGGTTCTGTCAGCTGGTTGGTCTGGCTCTTTCTACCGTCTCTTTGCTCTGACTCAACACTCACCCGTCCACAGAAATTGGAGATGCATTCTCTAATTAGGTAGAAAAAATTAATTGGACTATTTTAATCCCCTTTTCTTTACCTTCCAGTAGTCCTGTTGCAATAAATCAGTTAATTGTATGAAAATTTAAACAAGCATCATTTCTATTTGCTAGATTTCTCTTTTTTCTCTTTTCTCTCTTTCTACTAAAAACTGTAAGACACTTGACACTTTCAACCAGACCCTTTTTTATGGGACAGTTTTGTTTACAGAGGCTTCAGTTTCCATTTTATTTGTTGTTTTGTTTATTTAATTAGGATATTTATAATGTCTTCCAGTTCCAATGTTAAATGTTCGTTGGAATTAAAAGTTTATTGAACTTTGAGAATGTGTTCTCGCACTATTCTGCCATTACCATTATATCACTTGAAAATGGTCTCAAAACAGCAATATTATCATATATCGCAACAACTGATGGAACAATTTATTCCGCAGCAAAATGTGTTATCGCAACAGGGCTACCTTTCAGAGTTCAGAACAAAGCTGGGTCTGTCCCGAAGCAGTGAGCTCATGATCTACTACATGCACTGAAGTATTCAAAGACAACGACTCATTCATGTTCACAAGCTCGGTTTTAACCCAGCAGAAATGGGTCATAACACCATGTTTTTACTGTGCAAACATCCAAATAAAACAGTTGCATTGTCATAAACACTGCAGCCTGTGGCGTTTATGGTTGTTTAGTTCACTTGTAGGCCATTAGCACAGAGTTGATCAGTGATATGTTTACATCTGTGCATTATGAGCATCTTCATTCAGTTTTTTTCTGTCATCTGTGTTATTTTACACCTGGAAACGATCCAACATGGACCCGATTTTCTGTGTTGCTGCACAGAAGCACATCAGGGAAGAAGGAAAAGATCCCAATACTGTGTTTCATTCCCACAGTCAGGATTAGGTGTCAGCGGCTGTTTATGAGGAGGGTGTCAGTGTGGACTGCGTGTCCTGCAGGGATTTCATCCTCTGATCTCATTAACAGCTTCTAACCAGGAGGAGGGGGAGGAGCTCTGTGGAAACGTCCCCACCTCTGGACGTGAGCTGGATGTGAGCTGGACATCCAGAGCCAGAGGGGAACATGGGCAACAGTGCGCTGAAGTCTCACCTGGAGACCTCCCAGAAAACGGGAGTGTTTCAGCTGACGGCCAAAGGCCTGCAGGAGGTAGGAGGAGCAGCTGGGAGGAAGTGGAAACAAGTCACTTCTTGTCTGAGTAGTGCAGCCCCTTCCAACAGAACCAGGCAAAAAATAAAAGCAGTGGGTATCAATGAATTAGTCATGTGATTTACGGATCGTTGATAGGCCTTCTAGCGTCATGCTACAGCTGTAAAACAGTAATGAGTGTGCATTTTAAAGGGATGCTGACGTGGATGTAAACTAGATGGCGCTGTTCTGAACTTGTCCTGGTGTCTGCCTGGTTTCAGTTTCCAGAGGAGCTCCAGAGGCTCACTGCCAACCTTAGGACGGTGGATCTGTCCGGGAATAAGATCGAGGTTCTCCCAGCCTCAGTCGGAAACTTCCTGCAGCTGAAAAGCCTGACGCTGAACTCCAACAAGCTGAGTGAGTGAGTGAGCGGTAGATAGTGTCTGCTCCGGGACATTCCAACCACGCTTCCTCTAAGATTTCTGTTTTCCCTCTTTAAGCTGGCCTTCCTGCAGAGATCGGCAAGCTGAAGAAGCTTGAGACCCTGAGCTTGAATGGGAATCAGATCCAGCAGCTGCCCCCCACCTTGGGTCAGCTCAAGGCCCTGAGGACCCTGAACCTGTCTGGGAACCAGTTCACCGAGTTCCCAGCAGGCCTGGGAGCGCTGAGGCAGCTGGACCTGCTGGATTTGTCCAGAAACAGGATTCAGAGCGTCCCAGCAGCCGTCTTAGAGCTGCAGGCCATCGAGATCAACCTCAACCAAAACCAGGTTTCTCTATCAATAAGAGAGCAGCATATTACTGTAGAGATCCTTCAAGTGTGGACACAAGCAGAAACATTAGTATGCTAACCCCTCAGGTTGTATGTTTTTCATATTTCCCAGTAGCCCCTTCAGTTTCAGGAGGACATTTTTAAGTCTTTTAAACCAATTAATGTTTTAAAATGTTACCCATATTTATGACTTAGATTAACTTTGTTTCATTATTTTTTTGACTTTGGTCCTCGAATTCATATTCATGCAACTTTGAAGTTGCATGAATATGAGAAAAAGTAATGTTTTTAGCAGTTTCAATTTCTTATGTATTTAGAGGTTTAGCTTCAGCTTCTGCTGCCTTTTTGTTAGCTCCCACTAATTTTTCTAAGGGTTTAGCGATAGCCTCTGCTAATTTTTTTTACCTGTTTAGCTGTTCAGTGTTTGGTCCCCGCTCATTTTCTTATGTGTTTAGAGGTTTACTGTTTGCTTCCCCTACTTTTTATGTGTTTAGTGAGCAAATTAGTGATTAGTGAACATAACGTTTTGGTCAGCTGTGCCCACCACTGGTGAGTTTAGTGCAAACACATATTCTACATTACAACTATGGTGGCCATTTTGAAAAACGTCCACCAGAAAAAAGGAGACACGAGATCAAGAAAATGTGTATCCTTCTATGGTTCAAAATATGTAGGCTGTGATTTGACACCAAAAGTATTAATCTGTGATAAATATTGGCAAAATTAGCACAATAAAATAAAATTTCCTGCACCATGCTAACAGTTTTTTTTTTTTTTTCAAAAATCAAACTCCTGGGAACATCTGTACCAAGTTAGGTTCTTGTATCCACATGTGAAAGAGATTTTGTTGAAAGTATTCAATTATTTTCTGCACCATAAGGCCCTGTGATAAATATGTTAAAGATGGGATACATAACAGCTGCTTCCTGCAGAACCTATGAGGCAGTCCTTAGAGGGTTTTGGAGTGTAAGCAGGTTTTCTCCTCCCCGTCAGATCTCAGTGCTGTCAGCAGAAGTGTCCCGCTGTCCCCGTCTCAAAGTTCTGCGTCTGGAGGAGAACTGTCTGGAACTGTCCTCCATTCCTGAGTCCATCCTGTCCGAGTCCCAGGTGTCCCTGTTCTCCGTGGAGGGAAACCTGTTCGAGGTGAAGAAGCTCAGAGAGCTGGAGGGATATGAAAAGGTCAGCTCAGTATTATTATTACTATTAACAATCCATGTATTTTTTTCACTCTTTCTAAGCAAGTTAAGAATTGAACTGTCTCAACAAAGATCCATTTATGGTTAAACAAACTCTAAGGAATATGTGTAAATGCTGTAGAAGTTATAAAGCTGTCTTTCTCTGTCTCAATTAACAAACCACCAGGTTATGAAGCAGAAATATTTGTACAAATCAAAGTTGCATTTTATAGGACATACTTTAACTTGGTTTTAATTATATATATATATATATATATATATATATATCTTTGAAGTGTGTATATCCCTACATTTCTGATATTGAGTAAAAGCAACTACTCCCAACTGCATTGCTTCTCCGCTTCTCCTGTGCTGCGTCACTAACACAGTCACAAGACCAAACAAATAACACATGATCACATAAACAAACGGCAATCAGATTGAAATAAATATCGATTGTTACAGCCTAGTTTCACTTATCCGATCCATACTGATGTTAAAGAACTTCATCCTGTACCGATTTTGACGCTGAAATGTTTTGCTTCCCCACTTTCTGTTATAAGCAGAGTGAGAGAGAACTTATTCAGCTATGATGTAGTTAATCAGGATTTAGATTTTTCTTCTTAAAAAGTCTCCATGATTAGATCCTGACTTTAACAAGGAGATTTCCAAAAGATGTTCATGACAGATGGAACCAGAGTCCTTACGCTGATAGAACACAGCGTCTTTGCTTCTGTTATGAGTTCAAGTTTAACACCCTGTTTAAAAGCAGCAGCCTGAGGGTCAGGGGTCAACCTCTGTACCTCCAGACGATGCCAGGTTACCACAGTCTCTTCTGGTCTGTACATGTCTCTCTTCCTCTCTCATCAGTACATGGAACGTTTCACTGCCACCAAGAAGAAGTTCACCTGAATCCCCGCTACCATGACGACTCTAGACTTGGCGTCGGTCTGTAACCCACCATACCTCCCACCCCCATCCTGCACCAGCCGGGCCTTCTTATTGGTCTGCAGCGAGGTGCTTCCTACAGCACTCCACACAGACACCGGACCTGCTGACACACGGAGACGGACGATGACGACGAGGCAGGCTCAATACGACCCCCTTGAGATCCAGAGCGGCTTTTTAACCAGGATTTGCTTCCAGGCTTTAGTGTTCACTAAGCGGTGAGCGACATGCACGTGATGTCACGCACTTTCACAAGTCCTGATCTTGATGCAGAAGAGGAGAAAACCAGAAACCCAGCAGGTTTTTTTAATCAGAGTTTTTCTCTGCATGTTGAGACTCTGGCCCTGTGGCAGAGCTCAGGAGGCTCCGGACATGTTGGACGCTTCACGGCTGTTTTTGTCTTGCATGAGGTCTGGTGGCTTTATAGTGCAGCTGCTCAGTGTGGCATCACGTCGTACTCACCTTTAGCAAAAACATTAAACCGCTCCACCCCCCTCCCCCCTCTCATGCCTTGCAGTTTTATTTAATCACCACCATCTTTAGCGTGTCCCACCATGTGACCCCGTGAAGCTCCACCCAGCAGTGTGTGGACTCTAAATCCTTTCTTCTTTTAGGGAGCGTTTGTGTTGCTTCTTATTATCCGGCAGACATAAACATGTAATGTAATGTGCAAACAGTCGAGCTGGGTTTGAGTCTCTGAACCAGACTTCTTCTGTGTCAGCTGAGTTCCTCCCACCATCCATAAATTAATAATTCCATGGATTTTTTCATATTTTCTCATCGGCTATGTATTTATATTTGATAATCCAGTCATACAAAGACACTTCATCATGTATTACAATGATTTAAATCACTTTAGTTTTGGAGAATCCCACATCACAGGTTCCCCAATGCTGTTGCTTATTAAACAAAGATGATGAAATAATGTGAAAAGCAATGAGGGGAAAACTGCATTGAGCACAAAAATCCCGGATTCGTCCAGATCAGTGCAAAAGTTTTCATACTCCCTGGACTTTTCCACTTTACAGCCTCAACCCTCAGTGTATTTCAGAAGAAGTGTGATCGACCAATCAGCTCACAGCATGAGGAGAATGCTACAGGTCTCCCAGCAGACGGAGACATTATCTCTGTTTCAGTCAAATCAAACAGCACTCCACAAATTCTGTTTGATTTTGACCTTTGACTAGGCCATTCTAGCATATGCATGCAGTTTGATCTAAATTGGCTCTGATTGCATGTGAAGGTGAACCTCCACCTCACTCTGCAGTCTGTGAACAGGTTTTAGTCCACCCGACCTTCTTCCACATGTCTGTTGGACACAGACTGGACTTCCTGTTTCCGTCTCTCAACAGAACAAAACAAGGTTTTCCTTCTTGCTATTCACGTTCGAAGCTTGGGATGTCGTTCTAGATCCTAACTCTGCTTTTTAACTTCTCCAGAACTTCCTCCCTGAGCTGCTGCTGGGTTGCTGCGTCTCCACGATGCTGCTCGTTCTCTAATGCTCTCTAACAAACCCAGCAGCTGCATCCAGACTCAGATTTTATTGCACAAATCTGGACTCTTGTGTACAATTAGGCGACTTCTGAATGAAACTGGTTGTGCTGGAATTTATTTAGGGACTGAAGAGTTCTGCATGTCTTTTTAGAGTTGTGGTTGCGAAGGACTTTGTGAACCGTGCCACCGTTTTCCTCCGACTCCACAGGTTTGCACTGCTCTCTGTTGGTTCATTCACAATAAAACGTATTAATGGAACGGAACTAAAAGTGGAAAAGTTGTACGTGAAACGGCCTGTGGAAGCTTTTTCAAAGTGTGTACTTCCGTTTTACCATGACTGTAAGTAACTAAGACACTAAGCAGGTGTTTTCACTTACCTTTATTACTTTAAAATAATCAACTGAAGTGATATTCTGTTAAAGCCAGTATGTGTCGGTGTTTGCTCTGTGATTGTGTTTAAACAGATGCATTCTGTACTCTGCTGCTGAAACAAACAGGTGGAGTGAAGGAGTGGCTCTCCAGCATGTCCAGGGAAATTTGTCTATAATCTTTTTTTTTTTCTTGTATTTAATTAAAGCAGATGCTCAACAAGTCAGTCAATGTATGCTTCGTTTTTTCTCTCTTAAAACCTCACAGATATTTTCAGTCCAGCTTTAACAACCTGTGTCGTTCCAGTCAGTCGTCTGTCAGCTGAACATGTTCGACAGGTTTGTGTTGATAATTAGCTCCATGTGAAACGCCACAGGCCTATGGCAGCAGGTTGACGTTAAGGCTCATAAAAAGATAATTAGCAAAATACAAAACCTGGATAACTTCTTTAGCGAGATGGTAAAAGGAAGCATCTTTTTTATTAAAAAGAAAAAGAAAAAAAAAGTGACAGCTCTTGTGGACATTTTGTGTTTGGCCAAACACAAACACGGCACTTTGACTGTCAAGAATGGTGGGGAAGGAGTGATGATATGGGCTTGTTTTGGAAACCGTGGGTCCAAACTGGGCGAACCTACAACTGCTGATCTACAAAAGCATGGCTGTAATGGCCCAGTTAAAGTAAACTACAGCAAATCCAGATTCTTTTCCATCCAGCTTAATTTGATTCTGCTCACCAGAAAAACAAGAGATTAAAACTTGAGCTGATGGGAATGTGAATCAAACAAAAGGCTGGGAAAAGATCAATAACATGAAGTTATGTTAATTTAAACTTTAAATTAAGTCCATAAATTCAAAGATGAGTGATTACTATTCTTACACATTACATATTTTAATTCTAATACTTCACTGCCCACTATTAATAAATATCTTTTTGATTTATTTTTATCAGCTTAAACATCAAACAGTTTTTTTTAATTGCTACCTAAAACATTGAAAATATTTCTGACATAAACTTTCACTGATCAAAACAAAATCATATCAGAATGCAAATAAATTCTCAATAACCTCCACAGGAGAACTTCATTAGACCTTCTGTAAATGTCTGGATGAACCTGTCCATCTCTCTGTGTTCTCCAACACTAAATGTTCTGGTTAAACCGTGTTCTACGTCAGCCGACACTCGATCAACCTGGACATTGTGTGGCTGTAAACAGGATGTTCTCAACAGGAAGCTGCAGCAGAGACACACAGGATGGCAGTGGACATATTCTGGTCACATGTGAATATCTTTCAGCTGCAGGGACGTTTAAAACAGATTAGAGGCATCCATCCATCCACCCATCCATCCATCCATCCATCCACCCACATGTATACACACATCTTTGCAGAGTATTTTTCATACAGGCTGATATAAAGTTAAGTGGTCTACAAAGGTCAAAAACAAAAAGACATTTACTAGAGATACTATATATATATATATATATATATATATATATATATATATATATATATATATATATACATTTATATGCTATTCAATAAGTCAATTTGAGTTTTTAAATTTGAAATGTCATGTTTTCATTAGTGTAAAGTCATCATGGATAATTTATCCATATAATGTGCTCCACTTAGTGATAAAGTTCCTACATTTTCAATAATATTCTAGCTTATTGAATTGAGTGCAGTAAGTTTTCAGGACTTGTTCAGGAGGAGGAGCTCTACCACCAGCTTGTTTTCCCCCGGGTCTCCTCTGTGCTCCGCGGCTCCGCCAGTGTTTTCCTCCCCTCCCCCGGTCATTCCGTCGGTGTTCCTCCGTTCACACGCTGGAGAGTCAGGCTTTATTAACCATGAGGACGAGCGGAGCGGAAGGAGCCTGTTGAGACCATGAGAAGATGAAGCCGCTGCTGTGGGTCGTTGTTGTTGCTCTGCGGACTCTTACTGGGAGCTGTGGGAGCGGTGAGTGTTAATGAGTCAGTTAGCCGGGAGAGCTAATGGTTCCCTCACTTTCTCAGCCTCGGTGTCCCCCTATGGGAACAGTCAGGTGAATATGCTGAGGACGAACTTTCAGTCTCACCTGTTGGACCGTGGAGAGACAATAAGTGAACTTTCCTCTCCTTAAATGAAGTAGAAACACCAGGAGTGAGGCTGTAAAACTGCTGGACCACAATAAACTTTACCTCTGGTCCAACAGGAACATCCACCGAGATGTGGAAGAGGATTAGGGCCACTGGGAAAAGAAAAGAAGGATTCTGACGTTAAAATCGGAATTCTGACTTTTTTTTTGTCAATTCTGAGAAAATGTCAAACTTCTGAGATTAAGTTCTGAAGTCAGAGATTAAAGTCAGAATGTAGTTTTTCAGGAGTCTAATCTTCTTGTGTACACCAGCGGACAGCTGTCTATGAAAGATCTGAACTTTGTACAGATTCATGTCACTGAATCATTTCATGAGCAGTTTGAATATTATCAAACTTATCAAATTTATTTCATTAATTCAATTTCTTTAAAAAAATTGATGAATGTTATACAGATTCATTACGCAGAGAAGGATGCATGAGTGTTTTTATTATAGTTCACTGAGATTACTACATCTTCTGAAAACCCCAAAGTTTCTCCGAAAATTAGAAAAGTCATCAAAATGACTTTTTGAGTAGCGTTACTGAGATAAATTAAGTTTTAAAGAATGTAAGTTATTGTTCAACAAAATTAGTTCAACATTTGCATCTGTCAGATTGGACTTTAGATCTAATATTAATAAAAACTGGTACTACTTTATGGAGACCATTGTTTTTTCAGGTTTTCTCTGTGAGATGTGTGTTATGGTTTGAACCTAAAGCGGAATTTCTCCATTACACACGGCCTAAATTTGTACATTCATGGAAATCTTTGAATGAGTGGCACAAATGCTTTTCTATATTCATTGACTTTGGAAGATTAGGAGTAAATGCAGGTGTTTTTCTTCGCCAGCATGACAAAACATTGGGTCGACCAAAACTTAGAAGAACAGGAGCGTGTAGGGAACTCTGTGAAGGTGAGAGAAACATATTGGTAGATTTACACAAACAAAGGAAGTCTTTTGAAGATCATCAGTCCCAGCAACTGCCCATGAAGACCAGTTCTACAGATGTATTCTCATTTTCCAGAGATCTGGAAGAAGACCTAAACTTCCCCTCCTCAGATGACAGGAAGTGGGTTAAATTCTTTTAGGAACAAACCAGGAAGTAGCAAGGCTCAAGCTTGACCTGACCCGGAAGCCTCTGGACATTAGATCTTAGTGTCCAGAGGCACAGACTGTGGACGGTCTGTGGATGATCATCAGACTGTCCACAGTAAACTTTACATTCACATGGACTGATGAGCTGCTCTTATGAACAAACTACGTGGCTTCAGGAGACAAATGAGACAAAGACGGAGCTTTATGGACTCTGTGACAAGAAGTATGTTAGGAGGCCTTTCAAACTCAAGAAGACCGAAGCAACAATCGATGACGGTGTTAGCATCATCGGTGCGTTGTGCAAAGTGGATGAAGGACGACATATTTCAAATGAGCTGCTAGATGGTTTAACTGCGACAGAGTTGGGGGTTCCCAATGGAGGACAGTGACTGTATGGAGTGGATTCAGCAGACTCAGTAGCTTTATTAAAGGTAGACTATCGCAGCAACCTGATTTAGCTCAACTTTAGCTGCTGAAGGAGACTGGTCAACGAATCTGAACAATGCCTCCGGTTTGTTGATGGTTCTCAAAAAGGTTATCTGTAGCTGCACTTCTATTGCAAACGTGAGCAAATCTTAAACTAAATTATACACTGCTCAAAAAAATAAAGGGAACACTTAAACAGGTGTTTAACACTTAAAGTGTTCCCTTTATTTTTTTGAGCAGTATACAACGACGTATTGGGGCCTTTGTAGAAAGGGGATAAAAAGAGAAGTAAATTTAAGTCTAAAAACTTAGAAAAATTTAGATTAATCTCTGAAATTTTCTAGAAAAACTTGGGACGAAACATTTTTGGGACAGTCAGTCCTCCACAGAGTGGGGCTTATCAGGGACCAGCTGTAGAACGGAGGAGTGGAAAGGATGGAATGCCCTGCATGGAGTCCTGACCTCAACCTCAGTCATCTCTTGTGGCTTGAGCACGGGCTCCATGGGGGTTAGGGAGCTAAACGGCCTGCAATGAACTCAAACCTTCAAATACTTGGGACCTGTTCTAAAAACACTGAAAAATGTTTAATTTAAATAGGTTAAACACCAAATATATCTTAATATTTATTAATATGAACAGTGGAAACCATCTTGGCACTACCACAGGAGCTAACCTCTACATGCTTCCCTATCTCTGCTCTTGGGAATACAGCCAATCAGAAACAAAGAAAATTGGCTGCCTAGCAAATGCCAGCCAATTATGTGTCATGTAGCTATTGTTTTGCAATTTTTCAAATATGCTCTACAAAAGAAATCTGGGAATAGGCAAATTTTTCACAATTTGTTACATTCTACAAGAAATCACCAAATATGATCCACTGCATGTTGGCTGATTTGCCTCAAATGCTCATTAAAGCTGCAGTATGTAACTTCTATAATTTGTTTATTTATTTTTACACATTTGTTGAGACTGTCACTATATTGTGACATCGAGACAGATTATCTGTGTAAATAAAATCAATTTCCTCTGCCTTCTCCCAGTGCTATCTAACCAACCAATCAGGGTCAGGAGGTGGGTCTTGGTGCTGTCAATCACACTCTTGTGTGGTGCTGCTCATCTCCTTCCCCTCTGCTCTATGCCACCACTACAGCTTTTCCCTGTTGGCAGATCCTATTGTGAATGCTAAGTCTAGTTAGTATGACCACCAACAGACGGTTTTCTTGTAAAGATAAGTTGTTTTTCTGCTGTTAGCACATTTAGCAGCGAGTACGTGAGGTTGACTGACAGCACTAAGACCTGCCTCCTGGCTCTGATTGGTTGTTTTTGGTCGGGAGCCGTGCATTTCTTCAGACGGCATTAGCAGCTCTGAGAGAAAGTGGAGGAGATCAATCTTTTCAGATGATCTGTCTCATATTATACTGTCACTACGTGGTGACAGTTTTAACAAACTCTGGGACTTGAAATGTGTAAATCTCCTGCATTTATCCATCATGTTGCAAAAGAAATCAGTAAAATTAAGAAATAGAAACAAATGGAAGTCCTCTGAGCTTGTAGGAGCAGATGTACTTCCAGATCATTCTTATTAACAAAGCAAAAATGAATAATTTTTCATCTGTGGAAAAAAACCAAATTATATCTATATATATAGTAGTGTTGGAGTGGTTTAGAAAGTGTCCCCCTCTTCTGCAGGCGTGCTCTTCACGAAGCACCCGTCCAATCAGACGGTGTCTCAGGGGAACGAGGTGAGGCTGGGCTGCGCTGTGGAAGGCCTGACCGAGCCGGACATCATCTGGATGAAGGATGGGGAGAAGCTGTACAGCACGGATCAGGTCTTCCTCATCCTGGGAGAGCAGCACTGGGAGACGTCCCACAGGTCCAGCAGCACCACACTGGAAATGACTGAGATCCGCCAACATGGCTGAGTTCACAGTGCCTTGCAAATTTAGGGGTGCACCGATTGTTGCTTTCTTGGCGATCGCTGATTACCAAGAAACCTGATCTACCCATTCCGATTGTGGCCAATACCAATTGTTTTTTTTGGTCTGAATATTGCTAAATATAGAAAGTAGCTCACCGAGTTGGCAATAGTGAGGTGACTTTTGCACCAATAAGTCAGCTGGCTGGTAAATCAGTGCACCCCTATTGCAAATGTGTCTGTATTGCATTTAATTACAAAACATGGTCATCCTTTAAACTTTTTCTAATTTTGTCACATTACAGCCATACATATTGTTTTTATGTGATAAGCGAATCAATTCCTAGTTTTTCCACATGAATATCTTTTTATTTAAAGGAATCAGAGTGGAAAAAATACACGTGTGCCTTTCAGTGTTTTACGTGTAAAAAAAATGTTGAAAATCCTTTATCCTCTTACTTCCTCTTCACAATTATGCACTAGTTTGCTTTCATCTTTCACAGAAAAATTCAGTCATATATATTAAAATTTGTGGGATTATTATGATAAAATGTGAAAATGAAAACGGCACTGTGTCAACAGGTTCAAGCTTCGGGTTTGAAAAACAGGGAAGATGTCTGAATGTGTCACAGGGATTTTGATGTTTTTTTTCTCCCCGTGGCTGTAAGCTCTGGTTCTGAGTGAGTCTGTGAATGCTGCTGGTGTTTTTTCTGCTCTGTTGAAGGCTAAACAGCAGATCAGCCATAAATAGAGGCTGGGCCACTTTTTGTTTTTAACACTAATCATTCTACTTCTCCCACGCCTCCCTGTACACTTTGTCCTCCTGGCTCTTCCCAACGGCAGATTAAAATTTAACCTCTAATGCCCTGATAACACAAAATGGTGTTGCTGGTTTTTTTTGCCAACTAGGTGACACGTTTCTAGATTACAGTCAAGTCTTAGCATGGTTAAAACAGTCTTCATCACAGTCAGGACATCTATCTTTCCAGTGCTCAGTGTTTTGGCCAAACCGGTACACCACACAGAGCCGGTCTGTGACTTTTCTTTTTTAATTCAAGAGGAGTCAGTAGCTGCGTTTCCGTCACAAACTTTGTCAATGTTCCACTTATATTGAAAAAACAGAATTTCACAATTGCTGTGTTTCCGCTAAATATGAAATGCAATTTAAATCATACTCTAATTAGTTTGTTAATTGGATAAGTCATCCTCCTACTACTTCCTGCCATTGTCTTCTTCGTAGTTTGTGCCAGTGGTGACGTCGTGTTGTGAAGCAAAAAAAGTTTTGATTGAAATACGTCGATTTTGACATGGCCAAAAGCACCACCTCATCCTAACACCAAAACATTTTATCTAAAATGGATTGCACTTGTTTGCTCTTAGTGCATGTGCAAAAAATCACATCCAGGGATTACAATTCAAAAAGAAAAGTGAATAAAAGGCGGATACTTTGTGTTATTCTTAACAGTTTCTACTTTGAGAAGATTTCATTTTGCCTGAATTTGTTGCATCAATTTGTCAGCAGTAGCAGAGAAGTGCAGGACACAAGGAGGCAGAGTTCTGACTCCTGCTGCAGGATTTCTGTATAAATCTGTCACTGATAGGTTTATTTTTGTCCTAACCTAGGAGGATAATTTTTCTAACAGTCACTTTTTCAGTTCTAAATCAGGATCTGCTTGACTAAAAGCTGTGATTTATTCTATGCCAGTGAAATGAAAGACAGATTAAAAAAATTATGTTATTGGGTATTAGGAAGAGTAGAAAAGTCTTGGACAAATAAGAAATAAATACACTCATGTTTAATTTTAAGTGGTCGTTATTTCTCATTCAGTGTGCCGAGGTCCTGTCACAGAGCTCTGTCTCCCACTGAAAGCAGATTTCAATCAGGACAGCATGCTTGGCAGCACACTGTGGCCCACTGGGCCACTCGGCTCAGACCTTTGTGGTCCCGCTCTGTCAGCAGCCATTACAAACAGAAGAATGGTTCGGGAAGCAGTACACTGTTCCAATGCTTCCCCAGAGCAAAGGGCCTGATGTAACGATCCCAACGTTTAGAAAGAAGCAGTTACATGAGCCACTCAGAAAATCCAACCTTCTTTAGTTTTTATTTGAAGTGAGGAAATTCAGTCACTTTCTACTGATTACTTTCTACTTGCAAGCAAGAAAATGTTCATGGTCTTTCCACAATATAACCCCTTTAGTAAACATAAAGTATTCTTTTGATCTGAAAACAGATCTTTCCCTAAAGATTAGACAGTCAAAAGAAAGAGAATGTTTTGGGGGTTATATTTTGGGGAACACTAAAAACAATATGATTGTAGTGTTTCCATTATTTGCATCTAAAGTGAAATGTACATGAACATCCAAAACATTATCCACACTGTCATTAAAAGTATATAGTTAAATGTACTTGACCACCTGACCATCAATAAGGAGAACACCTACATACACAACATAAGGCCAAGGTGGAAAACATCAATGTTGACATTATGGTAGTACTCCCATAAATCAATAAAGTAGCTATAAAACCATTTCCAAGCAATCTGAAGTCCATCATTCTACAGAGAGACATTATTTACGAATAGTAAACATTATTGGCAATATTCCAAGGAGAGGACATCCCAGCCTAGCCTGGCCAAAATCAGCTGCTTGTACTAGGCCTTGGTTCAGAGGGTCTGGAGAAGCGATTGCTTCCTGGAGGCGTGGCCTCTGTTGGCCATGACGTACGTACAGCGCACTGAAGGGAGACGAGAATCAAGCAGAATTGTGTAGGAAAGTGTGCAATTCTCAAAGAAATCACAAGAAAACCCAAGTACTCCATCTCAGGTAGCACATGATCCACTTATTATGTTAAAGACTAAAAATAATGGCAGAACACGTAGGACAAGCCTGACTTGTTGGAGAGGTGCATGCAACAGTAGCATCTGATCAACCAGGCTTGTGGAACAGATGAGACCACAGTAGAGACACTTGTCTGTAATACACAGCGCTATTTTTGGAGATTTCCAACTGCCTCACATGCGCATATAAACCTTGATTTGTAGCCATAGAGGCTGGGCACCTAGCATGGTCACTGGGTTGACCATAAACTCCTGTATGGTGTTTAAGATTTCAGAAGATTTTCTGTCAGAGAGATGAAACAATGATGGATCAAATGACTATTTCATCCAGCCTGTTATAGGCACAATGATGATGACGGTTGAAGGAGTTTGTCCTGCAATCGGTAGGTTGCTGGTTCGATCCCTTCTTTGTCCAGTAGCTCCCCAACAACAGTGTGGGTGAATGACTGAATGTAGTGCGAATTGCTTTGGGGACCTCTGGACGTAACAAAGCGCTGTACAAGTG
Source organism: Xiphophorus couchianus (assembly GCF_001444195.1). Classification (NCBI taxonomy): domain Eukaryota; kingdom Metazoa; phylum Chordata; class Actinopteri; order Cyprinodontiformes; family Poeciliidae; genus Xiphophorus; species Xiphophorus couchianus. Next base: position 1,364,967 of record NC_040240.1, read on the forward strand.
CAAGTCATTTACCATATTTCAGTATGTACAACATTCATTTTTAGCTTTCTATTTGCAAGGGCTGGGACAAATAGCAGGTTTAACAGGTTCCAGCCAGAACCTTTGTGTTCATATGTTTCTAGTACGCCCTTAAATCGGATGCACACGCAACATTCTCAAACAACAACAAAACAAGTTCTCTTGGTTGACTGGGGGTTAAGTTTTTGATTAAAACATTGATCTGATGAGACGCTGGGAAAGATTATTAATGTGATAAGTGAGTTAACCTACCAGTGAAGGTATTCCAGCCTAAACTAGCATCCCAATGCTGAACATGTAGCAGCAACACAGAAGTCTCCAACGCTAATGTCAGCGTCCACAGTCCATATTTCTAAAGAATTTAAATGAATGATCAATGAACCACTGGACAGATGAATGGCTAGAATCTGATGATTAGTACTAATTATTATCAGTAATAATTACTACTAATAATTATTAATTATAAGAATTGTGCTTAATTCTTATAATTAATGATGATAAATATTATAAATAATAATGATAAGTTATTAAAAATATTTTTAATAAATGATTAAAAACAATAAAGATCTCAGTTGTTTAATTCATATGTCTGTTTATTTGTCAATAATTTAGCGGCAAAAGCGTTTTGTTTTTTTTATTGAAAATGCTATTTACATTATCAGTATATACAGTAGTTTTCAATTAAAATGTAGTTAATTGCAGACCCTCCAATTAATTCAGTAAAAAATGTTAATTGAGTCTCACCACTACTATTTATTTGAAAATCCATATTGGTGTAGATGCCACCAGAAGACAGTTTTCCTCCGCCACGGAGCTTTGGTCCAGCAGGTTGTTGTTGGTTGTCCGTTTGTAGAGGTGATGTCAGCCGATTGTCGTTTCTGTTGGACCTGCAGAGGCAGCAATGCTGAAGCCTGTCTGTGGTTGTGACGTTCTACTTTGTGGTTGCAGTGTGAAGTCTGTCCAGCAGCAGGATGCTGGTCAGTATTGGTGTGTAGTGGAGTCCCACGGTCAGATGTTCGCCTCTGAACGAGCCTGGATAACAGTTGAAGGTAAGGCTGTAAACACACTGCGGTAGTAAATCTGTCTCTGCGTTTGCTCCTGCTCAGTCCCCTGGTGGTCATCCTCCTCTGCGCCTCCTCCACAGGCGTCCCTCACTTCATCCAGGAACCTCAGGATGTGGCGACGTTCCCCAGCATCCCCTTTAGCCTCTCTTGTGCCGCTGTCGGCCCCCCTGAGCCTGTGGAAGTGCTGTGGTGGCTGGGAGGAGTCCAAGAGGGAGGACCCCAACAATCCCCCTCTGTCCTCCATGTCCCAGGTCAGAATCTCTGCTTGAGTGAAAACCCTTCCTGTGTTTGTTCCTGAAAAGGCGCCATCTTGGTCTGATCTGACCAAAGCTCCAGTAGGGTTTTACATGTTAGTGTCTGGGATGGTAGGACAGAAAGGGCTTTAATCTGGTAAAATTAGAAAACAACCAGTCAGCATGAAGACGGAGTCTTTGGACCCTGAGAGCTTCTGATGGAAATGAATTGACTGATCGCAATAATAGTCCAGGTTCCCTCTGGGTGCATGTTCAACATGCGCCTGCTGAAGCCACAACTTTGCTTCAATCTGGTTAAAAGTGTAGCAGTGAACAGTGCAACACGTAGGCATGTCCAGGCATAACCTGGCTTCTAGTGGAAATGTCTGCAGGTTTGTACCAGACGTTTGGCTAAACCAGTTGCTTTAATGATACAGTTCACTGCATACCAACACAAACCGCTTTACTGCTGCATCTGCTATCATGGCAGAAGTAGCCAACAGAATCGGTCTGGTAATAGTAGGATTAAGTTGGATACTTATATGTAAAGGTTGGTTTAGGTAGGAGAATCTGGAAAATGGCTTCACACTTGTAAAGTGCTTTATCAAGTCAGAGGACTCAAAAGCGCTTCACACTACAATTAATCAATCATTCACACATTCGTACTCTGATGGTAGCCATGGCTACTATGGGTCCTCTGACTACCACCAGCAGGCGAGATGGCTGAAGTTTCTTGCCCAAGGAGAAAACGACTAAGACAGATGGAGTGGGGGTTCAAACAGGAAGTCTTCCTCTTGAGAAAACTGCTTTTTGCTCTAAATAGTTTAAACTAAACTCTGCAACGAATTTATCTGCTTCTAATCATTCTGCGTGGTAATTAAACAACAATGAACCTTCAGAACAACGAACCTAACTATGCAGTGGCTGCATATTTAGCTCCTAGAACTGGACTCAAAAAAGCTGATGCTGTGAGTCAGGTGGACTGGATTTAATCTGATGGTCATACTACAATACAGAGCTCCGCATCAGAACTTCAAAATAAAAGACTGGAAAGTGTTTCAGTTTAAAGTTGAGGCAGAATCTCAAAATTTTAGTTGCTCTGTCTTTGTTGAACATTTCTAATTTGATGTGTCACATGCTCCATACTCCAAGCAGCTTGGAAAAAACAGGCCTTAATACACTTCTCTGTTCTGTACCTGTCAATGATTTACACACAAGGTGACACACACACACACACACACCTGCACATTCACACCCAGAGTGTTTCCTGTCAGTAAGGCATGTTGGGACATTGACATCTGAACTGATCCTGCCTGTTGATGTAGATTGTAATGACAGGGCCTTACATCACTCACTAAATACATTTACAACCACAAACTTCAGTGTATTTATTGGCCTTTTATGTAGCAAACCAACACTAAGTTTTAGTAAAATCCTTCACAAATAAATACCTGAAAAGTCTGACTCGCACTTCTACTCACCTTTATTTATTCAGTAAAATCCAGTATTACCAGTTGCCTTCAGAACCTAATTGTAGTCAGACTCCTGCTTTGTGTTATTTAATCTGAGTCTTTACTCTTCTGCTTCTGGCCTAAGAGATTCTTTAGACAACATTAGAGAGCGAACAACATCATGCAGACCGAGGGACCCATCAGGGATGACGCTGTGGATCCCTGCAGCTCAGATTGGCTTCAGATAGAAATCCTGTCTGAAGCTTTTAATAATCCATTTATGGGACACATCGTGTGTGGTGGCAAGATAAATGCATACATAAGAACAGTCTGGCCTACTGCTAGTGGAACAAGTGGCTCTTTGGACATGACATAACACCTGTTATGAACATGGAGGAGTCTTTGTGAATTTGATAAATGATGACACTTTTAATGCAAAGTTGCTCTAAAAGTTGCATTGAAAGTCCAGTAAGAGTGCCAACTTTGCATTAAAGTGTTATTATTTACAAAATAATATAAAGTTAGCACTTCTAAAGTGTCATTATTTACCGAATGACACTTCATGACAACAGTCATAGACATTCATAAAGACTCCCTCATGTTCATGACAGGTGTTATGTCATGTTTATGACAGAGTCATGTCAGTCCTATGCACACCCTGTCAAATAAAGTGCTACCGTCTTTTTTTGAACAGATCAGGTGACATTTGCAGCTCTAAGCAATTTTATTTAATTAAATGTTGTTGTAACTCATATTAATTCAAAATCCTTCATATAGTATATGCAGCCAGAGCTCTAATATAAGGGGTTATATCAAAGCATATTCTCATGGGAAAAAAACACGAAATGCATGAGCTGAAAAGGCCTAGTCAAAGTCCAAACCTAAACTGAGCTGAGAATCTGGGGAAAACCATGGTGAAGATCTGCAGCAAAGAGTTCTTCTATAAAATATTCAGGAGAGGTGGGCTGAATACAGATTCACACCGCACTTTTCAGATTTTAATTTTTTTATAAAAACAAAATGTGAAAAGCTCATCTCGTTTTCCTTCAGCTGCTGTTAAAACTCCAGCTTTTCCTGTCCCGTGTGTGTGTGTGTGTGTGTGTGTGTGGGTGCAGGTGTAAACAGCAGCATCAAGTTTTACTGCGAGGCAAAGAACGCCAGAGGGATCTCTGTGTCCAGAACCGGAACCGTCCACATTAAAGGTGTGTCCTAATTGTAGTTAGGACACACTAACTACAATTAGTAGTTAGTGTGTCCTAACACACTAACGCTAGTATGTCACACACTAACACACTAACTACAGATTTGGCTGTAGTCCCTCACTACAGCCAAATCTGGCTGTAGGGAGGGACTCTGTCCTGAAAAAAGTTTGCCTTCTGTCACCAGAAGAACATATCCAGGATTAAAAGATTAATGTCTCAGCAAGATCTAAAGAAACTCATTCATGTGTTTAAATTTAGTCGCATTGATTACTGCAACAGTGTCTTCATAGGTCTGCCTAAAAAAATCAGTCAGAACGCTGCTGCTGGCAAGTAGATAGAGCACCCAGTTCTGAAGTCCTTCACTGACAGAATAGACTGTAATATACTGATGGTAGTTTATAAATCACTGAAGGGTTTAGCAGCACAATACATTAAAGATCTGCTGTTGTATCAACTTTCCAGAACCTCTCAGGTTTTCTGGTTCTGGTTCTGCTCTGCATCCAGAACCAGAACCAAACAGATTCAGTTTTTATGCTCCACTTATCTGGAACAAACTTCCAGAAAACTGCAGAACAGCCGAAACACTGAGTCCCTTAAATCAAGACTTAAAACTCACCTGTTTAGAGTTCTTTGATAAGCAGGAACTGGAACATCAATCAGCTTATTGATTGTGTATTTGCTTGATGATTTTGATTATATTTGACTAAATGTATTGTTTATTGCTTGTTTCATAACTGATGACTGATATATATATTTTAATTCTTTATTTTTGAAGCATTGAGAAGATTACAAAAGCTTGATTCCACCTCAGGTTCATTGTTTCAGTCTGTGATCAATTACAAAATTGATCACAGTAAACTCTTTACCGTTTACATTTACAACAAAACAAAAACACAACACAAAGAGGGAGCAAGGGGTACTACTTTGAAAAGACAATCTCTTTGAACTGCCTTGTTGCTGAAATGTTCTATATAAATAAATGACGCACCAATCAGCCTCTCTGTCTGTCTGCTGAAGTGTTGCCAGCAGCTCCAGTGGACCTGCAGCTTCTCAGGATTACAGACAACAACGTTACATTGTCATGGAAACCAGGATTCATGGGTTACTCCCAACTGTCCACCTGTGTGATTCAGGTAAAACACACACATACAGTACACCCCTACACGCACACACAGAAAGGTAGAGGTACATTGTCAGTGGTTGTGCAGCTGCCCCTGCTCCTCCCTTGCAGGTGGTGCGGGTGTCAGGGCGCCGGTGGAACCTCCCCCAGCAGGAGGTGCAGGTTCCTCCTCACATCCACACGCTAACGGGCCTGAGGAGTCACTCCAACTACAGCCTGAGGGTCTCCTGTGTGAACGAGGTGGGAGCCTCCCCGTTTTCCCCGTGGCTGACCTTCATCACCCCGGAGTCAGGTGAAGAAGCTGATGGTGGATGTGTGTTTGAGCTGGTTGCTGCTCACAGCCAGGTGTTGAGCTCAGGGCCTGTTGCAGAGTTTCATCAGTAAACACTGGAGCTGCTGGTCCCCTGCTTAGAGCTGAACCCTCTGGGTCGGTGGGTGTTTGTTTGTGTGTGTATTTGTGTGTGTGCGTGTGCACTGGTCCAGCTGGACCTACTCCAGTGGATTCCAGTCCTCTCTGTACAATGAGCTTTTGTTTGTGGCCTCAATCCATTTATAAGGGCCAGCTAAAGTGATTTTAGCGCCACCTGCAGGAATATGGACCAACATGTTATTTATTATTAGTATTTGATAGAGACAGACACACAATAACATAGACAGACTGAACAAAGCAGCACTCCCATGCCTGTGTCATGGTGCTTATGGTGGTTGTTTCTATGCAGGCTTTTCTAAACTACTGTTTAGATCTAAAAACTATTAGGAAGTAAAATAATAAAACGTGATATTGACAACATATCATCATCTTCCTAAAAAAAAAAAAGACCACCTCTATTTTTGCCAAAAGATTATTTAGGAAAAAACAAATCACTTTCGGCAAAAAACGATGGTGACGACATGCAGGCCTGTTGCAATAAGCAATATGGTCTCATAACCATATTATCATTTATCGCAATAACTTGAGGGAGAATTTATCATCCAGCAAAATTTGATCTTTATGTGTATGATCAAAATCGTACACATAAAGTAAAGAAATAGAAAACATGACAATAAAAAAGAAACATTAGCTTCTGGATGACATGCCCAGAGTTTAGTTTGTTTTTTGCACATATTGAAGCTGTTTATAGACTTTAAACTGACAGAAAGTGAGTCACATTCTTTGGATCCTCCAGAGAGAGTACTTTGAGCAAAACTGCTTCTACAGTTGCCGTTTGAAGTTGTTCTGTTAGCGCTGCTGTTGCCCTGCAATCTCCGTGTATAGATGCTTAATGGTTGAAGTCCATTTTGTCTAAACATTTAAAAAGTCAGATTTTATAAAATTGGAAAAATCCAGAATACCGTGTCCAGCCAGAATCGAGCTGAAGTGACCCACTTTCAGCTTTGGATTGTTCCGCCAACATGGCAGCTGAGATTGTAACGATGTTAAAGAAGAAATAGAGCTGGTGCTGACTGAACTGTGTGGCCCTGTCTGCAGTGCCCTCTGTGGCCCCCAGGAACCTGAGCTTTGAGCTGTCAGGGCAGAAGCTGTCTCTGCAGTGGGCCAGGCTGAAGGAGGATGAGCTGCAGGGGAAACTGCTGGCCTACAAGCTGCAGTGGACTCATGGAGGAGAACCTCAGGTGAACGCTCCGTCATAGCACAGCACACCGTCCATGACTCCACCACCAAAATAAACCACCTCATGGTTTGTTTTCAACATTTCTTCAACATTTAGAGCTGCACTATGTAAATGTTATAAGGAATATGTTGTGTCGCCATGTCATGACAATTTAATATAAGACTGATAATACACGGGCATGATTGACAGCGCTAAGACCCACCTCCTGGCTCTCATTGGTTGTTTCTTGTTAGCACTGGGAAAAACCAGAAGAGCTTTTTTTGATTATTTGTTTCATTACATTCAAAACAGTTATATAAAGGTTACATACTGCAGCTTTAATATGTAGTAAAATCATTGATGTTCTGTCTACAATGGAGAACAAAGGCCTCATTTATACATTTTTGTTTTTTCTTTTTACTCTTTCCTTTGATTTATTTTGTTAGTATTTCCTTCTAATTTATGTAAAGCACTTTGAACTGCCTTGTTGCTGAAAATGTGCTATATAAATAAAATTACCTTACAATGGAAGAATAGGATGGACACAAACCTGTCAGGGTTTTTCACCCTTTTCTGTTTTTTTGTTTTACTAATCTAAAAGATAAATCTGATTTGATGAAATTTTTGAGTGATATATGTGTGTGTGTGTGTGTTTGTAATGAGCATTCTTGATCCCAGTGTTTTCCATGAGGCTGGAGGGAATGTTGCTCCAACTGATGAAGATATTCTCGTCACTCCCTGATTTATTAGATGTACCCACTGATTCTTTGCTTCATTAAGTGTAACCTGTTTTTACTTTCTCTGTTAATCACTGCAGTAAGTCCTGCTGGGGAGTTCTTACAGTAACTCTTTATTTGAAGGAATGTGCATAATACTGGCATTTATGTCATGAGTCATAAATGTTATGACTCATGACATAACATTTAATGCAAATATACATTGAAAGTTGGATTAAAAGTGCTTTAAGAGGGTCAATAAAGCATTATTTGGTAAATAACTAGAATTTTATGCAAAGTTGCATTAAAACTTTCATTAAAAGTCAACTAAGAGTCATCTTTGCCTTAAAAGATTTATTATTTACCAAATGACACTTCATGACAACAGTCATACACATTCATAAAGACTCCTTCATGTTCATGACAGATGTTGCGTCATGTTTATGACAGTGTCATGTCAGTCTTATGTACACCCCCTCAGATAAAGTGTTAGCGTTTTTACTTCTTAATCTGATTTCACTAAATCTGTTTCTGTTTGCTGCTGTTTAGTTAATCCGTAATAAGCCAGGTGTGATTGTGTAAGTATTTTGTGTCTTAGAGTCAGAGGGAACTGGAGGTGTTTTTTTTGTTGTTTTTTTTAATTACAGATCAGAGAGGATATTATCTAGAGCAATCAGGACAGACTCAAGCAGCGTCTCCCTGTTGCTGCCATCAACCTGCATGGCCTGGAGGGCATTCAGGGTCTGATGGAGGGTCCAGTTCTGTCCTAGCGGTTCCAGAACCAGCTACAGTTCTTCATATCTCCAACTGTGTGTCTCCAGGAACCTCTGCTGTTTAAGGAGAACTCTACTCCGATGTTGGACGCAGCCCGTTTCTTCAACGCCTCCATCCAGGTGGCAGCCTGCACCGCGGTTGGCTGTGGACCCTGGAGCCCCCCGGTGCTGGTGATGCCTGCCTCAGGTAACCTGTCAGGGAGGTGGGCCGGTTTAACCAAGGCGGTATTCATCTGATGAATGCTTCCTCTCAGGCAGCAGAATGACTTCCTGTTAAACAGATGTTTGCTTCCTATCAGGATTGCTATAGTTTTGTTTTTCTCAGTACAGTTCAGTTGGTCTGATTCAGTTAGTTTTTAAAGTATGTTTGCTACTTTTTATTAGTTAAATATTGCTGCAGTTTTTGTTGGTATTATCTATAGTACCAGATGTAAACTGCTTGTGTGGGGGAGGGGGAATTATTATTTCACATCAGTTTGAAATGCGAATAAGTAGATTCATAAATACAAAAACAAAGGATTTCACATTTATATTTTCTTTCTTTTGTTTTGTTTTATAAACACACAATATAGTTCCAGTCAGTTATAGTTCCCTCCCCCCCATTAATTATCGGTTTTGTAATTTCATTAGTTAACTATAATAACCTTCCTTACTATATATGATTTCCTGTTGGATTCTCGTCTATTTAAGAGAGTAGATTTTAATTATTATTGTGAAGGATTATTCTGTTCCATTCTGTTTTAAACTGGACTGATGTCTGCCCGCCTGCTGCTCCGTCAGCTCCTGTCCAGGTGCAGCGGAGCCGCATGTGGGTGGGGCTGCTGCTCGGCCTGCTGGTGGCCACCATCGTTGGGCTGCTGCTCACCATCGCAGCTCAGCGCAGAGAGAAGGAAACAAAGTTTGGGTATGGTGCCTGATGTGTGTGTGGGTGTGTGTGCGGGCGTGTGTGAGTGAGTGAGATGTCTTGTTTGAATCTGAACACACAGAGGAAGTGAGTTGATCTCGTTTTTGCGTTGTGTCTGTTTGCAGTTCGGCCTTTAAGGCTCCTGGTCCAGAGAGTTCGGTGTTCTTCACCGCAGCTCGGTCGTTCAGCAGAAACGTGGCTGATCTGCACGAGTCCACCTGTGAGTGAACGGTTTCCTACAATACCTTCTGCTCGGAGCTGGTACAGACATTTAATGTCTCTTTACTAATGACACTGCTGTGGAAAAGTATTTGCCACAGCAGGTGCTTTCCCACCTTAAACATTTGTCCCCTTAAACAGCAAATGTTTAAGGAGGCATTTGCTGTCGGGACATTTGCTAGCTAGCTGCGACGATAATAGACTTCTTTTTTCTGTTTCAGATCAAAATCAGAATTTACTGACATATGAACATTGTTGGTCAAGTTCCTTCTTTCAAACATGAAATGATTTGATGAATTTTTTGTTGTGTATGTGGAAAATAACCATCTTTCTAGATAGATCCTGATCATACATGATCTAATCATACATTTTGGTAAATAACGGCATCACCGTTATTCTTCAGATCAGCAGCCGCTCTTCAGAGCCCAGCTTCGTAACCATGGCAATCAGGTGTTGTAGCTAGCCGTTACCGCCCGATGCGTTGATGGCGACGTCCTGTAGGCTTCTAACGCCTCAGGCAGGTTTGGGTCTCACATCACACTTGGGGATCTTGCTGCATGGCACTTCAGTTTGCTTTTGGCTCGGCTTCAGTTTTTCCTGAACTGTAGCTGTAGGTATCTCTGAGGTCATCTGCATTATTCAGAAGTGGACTTGGACTTCTTGGCCTGTTGCAGAAAGTTACTCTCTTGCAGTTATTTTGGTGAACAGTTTGCCACTGCTCCATGTTCTCTCCATCAGTGGACAGTGGTTCTCTCTAGTCCCAAAGCCTAACATGCATCTCTATAAACCTTTCCGGACTGATTGATGTCAGGGAGTTAATTTCTGATTTGTATTTGAATTTCTTCAGATGGAACATGATGTGTAGTTTATTATTTTTAGATTCTATTTAGGTGATTTTGTGATTCTGCGGTTTTAGCAGCAATGAGATGAAAAGACAAATTGGTTAATTACACATTATTCATGATTAAACAAGTAAGGTGAAGACTTTTTGATATAAAGCCAGGTAGGCTTCTTTCATCTTTCGGAAACCTCTTTTTGTATTTACTAAGGTTATCTTTATCTGATATTCAAATTTTCTTGACCTTTACATGTGGCAAAAAACCCCCTAAAAACAGATTAATTCTGTAAGTAGCCAATATTTTCTTCCAGCAATTTACATCTGTCATCAGGCTAAATCTTGATATCTTAGTTCTCCTTTCTCTCCTCTGCTCACCAGGAGAGAAGTTGAAATGTTACACTTTATAAACTGAGTGGATAATTACAGGTTGGGATTACCTTTGACTGTGTCTTCCTTTCTTCAGTGGACAGTCTCTGCATCAGCAGTGAGCTGAAGAACAAGCTGCAGGATGTGTTGTTTTCAGAGAGACGTCTTACTATGGGCCACATGCTGGGAAAAGGTAACGCCACCACATAAACCAGTCAGTAGGAATCCGAGCCAATATTTGGTTTGGTAAAGCAACACAAAAATGAGCTGAAAATTAAGGGGAACAAAAACAGCAGAATCGTTTCATATTTATTCTGCTAATATTATCACCTTAATATTTGTAAGTAAAAAATAAAATATCTTAGTCTTCTTGCCCTGATACTTCGTTATATTTGCATTTCTAGCCTCTGCCGCCATTTTTAAAAAATAAAAACATTTTACTGACACAAACTTCTGCAGCTCTTCTCTGGCAGCTGTGTACTCTCTGTGTAGGCTACTTCTTCTACTGGGTTCAACAGGTAGACTGTTGATTAATTTGAGCACTGCTGCCATCTAGTGATAGCAAGTTAATATAGCAGTCAAAACATGAAAAAACTATTGAATCCAAAAAAGTCTAAAAAGAATTTGTGTACTAAAAATATCAGATTCAACAAATATGTTTAAATATATTAGTTCTAAGACTAGTAAAAGAAACAATTAACAATAAATCCTTTAACAAAATAGAAATTCTGTTGAGTACATTGAGTACATTCCTCAGTTCAGGAAAATTCATGAACTGAGTGAAGAAATGGAATGATGTGATATAGAAGCTGGATGTTGTTGTGTGTATGTAAACCTCTACAGGTGAGTTTGGCTCAGTGCGTGAAGCCATTCTGAAGACTGATGACTCATCGATGCAGAAGGTGGCTGTCAAAGTGTTGAAATGTGAGTCATCATGGGATTTCTGTTTCCTATTTTCCCAAGTAGAAAAAAAGAACATAAAAAAGAGAGTATTGATTAATCCAAGTGGAAATGCTTGTTTGAATAGCAGCGTTTTCAGCTGGTATTTAAAGACAGACAAACAGAGAGTTGCTGTGAGTGGGGAATGTGGAAGTGTTTTCCAAATGGAGGATGTGTTGAACTAACTTGGCCAAAGTGCCTCCAAATTTATTATGCGAAGACTCACGAAATTTGCTACTTACATTCGAGTGAGGCTTTCCCATCCTTTCATTATCTACTTTCTTCCAGACTTCAACAATCATGCTGGCCAGAGTGTTTGTGACATGTCAAAGAAGTCGGGGTCAAAACATTGCAGCATGTAAATGTGTGTGTTTTCTTGTGCAGCTGACATCACCTCTTCAGGTGACATTGAACAGTGTCTAAAGGAGGCTGCATATATGAAGGACTTCCACCATCCCAATGTCATCAAGCTCATTGGTAACACACCAGCAAAACACACAGAATGCTTCAACAAGCTGTCAGGAAGCCCAATTCACAGTCTGTTGTGTGCAACAGGAGTGAGTCTGCACCGGCGTCCTGGCCAGCGGCTGCCAATCCCAATGGTGGTCCTGCCGTTTATGAAGCACGGGGATCTGCACACCTTCCTGCTGTTGTCCCGTTTGGGGGATGACCCATTTGTAAGCAACTGGTTATGAATAATTTCATGCTTGCACCTGATGCCTGATAAACTCCTGACAACATACTGTCTCTGCTTTAGGACCTCTCTCTCCAGACTCTGGTGCAGTTCATGCTGGACATCGCTCGGGGGATGGAGTATCTGAGCAGCAAGAGCATCATCCACAGAGACCTGGCCGCCCGAAACTGCATGTCAGTCAGAACACTTATCTGAGGTTTAGCTGACATTTACCAACTCCAGTAGAAAACACTGGTCTCAGTTGGACCTAAAAGATGTTTTGATAATTTTATGATCTTTATCGCCTTAAAAATGGATTAAAGTTAAAAAGCAGTGCAGCACTCCCATCTTTCGTCTGTGGAAAGGTAGAGAAGTAAAAGAAAAGCAGGACTACTTTTTTTTCTTTCTTTCTTGGATTAAATTTGGTGTTGATGCTGTCGTCACTTAAGCAATTGCAATATTAATTAGGTCATTAATTTGGCACAATTAGTGACCTCACTTGAAATGGAGTCCATTTGAAATGCAGTCCCTCTGACGTAACTTTAGTTTTAATCAACTTCTCATTTATTGAGTTAAAAAAAAATGTGGCGATGGTTAGGGTTGGGGTTAGGCCGTAGAAAATAAATGGGAGTCGATGTAAAGTCCACACAAGTCATGAAAATATGACTGCGTGTGTGTGTGTGTGTGTGTGTGTGTGTGTGTGTGTGTGTGTGTGTGTGTTACAGGTTGAACGAGAACATGTCCGTGTGTGTGGCAGACTTTGGGCTCTCTAAGAAGATCTATAGTGGAGATTATTACCGTCAGGGCTCTGTTTCCAAACTGCCTGTCAAGTGGATCGCTCTAGAGAGCTTGGCAGACAACGTGTACACCACTCAGAGCGATGTGGTACTCACACACACACACACACACACACACACACACACACACACACACTGCTATCAACACAACGCAAAAGGCTAACTTATTAACTTATGGATTAACTATGGTTTTATGCAGATGTATTTATTTAACTGTATTTGTTTCAGTGGGCGTTTGGTGTAACAATGTGGGAGATCATGACCCGGGGTCAGACTCCATATCCTGGAGTGGAAAACTCTGAGATCTATGAGTTTCTGATCAAAGGAGAGCGTCTGAAGAAACCTCCAGACTGCAGAGAGGACATGTGAGTCTTTACACAACAACAGACGTTGAGAATATTTAAGTTTATGATGTGTCATATACAGTGTTAGAGGTGAACTTTTGTGTCACGTTTCACCCCCCTTTTTCACATGTTTGTTGGTATGAGACGGATGATCTGCGAATAAATGCAGCTCTTCTGCCAGTACAAACTACAAACAACCAATCAGAGTTAGGAGAAGGATCTGAGCACTGTCAATCACCCTCCGTGTGGCGCTGCTGATTCCTTCCCTCTCCCTTTCTCTCTGCTACCTTTCATCTAGCATAGCCTGTTGTGAATGCTAATGCTAGCAAGCATGGCCACCAATGATGGTGTGTAAATAGTTTTCCTGTAACGGTAAGTTGTTTCTCTGCCAATAGCACGATGAGCAGGGAGAGCATGAGGTCGGCTCTGATTGGTTGTTTCTGACCGGGAGTGGATAATTTGTTCAGATAACAATAGTGGATCCTCATAGAGGAGGTTGAGATCGATCTGTTCACATATTATCTGTCTCATACCATGTCACAATATGGTGACAGTTTTAACAAATATGTGAAAAACATATACAGTATTTCATAAAAGCTACTTACTGTGGCTTTAACATTTCAAAATGCTTTTACAGTGACCTTTCTAATGCATTTTCTGAATTTCAGCAGTTTTTTATTTTTTTCGTCTTCTGTCTGTTAGTTATGAGATCATGCACAGCTGCTGGAGCCCAGTCCCCAAATGCCGTCCCAGTTTCCCGCAGCTGGTCGCTCAACTGGAGGCGCTGCACCTGGCCCTGTCCCCGGTCACCCCTCTGAAGGAGTCTTTGCTCTACGTCAATCTGGAAGAGGATAACAGCGAGACGGACAGAGAGGAAGGAGCCGTGGGGGTCCTGGGGATACTGGGACCGGAGACCGCAGTGGAGGGCTCCAGCTGGAGCGTCCCCTGGCAGCGCCGGGCAGAGGACGAGGAGAAGGACTGGCTCATGGTGGGCTCTGGGGCTGCGCTGGCCATCAGAGGGGACTACAGGTACATCGTAGGGCCCTGTGGAGCTATCGCTGAAGAAGCCGAGGAGGTGGGCTCGGTGGAAAGAAGAGGGGATTTAGCAAACGGACCAGTTGATGAGCTACGGGACGAAGACGACGATGTTGTAATTAACGTTTGATCGATGGACCTGGCACGGCCCAGATTTGTTCCTCTCTCCTGATCGGCTGTTCGCTTTATGTCTCAGAGCGGCTGCAGTCGGTAGAGACCAGGTAAGGTACTAAAGAACCAACTCTCCCAGGCAAAGTGACCTTCATCTGTTGCCAGCGCACATTCCTGGCGTGTTGTTGAGTGAGTCAGTGGTTGAGGAGCTCAGAATCTCTGAGTCATTTCAGAGATTTATTTGTAAAAGGAGGAAATATTTTTTTGGTTCCAGCTTCTGAGGCAGAAAAAATTAACTTAAATACCTTAGTGTTTCGCTAGTTTATCATGAGGTCAATAATAGGAATAAACAGTTTGAAAACATTTCTCACCTCTGAGAGCCGCTAACCACCCGCTTTACGTTTGGTGAAATAATTACTAGAGAAATCAGCTGGTGATTCTCAGAGTCGGATGATTTTCATCTGACCAGAGGCTGGCTAAAAAACTGCATCTTTTTAGGTTCAGTAAATGCACCATGATGTGGAGGCCGTTACTTGTGGCAAGAACTCAAAATGAGCTGATTTCAGTCACTGTGAAGAGTGAAGAAGCACAGAGGTGGAAGAAGCTACTTAGAAGGAAACAGTGTTTTTTACAATTCATCAATGTCTGCATAGAGGGAGAGATGTTCAGCAGACCGCTTGAACAGAGAACAAGCAAATGGTTTCCATTGATCTTTTTGAGTTTTCCGTGTCTGTTGTAAATAGTAAAGCCATAGAGTTTTCTCTACAATATTCCGTTCATGACTACGATAACTGGTGCTAATTCCTAATCCAAGTTTAAGATTTTTTAGCAAAAAATGGTAAAAAAAATGTTAGCTTGATGACATGCAGAACTCAGCTAATTTAAATAATGACTCGTGATGACAGGGATGGTAGCAAAAGTGCTACAACAGCAATTTAGAAATGACTGAAATCAGGATAAGCGTGTAAAAACTCCAGAGAAGAAATCGGCCACAGAACTGTGATCTGTGGATCTGTGGAGGGTAACTGTCACTGGTAAACCGTGATACTGACGGTAAACATTTGGACTTTTCCCTCTGGTTTTGCTCCACGTTACACAATAATTTAAAACAATTTAAGCCTCTTTATTGGTGACATTGTGAAACTTGCTCTTTTTTCTTAAGAACTGTGAAGCTGGGTTGTGCCAGGATTCTGCATTTGGGTGAGACGTAGACGTAGGCGGGTATTGAAAACGGTTTGGAGTCTATCTACAAAAGTGAAGTCAGTATTATCTGATGGGAGTTGATATTATCTCCGCTGATGATTTACCGACTCCTTGGAATGATCAAAGCAAATCCTCTGTAGAAGACACGGGGATTGTCCTGCTGTAAAAACATGACTTGTTCAGTGTAGAAAACTTTCTACATGAACTGGTTTGTTTCCGTTGGGAGAATAATGTTATTGGAGGAGAGGCTTGGGACATGCGGACATACAGGGAAGCTGCACAGCTCTGCACTTGAGCTTCCTCAT
Source organism: Xiphophorus couchianus (assembly GCF_001444195.1). Classification (NCBI taxonomy): domain Eukaryota; kingdom Metazoa; phylum Chordata; class Actinopteri; order Cyprinodontiformes; family Poeciliidae; genus Xiphophorus; species Xiphophorus couchianus. Next base: position 1,380,867 of record NC_040240.1, read on the forward strand.
TATCAACAAGAAAACAAGCTGAGGAAATGGTGTGTCATGTTTTTTATATTCTTCCTTGTAAACCAGTGTACCAGCTAATCAGGCTGGAGTACGAGGCAACAGCTGCTGCCACGGTGACACACTGCAGGATCTAGGCAATGAGAGAGATGGTATTAAGTGCATCGTCAGTGATAACTCAGCAGTCAGACGGGACGGCCCAGTTTGACATGCAGAACTTTAACAGGCAGGCGTAAAACGTGCCTCAGTGTTAGCAACAGGTGAAGAGCAATAATGTTGTACATAGAAACAGCTTTTAATGGTTTTATTGGTAACATTTCTGACAGTAACACTGTTTTTCAATGAGTTGTCAATAAAGCTATTTAATTATGGCAGCACTAAGAACTCTGGGTAAGCTTTTATTGTGTAGCAGAAGGCAGTGAAGGTCTGACATGTCGCATGAAATCCTGGAAAATAAATGACATGCGCAAGGATTACAATAAATATCAGCCTTTAAAGAAGGGATATTATGTAAAATCAACTGTTTTGAGCTGTACTTCATGTTACAATGTTATTCCCTCATCAAAAACATACCTGGAGCATTGCTTTGATTCTTGAAGGCATGTTTGAGAAATCCTTTAATCTCCCATGGCAACCATTCGGGGATCCTCCGCCTATTTCCACTAAGCTCCTCCTCTGAGCTGCAGTCTCCAGTTGAGCTTCTTCCTCATAGAGCACCACTCCCCCCCTCAGCTCCTTCAGACTAGTGGCAGCAATTAGCAAACACCTGATGGAACCGCACATCCGCTGAGCTCATCATAGAAGCTACTTCTCAGTGAAACACTCCTAAGAACGGTTGTAAAGAGCATAATAGAGGAGCCATGTTGTGATGACTTTCTGAGGGCGGAGTGTTGGAAAGAGTAGGACCTTCTTAAAGAGACAGAGGCCTAATTTCAAGGCATTAAACTTCAAAGTCAAATTTGTTTTATGTTTGCTATATATAGCATTTTTCAACTGAAGCTAACAGTTACTTGTGTGTATGTGTATGGAAAATACATAATATCCCCTCTTTAAAACTAAGAGTTTTTGTTTTGCAAACAGGTTATTTCACAATAATCAAAACTCTCTTGCTAGCTGTTAGCATCTTGTAAATCAGGTTATTTGCATTCCTAAAGCTCCCAAATCAGACCTTTTGTCCTGGGGACTAAACTGTTTTGGTCTGGTAGTCAAGGCTACAGCAGGTGAGTAGAAGATGAACCAGCAGCTGTTGCCTTGGTGAAAATGTGCTGCTCCATTTAACATGCTAATGTTAATACGTTGGTGTTGACTTTATTAGCCCCTCTGGGACATGATGTGGCACATGTGAAATGGTTTTAGACATGTTTTTAACCTGAAGCGTGTGCAGTCTGCTGATCATGGTGAACTGAACTCTTAAAATTTAAACCATGAGTTTACATAACTGAATAAAAGGACAAATTCTTCATTTTCTCACTGTCTGAAGTTAAATCAGATCAAACATCTCTTGTTTTAGCCTAATCAGAATCACCACAATTCTACTTGATAATTGCCAGTAAACAAAGTGAGGAAAATGTTTTTAGAGATTATTTTGTAATTTTCTTCGTATTCAGAAGTTTACATTTCCGTTATCAGGGATAATTGTATTTTGAAGTGTATGACTTGAGTTAAACCTCTTGGGTTTCCTCTCAGAGGTTTCTCACAGTAGTTTACTGGAGTTCTGATGGTCACACCAAAACATTGACTTTGTCGTCCTTAAGCCACTTTGGCCGGATGTTTTGGGTTATTGTCCATTTGGAGCTTTAGCTTCCTGGCTGACATCTTTAATGTTCTTTATTCATAATGCCATTACTTTATGAAGCGCACCAGTTCCTCCTTCATCAAAACGGCCCCACCACATGACGCTGCCTCCCCCATACTTCAGTTAGAACGGTGTAGAGGCTTCCAAGTGTCGGCCTTGGTTTCCTCCAAATAAGGTTTCCAAAGCCATGACATCATCACCATCATCACCATCAGGGCTTTCCCTTCTTGTTTGAAGAGCTAGTAATCATTCTGTATGTAAACATCTGAGTTCAAAGATATTAATAAATAAATCTCTGTTTCATTCTCCTGTTTTTGCAGCATTTAGTAAATAGAAATAATTTTGGTAATTCTAACTGACCTAAAGCAAGAAAAGGTTAGTCTGATTTGACTTCACACAGTGAGGGAAGAAAATGTGTGTTTTTATTTAGTGTATGTAAACTTCTGGCTTCAACTGTAGCTGCTTTAGGTTTTCCTAATAATGTGCTGCATTGTGAGGTTTTAACTGCCTTTTCTTAACCTTTCTGTAAATCACTGGCTTCAGATCTGTGGGCAATACTGAGGTGGGCTGAACTTGTAAAAAATAAAGTGTTACTGGTGGCACTGGTGTCTGAGGATTTCTGTTGGCAGCAGCAGACTAACGATGTACGACCCTTAACATCAGTACTGAACTGTAGGTGTGAGATAATAAGTGTGCCATGACACTAAAACATCAATAGATAAAATAACTATAAATCATGTTATCAAAGTATTCACACACTTCGTCTTTTATTTGAAATGTACAACCACATATTGACTGCAGCAAAGTCATCTCTACATTTATTACACTTAGAATATTGTTTTAACTTTCATACATACACATTAAATTCAGGTGAAGGTTTTAAAGTAGAAAGGTTTTGGTAACACTTTATTTGAAGGGGTGTGCAGCAGACTGGCATAGTGCTGTCATAAACATAACACCTGTTATGAACATGAAGGAGTCTTTATGAATGTTTATGACTTGTCATGAAGTGTCATTCGGTAAATAATGACACTTAATGCAACGTTGTACTAAATGTTGCATTAAAAGTGTAAACTTTGGACTAACAGTGTCATTATTTACCAAATGACACTTCATAACAACAGCCATAAATAAACGTTCATGAAGACTCCATGTTCATAACAGGTGCTATGTCGTGTTTATGACATTATGCCAGTCTATGCACACCCCTTCAAATAGAATTATTATCAACACATTTTGCAAAATGTGTTATTCCTTTTTGCCGTTCACATGCACATATTGTAAGTCTTGTTAAAAGCCAAATTTGTCTTATTTTTAAGACCATTCATTCAGCCAGCTGACCTGCAGTGTGCGGTGGAAGAGAGCGGGAGCACAGGGTTACTTTATGCTTCAAAAATCTGAAGTCCTTTCTGCTCGCTCCGCCATTGTATTTAGTGTATTTTGGCGTTGTATGTGGCCAGATGGCAGCGATGAGCAGACGCCTGCTGTGTCCTGGTGAATCCGGGGAGGAACTGTTGGTAGTGAGTATGACTTCATGTACCAGGTAAACCATATGACAACCCAGTTTCTTTGGGAGACATAAATCTGTAAAGGTGTTGTGGCAAAGTTTTAGCTAGGGATGTACCGATGGGAAAATTTGGGCTGATATTGATATCCAGTATTGATATTGCTGTTACAGCTGATATTTATTTTTCCCTGCCCTTCTGACATCAAGAATAAACAACCACACCACTGATATGGTTTTTCTGCTTCAGTTAAGCAACCTCCAAACCATGTGACGCCATGCCAAAAAGTACTTTTTACACTAGGATGGAAATTAATATTGGTAATTAACATCTGCACATTCCTACTTATCACGCTCATGTCGATATGCTACATCGGCCGATACGATGTTAATGTAGATATATCGTGCATCCCTCGTTTTAGCAGTTTTGAAACTTTAATTGTAATATATTTAAATACCTATTTACACAAATGTATAAACAGACAGAAGACACCAGTCTTCCTTTAGGGTGAAAGATATATTTGTCAACAGTTGTTCGACCCTTGGCCAATGATTTTATTTAATTTAAAAATGACAATGACAGAAAATTTAAAAATGCCTCAAAGCTGAATATGGAAAACTCTATAAAAATGTGTGTACCACACTGAACTTGGGCCACAGGAAGCCAAGGAGATGATGGTCATTAGGAGATTGTCCTTTGGACAGATGAGACAAAACTGGACCTTTTTGTCAAGGCGTGTCAGTTCTTTATTCACTGATGCAGCACTGAAGCACACCAAGAAATGAACTCTTGGTTCATTTCTTGAAAAATGAAATGTGTTATATTCTGGGGCTGCTGTGCTACATCTGGTGCAGGGCGTCTCGATGCAGGGTATGATGAAATCTTAAGACTCTCTGGGTATTCTGGACAGAAATGTGCTGCCTTGTCAGAAAGCCTGATCTCAGTCACAGGTCATAGGATCTTTCAACAGGATAAAGACTCAAATGACCCAAGAATCACCAAGAGCAAAACGTTGAACTATTCTGAAGTGCCCTTCACTGCTACAGGAATTGTTCGATTACGTGGATTGCCTGCAAAGGTTGTGGAACAAAACATCAAGTACAGGCACCATTGTTTTTGTTCAGGCCTGTTCCATTAGTTTATTTTTTGTGTTTAACCATACAAAAGTGATTTTCACTGGTTTATTTTCAGTAAACTTTTATTCATTAGTACTTTTGTCAGTTTCAAGTTATTTTAGAGACCACTGTGAGTTTTTCAATCAACAGAGAGGCACCATCTGCCTCCTCACCACAAGGTGTGCTCTTTCACTTTTTATTGCTGTGCTGCCGTCTGTAAACGTGTTCATCTTGATCTGAGTTGAACATTGCTAATCTCTACTTCTGTTTGGTACTTTTATATTAATAACACTAGGCTACAAAAAAAATTTTTTTTTTGAAGTTTTGCACCGCTGAATCCAAAAACGACATTGATTTTTCTCAATCAGGTCAGGTTTTTATTCTAAATTCATGTAAAGAAATCTGATCTTCTGACTAAATTACATTTTTGTGACATTATCAGTTCATTTCTGTTCATATTTCTCATCCAACAAATGTTTCAAGGAAAAAAGGTCCAACACAGTGTATTAATTAAATGCTACAAACTTGGATTTCTATAAATTGAATAATAAACACTAAGGGTAAGTACATGTAAATTGAACATTATGTCTTCGTTGTGTAAAATTCTCCGTCTCTTTTCTGTCCTGATGGAATCTCTCCTCCTGCTCATCACTCAGGGATCCGGATGTCAGAACAAGTCCTGCATTTTGATGCTCATGTTGCTCCATATTCAGAAAGTTGATCTGATTGAGCAAAACCAATGAGATTTTTGGATTCAGCTCATCAACATGACCCTAACACAGTTGAAAACCCCCTGACAATTTTTTTGGCTGCTGACCAGAGTTATTTATGCTGCAATATTTTAATTCCCTTTGGGAGATTTTTTAGGATGCATTTTAATAGCTGTTGTGCTCATTGGAAAAACCACAATAAACTTGGAAATGAAAGAGGGTTTACATCATTAATATCAACTTGAAATTTATTCTCATACTAGGGTGTTGAGGTAGAGCAGCTGCCCGTTTATGGCATCTCTAAGTCCTTGATGCATTCAGTTCCTGAGTCTGGGCCTTACTTGCTCTTTACCTATTTTCTGTCTTATTTGCTGCAAATAAAGGCCACTAGAGCCAGAAAAACCTTCAATTTCTTTTTCACTAAAGCTTGATTAAAAGTGATGTCAACAAAACTGGACAATACAGTTTTCAAACACAAAAGCTAAGGATCTATTCTGAAACAGCCTTTATATAAAATGTGAAACATTGTCCTTTATTGGCAGGACTTTGCAGGGACATTGGAAGCTGTATTTCAATATGTCATTTTAATAGAACACCCTTATAACTGTGAACATTACTGGTGAAGTTTATTTGAAACATGAAACTATGTCAGTTTTACCCATTTTCACTTTAATATGTTTAGTGCTGTAAGAACAATTTGCCTCTTTACAGATTTCTGTTTTGACCTTTTTGTCATGTTTCAGACCATTATGAGACCATCCATTCCATCCCATCCATTTTCTATACACCCTTGTCTCTAGTGGGGTCAGGAGGGGTGCTGCTGCCCATCTCCAGTGAGACATTTGGGGTGAGTGGTGGGGTACACCCTGGACAGGTCACCAGTCCATCGCAGGGCCATTGTCAGACCAGTAAAATCTAAATATGTACAAAATTATTTAATTTATTAAGGGAGACATCCAAACCAAGCTGCCCTTATGGGAAAAGTTGATCTACTTTATTCAATCACAAATTAATCATATTTTTGCAGTTAGTTTTCACGGGCCACACTCAGGTCTGATTACTGATTTGACTTGTAGAATCAAGAAATATCACTGAACAAGAACCTGACTGACAACATGAGGTCGGCTCAAAGATTTGGAAAGCCAACACTTTTGACTGACTCAAACTAAAGAAATTCAAGGCAAATAGTAAACAGTTCTACTGCCATCAGTTTTCAAAAGGTAAGAAAACCGTTTCTAAGACTTTGGAGCTTCTTCCCAGAATTAGCAGGCCTCCAAAAAGTATTACAAGAGTAATTTATGTGGTTGGTGCAAAACACACAGCTAGCCAGTTCAAAGGATGGCTTCAATCTGATTGGTTTGCACATCAGAATCAGCTTTATTGGCCAAAGTTCTGTAGAAACAAGGAAGAAGAAATCTGACTTTAATTTTACATGCTCTTTGTGTACAGACTTCACATATAGACAAATCATTTTGGGATAGATGAAATTTAAAAGGAAACTAAATCAATAACCCAGAAGAACTTCTAAAGTTCTGCAGGTTTCACCTGTCTAAGTTAAGTTCTGAGTTAATGATTCACCAACAAGAGACACTGGGCAAAATGGCCTCCAAGGCAGGGTCCAAAGCCAGAATCACAGCTGGTAAAGAAAAAACAAAGACATGCCTCTTGTTTTCCAAAAAAATCTAAATCTAAATATTGTTTGGACTGATGAGACAAAAGTGGAACATTCTGGAAGACGTATTGGTCAGGCTATATGATTGCATCTGGTGTTGGACGAGCTTAGTGTTTTATTACATTTACAATTAAGAATCCTGACCATTAATGCTCCCATTTTAATACATTTTGATCTGAAAACCGAGAAAGAGGACGGCTCAAAGAACATGAGTATTACTCCTTGGCACCATCGTCTCACAAGCACAAGATCCCAGGTTTAAATCCTGCCTGGAGCCTTTCAATGCTGAACTTGGACACTGTTGTCCAGAGGAAAACTGCAGCTCTAAATGTCTGACAAGAAATGTTGAAAACCAGAAACCAACTGCTTAACTGTATTCCATGTGCAGGTATGTTGTTTTTTTTAACACATAGTTGTTCCGATAACTGTGTTAAAAAGGATAGCAGTTGAGCTCAGGAACTATACCATTTTAACTGGACTTGAATGAAAATGAGATCTTGAAAATCAATTCCTTGTTAAAATAGAATGAAATAAAACAGTGAAACTAAAAAAAATACAAACATTCAGCTGTTTGTATTTTCTGGATCAAATATTGATCCAGAAACCAGCCTGGGTTATGGTTTAAAATCCAATTAAAGAATGCAAGCAGATTTGTATTTCTGAACACCTTTAGTATCTTAAAATTTTTTTTTAAAAAAGGTAAATGGAAATAAGCAGGGGAAACACAAAATAATTCAGATCGATACAGAGTGGATCTGGATCAATTAGTTCCTTCATACCTCAACATTTACTTTTCCTCTTGCACAAACCATCTCATATTTAAACATGGTCATTTTTGCTGGTATTTAAATATTTCAGCAAATTATGAGAGGTTATAAAAATGTTCAAATCAAATTTGTTTTAATCAAATTTTGAAAATTGTAATTATTTCACAGGATGTATGATATAATATTAGCGTCAGCTGATGTTTGTGGGTTCTATTAACAAAAAAACAAAAAAAAATATTTATATATATATATATCGGTCCAATAAGTAAAATTGTGCCGACATTAACTGATTTCCATCTTGGTCGTGTGACATTAATAGTGATGCAGCGCAGGATTCAATTGTGTTTAACTGAAGAAAGAAGCAATAACAGCAGTAGTTGTGTTTACATTGACCATTTACTTGCGCAGTTTGACATTTCAAAAATGAATTTGACAAAACTCGTTTTTCGATACGTTTTTATCACTACGATGATTGGCTGAATAAAAATTGGTTTATTTCACAAAACTGCAATGAAAAACTTTTAATAAACACCTTTTTTTTCGCATCACGAGTCACAGGCTCAACAACCGGATGTTGCCACTCGCGCAAACCACAAAGAGGAGGAACAGGAAGTAGTTGAAGGACTGTGGCACCGCAGGTTTTATGATGACATGGCACGTGAACAAACTTTTTCACGTGTGATTTTGTGTTTCTTATTCAATGGAAACATTGCCAAATTGTTTTTTTTTTTTTTTCCAGAATTAACGGAATATTGACAAAGTTTCGCACACAGTTTTATTGAAACACAGCTAATGTGGTTGTTTTCTCATCGTGTATTTTTGGTTGGATATCGGCCCAGATTTTCACATTTGTGCATCCCAAATACTGAAATTTGACTTATGCATTGATAGAATATGATGCTTGTTCAGATCAAAAAACATGGTAAAAAAAATACCTTAAGTCATCATTTGTTGAAGCTGGTTAAGCTTAGCCAAGTTTATGGACAATGTAAAACATTTTTATGACAAGCAGCTTCATTCCATTCTTGACTTTTTAGATCAAGAAAGATTAAACGACAAAAACAGGGCAAAGGACCTCCAACTTGTAAATTAACATACAGTCAATTAAATTGTCAACTTTTGTGGAGGGGAAGATGGTGAGTCATATCTTTTATTTTAGCAATATCTGTTAATTACATCACCAGTTACCCAATGTAAAGACACGAACCAAGTACAGCTCCATGTCAACGAGCTCTCCCGGTGTTTAACGTGGCACAACATCTCGCGTGCAGTTCATGTTAGTACGACACAAAAGAATACATCAGAATATAACTTACCAGCGTCATTTGGCAACAGCGTCATACCAGCAATGCTATCCTTTACAACAGCGCCCCCCGTGGCTAGGTGTCTCCCCCTCCCAACTACAATCAAACGGAAGTCGAAGGGTTCTGGCCAACAGACCACGCCCATACTGCAAGCTTCCACATCCCGTCCCGAATATCTTCAATATGCACACAAACACACTTGTTATCAAAATATATGATTCTTTAACATGCAGTGTGATTTGCAAGCAGCTATGCGGTCTTCTTGGTTCCATCCTTCACGGTCCATTTGTCCGGTTCGGGTCTGTAAGGGAGATAACAGAGTCGAGACAAATAACTCCCCCCGCCCCGTGTGTGTTACCCTACTCCTAATCTCCATCTGCGGCCGCCATGACGGGATGACGGTGTTTAAACCCGGCGCAAACAACAAGACTCAAGACAATATATTAAATACAGAACATCGATGTCCACATCTCGAAGACGAAGACTATTAAATTAAATGTGTTCACACAACCTAATGTTAAAAGAACTGTCAAACGTCAAAGCACGGAAACAATAAAGAAAGCACTATAATAAGAACAAATAACCCGTTACAATCCAGATGAGTTTTGCTTCCGTCGCAATTTCTTTAAGCTGTACTTCTATTCACAGAAGAAAACATGGATCCAGATGCCTGCTCGTGTTGATCTGAGAGAGCTCACCCTCGAGCCTCGAGTAGCTAGTGACATGTGAACCCCGAGAGGAAGGCGTCAGACGGAGAGCAGAACCGCCCTGGGTCTCTTCCTGTGGGTATCCAGCGTCAAATCCTGTACTTCTCCGTTGTTTGCGTAGCACGAACACGTTTCACCCAGGTGGCTTTTGTAAGATGGCGTCTGAGTCTGCGCAGTTCCGGAAGAAGAGGACTGTGATGGTGACGTAACAAGAAAAAAAAAGCGTGTTATGTTTTTTTTTTTTTAACAGTGAATGGTCCTCATGTGCACGCCAGACCGATGGAGTTATCGACGACAAGGACGGATTTGATGTGGCATCAGGACACACTCCGTGTGCTCCTATAGGCAGAAGGTAATGTGCGTGCAGATAGAAGAGCACGTGCTGGGATATGTTTGATGTTTGGTGGGCAGCCATTACTGGGCTGTGACTATGGCCTGCAGCTAGCTAGGTATTTCTGGCTTAACAGCACAGTGATATATGTACTATCGGATCTACTGAGAGCACAGAACAAAGACAATCTTACTAACATACCCGGCATTTCATTTGACTCTTTTTATCAACTGCATCCTTCACCATCTTGCTGCCATTAGTCGCTGGCTAATGGCAGCTTTTACATCTGAAACATAATCAACAGGATAGTTAATAACATTATATGTGTGTCTTAGCAGAGTGGGTTTTAGACTGAGCATACATTTGGCCAAGTCTCCAAGGTTATTCATTTGACTGTGAAGGACTAATCTTTAAACCATTGTCCTTAGTCAAACAAAAGAGCAGCTAGTAGCTGTTAGCATTGATTCCAATATGGAAGAACCACAAAATCTGTTGAAGGTTACCGTCTTGATTTTTCTTAAACGTTGATATGTTTTTTTCTCTTTAATAACAAACCTTCCCAAAAGAAATCAAGTTCATAATCTTAAATCAACGTCTAAGGTAGAAGACCGAGAAGCTAACCATGGCTAACCGCTATTTTGTTTGAACTTCTCCAGAATTTGACATAGTACCTGAATCATACCAATATTTAAGCTTCCTGTTGTGTTTCAATCCAGTTTTGTCCATCATCTACCCCCGATTGTTCCTTGTGGGTTGGTGCATACCTCCAGCAATCAATGGGCAAATGGTGGGTACAGATCACCAGTCCATCACAGGACAAACAACCAAGCTTAGTGGCTTATTCTTAATGTCAAGAAAATTAAATAAGAAGCAAGTTAACCTACTATGCAGCTTTTTTGACTCTGGGTGGAAGCTCTAGTACCTGGAGAGAACCCACAAATATTTATGGAGAAAATGCAAATTCAGTACATAAAGATTCTGATTTGGGTTTGAACCGAGGACCTTTGTACTGCACAGCAACAGTGATAACTGCAGTAAAATGCAGCCCCAACCAGTATTGTTTGACTTATTAACTTTGTGCCCAAAAGTTGCTGCTTTCAACAGAAGACTATTGAGAAAGGTTTCCTTCTACTTTAACAGCCAGTGGCCTGAAATAACTTTCTGTGATCTTGACTGATTCTTGGTGTTGAGATATTCCAATGTTGTGAAAAGCCAGGTATACCATCCAGTTTAAGGTTCTATTAATAGAACACCTGGATTGGCCAGTTTTCTGAATATGTTTAGGTCATAGTGTAATGCAGCTTTGCCCTCACCCCCACTGTTGCTGTGCACTGCTGATCAGCTAGCTAGGAACCAGCTAAAGTTGCTTTCAGTCAAATTTGGCTGTTGGGTATTGCTCCTTCAGTTGGAACTCCATTTGGCAAACTTCAAGTTTTAGGAAAGTTTGATGGCAACTGTAAGCACATAGCTTGTCTTATTAACCAACTTATAGCAGCTGGTTATAGTTGTTACTATTTAAAGAACAGAATGATGAGAAGAGATAATAAATATCTCCACAATGTCTCAAACCATCATATTTAGTGGTTTGTTTACAATTTTGCTTAAGTAAATATAGTTGGAATAATGATTGTTTTTCGGACAATTTACTGACATCTATAACTATGATGAGGAGATGTGTTCTGTATTTCTACTGATATTGTGACGCTCTTGTTAATTTGTCCTGACATTTATTTCTGGCTATCCCACATTTTCTTCAATCTTTCCTTCTTTTCCATCTCCACTCTCCCTGAATATTAGCATCTTGGTCACTAAGATTCATATCAGTTGAGGGAATAAAATGAAGTCTTTCAAACTACATATCGTATTAGCAAGCAGAGTTTCTGTTAGGAGGCAGAAATATTGTGCTAGTTATGACTCCACATATTGTACAACTTTAAACTCCACTAAATAATATCTGTCAGCAGAATGTCGGGTCTAGTTGTTTTATTTAAATAAGGCAGTCGTCATAGATAATGATGTAGATGTAGAACTTGAGGTTTTTCACTCGGTTTTTTTCCACACAACATGACAGAGTGTTGACTGAAAGTTGAATTCAGCAACTGTTTCAGCAGTGGAGACAAAACTGAACTTTGCATATACAGACCTATTCATTATTGAAAAGTTTTTTTTCAGTAACTAAATGTACCAAGTCAAATATATTAAATGCAATAACTCAGCTTTCTTTGTTAATTGTGACGATTTTCTGCTTCCAGCTAATGAAAACATGACGTTTAAGAATAACGTATTACATCAAAGCAATACAAATCATTTTTAATAAATAAATGTGGTGGTAAGAATTAGTTTTATGTCTGCTTAATTTTCAAAATAAATGAGAGTGTAATTTATTGAAAATGACTGTAGAACCAGGACATGAAGTGCAGCTGGAATGCCTTCTTACCAACACAGTCATGTTGAAATTACAAGTTTGACTAATTGGGGGACATTTGCTTTGTAATATGGAATAGGAAGAGTGCTATTAATATTTTAGGATTTTAAACCTTCAAACACTTGCTATCATACAATCAATCAATCAAATTTTATTTGTATAGCACCTTCCAGCAACAAGGCATTTCAAAGTGCTTTACATCATAAAAACTAAAATACAAAGTCATAGAACACAGTCAACAATAACACAGTACTATGTGTTACTAAGATCCAATAGGAAATGCTTACAAATGTATCCATACAACTATAATTAGATGTGCAATGGTGGGTTTTACAAGCAGTGGCCAGTTTACCAGTAGTTGTTCTGGACAATATGTTTGGGGTTTTCCCCCACATAAAAACTACAACACATGCAATATTGTTTGTTTAAGCTTTATTTCAGTTCTACAATAACATAACAATAAAATATTAAATTAACAACCAAACCTGTCCCTCCGGTTTCTGGATGGAGACAGAAGTTTGGAATCTGTGTGTGCATCAAAACCTGTGTGTAATGTTCACTTAGCTGACTGTGGTGTGTGTCTGTTGTTGTCATGGTTTTAAATGCGCAGATTACAGTTTTACATAACAAAATGTCTGACTTTATAAACTGCAGGGGCAGTTTACACACTCACACTACTTTTGTACCTAGAAAAATTTGATAGGCTGTGTAAAATTGGCTTAGTGTCCCCCAGTTAGTGTCAGTTGTTTTTAGGCTGAAGTCACATTACAACTATTTTAAGAGAGAAACCCATTTCCTACTGCCCATAAACGCATCCTGATGAGCCACATTCCAGGATGGAAAATAAGAAACCTGTTCTTTTTCAGGATGTATAAAAGTAGGGCTGGATAATATAGCTTAAAAATAACATTTCTAGTTGTTTTTTTTCATACCAAATCCAATTTCTGATTTAAAATTTTTTTTTAATCTAATTTTCTTAAAAAGAAATTCCAACTGACAGAAAATATTTTTCAAAAACTGGATTCAGTCTCTTCTGGGATTTGACCCGAATTCAAAGTCCAAATAGATATAAGCCATAAAGCAAGGTGGTAGAACCAGGCTGAGCTGATATCACTGAACAATGGAAGCCCAAGGAATGTAATGGAGAGGGAAAGAAAATCAAAAAATAGATTTTTCTCCAAAAATCAAATCATCATAAACAGAAAGTTTGATTAATTGATAAAATTGGTTTATTGCCCAGCTCTGTTTAAAAGGAAACTGCATTCTCTGTGACATATGTAGTTGGTTTAGGCTGCCAGAGAGTGAGAGAGAGCAAGACCTTCTACAGATAATGGCTTTCATTGTCTTTCATAAAATATGTAACTTATTGTTACATGCCAGTAAAATATAATATAGAATATTATATTGGGATATAATATTCTAAAGTATATTTAGAATTTAATTGATAAAAAAAACCAATGGTGATATTCTGATTTACAATGGCAGCTCCCATAGTAGCGTAATGGTTCTGTGCTCCCAATATGATAAATTAACAACAGATAATGAAAAACAATATTTGAATTTTGTTCTATCTTCATCTTATATTACAGTTTTCAAGAGAAATCCAAATCGGCTAACGTTGTTAGGATGGAAATGAGCTACAAAGTTCTGATCGGTTCATCTCAATTGTGCAGTGTTGAGTGGTTTGTCTCAGAGTTTTTAGGGGGACTTTTTAGGATCAGGAAAATGTACGATCCAACTATATTTAGATAAAGACTTGAGGCACAATTCATCTTTTACACTGTTGCTCTAAGCTGTACATTTAAGATTGGAAATATCGGTTTGCTGTATCCAAAATCTCAGATGAAATGTCCAGCTGTACTGACACAGTATGGATCTTGTTTTTCAGGATGCCATCTTGAAATATTATGCCGAGAAGTGGGATCCTTCTGGGGTCGGTTCATGGCCTCTTTGAAGACTCGTCAAGGTATGGTGATCCTGAAGGAAGGGGTGACTGCCCCTGCAGCAGCTCCAACGGCTGATCATTCACCTGCATGCCTTGTGGCTGTAAGACCAGGAAAGGTGCAACACAGTGGGACTGTCCAGGGCATCTGTGTGTCCACCAGTGAAGCAAATATTAGTGGAAAACAGAAGATGCACCCAGCCAAGGAGGCCATCATGAAGATGGGTGAACTCAGGCATCCCACCTGTATAAACTCTCCTTCTGATGTCCTGTCACCTGACTGCGACTGTAAAGATGTCAAAGTGACACTAGACAACAACGGCATGTGGAATGAGTTCTATAAATGTAGAACAGAAATGATTCTGACCAAGCAAGGGAGCAGAATGTTCCCTTACTGCCGCTTCCGCGTCACTGGCTTGCAGTCATCAAGGAAGTACTCTCTGGTCATGGACGTTGAGCCTTTAGACGGCAGTCAGTATAGGTGGACGGGTGAGAGCTGGCAAGTTTGCCGAAAAGCAGAGCTTCACGTGAGGAGTAAGCCTTTCGTTCATCCAGACTCCCCAGCAACAGGTCAGCACTGGATGCAGAGTCCAGTGTCCTTTTACAGACTGAAACTCACAAACAACACCTCAGACCAGGAGGGGAACATTATCCTGCATCCGATGCACCGCTATTTACCGCAACTGCATGTGGTCCAGGCAGACAAAGCCATAGAAGACTTTAGACTGAACGGTCCCAATGTTCTCACTTTCACTTTCCCCCAGACTGAGTTTATAACAGTCACCACATACCAAAACCCCCAGTTTACCCAGCTGAAGGTGAACTACAACCCGTTCGTTAAAAAACTGAAGGAGGACCGGGTCAATACATGTGGCTTAAGACTCAAAGGAAACGCAGACAAAGATTCGAACAGTTACGAAGGCAAGACGAACACTGAGCAGCATCCCGTGAAGAAGAGCTTAAAGATTTTGCTAGCAAACCACAAACCCAGAAATTCAAAAGCATTGGACATGAAACTATCACCGCCAAAAGAGCCTCAGGAAAAATCCACAACGAGCAACACCCAGCCAGCCGCTGCCACCACTCCAGTGGAAAGTCCCAGGTAAGTCCTGACAGTTCAATGTGAAAAATATTTTATTACTTTTTTGCCACAGCAAGAAGTCTTTAGGTCCAAGTCAAGATGTCATTAAGGCAGCGTTCTTCAAGAAGTCTCTGTTTCCACGGTCTCTCAAAGCCCTGAAAGACTAGGCTGGTATTTTGTATAGAATGAATGGCAAATTTGATCTCAAAAACGACTCTTCCAGATCGGTCTGGCTTTCTAAAATGTTTTCTCTTTGATATCTGGTGGTTCTCAGTGTTTAGTAAACTCCCTCTGATAGCATACCAAAATGGATTCTGTTTCTTGAGAAGACCTTTTGTCCTGTAGAATGGAACTATCACTTTGGATTACCTTATTGTGGCAGAGGTTTATTTTATGAATTAAGTACTGACATTTGTCCCGTTGTTTCCTTGGTTTTTAGCAAAAAACATTCTCTAAACCTTTGTGAAACCAACCCAGCATTGCTTTAAATCACCTACCTGCATTTTTTAAATATAACTGTACATTCCTCCTATTTAAAAGTAAATCCTAGTTTTAAAATTTAAATGAACGATTCTCAAATAAAACATTCCTGCTTATAAAACATAATTTAATATCCATGCAACAATAATTGTAATGAGTTAAAATAAGTGTGGGTTTTTTTTTATTTAAAATTTTTTCAGTTTGTTTGTTTAATGCATCAATTTGTACTGACACTGCGGGTAACTTTACATTCATTTATCAGCCATTCTAGCACAAGAGCTTTAACTTCTCATATCAATGTGTGTCGGACGTGTTAAGGGTATCATGAGTAGGTTTTAGAAATGAAAATGTGTATTTTGAACTGATGCATAATACATTTGTTTTCCTTATCTTCATTTCACCTTTTTTTGGTGCTATTGTTTACCAGGTCGCTATTAATAGATATTTCAATAACTTTATTTACAGTCATAAATAATAAAATAAATGAGAATATTATTTGAATGTTCATTTATTTTTGTAACTCCATTCTGTTGGTGGTTGATGCAGTCTTGTGTTTTATTTGTTGTTGTTTTTTTTCTCTCTGTTAAAAATAATCAAACTCTGCCATTGCTTCTTTCCTGTTGGCCATATTTGTTTACTCTGAACAAACATGGCCATCATCAAACTCGCGTTTGATCTCGAGAATGAAATTTGCAAGTCATCACATCCGGACACCACACACCGTAGGGCCAAACCTTCTACACCTCAGATTTGGTCGTGTCTGTGGGGTCCCTCGCATTTTGAAAATGGGCAGATAATTTAAAAATCCTGCTGTCTGAACCTTAGCCAATAGCAGTATAGTTACAGAGATAGGTCAGGATAACATAAAAAAGTCTGACATTAGGTTTTATCAAAACGGAAAGTATTAAGGATAGTCTCCAAAGTAGACTGGGTGTCTGCCGCGTGGTCTAAAACCGGGAGCTGGGCTGAGAACTAAAAGATTCCCCTCTACTTTTGGAACCTCTTGGGACTGCTTTTACGGCACATTAATGACATTTATTGGCAATACAGTCACCATGCCAGAAATATTAAAATAGAGTTAATTCAATGTATTTATTTTGCACCAATTTACAATAAATGTAAATTTAAAGCAATTTAGAAAAACAAATTCATATTCTTTTGTGTAGAAATATTGTAATAAATTTGAGCCATTTCATGCCCACTATGCTTCAGTTTAATCACACTTATACTACAGCACACTCATTATCAGCTAATGATTTGTATTGACAGATAGTAAACAGTTAATTATTTATCTCTACTTTATAACAGTCCCCCCTTCAGTACTAATTTCTGTGACCTGTCTATTCCAAATTTGATTGATTTTGATTTTTCCCCAACACACTTGCTTTTTAAACAGTTGAATGTAACCAGCATTGATCATAAATGCTGCAGGTTTTTGATGCTAACAGTGGAGGGTCCAGTTTTTCCACGTGTTGATTGCCAATCAAAGCCAGCTATTCATCTTTTTATTGAATTCTTTGTAGGTGGACTAAAAAGAAACATTGATGTCAAATATCAAACAGATGTAACATTTTTGTAGCATAGAGTGCTACAGTGCTAGGGGTAGTGAGACTGTCTTCCTCTTTTTGCTCAGCGTCCCTCCACCAGAAATGAGCAGATTTAGGTCCAGTCACTGTTGAAGATAGATACGAATTCTGGATCTTTTTGAACTATGCCATTACAGAAACAAAACAACTAAAATGCTAGGGATTCTATTACGGGTGCAAATGGCTCCAAGCAAACAATTAAAGTTATGCTTTTTTTCTACTGTATGCTTTTAAATGTTTCTTTACCTCACTTTTTGTCGTCAGTTGTGTAACAAATTGAGCAAATTGACACAAGTAGTATCAGTAAATATTAACAACAAAGTGTGCCGGTGTCACTAATGTGTCATTTCTCTCTGGTTTCCTTCAGCAGCAGTTCACGTCCAGTCCCGAAGTTAATTTCTGAGCTAATTTGCGAGGCTCATGTCTCATTGCAGAGATGTCACAAAGAGCAACGTGGCAGCAACCACAGCAACTCCTCTGGAGCAGCACAAGCCAACACTACGTCCACAACTTTGACAGACAGACTGACTAAACAGAATATTGTTCACAAGAACAATGGATCTCTCACTACATTCACCAGGAAAAGTTCAACTGTTGAAACAACCAGAAATGTCAAAGACAACGAACATCTGTCTAACTCTAACTCTATTGCCGATGCCAGAACAGTCTGCTCCTCTGCTGCTCCTATAGAAGAGGAGGTTTCCTTGAACAAATCACATCAACAATGTAACGTAGGTGCCGAGTCGGATGGTGTGAAGCAACAGAAACGACCAGCTCGACTTCCCCTACCAGCACTTGCACTTTTTTTAAAGCAACATTCAACAAAATCTAAGAAGGCAAAGAACACACCGGAGTCTGCTCCTCAAGCACCTCTGCCCGAGTCCTGTGGTCCTCTGAGTCCTGCCGCAGCGCCTCAACAGGAAACCAGCGTCAAGCCCATCATGGAGGACTGTGGAGGAAACAATCTTCTGCCAGATGAAAAGCTTTTAAATGTTACTGAACAGGCAGCTGAAACGAATCCCTCCAGCCCATCCGGTCCAGACCTTTTCACTGCTTCAGATGCAGCAGTTCCAGATCCAAAAGCTAAAGATCCCTTCATCACAATTTCTGAATGTTTATGCTCAGAGTCAACAGCCCCTGACCATAAAGCATTGATATCCAACTCTGAGAATACATTCGACTCGCTTGAGATGTCTGCACTCACCCTTTCTGCATCGTCTACCTCTGGATCACCTGATTTGTCCTTGCATCTCAGTTCGGCATTGTCTCTCCCGGACTCCCCCAAAGCAGCATCAGAGTCCTCTACACCACCTTCAGGCTCCCGCTCCTTGAAGATCGACTCTCTGCTTCCGGACCCTCAGTGTTCCTCGTTCGATTTTGACCCTTTGTCGCCAGCGAGCTCCCCAGAACCTTTACCTCCTCTTCCAGCCTCATTAGCTTTAGAACTTGACTCTGCAACATCTGCTGCAGCTAGTACTCCGGAACCCCAACACTGCAGAAACTCATCAGTCTTTAAATGGCATACGGTGTTACCTCTGTCTGGGACATATGCAAACTCGTCTTTCACAACGTTACAGCCCCAGCAGCAGTCGTCTCCTGTAATGTCGGTCACTTCGCCTTTGTTGTCCTGCCTTCCTGAACCACAGAGTGTTATATCTTCGACGCAGACCACTCCAAAAGACTCTATTCCATCATTTCAAGACAGCGAACAGTCTCTGCCTTTCCCTGCAGAGCTGTCCCCCCTCACTCTCCAGCTCCCACTGTCTCCAACCTTCTCTTCACTGGACGAAGACGGCTTGTCGCCCACAACTTCCCTCTCAGAGCTTGTGCACTTTTTCTCCACCGACGACGACATCGGGGTGGAGTTTTCCAACACGGACGTGGCGGCCGTGACCAGCCAACCTTTGCCAGTTTTGGAACCGGCACGGCCCTCTGTGCCGGTCCTGCCAGTCTCAAGCAGCAAGCCCTGCAAGAGAAAGAAATCAACGAAGCTGGCCAGG
Organism: Xiphophorus couchianus; assembly: GCF_001444195.1. NCBI lineage: Eukaryota > Metazoa > Chordata > Actinopteri > Cyprinodontiformes > Poeciliidae > Xiphophorus > Xiphophorus couchianus. The sequence goes on from NC_040240.1 coordinate 1,400,284, forward strand.
TTGGAGGTGGGTCAGACTGGGAATGAGTACAGGAGTAAGCAGCCCAAAGTTGAAGAGGTTGAGGAGCAGCTTTTTGTCTCTTTCACATCAAAGGTAAAGTGAAGTTAAATGTCTGGTGGAAAAATGTTTAAAAAGGATAGTTCCAGATTCTTATGTTTGTGCTACATGGGCCCTTTGGCTTTAGCTTTAGTAGTGCTATGGATTCCTGGTGTTTTGATCTGGGAGGTCTTAACCATCCACTGAAGAGAATTCCCTCTTTTTCCTGTTCCAGTTAAATACATGGGATACTGTCAGGAAGCATGAACCAAATCCTAAACTTCCTCTAAACATTCTTTGCTTTTACTGTGACTTACTGGTGATATAGACTTCCTACACAAAGTGATTGATTTATTTTCCAGAGGTGGAAAAACATCCATCCATTCATTGATTTCATCAATCCATCTTCCTCTCCTAACTCAATCAATCAATCAATCAATCAAATCTCACCATGAACAGTGCAGCACCCCTTGACTCCGCAGATGGTTGGTTCCATAACTACCAGAATGTTTTGCAGTATTACAGTGAAAACATCTGAATTTATTATAAAAATGTCAAATATAATAGAGGTCTTAGTTATGTACAAATCTGCATGTGATTTAAAGCAATGCCTCAAGCAGCCATGTTTCCAAACATCTGTCACTGCAGAAACATTTATTTACATCTCTGTTTACATCAGTAGTATTGATTCTGATTCATATCATCAACCAATCATTTGTGTGCATGTTTGCCGTTACTGTATTTTATAGACTTAACAATCACTGTCTGTTGTCATTATTAACTTGTGGACTAATAATTTTGCTGTATTTTAAACATTTTCCCATTGATGTATTTTGAGAATAAGAATAAAAAAATTCCTATCGTTTCAGGAGGCCCTAAAACTCCACACTGCTGAGTCATCTGAAGAGCTGCACCCTGACCCTCAGCTGACCCCTGACCCCAAACCTGAGGAAGAGGCGGACGACGACAGCAGCAGCAGCAGGGGTATTGCAACAAGCATCATTCTTTATCAAACCATCCGAGTTTGATGAACAATGTTTTCATCTAGTGAAGTTGAGGTTGTGTTGGTTATAGATTCTGGTTATCAGATGTTGGTCAGCTTTGGGGGCTGGGGGTGTTTAGGGGGAGATGATGATGAATTCAGGTCTGACATGAACCTTCACAATTTCAACAGAGAGTCTGGAGGAGACAATCGCAGTTCATGAGGCGACTCTTCTTCAAGACTTGAAGCTTATGAAACACAGGCAGGTCATCCACCCTGTGCTGCAGGAAGGTATGCATTACTGCCTTCTAGGGGTGCACCGATAAATATGCCGGTCCATAAATCTGTCCATGATTTCCCTCATTTTAGGTGATCGAGGTTTCAGGCGATACTTACATGTGAAACTGATCTTATCCACTGATCTTATTTATCTGCTCAAAGATCTGAAGATCAGCCACTTTTGCTGATTCTTTTTTGCTCTGCTATGAGACTGACCATTAGGTCACATCTATGGTTAACAACAGTCATCACAATGTTGCTAACTCGTTAACTTTGTCACTATATTTGGCAACTTTTCAGACAAAAAAACCAACAAAAAACGGTATTGACGAAAATTGGAATCGGCAGGTCAAAAAAAATAAACAAATCATTAAAAATCATTGATTGGCCAGAAAAAAAACTACAATCGCTGCACCCCTACTGGATTCCAGTGAGTTGACGTAAAGCTATCATTGGCTCTAAGATAATGTTTCCCTCCTCGTGTTTGGTGATGTTTGTGGCCTCAGTTGGTCTTAAGATGACCCTCCTGGATCCAGCGCTGTCCATTGACCTGCAGTACCTGGGAGTCTCTCTTCCCATCCCCCTTCCTGGAGTCGTTACGGAGCCACTGACCCAGACGACCCCAACCTCTCAGGGTAGGCATCCTCACAGACTTGGTGCTTTTATTCTGAAAGAGTTTCTGTGTTTTGAGATAAACAGAACTAACCATAAAATGTTTTGAAATAAATCTTAACATGGTAAAGTGCCAATGATCCAAAATCTAATTAGCTTTTTTTTTTTTAACTATTATTCTTTTGTCTTTAGGGGGTTTTGCTTCATTTCAGTCCAGAACTGGAAAAACTACAGATTTGACCCAGATTAAAGGCTGGAAAGAGAAGTTTACCCCGTCAGAGGCCGAATCAACGTCTGCTCCAAGACCTGAAGGTGCTTCACATCATGTCCTCAGCTTTAGTTAATTCAGCACAATGCAGAAGGGTCCTTAACTCTGGAACCTCTCCATGTTTAAACTACAAACAGATGCATTTTCTGAGGAGTTTATGTGTGTCAGACACACCGACTAATTCATAAGTTGTCAAATAGAGAAACAACATATGTTATTTTTTTAGTTTGTTTACAAACATGCAGTCCATTTGGAAATTATTCAAAGTGGTTAGCTTTTTTCAGATTCTATGATATGTTACAGCATCATTCCAAACTGTATCGATGTCTTAGCTCTCATGAGGACACTTGTCTCCTCATGGACCCGTCGTCTAACATGTGAACGTTTTGGGGCGGACAGTCAAAGTTTTACACACCTGAAACTGCTGCTCAAGTTATTCAACAGGTTGTTGCTATGTAACCAAAAAGTGAGTGAGTTAAGTTGATGTCACCCACCTTGCCTAGTTGACCCTGAGAGACTGAGTGGCTAAAGCCTTTCCTCTGCCTTCTTCTCCCAGAAGGCTGTGCGGTTCTGGATTAGAGTTCAGTGAAATTATTGAATATTCTATTATATGTATTATCTGTTAGTATTGATCACATCTCTGTCGCTATATATAGCTATAGCTATTATAGCGCATTATAGTTAATATAATTCGCTGACGTTTATAGTTTGTGCAAAAAAAAGAACACTTATTTTAAAATTTTACACATCTCTTCATTGATAGTAAATAAACATGCCGACTCATTTATATACACATAAATATGTTCTCAGACAAGAAACGCACACAAGGGAGGGAAAAATAAAAAATAAACAGCAGCGCACCAACAATACCAATCACCAAATGCCTTCCCACATGTTGAATCGGATATCATTTTGAACTAGAAAATGAACACTTTTGCTTTAAATCCTCCTTATATGTCTCCTCCTTATATGTATCCTGCAGCTGGTCCCAGTGCCGACCTGCCAAAGAAGAACCTGTCTGCGTTCTGCAGTGACATGCTGGACGAATATCTGGAGTCTGAGGGGAAACTGATCGACGAGCGCGCCTCCAGTTTCTCCCAGCCACCAGCGGAGGCGCCGTCCTACCGGCTCCCGGTGAGCAGCACCAGCTACGTCCGGACTCTGGACCACATCCTGAAGAAGCCCTCAGCCGGCTCGCCTGCCTCAGACATCATATCTGGGTTCATCCCGCCATCAAAGAGATCGCGACTCAAAGAGAGCGCAGCCTGCCGGAGGGCGGAGAGGAAACCCAGAGGTCCCAAACCGAACAGAATCAAAACTGCTTGTGCTGCTTCGGACTTTCCAGAAGCTGTGCAGTTGCAGTACTCCGTTCCTGGTTCTTTGACCACAGAACCTCTGAATGGGCCCGCTTTTACAAAGAGGAGGAGGCTGAAACCCAGAGCGTCCTCTCAGACCCTCTGTGTGTCCACGCTGCTCAACGTGTCTGAGGAAATGGCTCCGCTGGAGTCCGACTCTGAGCTCAAACCAGACTCAGTGAGGAAGCAGCCATCCAATCACTCTGTGGATGGCCAGAGAAAGGAGAGCAGAGTCACAGTGACCCGGGCCTACGCCAGGCTCAAGGAGCTGGAGGACAACGTGGTTCTGGAGGGCCGCTTCCAAACCGGCATCACCACAGAGAGGGCCACCGTTGCTCTGATGTCCCTCTTCACTCAAACTGTGAGTTCCAGTTTGTTTACCAGAATAGGTCTGTGTCTCTGTCGTCTCCTGCAGCATTCAATATGTCAGAGAAACTATTGAAGGCTCTCTCTTTTATGAAAATAAAAGAGAGTTGTTGTTGTTTTTTTTACCCGTTTGTTAAAACTGTCACTATGTCATGACAGTTTGGTATGAGACAGATAATCTGTAAAAACAGATTATCTGAGACAAATTATCTGAGACAGATGATCTGAGACAGCAGTAGTTCAGCAAGAACTACTGCTGCCCTCTTTGGGAACACACCGCTCCCAGTCAGAAACAACCAATCAGAGGCAGGAGGAGGTCCTTAACTCTGTCACTCATCCTCATGTACTAGCTGCTAAATGTACTGATGGCAGAGAAACAACTTACTTTTACCAGAAAACTATTTCAGTCATCATCGGTGGCCATGGTAACTAGCATTAGCATCCACAACAGGCTCTGCTGACGGGAAGAAGCTGTAGCATAGCAGAGAGTAAGGGGGTGTGATCGGTGCATACATGCGTGTGATTGACAGCGCTATGACCCTCTTCCTGCTTGTGATTGGTTGTTTCTGATTGAGCGGTGTATTTCTCTAGTTGGGAAGGCAGACGAGCTTGTAATTGTTTTCTTCACAGATTACTATACTGTCACGACATAGTGACATTTATAACAAATATGTAAAAAGCTATTTTTCTTAATTAAAATTATATACTGCAGTTTTAACAGATCTCAGCTCTGGTCAAAAAAGAACGTTGTGTAAATGAATAATCAGTCAGGCAAATGACAAGAAGAGATTCTGATAAGCTGAAGTAAAAACACAATGGTGTTTTCAGACTGACTCTGAACCACAAACATCAAATGCAAACTGGCAGATTGAATGTGTCTGCTTCGTAATTTTGAGAAATTAAATCTTTGCAGACTAATGCCACAAATTCACCCTGAAAGCACATTTGATCTAAATGCAGATGAGAATTTGGATAAAAGAAATTAGCTTCTCCTCTCAGCTTCAGTTTCTGAGCTTCCACCTCACAGAGCAGCCCTGTCCTGCGACTCCCCCGCTCAGCTCCTTCAGACTAGCCAGTAGCAGTTAGCAAACATCTGATGGAACAGCGTATCTGCTGAGCTCATTATAGGAGCTACTGTACCTCTCAGAGCAACGCTGGTAAAAATGTTGATAAATATACATGATGATGCAATGTGGGTAGAAAACACATAATACTGCCCCTTTTAAATGAACAATCTCTACTTCTTTTAATGTGCTTGTATGAAATCTTTCTGATCTGTTCTGTAAATTGTGTGGCAATCATAAAAAAGCATGCTTCTAGCTGCAGTGTAAGGTACCGTCCTGTTGGCCCTGCTGACTGTTTTCCACTCCCCACTCAGGGTTTTGTGAGAGAGAATCCGACGGCGCCGATCAAGCTAAGGCAGAGACAAGCTCTGAACTGTCTGAATGGGTTCTGCAGGCTGGGGTGCGTCTGCTCCAGTTTGTCTCACTGTTCCAGGATCAGCCACTGCGGCCGGCCGCTCTGCATGTTCGGCTGCGGCTGCCTTAAGCAGAAGGTGGTTCTGCTCAAGAACCTGGACAGCTCCGACGCCAGCCCCTCCTCCCTGCAATGCAAACTCAAGAAGAAGAGGAGAAGGATGATGAAGATGGCCTATGGTACATTTTTAAATTCTGCCTTCATTGTTTAACCAGAACAAAATATTTTAAGTAGAAGCAGCTTGTAGTTGACGAGATGTAAGCGTGCTCCAATCCAACCTGTTGAACTTGCAGTCCTGAAAGAGGCGGAGACCGTGGCCCACCCTGCGGAGCGGGTCCGGACCCTGTGGAGGAAGAACGCTGACGCCTCTGATCCAGAGCCAGTCCATGCGCCGAATGTGGCTCCCTTTCTTCAGCCACCTGTAGTTATTCTTTACACCATTGATACCTGCACAATACGAGTAAAGGGGGAAGATATGGGCTGAAGTGAATGCTGTGATTTTTTTTTTTAAGTCTGTCCAGGTGAGAAGGAAATATCGCAGCAGCTGTGCCAGAGTTCGAAGTTTCATCAGGAAGACACAGAAACAGAAGGTAATGATGCTCAGATCAGTGGTGGGGACCACCAGCCCTAAAGCTCTGACCCTAAAGGACTGGCTCTACAGCACTAATCATAAACATTAGTTCTTCTAATGCTAAAGAGCTATACCAGCATTGGATTTGGAGGAGGCAAATGCTAAATTCAGTCATGTTGATACCCAACATGTGTTGCAACACATTACATCACCCTCATCAGAATCAGATTTGTTATTGCACACCTACCTGGACGGTTTGTGTTTCAGAAAGTGATTCTATAGAACAGACCTTTCACTCGTGGTTTTTATTGAGTTTTGCTATTTCTGGTCCTGATTTGGCCTCATTAGGACTTTGGTCAGAAAAGACTCAGGACATCAGTAGATTTTACCCTATTTAGTGTCATTCTACAGCAATGCATTGTGAGTAGAGACTAAACCTAATTTTCTGCACCACATCAGGAGTGAAGAACATGACAAGTATCTGTTTTGGAATTGTTTTTATACAACAGCATTCTGTAAGGACATGACTAACCATTTGCACCAAAAAGGCAGATCCATATCTGAATTGCTCTTGACCCATTCCTGGACCATATGACTTGTAGTCCAATATTTACCCAACAGGAGGAAGAATCCAAAAATCTGATGTCATCCAGGAATAAAGATGCAGGACTGAAAGTCCACAAACATGGAGAACAAACCCCTACACAGACTAATGTTACCACACCCAGACCTCCTTCTGGTAAGCTCATGACCAACCCATCATGGTGGATGTTTTCCCATCAGCTTTTAGTGCTAGTTGTATTTTCAGATTCATGTCCTGAGCGTAATGGAGAGCTTTTCTCGTTCTTCAGCAGCAGATGCAGGCGAATCACCCAGCGCTAGCCCTCCGAGTTCTTCAGAAACACTCCGTTCTAAACCATCGAAACGCCTCATGATCCTGGCCGACTGCAAGTGGGTGAACGACAGCGACCGCAGCTACGTGTTGAAGAAGCTGTGTGAGGCGATGGCTCAGGATCAACTGGACAGACCTTTCTGGATCAAAAACTACCTCATCACTCCGATCGACGAGACAGTGGATGAAACTAGCGGAAACAGGTGCATCGAGTATAAGGTCCAGATCTCCACACCCATTCTGGACAGGAAAAAGGTACCAGCCAAAAAACCAGTGACTCCTGGAAGGAAACGAGGCATCAAACCAGCAGCTCAACACAGACAGGTGAAGAACGAGTTAAATGTTGGTCCACATCTGGAGTGCTATTTGAAAGCAACAGAATCTTATATGTCAACTTGAACAAGATCGTAGAAATAGCAATCCTGATAATACAGCAAATTTTTTGCACTTTTCAAAAACCATTAAACTTGATGTGGGCTTGTTTGGCATCACAAAACCATGGCACCTTACAGTCATTAAATCGACCATAAACTTCTCTGTAAACCAAGGTATTTTAGAGTCAAACATGAAGCCATCTGTTCAGCAGTCCTTGTCCAAACCGAGTCAACGACTGGTCAGTGATCCCAAACTGGCAATACAATGACCCAGTTTAAGTCCAAACCTGAGCCTTATTGAAAAGCTTTGCTCAGGCCTGATTGAGTGGCTTGTGTTGGGAGATCCCACTGAATCGTTTGGTAGACTCTGTTTTTCCCATGCGGGTATAATACAAAAATTAATTTCCAAATATTAAAATACGTTGTAATCATTAACATCATCGTCGATATTCCCAGCCATCTTAGGCACTTCCAGGACTCTTCAACATCCATGCAGAGATGGAAAAGGGTTGTATTGTCATATTAAGAGAAACTCTGAATTTTCCCGTTTGTAGCTTCAAACTGTTTGCCGCTCAGAAGTGACTGTTCTTCCATTTTGTAGTGATTGCTGGTGACATGTGATGCGCCCTTTTTTTCCATTGTAGTTTTAGTTAAACAGGGAATCATTTGATTTCCTTGTTATATTGTGTCCTGGACCTTACCCAACATGTTTTGTCTTTTAGGACAACCGCTCTGATTTGATTTCAAAAAATAAGAAGCCTCCTAAAAGCTCGAAGAATGTGATGAATCAGTCTTCCACAGACTCTGTGTCCATAGAGTCTGTAGAAGACTGGCAGAAGGAGGTGATGGAGGAGGAGCCCATGGCAAAATGGCAGAAGGAAGTGATGAAGGAGGAGGAGGAAGAGCTCATGGAGGACTGCCAGATGGAGGTGATGGTGAAGGACAAGCCCACGGTAGACTGGCAGAAGAAGTTAAAGGTGGAAATGGATCCTTTGGAGCAATGCCAGAAAGAGGTGATGGAGAAGAAGGAGCTTATTAAGAACTGGCAGAACAAGTTAAAGGTGGAAGTGGAGGCTACGGAAGACTTTCAGAAGGAGTTGACTCCTACGAAGAACCCTCTAAACGAGGTGGAGTCAATAAAGGGGTTCCAAAAAGAGGTGGGGTCTACAAAGGACTTCCAAAAGAAGGCGGAGTCTATAGATGACTGCCAGAAAGAAGAAAGGGAAGATTATATGGAGAAGGATGGAGAAGGCTTCAGACGTTATAAGGCTAGACATGAGCTGAAAAGAAGCACAGAAGGGTTAAATTCAGATAAGAAGAGGAGGACTGGCATGTCTCTGCCTTTCCCTTTACTGGTGGGAGTATCACCTTCTGGCTTTCTCTCAGCCAATAAGAAAAAGCCAGGAGGATCAGCAGATGTGATACAGGTAAAAGGTCATCACTTTGTTTCTCCTGCCTTTATACTCAGTGACATCCCTGGTTCTGGTTACCCTACAACATAGTTTTCTAATAAGTCTTGTAATGACTTCACTTCATAGCTTCATCTTTTCTAGCTAACTCACACTATATTAACAAAAACAGTCGCAATGTGTCCAAGGTTGATCTGAAGAATGATGTCTGTCGGAAACCTTTGGTTGTTCTATCATGCAATGGAATCTTGTCACATTGCTGTTTATATCAGTCTGTGGTCCATCTTAGCACAGACGACACTGAATGATTTCTCTCTTTCTGCTGGTGTAGAAGCAGATTTCTAGTGCAGCCTTTGTATTCTCTTGTTTTCTGTGCTCCTGCAGGTCAATGGGAAGCAATACCCTTTAGCAAAGATCAAGTTGGGCAGGATGGGGGCGCTTCATCCAGCCAATCGTCTGGCAGCTTATCTAACAGGCAGAGTGGGGTCTACGAAGCCGCGACAGTCTTCTTCATCGTCCGAGCCGTCTTGCAATCTTCAGAGTTTGCCCCACGTCACCTCTTCAGCTTATTGTGTCCCACCTGCTCCTGCAGCCCCCACTGTTGCCCCAGCTGTGGTCCAGTCACAGCCACCAGCCACTCAGCCCACTCTTCCCACTCCTCTTCCCACCCCTTCTGCAGGTAAGCACATATATCTATGTCAGCCACCAGCCACTGCACTGCAAATAAGCATAATTGGATGATGAAATTATGAATAGTGCTATTACTACTACTTACAGTATATTACTAATAATAGTTACAATATTAATGTATTAAATAATATTCCAACTGTGAAAAAGTTACCAACAGAAATTACATCAAGAAGTGTTAATACTGTTGCATCTTCACTCCGAACTCTTTCCCATTCAGTTTTGGTCTTAAGCACAATAAAACGGTCAGGTTATTAAAAAGTTTTCACTAACAAAATCCATTTATAAACATTTCTTAAACATGGATTTCTAAGAACTGCGGTGTGTTTTCTAAACCTTTGAATCAACCGTCTGTTATATCATGTACGTCTAGACTCTGAGCCACAGAACTTGGTTGTTGGACCTCCAGACCCACCTCAGAACTCGACCCCTCCTCAGCCACTGCCGATTCAGGTTCCAAATCCTCCTAATGTGGCTGCTCCTTTGCTCCTGCCCCGGATCACTCAGTTCCCAGGCCAAAGGATGGTCCTGAAGCCAGTGCGGTCACCACCGGGTGTCCAGTATTACCGAAAACCCGACGGAGCTTTGGTCCAGCTGATTCCCACCAGCCAGCTGAGGCCTGGTAATCCATCAGCAACTGTTCATGGAGGAAGTGAGTGTTGAAACATGACGAGGATTTGTTGAATTCTGTTAAAATATCATTATAGGGTATTATATTAGTGCAGCTCAGCTCAGTAGGGTCAACATCACTCGGTGTAGAATAAGATGCTGGTGTTGGATTATTTTTACAACAACTATTAACTTTAAATCAATGTGCTCTACTCTTTCAATAGGTTGTTTGTGTATGCAATGAGTTGCAGCGTTATGTTTAACTTTACCTTTACTTTAGTTTTAATCAGTGTTTTGACTAAAATGCAAGTTTTAGTGGTATTTAAGACATCTGTAGTCATTTTAGCTTTATTCAAATACAATAAGTCATAAAGAGATGCTTAAAAATACCCCTCACATCTTTAAGGAAATAAATTTTTTTAGTCTTAATTTCTTACATAGAAAAAAATTGGGTTATTGTGTTTTGAAATGCACATATTATCATTTATAAATTGAAATAAATGGTTTAGCTTTTCCAATCTGAAATAAGACGTGCATTTTCTGTTGAATACATTCAAAACTGCTTATTAAATAAATATGTGAAGGAAGTGTGACAGTTTTAAAAACATTCTCACTTTATATATTTCTAATGGAGACAATAAACATTATTGAATTAAAGCGTTATGTAAAAAGACAAGGAGCAAATCTAATGGTACAAGTTTTAAAAACCAAATAAGTCAATATTTGTTAGGATCTTAAGAAAACGCTTCCTTGAATGTCTTCAGCTTCAACAATGTGAAATCAGAGGAAACCTGTTCCATAGAGGAGGTCCAGCAGTGAGGACAGAGCAGAGGTCAGACCACCTAAACCCAGTTAGACCATGGACTTTTAACAATTCAGTAAAATGGAGAGGAGCTTTTTCATGTAGGGCCCTAAAAGTTACAGATGCTAAAATGAACAAGTAACAAATATAAGAATATTAAACTTTAAAAAAATAAAAGTTTTTTTTTTTTTTTAAACTTATTTTTAAAAGTTTTAAAAATACAGAAATCTCTCTGGGGAGCAGGAGGGTCTCCAGTCGACACATAGCCCACATACTGAGAAAATAACCTTGTTGTCTTTTCCAAATCTTTAATCAGCCGTCTGTTGTTTCATGTACATCTAGACTCTGAGGCACAAAACTTGGTTGTTGGACCATCAAACCCACCTCAGAACTCGACGACACCTACGGACCCCCAGCCGCTGCTGATTCAGCTTCCAAATCCAAATCCCCCTAAGGTGGTTAATTTGCTCCAGCCCCGGATCACTCAGTTCCCAGGCCAAAGGATGGTCCTGAAGCCGGTCCGGTCATCAGCGGGTGTCCAGTATTACCGAAAACCTGACGGAGCCTTGGTCCAGCTGATTACCTCTAACCTGCCGAGGCCTGGCAATCCATCAGCAACTGTTCATGGAGGAGGTAAGTGTTGAAACCCTGACGGGGGCTGAATACTGTCAAAATATGGTTTACAATATTGTTATGGGATATCATATTAATAAAGATCTGATCAGACCCAGTTAAGTCCATTTATTATTTGGCTCAGTAAATAAGAAGTTGTTTTCATCCTGAACCCAAACCGTACCAGATTCAGCCTGGACACTTTGCTGTTAATGAAAGGAAATGTGAACAAGATAGTTGATCTTCATGGCAACTGAGATGGTTCTGGAATGGATTTCAGTGTGAAGTAATAATTTTTTAGCCCAATAAAGTTTTTCCCATCTTCTTCCTGCTCCTCCTCTTCCTCAGGCCGTTCTGCTTCCTGCGCCCAGCTGCCTCCTGTAGCCACGGTGAAGAGGCCAGCTCTGACCAACCTCTCCTCTTCATCCTCTGTGGTTTTACCTTCACCATCCCCGGGAGCTTCGTCTTCCTCCTCCAACCCTCCCCTGCCGCCATCCGTTCTTCTGTCCCCGCAGAACACCTGCACGTTTAGAATCGTCCCCACCCACCCGGTCAAGGACCCCATCTTTATCCAACTCCCTTTCCTGCCCCGCACCCAAATGGTGGGATCAGAACGGGGCCTCATACGGCTCCAGGGCCCCAGCCAACCTGTGAACTACACTCCCCCGAATCCCGTAGTGTGTGAAAAAAACGACAGTCCAGTCGAGCGCCACGGCGATTCACCGCAAACCCTGCTGACCGTCCAGACGGCCGCTCACAGGGGGCCTCCACCTCCGTCGCGGTCCCCCCTGCCTGAGCCCACCCCGGACTGTCACGGCCCTAAAGAGGAGTTTGCCTTTGACGCCATGGACCTGAACGTCGTGTTTGTGGACGAAGTGGTGGACTTGGTGTCCAGCAGCGAGACAGAGGACTCGTCCGACTTCAGGGAGTCTGACAGCGAGGACGAGAAGAATCAGGTGATTACAGACCAACGCAATGTTTTCATTTTGAAAGTTTATTTTTTCTCTCATTAAAACAACCTGAAGTTCTTATTAGTTCAGTGAATATGATTTAGATTTGCCCCCAGATGGATGAATCAGTCAGGATCCAGCTGGTCAGCTGGGGCAGTAAAAGTTACATCATTCTGTGATGAGCAGATTTAGATTCTGGTTTAAAAAAGGTTGTGATGCTCTGATCAAAGGTTTTGTTACTGTTTTCCTTTTTATGATGGTAATTTCACAATAATTTTTTTTAAGTGTTAAGAATAAGAACTTTCAAAAACTATATTTTCTACTTAATTCTTTCATCCAACCATAACATAAATGTGCCATATCACAAGATTACTTTTTTTTCCTCCAAAAAAATGAATTGACATAGTGCATGAGAATATATTTGACTGATGACATTTATTGGTCGATTTATTTATTGTAGGACCAGAGGCGAACATCTGTGACGGAGAGCAGTGGGTGTTACACAGCTCTGCAGTAATCACATTATTACAGTGATATTTCAAGCTTTCTTTTCACAGATTAGCTGACTCATCACAAACTGTCACAACATGGTGACAGTTCTAACAAACATGGGAAAAAACATTTCTGTCAAAGTTACATGCTGCAGCTTTAGGACCTGATGTTTGCAATTATTAGGATTAGCACAGCTAGCATTAATACAGAGTAACGTTTGTTTTCTGTAAACTAATTGGTGAATTAAAAAATAATAATAATAATACCAGTATTTAGATTTAGAGTGAAAAGACCCCCTGCAGATGTTGAAGCAGTTGTCAGGAAACGCGTCTCAAACCAACAAAGGAGTATTTATTTTCGTAATTTTCTTTCTTCTTTTTTATTTTCACAAACCAGCTGGCTGTGGATGGAATTTTATTTATTTATTTTTTGCTCTGGTGACGATCACAGCATGTATTTTTCTGCAGAATGCAAAGCGCTCTAAAGGAGACCTGGAGAAGAAGAAAAAACAGCTGAGGAGTCGGGATGGAAACCAGTCAGTTCTGCCTCCGTCAGCAGGTCTGAACACACATTTTATTATCCATAAATCAGAGTCTAAAAACAGCTTTACTACTCTACATTACATCATTTGAATCAAACTGAGCGATCTAATGGGACCTTTATGGCAGCGGTGTCTCTTTAATGTTTCTGTGCAGAAAAGGTTGCTGTGACAAATCACATTTTTTCTGGTTTTCTTTTAGCTTTAAGCCAAATAAGGCTGGCAGCAAAATTAGTTTTGTAAAAAATATCTCAGCTGAGAATTCCAAAGTGAACGGAGGCACAAATACTTAGTCAGTGTTTTGTTCTTCATTTGTCTCAAAGCTGATAAATTGGTTCAGTTGCTCAGTTTTTGGTGTTTTCATGCAACTTAAAAAGCCTTAAAACCCGTTTGGAACTCAGTGTTTCCGAATGTCAGTAATGAGAAGCATCATAAATCATTTCAGAACTTTTTCCACCTTTTAGTGTGTCCTCTGACCTCCAAAACCCAAAGACAAACGTCAGTCTCTTAGAGAATGAGTGATCAGATGCTGTGGCTGAACTCATCCCCAGGCATAAGAGGTTATGGGAGGTCAAGCAGAGTTGATCTCTTTCTTCCTCCTGAATGATTTCAGTTTGGTTTCCACTGAGTTCTGCAGGTTCTACGTTTCATATGAGGAAAAGATTCTGAAATGATTTTTGTTTTCGTCCATACAAACTGTGCAGACTTTTCATATCAACTCTTCGGTGAACGAATCGCCAAATATTTATGTCCAAATGTGAAGCAAGATTTATTTTTGATTTTTTTTAGTTTTAAGTGCTTTTGCATAAATGGAAACAAACATTTTTTTGCTTAAATAATCTAAACACAAGCCAGTTAGCAGGTCTGTCGGTAGCAGGTGTGTGTTTGTGTGCAGAGCAGCTGACCTGCTGCTCTGTGTGTTCTCTGGTTCTGTGACAGCGGGTCAGGCTGCAGCTGGCAGGACGGAGGTCCAGGGTCTGATCTACATCTCGTCTGAGGAGGAAAGCCCCAAGAGGAAAACCGTCACTAATGTAAGACACGTTTACACAAGACTAGTGTCAGGTTATCTGCAAACAGTCACACCTCCGCAACGCTTCTACTTTCTACCTTGAATTAGTTTTTTTTTTCCATTTTTTTCTCCAAAGAATTTTTGTGGCTCGTATTTTTTCTACAGTAGGCAGACAGGAAGGAGGGTGAGGAGAGGGGGGAAGACATGCGGTAAAGGTCGTCGGGACCGGGAGTCGAACCCGCAACGTCCGCGTCGAGGAATAAGGCCTCCAAACGTGGGGCGTGCTAACCCCCTGCGTCACCACAGCACGCCCCTACCTTGAATTAGTTTTATTTCATCTGTTAACTTGTTGACTCTAATGCTGTCAGTAAAGTTCCATAAAAATGTTTGATCCAGGGGCGTGCCGTGGTGGCGTCGGGGTTAGCGCAACCCGTATTTGGAGGCCTTGAGTAATGCTAAACTTGAAAATATATATTTTTTTAATTTTTACTTTCGGATGTCTTTTAAAATTATAAGTAAAATAAAATTTGGTCAAACCTAAAAATAGACATGAAGCAACTTGTTTTTTTTGTTTCTTTTTTTTTTTTTTTTTTTACCTTTCTGGGCCTCTGTACATTTTCCTAGTTCTAGACACATATTTTTCTCTCTGTGGTCTTTATATATTTCTTGTCATGATGGCTTTATCAGATAGTGTTTTCATTGAATCAGATACATTACATTATTCAGTTCATTTAGTAAAGCAACTCGTGCCTGAAGTTCCGTTCAAAATATTTGCACGGTCGCAGAATCCTCCTGTGACAAACAAATGTGTGTAGCCACATAAAAACATGCCAAGCTGCTCTGAATCTGCAAAATGGCCGTTGACTTGACTGGGCTTCACTTGTTTCTTGGTGTGGCAGGGCACTGCTGCTGCTGGTGAGCTGACAGGTGACGGCCAGCTGGGAACCGGTCAGCAGGAGGCTTGGAGCGGTAGTTTGGAAAGTCTGGAGGGGAACAGTGGATGTGGAGCGGCTCAGCAGCAGATAGAGATGACCATTAATTCAGAGTAAGAAGTGAAGCCACGTCACTGTGGGCTAACCAGACTGGTAACTAGTGGATTAGTTGGTGCTCGATAGCTTCATGTCTTCAGCAGGTTCTCAGTACTTGATATGTAACATTTCTGAGATCTAAACGCGTCCTCCTGTGTAATCTGGGATTTTCTGTTTTTCAGCTTGGAAATTGAAGTGGACTCCGGAAATTCTCAAAGGACCCAGATTAAAGTTCAGGTGTGTAATGCTGTAACCGTGGGAGACCAGCAGGTTCTGTGATGCATCTATTTTTAGAGCATCAGTTATCAGATGTAAACAATACTGGAATTTAGTTTATTTGTGCAAAATAAAGGAAGATGACCCTCTGCAGTTGCTGAAGATTGTGGTTAGGAAACATGATTCATGTATGTAACGTAATTTTTTTTTCTTTCTCTTTTTATGTTGGTGGAGGAAACAATGAATGCAATTAATCACGATGAATTGATAACTGAAATGATTGTAAACTAATTTAGTAATCAATTAATTGTTAAATGGAGTATATAGACTCTTGTAAAGAAAAAAGTCATCTTCTCAAAAAACAAAATTGAACAGAAAATCTATGTTTTGCAATTAAAATACAGAAAGCTTTTTTCTGTAAATATGTTCTACCCAGAACTAAAAGCAGGTTTATTTTTGTTAGTTTGTTTTCTTATTTAAGAAATGAATTGAATTGTTTATTTGTTTTTTAATATTGTCTATAATTACTATTTTTTAATCCAATTTAATTGCCAGAATAATCTATAAAATAATTGATTAGTAAAATAGTTGTTAATTGCAACCATAGAAATGATGGATAAAACCAGCTTTCCCCCCAAAAAAAGCAACAAAACAAGAAAAATTTGATCTGCGGCAACTTTGATACATTTCATGTTTCTTTTAAAGACTGTGAAGCTTATGGTTGTGTGTGTGTGTGTGTGTGTGTGTGTGTGTGTGTGTGTGTGTGTGTATTTATGTGCAGCACCACGAATCCAATGCAAGTTGCAGAAAGCATCGAGCCCAGATGAAGCAGCTCTTCCTCCAGTTGAAGAGGGAAGTGTTACCAGCCGATGACAGCATGTCCAGAACCTCCCTGCTGGAAAAGGTGTGCAAAAAGTTCTCTAACCTCCTCTGTGTGTGTGTGGGTGTGTGTGTTGGTCTGAAGATGATCACGGTGTTTTACTGCAGGCTGTGCTGCTGATCCAGGAGCTGAGGAGCTGTGAGGAAGACCTGAAGAGGAAGAAAAGCATCCTGGAGCAGAGACGGGACGAGTTCCTGTCCATTCTGGCTCCGACATCAGGTGGAAACACTTTTCATCGGAGTCTAAACACAACCTTGGGACTGATCTAGATTACATCATTTAAACGGAACTGTGGAATCTGACAGAGGTGCAGGACAAAAATTAATTCAGCAGAGAATCGCAATTTAAAGTCCTGGGAATACTTAAAGGATTCAAAAATCAATTTTAGCTTGCTTCATTATCTGTAAAATTATATTCTAATTTTTTTATTAATTTTTTATTTTTTATTATTTAAGAGAAAGTCAGCCAGCTCATACTGGTAATTTAAGTGCCAGAATTTTACACACAAACTTATATTTTGTTTAGATATAAACTGATGGAATTTGATACAGTATGGAACTTTATAGAATTGTTTTAACTAGATGTTTTATTTGTTTACAGTGTCTTTTCCTCTAACACTCACGTGATTTAAACAGAATCTCCAGACCGTTTGAATAGAAACGTTTCTTACTCAAACATTGTTTCTAATCTGAATGCTGTTTCTGAATCAAATTATGATTATAAAAATCAGAAGCGAATCTCTAGACAATGAAAGATTTGCGTCTCTACAATCCGACACGTCTCCTAGAATAAGCTGATTAGCATGTTCGTAAATGATGCCAGTTTGTCAGATTAAGTTGGAGGAGAATTGCGGAATGTCACTTTATTTGCACTTTTACCACAAACCTGCATCATATCAGTCCACATCATTTTAAAATAGAAAAAACAAGATAAATCTTTAAGGAGTAACTAAACTCCAAATCTACTTTTTTTTTTACGCCCCAGATAAACTGTCTAAGTTGGTCCAAAAGGGCGCCATCTTTGTTTCTGTGCAAATGTTGACGTTTTTGTGTAAATTTGTTTAATTCTGAAATATATTGCCATCAGATGATGGCCAGATGGGAACTGGTCAGCAGGAGGAGCTGGAGGCTTGGAACGGTAGTTTGGAAAACCTGGAGGGGAGCAGTGGATGTGGAGCGGCTCAGCAGCAGATAGACATGGCCATTAATTCAGAGTAAGAAGTGAAGCCTAGCCCACATCACTGGGCTACCAACTGACCCAATGAGTGGGTTAGTTGGTGCTCGATAGCTTCATGTCTTCAGCAGGTTCTCAGTACTTGATATGTAACATTTCTGAGATCTAAACATGTCCTCCTGTGTAATCTGGGATTTTCTGTTTTTCAGCTTGGAAGCTGAAGTGGACTCTCCAATCTCTCCAAGAACTGAGCAGCTTGGTCAGGTGTGTATTACCGTAACCGCGGGAAACCAGCAGGTCCAGTAGATCCTGAAGAATCATATGAACCATAAAAACTGCCTGGCCTCTTACAGATTTCTGATATATTTGCTTTTTTTCATACTTCCATGATTTACATCGTCTGAAAAAGTCTAGTGAACACAGGGGGCAGTTTTCAGGTGATCTCATCCAAACTAACCTGCGTCTATGTGACAAAGCTGTTACATTCTCTTAAAGGGGCAGTATTATGTAAAGTTGACTCTTTTTTTTTCTTTTTTTTTACGTCATGTTATGTTATGCCCTCATCAAACACATACCTGGAGCTTTGCTTTGATTCTTTCATGTATGTTTGAGAAATCCTTTAATCTCCATGGCAACCATTCAGTTGTGCAAAATGCCTGAGTGGACCTAGCCCCGCCTTTGAGACACAGCTCCTCCTCAAAGCTGCAGTTTTCAAGCTTCACAGAGCAGTCCTGCCCCACTCAGCTCCTTCAGACTAGCCAGCAGCAATTAGCAAACACCTGGTGGAACTGCACATCTGCCGAGTTCATTATAGGAGCTACTTCTCAGTGCAATGCTGGTAAAAATTTTGCTAAAGGGTTAGTAGAGGAACTTATCATGTTATGACTTCCTGAAGGCGAAGCTTCAAAAAGAGCAGCTTTTAAAGAGACATGTTTCAAGATGTGAAATCAAAAGTCTACTTTTTTAAATCATATTTGATATACAGTACAGACCAAAAGTTTGGACACACCCTTCTAATTCAATGGGTTTTCTTTATTTTCATAACTATTTATAAGGCAATAAATCCCACTTATTAACCTGACAGGGCAGGTTGACCTATGAAGTGAAAACCATTTCAGGTGACGACCTCTGGAAGCTCATCAAGAAAATGCAGAGTGTGTGCAAAGCAGGAATCACAGCAAAAGGTTGCTACTTTGAAGAAACTAGAATATAAGGGCTATTTTCAGTTGTTTTACACTTTTTTGTTTAGTGCATATTTCCACATGTGTTATTCATAGTTTTGATGCCTTGAGTGTGAATCTACAATGTCAATAGTCATGAAAATAAAGGAAACTCAGTGAATTAAAAGGTGTGTCCAAACGTTTGGTCTGTACTGTATATTGCATTTTTAATAATAACTCAACGTAGTAATTTCCATCCATCCATGCATTTTCTGGGCACCCTTGTCTCCCTAGTGGGGTCGGGAGGTGCTGGTGTCTATCTCCAGCTAACGTTCCGGGCGAGAGGCGGGGTCACCCTGGACAGGTCGCCAGTCTGTCGTAGGGCAACACAGAAACAGACAGGACACACGACCATGCACACACACACTCACATCTAGGGAGAATTTAGAGAATTTGTCATGTTTTTGGGCTGTGGGAGGAAGCCGTAGAACCCGGAGAGAACCCACGCATGCACAGGGAGAACATGCAAATTCCATGCAGAAAGATCCCAGCCTGGGAATCGAACCCAGGACCTTCTTGCTGCAAGGCAACAACTGCACCAACTGTGCAGCCCCACGTAGTAATTTGATTGTATTATAAAATTGTACTATGTGCCTGGAAAATACATAATACTGCCTCATTTTTTTGGAAATGCACTCATGAGACAGCTGCTTTGTGGACCTTGAAGTGGACCGAGTGAACTTGGAGTATTTGTGGGTTTTAGGCTCCTCAGGAGGTCCAGAAGCTTCTGACAGAGGCGGAGAGCCTGTGGTCCAATCAGAGCTTGAAGAAGGAAGATAATCAAGATGCACACACTAAGAACGTCTGCGGCACACCAGGTCTGACACTAACCTTTCGGTACTTTACTTGCGCCTTTTAGAATGAATTAGAATCAAGGAAATCACAAACAATGATTGAGTTTTATCTCTGCACAACTTCAGCATCATGCTGAATTCACTGTACCCCCAAAGTGGGAAATCAAACTACTTTTCTGCTCTCCAGTCAGTTAGACTCAGTGCCTGACCACCAAACATGCTTGATTGTACAGTTGCATTTTAATTAGGAATCCACTGATATACTTTTTTCACTTCCAGTACCGATACAGAGGAACAGCTGAATTGACTTAAAACATTTGTCTTTTTTAAACACAGACATAAATGTACTGAATTACTGATTAATGTGCTAACTCTGCAGCAGTACATCACACTGAAATACAACAACAGCTTCACTAGCTTGGTCAAATGTGGAAAAACAACTTTCATTTGTTATTTATGAGTACAATTAGGAGTAGAACAGCTAATGGAAAATAAATAGTAAAGAAACTGAAACTGACTAAAACAACAGGTTGATTACTTTGGTCAAACATGTAAAATAAACTTTCAAAAGGTTCAGAAAGTCCAATTAAGAATTCTAAATATGATGTAAAATAAATAATTAAGCATGACGTAGGCACAAAGCTCCTCCTCTGAGCTGCAGTCTCCAAGTTTTTGCCTCACAGAGCTGCCCTCCTCCAGACTAGCCAGCATTAATTAGCAAACACCTTTGGGAACTGTGCATCAGCTGAGCTCATAATGCGACCTACTTCTCAGAGCAAAGTTCCTAACAATGATTGTAAGCGACATAATGGAATCGCGTTATGATGTCATGCTGAAGGAGAAGTGTTGGAAAAAGGAGGAGCTTCTTAAAAAGACAGAGGACCAATTTCAAGACATCAAATTACAAAGTCAAATTTCTTAAGTTATGTTTGATATAAACAGCATTTATATCAATAATAAGGCACCACATGTAATTTATGTCCAATGAAAAGCTGTGAATGTTTAAGGAGTTTCTGCGAATCTGTGAGCGAGTGACATTTACAGAACCTGGGAGTTGGGCCAGTCAAGGGTTTCTTTTGTTTTTGTTTTTCTTCACCAAGATAGTTTCAGTGTTAAACTGTTTTACTTTCTGCTCATGATTGTTTGCAACAGTTCTTTCTTTTCCCATTGCTGCAACCTCTGGGCCGGGTCAACTGAATCCAACTCTGAACCGGGTCTTGGAGTAAGAGCCGCTCTCATCAGGAGCTGGTGACCACCAATCAAAATGTTTGAAGTTTCTGACTCGATTTTGGTTTTTGATCTGCTTAATCAAATTAGTAAAAACACACTAGAGCTTTGGTGTGCAGGGTCGCTGGAGTCCTTAATCAGATTTCTGTCATCAAACTGTCTCGGTTCACTGTGATCCTGTGAGACGGTTCTGGAAAACCAAACTGGTTCTTTTATAAAACCAGTAAAGAACAGAACCAGAAGCTGCCTTCCGGCCACAACTCATGGCTAGATACTTTTAAACTCTGGATGGGTAAACTGTGGAGGAGAAGAAGTGTAAATATTTATGGATCAGCCTGTCTGTCATGCCATCAGTGTGGTATTTGCTAATGTAAGCTCTCTCACTGGATAATGTGGTTCAGAGGACGTTTAGTCCTGCAAATTACAAAAAGAAGGCAGATTAGAAAAATCCTTTGTGGAGAAGCTGTTTTGACTGCATGTGTAAATGTGTTTCATTTCCACACATTTACTTTGTAAACCTTCTTAAAGGCAGAACATTTTAGATGTTGGGAGCAAAAACCTCCATAAATTGCTTGGAAATATGTTCTTTATTATGGAAGCATGTCAGATAAATGTGACATATCACATGTTTGGCGGTTTCCTTGAATCTCTTGTGTTTGTGGCTGCAGGGACAGAGACGCTGCAGCACCTGCTGACCAATCAAAAGCAGCCTGAGAAGGAGGGGAGGCAACACACAGCCAATGACGTCAAAGCGGAGGGCGTCCTCTGTGTAGCTGTCCCTACAGGAGACGTTGGCCCCCTGAAGGCCCCCCCCACTGCCGTCCAGCTGCAGCCTCTCCGTCAGCCCGTCCTTCACGTGTCTGCGGGCGCGCCGGCTCCTCCAGACACGAAACGGATAAAGACCGTTCCAAACATTCTGTCTCGCAGCAAGAACCGAGAGGTGCCTCAGAAAACGTCAGCTGAGAAGGGTAAGGCGGCACCGCCAACATAACGCGTAGATAAAACCACTTAACTGGGTCAGGAAGACGGATGAATGTAGCTCCATTTCCATTAATGGTAAAATAGCGAAATTTGAAATGAAGAAAATATATCTCCTTGATGGAAACACGCCAATGATATGAAAATCTAATTGGAAAAAATTCACCTATTTTGTACAAAAGCTTCAGCGTCTGGGGCGTGCTGTGGTGGCGCAGGGGGTTAGCACGCCCCACGTTTGGAGACCTTAGTCCTCGACACGGACGTTGCGGGTTCGACTCCCGGTCCCGACGACCTTTGCCGCATGTCTTCCCCCCTCTCCTCACCCTCCTTCCTGTCTGCCTACTGTACGAAAATACGAGCCACTAGCGCCGCAAAAAACTCTTCGGAGAAAAAAATGGAAAAAAAAAAAAAAGCTTCAGCGTCAGGATGAGGTGGTTTTTCTGCCGTATCGACATAGATGTATTTTGCAAAACTGCAATGGAAACATTTTTTTTCCATCACACGAGTCATGTGATCAACAGCCGGATGTTACTACTGGTGGAAATGACAAAGACAACAGGAAGTAGTTGTAGGATATTTGATATATCATCATTATTATTTGGTACAAGCTTCATTGAGACTTTAGAGGTTACACATGCCATATATTGTTGATGTAGAAGGAAAATGATGCATAGCTTATAGAAATGAGGTGGAATGTAGTGTGCATAACTCCAATGTAAAAAAGGGGGAGAGGTAAATGGGAATAACAACACACCAAAAATGTACAAAGGCTTTTAACATGAACAAAAAAAGAGCGCATTTCAGCTACTGTACACGCTGAGCAAGAAATGTGAAAAATGACAGGATGTCTAAGCCAATCAGAATGAAGCTGGGTAATTAGCCTTGAAACACATCAAACCAAATCTCCAGTCAGTTCTTGCCAATTTAGACCATTTCACTTAAATTTTTCTAAAAAAAATGTTGTTTTCACTGTAACTTTCCAAAATGGAACTAAACTGTTATTTTAGTCTACCGTAAAACCTCTAGTTTCCTGCTGCTGATTGCTGTGTTTCTCCACAGCACCATCCATGGACAAAGTGCTGTTTGCCGCTCCTCCAGGAAGTACACCGCACCGAACCCAGGAGCTTCAGCCGCTGCTGGCTGCAGCTCCGCCTGCGTTTCTGCTGCTGTCTGCTGAACCCAGCCAGATGGGAGTCCCCCTGCCGGGGCTGGCCCCGCCTCCTCAGGCTCTGGCCCTGCCCCCTAAGGGTGCAGCTCCGCCCCCTCATGCTCCGGTCCCAACCCCTGGTTTTGCTTACCTTCCCTTAGATGTCGGACAGTCTGATCCTTCTGGACAGACGGCCCGACAGGACTCAGACAACGAGAGCCTGTCTTCCCTCCTTAATGAAATAGTTTTTCTTAACCAGCAGACTGTTGCCACGGCTACAACAGCCGTGATTGATCCGCCGGTGGTGGGCAGATCCGAGGAACAGAAGCGTGCCTCTGAGCACCCAGGGCCAATTTTAGGGAACGCTAATGAAGGTGTGCTGGCCCCGCCCCCTCTGCTGCACATGAAGGTGGGAGGAGCCAAAGAGGCGGGACTAGGCAGTAATAACGGAGCAACAGTGGGAGGGGCTGAGGCCGGGGGCGTGACCTGGAGGCCCATGCCGAGGCTGGTTCCTCTGGGGCTGAGGGGAAACTCCCCCAGCTGACTTCACGTCACCCGGGCAACGACCAGGAATGACTAGGAACGGGTTTTCTTTCTGCTCCCGAAGTCGAATCAGACAGATTTATTCAACACGGCTCTGATTTTTCTGCTTGAGCTCTCACAACCGCCGAGTTCTGCGATAAAGCTGCAACTTTTCTGCTTTAGACTTTGTGGACTGAGATGACGTCAGCCGCCTGGAGAGAGAAGCCGATCCGCTGATCTCCACACATTTTGGTTTTCATCCTTTGATGGACACCGAAATCCACACGAACTATTCAACAAGCTTTCGTCTTGCAGATGCTGCCACCCAAGAAAGTCTCAGCATAACCAGGCGCAGCCTTCGTTAGCAGAATGAAAGGTGTTGATGGAAAAAGATGGATGCTTCAAAATCAGACAGCAGAAACCTGGACTGGTTCACAGTCATCAGACTACAGACTCTCATTTATAATAAAAAAAAAACCTCAAACCAAGTTATTACCAACATCCACTCCACAGTTATAATATCTGAGAGAATATAAGTTTATGTCCCTCGAAGAATATCTTCTTTTTTTTTTTTCTAAATTTGACTCTGTGAAGTTTGGTGTAAAATAATAAAAAATCCACTTTCTCTTAAATATTGTTTGCTGCTAAAGTTTCTACTCCTACTTTCAGTCAGAGGTTTGTTGACATGCAGTATTCACTTCCTTCACACTGACCCACTCTTCATGTTGAGCCTTCTCCTGAAACCGCATGGAATGATTCCGGCAAACATCTCCGGAGTAAAATGGTTCAGGTTCGGTTTCTTTGTTTGGAAGTTCAAATAAGTGCAAATTGTTGTTTAAGAGTTTTGCCTCCTGTCGCTTAAGTTTGGAATTTATTTTTATTTGTGTTAAAAACTTTTGAAGTAGGTGATGTTACTTCTTTAACACTTTAATATTAATAAAGTTTTTTTTAAGTAAACTTGTGTTTTTGGCTTTGATCTGCAGAATGAAAATGGGACAATGCTTGGATGGAGTAACATTTAGCAGGGTGTCTGCACATCCTTAAAACATCTTAAATTCGTGTATCTAACATAAAGGCCTTAAGATGTCTTAATTTCATTTTTTTAATGTAAATTGTTTTTTAATGTAATTTGGCTGGACAATTTAATCTTTTATATTAACCTTTTTTTTTGTTTGTTCTCATGTGTCAGGCAAAGGTTTGAGTCATGCACAGATATCTTCATATCGTGGTTACGATTACTGCTAAGTAGTTGCTAATATATCTAGCTTTTTCATGTCTATCATGGATAAGTGTAAATTTATCACCAGTTGACTAGATGAAGTTTCTTAGCCATTGACTCACTTCTGTTGCCAACCCATACAATTTATTTGTGATTTATAGGTTTTAGGTTCTATAGAAGTTCCATTTGGTTATAAAAAGGTCTTAAAAGATCTGAAATTGGAGTTTTATGAAACCTGCACAAACCCTGCTTAAGTTATCATGCTGAACGTTTTGCATCCATCTGTTCAGCTCCACTGAGAAATTCTGGTTTGAAGTCTTTGGGTATGTCTCTGGACTTAGACTAGGCCATTCTTATCACATTAATAGGCTTTCATTTATGTGGATGTTTAGGGTGGTTGTCATGCTGGAAGGTAAACCTCTACAACAGTCTTCTGCAGATTCCAACAGGTTTTCTCCTGTATTAAACTCTTGTCATCTTCCAATTAACTGACCAGTTGCCCCGTCTCTGCTGCATGATGCTGCCCCACCTTCTACCATCCTTAGATTATTGTACAAAATCATCAGATTCAGATGAATTTATTAAAAAGAGCTTAATTAGCTTACAGCCAAAATGTCATTAGCTGTGTTTCCATTGACCATATACTGTAATTGCCCAGATTGAATTCAGAAAAATGCGTTTGCTTAATGGAAACAAATTTAGAGAAAAACATTTTTTGATTAAATGTTTTTGCACTTTGATGAGGTGGTTTACAAAATTATTGTATTTTGCAAAGTTGCAATGGAAAAACTTTTCTTGGCATCACATTTGTGATGTGATCAACAACCAGATGTTACTACTGATGGAAACCACGAAGAAGACAAAAGGAAATTATATTTATCAATAAATAAACTTGAGTATCATCAGATTTCAACACTCTGATCATTTCACTAATTGTTATATATGGTAAAGAGAATTGGGCCAAGAACAGAACCTTGTGGCACTCCATAAGTAACCCTGGAGTGTGAAGAAGATTTATCATTCAAATAAACAAACTGGAATCCTAATATTCCAGTTTGTCCTAACAAACCAGCCTCATGCTTCCTCCCTACAACATGTTCAAACATTTCTAAGAGAATACATACCCATTCAATAAATTAGAAAATTATTGAAAAGCCTAATTTATTTTAAATACTTTATCACTAAGAGAAAAACATTAAACATTAATTACACAGAGATTGATGCTCGAAAGCCTTTATTACTGTGAACTATTTTTGATGTTCCACTTATAATTAATAAAAACACATCACATTTAAAATTAGAATTTAACATCAGCCCAATAAATAGATTATTTTCAAAAACAGAAATGTGGGCTTAACGAAAAGTTGCTATTTTCAAAAGGCACTTTTAATTTGTACTTGTATACTAATTTACTGACTATGACTGTTGTGATCGACTGTGTCAAAAGCAACATTGAGATGTAACAAAACTGATTCATACAATAAAGTCTTATTGATTGTTAACAAAGTTCAGCCAGAATATGGAATTCGGTGGTTTTTGTTGTTGTTTTGTTTTGTTTTCCTTTTGAAAAAAACAAAACAAACAATTTAAACCAAAACAAAAATCTAACTGTAAACCGTTTGACCTCCAGAGCGTACGTTGGTCATCTTATCGTGAAAAGCACTACCGGAAGCAGGTTGCACGTGCCGCATGCGAACTTAACGCTGTCGGAGAGTGAGTCGTCTCGCTCCAGTCTGACTGGATTTACCTTTTACTGCAGCAAGAGACAAGCAGGCTAATATGGTGAGCGCATTCGGACCGAATGAACTTCAACCGAACCAGGTCCAGGCTCTCTGAAAGGCTCTGGCCCACCTCGGACTCTAGACAAGATGACCACACCAGCGGACGCTGGTGCAGAGCATAGGGCGATTTACGCTTGACCGTGAGCTACGTGAGAGCTGCCCGGCGCTGACAGACTCAACTAGCCGGCAGCTAACGTCGAGATGTCCGCGGAGGGAAGCGGAACGATCCGCACGCGCATCAAGAACCTGCTGCGCTCCCCGTCCATCAAGCTGAGACGGAGCGGCACCGCGCGGCACAAAAACGACCTAAGCGGCAAGGTGCGTACATCTCCACCGCAGACACACACACACACATACACACACGCACACACGCAGACTGTATAACGGTGTGTGTCTGCTGACCCGGTTACTGTGACGGCTCCTCGACATGCTGCTGCTCCTCCAGTCTTCGTATCTTTTCTTTATTAATAACTGTGGTATTACACAGTGTTAACAGATTATCCAACTGTCATTTGAGACTGTGGACCTTAAAGTGACATTCCAACGCTTTCAGGAATGTTTCACTCTAAAAGCAACATGTTTCCTCTGTCCCATTGTTCCACAGGCTCAGTTATTCACTACCAAAACACATTCTCAATCCATTCTCGCTCTAAGAAAGTCTTTGGTTTGAACTTTTCTGGACCAAGCATTAGAGAGGCCTCAGTAAGGTTTTTATTTGCTGAAACGGATTTCCAATTATCCCGGTGATTTAAACAGCAGATTCAGATTTAAAGTGGTTGTATTTGTTTTATAAAGACACATAAAAATAGAAAACTGCTCCAGAAACCTTGATTAAGTTAGTAGCTTTGGAATCAATTAAAAATGAAGGAACTGTAGCCAAGCATATGAGCCATTTATTTCATTTTTATTCATCAGAAAAAATGCCTTTCCATTACAAATGTGTTCAAAACTTTCTCTATATTCTGCTAATGTCGAAAAAGCACAATTTCGCAATTGCAGTGTTTCCATTATATGAGGAAGGCAATTTAAATCACACATGAATAAGCTTATTCAGCGATAAGTGTCATTAAAAACACACCATGCCATCATCCTCCAAATACTTCCTGTCATCTTTTTCTTCCTGGTTTGCGTCAGTAGTAACATCCGGTTATTGATCATGTGACTCATGTGATGTGGAAAAAATTTTTTCCATTTCAATCTTGTGAAATAATCTTATTTCGATTTGGCCGATGCTCCCCCTCCCCGCCCAACCTCATCCCTGCACCAAAACGTTTGATCAAAAAGAGAGTTAGTTTTTTAAATTAACGTGTTTCCAGTAAGCAAATTTATTTTCAAAATGTCAAACAGAGCAATGAATGGAAACAACGCTAATGCTCATGCTGCTGGTAGTTTAGTATACTGTTATAGAATGGTGTAATATAATTATAATGTTTATATCCTGAAAACATGAGTTTTGAGATACTCTTAATTACTTGACAGATTGCCACTAACCCGGCTAGTGATCAGAAATGATTGAGGAAATATTGGCTGGTTTCAAACTCTGGCCAATTGATCGGTGCATCGCTGCAAAATATTTTTTAATCTTTTGCTTTTCAGAATCAGGTCATGGATTGTTATATTTAAGCATAAAAAGACGAGTGCTTTGCTATCCACGACTCAGCTTATTAATCAAAATGGGCCTTTTTCCCTCTCATTATTCCATTAACCACTCTATCAAGCTTCAGCTGCGCTTTGCGCTCCTCTGAGGCTCACCAGACCTGTTTTACTGGTGTTGTGGGGACAAACATCTGGTCACACATAGCTGTGGTGAGAATTTAGCTTCCATGTAGGTAGAAAGCAGTCTTCAGGAAGTGATCCTTCCGACTGTGTGTGGCATTTTTTTTAATCGAAGAAGCCGTTTGTCGTGAACGTTCCTGCCTTCTGGAAACATTTGAGTGCTCATCCTTGCTGAAAATTTGTTAAACTGCTGTGATCAGATGTGCTGCAATAGTTCAGCTTTCAGCCAGAATCAGCAGTTAAACAGAGATCCTGCAACAAACCAGCTTCAGCATTCCATGCAGGGGACTCGGAGGTTTAAATGTGATTAAAACATTTTCATCTGCAACGTTTATGTCATAAAGAGAGAAGGGCATCTCCTGATCTATTTAGGCCACTGTAAGTGTTTAATGGTCTGTTTGTCAACTGTACCTACAACTGATTGCAGCGTTTATGAGCGACACACGTGGAAATCAGTCAAATTAATAACTACACAGAACTATGAGGAGATTAAATCCGGTTAGGTTCTGTGGATGATTGTTGTCCTGATCAGCGGTTGTTTTCAGCCTCTGCGGCCGCGTTGCCATCCATCATGGCTCAGAGATGATCAGAGTCAGATTCTGGTTCAGGATGATCTGCTCTCAGCAGGAAGCTTCCTTTGTGGGAGTGGACGAAATACTTCAGACATCTGAAACTGTCAGCTACAACAAAGTATTAGGGCCATTGTAGTTCAAAGGAAATAAAGAACATGAACATGGAGGAGTGCATTTCCAACTAAAAAACCCCTCTAGATTAACAAGGGGGAAATTTAAATATTTCTAGATTAATTTCACATATTTACAAGAAACAAATTGGATATTTATGCATGTTGAAAAGCCAAAAATTTGCAAGGAAAAAAAAAATATATATATATATATAAAATATATATATTTTTTATATATATATATATATATATATATATATATATATATGTATTTTTTTTTTTTTTAGTGGCAAAAAAAAAAAATATATATATATATATATATTTTTTTCTTCTTCTTTTTTTTTTATTGAGTGCATGTAGTTTAAATATTAAAAGTAAAATATTCTCTGACATTCTAAAGTCAGAAATTTGGATGAAAAAACAAAAAAAAAAACTCAGACATTTGCAACCAAAAATGCCAGAGGTCCTCTGAGGTTTAAGTAATACATTTATGAGATGCACATCTGGATATTTTCCAAAGTGCAAGTTGTACTTCCTGACTCAGAACATGTTCTGGGGTCAGACTCGTCATGAACTCATCGAACGGGATCTGGAATACAACATGGCTCCATGGAGTCTGCTCCTGGGAAATGTTTGGATAGCCGGATTGTACCTGAACTCACCACTTCAACTGGGCGTCTTCAACTCCCTGAGGGGATCTTAGACTTCTTACAAATTTCTGACTTAACAATGAAAAATTATCTGTTTTTTCTTGCAGAATGTACAACTTGTACAACAAACACCAGATAATGTGCTTTTGTGGAATTAATATAAAACTTTAAGGTTTATTTTTTTCTGTATATGTCCTCCTCTGTGGCCACAAAATATTTTTTATTTGACTCACCATGGCCCTCACATTCTATCAGTTGTCAGGAGTGTAGAACTAATGTAACCAGCAAATTCTGATCTTTGTGGCTCCTCTGCTTATTTGGAATTAGTTTGGCCATCTGCGTCTGACCTTATGACCCTGTGTGAAAATGGGTGACCTGGATGTTCATTATGCAGAAACATTGTATTTTTTTGTTCTTTATACTAAACGTGTGGCGAAATCCTGCATTAAAAATGTACTGTTACAATACAAACTGTTGAAAAGTGAAATGCGCCTCTGGTCGTTTACTTGAAGTTAAAGCAAAGCTATAAAATGGGGCTCTTTCAGAAATCAGAGGAGAAAAATCTAGGGTAATACAATTAAAGAACTTACAGAATCAGGTTAAAGAGGTCATTTTTTTTGTCTTAATACGGTGATAAATAATAACTGTTACTGTAAAGCCCAATTTTATTTTTTTTGACACATTAGAAAACAACTGATCATGAAGTGTTTAGTATCTTATAACAGTTAGTAGCACAGTTAGCACAGCTAGCATTACAAACTGCAAACAGCAGTGGACTAGAGAGGGTAGATCCTCATCTGAACTCTGTGATTTCACATCATGATGGAGTCAAACTTCACACCCATATTTAGTGCAACACTTCTTCTTCTTTCCACTTATCCTCAAGTGTTTCCTTTACCTTTTCCCTCCTTGTCTTAACCATTTGATCAGACAAATTGCTAACATAGAATCAGTGTGGGGTACACGGCAGGTTTGCTGCGATGCACCGATCAGGCTTTTATCGGCTGATACCGATTTCTGTTTTTTTTGTTGAAGTTTGCTTTGGGTCAGTTTGTGATTTTCTTCCTGGAGACTAGAAAATTGATTTATAGAAACCTTTTATTTCAACAATTAAATGGAACTACCACTGGTTCCAAATGAGATGTGATGTTTCTCATCTCATTTAAAATACATCTTATGAACTGGCTCTTGAAAAGCCAAAAATATAATCAGCATTGAGTATATGTAAGGAGCTATAGATTGTATAGGTTATATGTAGGTTGTTTTAATGTATTTCTTATTTTGTAGTGCTATTTTTTTATCCCTTTATTTGTTATTGTGCTTTAATATCAACCTGCTAATGAGGCTAGAGATTAGCTACCTGACTATAATCTCTTGTATTTACCTGTAAATTGTTAATACCTATTCTCCCATTTTTAAAAAGAAACTAGAACTTAAAAAAAAACATGTAAGCGATTCCCTGATAGAGGTAGTAATGTTTTATTCATTTTAATGTTTTTCCCATTTCTGTATCACAGTCATTCACTAGAAATGTACTGATCAGAGATTTTGTGGCCAATATCTGATCTCTGATTTAGTAGATGTCTGGACTTGCTAATACTAATTAGCTCTGATGGCTAAAAAAAAACCCCAACGAAACACACTTAAAAAAAATCTGCAAACCTTGAAAACTCCCTAATAAATAAAACTTTTCAACTCATTGAAGGACAGAGGAAAGTAGGAATGTTCATTTGTGATGCGTCTGTTGAGCAGATCTGATTGGTAAACAAAGAGAATCACATTCAAACACATCTTTGAAGGAGGTTCAAAGATGTGTTACCTGCTTTTCATTCTTTGCATGGAGATTTGATCAGAAATTACGTCTTTAGATCATTAGACTGATAATGTTGTTTCCCTATGAACTACACTGGAAAATGGGAACAAAACAACTTTTTTTTTTTTTTACAGGATTCATTTCCTCATATAACAGCTTCCTCCTGAGACAGCCATCTTTTCACACACATTTCCTTCTAATGGCTGCTGTATTTATATCAGATAGAAACAAGTAATAGAGTTAAACTGTTCATTGATCAAACTTATCAATTGATCCTTTTAAATTTACTTTCAAATGTCTTATTTGTGAACACCAGAGCTACAGGGATCTCCTTTCTTTACCTCTAAACTCAGCAACATTTTCAAAATACAAAACAATAAATAAGAACATTATAACTGTAGTAACACATTCATTCAGCAGGAGGAATGATTGTTGGTTTTCTATTAAGACAAATCAGTTAGTTGATGTGAATCTAATTTATATTATTAATTGTCATGTAAATGCAGTGAAACTGTGATATTTTCACTCAGGATTATCATACCATCCTGAGTGAATATATGGAGAATTTCATACATGCCTGGTTAGTATTGGAGCAAATGTGACCTTTTAGCAATGTCCCTTGTGAGTAACATTAGTGTTGTTGTTTTTTTTTTTTGTCTTATGATTCTCTTAAGTACAAAAATATCAGCAGAAAATGTTATTTACAATGAATAACAGTGCAAATAATGCAAATATCATCAGGAATGTAAACCACTGTCCCAGAGTTTAGCTGGAAGGGAGGATCACTGATAATGCTTCTTTGCGCGCTTAAGATGCAACTAAGATGCACTAAGTAAATTCCATAATAATATGATTTTATTATGGACGGACACCAGGTGTAGTTTACAGTTTCTCATAATCTACAGGTATTTTTCCAGTCTTTCTAACCAGAGCAGGACAATAGTCAAACAGGATTATGGGATGTTTCATTTTTAAAGCACTTCCTGGGGGTGTTTGTGTTCGCTGCTACATTTAAAAAAAAAAAGCATACATGACTAAGTGATTTAATAATATCATAATTTAATGACAGCTATAGTAGTAGGCAGATGTTCTGACCTCAACACATTGTCTGTCATCTTGCTGTGGTTTTTAAATGAATAGTGGTTGTTTGTCTTGTAGGAGGAGCTACCAGTAAAACACCTGGGGGAGAAGCTCCTCTGTTGGGGTTTTGCTAAAGTTCTGGTGCTGTCTTTGTCATTTTGACATGAGTTTGGTTTGAGTCATTTGAAAGTTTAGATTTTTCCCTCCCTAACATTTTTGGATTGGCACTTTGAATGCTTTTGTCTATAATCCATTTTTGCACAATACCCTTTAACTTGCTTGGCAGAAATAACTAAAATCATGAAGCCTTAATAGTCCATAACTCTTCCTTCCAACACTTGGCTAAATAATAACATTAAAAAGTGGTTTCTATTTGTTTTGTTGAAAATATGCCAAAAGTTTCTGCTGCTGAGTTTTGCAGGAACAATAAAGAAAAGTGTAAATATGTAGAAACCACTCAGAATCCATCACATTTCCTGCAGCAAGCCCACATCATCACCCATCTAACACTGTGCTGTAGTTGGTTTTCTCTAAACATTGTGTTGGGTGGTATGGCCAGACATCTCCTAACTTTGTTCTCATTTGTGCAAAGGACATGTATTCCAGAAATCATTTGTTTTGTTCAGATGTTTGTCTGCAAACCTGCACTGTGGCAGGAACAGCTTTTCCTGATGGGTCCTGCCTTGAACTCTGACATTTGCCCTGCTAAGGTCAGTTTCACGCCAGCAGCAGGTCGTGTGCATTCTGAATGTGGAACAGCGTGGTTTACATTATCTCTCCTGTGTTAAACAGATTAGAGGTTAGTCATGCATGTCCCAACAGCGTGCCTTAAAGCGTTCCAGCATGTTGACATTTGTCACGTTGACATAAGTGTCAGGCACGTTATTCCAAGGAAAACACTGAGCAAAAAATATTTGTCTATCACCACATTGAGCTTATATCAGCTACAACATTGGATCACACTAGCAGCTGAGTGATTCAATAGTTCTTAGTTTGCTTATTCTTCCATTTATATCCAACATGTGGAAACATTTTCTTGAAAAACTTGTTCAGCTGTTTATGAACCAATGCATGACATCCCATAAATAACGCGGAAACAGTAAGCAGCATTTTTAAAGCCTCCAATCACAGATTTTTACCAGTGGTGGGTTATCATGTGATTCAGCCATACAAAAGAGGAATCCCTGCTGTTGTTTTCGCGGTATTCAAAATACTTCAGGAAAACTTAGTGGAATTAGCTCCACTTTTTTCCATTAGTCTGGGTTTAGTGTGGATAAAGATGTGAAGCGTCAACAGAAAAGATTAGGAAGCACCTCTAAAACTACTGTGCTGTGTTCCTCACAGTATTGAGAAGAGTCTTTCTTATTCACCGTGAAGTTTTGTTCTAAAAATATATTTTAGATATATTTTAAAATATTTTGTGTAGAACCGGGACTTTAACACATAAATTTCGATTAATTTAACACAAACAATTTTAATGCAATTGATTGTCTTTGTCTTTTTGCTCAGAAAGCTTCAGTTGGAACCTTTGTATTCATATGTTTCTGGTACACCCACAAGTCTGATGCACAATTGGCATCTGCAAACAACTACAATGGATGATGGAGCTGCTTCTCTTGTTCCACTCTAATTAGGCTAATTTTTGCTTCAAAAATACAATCTGATGGGACTCTGGAAAAAACTGTTATGTTCAGGTTGTGCTAAAAGTAGTTAGCTTATCAGTGAAGCTAATCAAGCCTAAACTGGCATCTCAATGCTAAACATGTTGCAGCAGCACAGACGTCCCCAACGCTAATGTCAGCGTCCACAGTCAATATTTCTAAAGACGTTCCATGAATGATGAGGGGTTTAAATATGTCTATTTATTCAATAATCTAGCAACAAAGTTGGTTTTTGATTTCAAAATCTTGCTTAGTTGGTCAATAGCTTTTGATTAATTGTGATCAATTAGTTTCAGACACAGCAATTAACTCGATTTAAAAATTTTTATTGAGTCCCACTGTAAATTTTGTAACACTACAACCCAAAATCTTGATGTTTCACTTGGATTGTATGTCACAGACCAACAGAAGGTGGCACAAAAAAAAACCTAGGGGTGCTACCATCTGCCTTGTGATCTGTTGTTACTGCATGTCAGTACATCTGAATTTAAACATGCTCATAACAAAAATATATTTTTTTGTGAACCTTGATATCTTTTGTTGTGTGTGTTTATTCAAACCATAAGGTCATTCTGGGTCTTTGCATATCCTCTTAACCTGAGCTCCCACTAACTGTCACCCCTGTCTCTGACCTCAAGATGTGGGCAAAGACAACATAGGTCCCTGGGGCTAAAACAGCCTTGTTGTGCTCCACCCAAGGCATCACTGTTAAATTACAAAAATACTATGTTTTGCACTTGCTCATTTATTTAACTGTGGTAAATTGACAACACAGCCACACAGCCTACTGACATTTCTATTCAGACTCAACAGAGTTACACCCAAACTCACCACTTCCAGTTTCTGTTATCTAAGCAAATGACTGACTAATACAGCTATTAGTTCCAGTGCATGCTTAACAAATTGTTGACAGCCTGTAACCTTCTTCATTTGTTTCTAAAGGATGTACATGTAAAATACAAGTATCTATAAACCAAATGTTAAACTGGGTCAAAGCATTCAAAGAAATGGATACAGCTCACAAAAACTCATCAGACTATCTTTCCCCTCACACACAGGAGCCACACAACCTTACCAGATATCAGAGTAGAACCAATAGGAAAGGAGCATACACCAACCACATGCAGCCTGCCAAATATCTAGCTAGCATAGAAAGCAGCTGTTCAGCTAAAAGAGACTCCAGTCTGCTGTCCCAAACTTACCTGCAGAAGGTCTGTCATCTACACTAGTGAGCCTGACTGGAGTGCTGGTGTAAAACTTAAGAGAAGGCATATATGTCCATTTAGATTAAAGCTGCAGTATGTCACTTTTAATTAAAATAATTTTTTACAACTGTCATAATGTTGTGTGACAGTATGGTATGAGACAGTTAATATGTGAAAAAAGTTTAGCTCCTCTACCTTCTCCCATTCTCCGAGTACTAACTAGAAACAACCAATCAGAACCAGGAGGAGGGTCTTAACGCTGTCAATCAGCCCTCCCTGTAGCGCTGCCCATCCTCTTTGTCCCCCGTGCTCTCTGTTAGAGCTAGCAGAGCCTGTCATGAATGCAAGGTTAGTTAATATGTCTATCAATGACGACGGATAAACGCCTTTCCTGGAAAGGTAAGTTGCTTGTCTGCCTATTTGGCAGTGAGGACATGAGGCTGATTGACAGCGCTAAGACCCACCTCCTGGCTTTGATTGGTTGTTTGTGGCCAATAGACTCCAATAGACCAATTGGCGTCTATTGGTTCAGACGCCAATAGTAGCTCAGGGAGAAGGTGGAGGAGGTGGATCTTTTCACAGATTAGGTCTCATACTGTCATGACATGAGGACAGTTTTAAAATATAAAAAACATTTTGTTAATAAAAGTTACATATGGCACCTTGAATGTTATGAGAGCAGATTGGAGCCTCCTAAGCAGTCATTATTTCATTACACTTGGAGCTCACCAAGACGTTGTGCCGTTTGTGTGAGAGCATTTGCTGTTGGCTATGGACACTTATTACCTGAAGCTCTTTTTGTGCAGTTCTTCAGCTAATCTGAAGGTCACATGAACTTTGAAGATCTGTAGATACTGACTGCAGAACGTTGGTGACCTCTGCTCACTGTGTGCCTCAGCACATTTTTTTGAGTTTCAAAGCAGTCAGTCACTGGTCAGGCACTATCAAACTCACTCTGATCATCAACCAAATCTGCACTTGTTGGCGTTTTCATGTCCTTGTAGCTCGCTCACTGTGACTTGCTACATTACAAGTCACAGTAATGGGTCAATGAGTGTGCCCTGCAGCTATTAAGAACATACCCACTAGCTTAAATTCTGAATATGATTGGTTGAACAAATTGATGATTCATGTGTTTCAGTGTCTTGGTTATTCTATGATATAGAATCCATGGAGAAAGAAAACTCTGCCAGGAGACTGAACATAACTGGCTAATACATTTCCGTACATCAAAGTATTGCCAACAATCTTATAGTTTTGACAATCAGCCTATTTATCAATTAATCTGATGTATATACTGTACTTCCTTTCAGTTTGGAGGTCATTAGACCCAAACAGGCCGGGTAGAAGCTGTACTCCCTTTATTATGTCCAGTAGTTTACTCACTTGTTGGACACTGCGACTTTATATTTAAAAAGAACTATGTGATTTCTGTTTTTGATTTAAATGGCCTGGTCACCATCAATAGCCACTATGGACATGTTAGACAGTGTAAGTGCCAGCTGCTGAATCAAACAGATGGCCTTTTTCAGTCTGATGGGGCTCTCTTCTCACACTGAAGTCAGAGCAGAATGGGTAAAAATATAAATAGAGTTTGGTGAAGAAGGAGGAGAGTCATGTGAGAGGAGGACAGACTGAGTCAGAGCTTAAGTTTTCTGCTGTCTAGCAGAAGTGAAGTTGCCTAGCTTAGCACTGAGCTTCACAACAAACAGCTTTAAGTTCAGGCCGATAAACAGTTTGAATGACTGATGAGCTGAGCATCTTCCTAACGTTTTGGTCAGATCACATCAGGACACTTAAAAGGAACATGGAGCATGAAGTAAGTGTTTGTTTGATTAAAGTCAGTTACTGTACTCCCTCAGCAGATGGGCTTACAGTCTCTTTTAAGTGAAGGCTAGTTTGTCTCGGAGACAAAATGGAAAGCAGTTTGTTGCGTAAGGCAACTGTTGCATCTGTACTTGGAGCTCTAAAGATCTGGATTTATGATTTTCAGACTGGTATAAACTCGGGTAGATCAGCTCACAGGATGACTTCATCCACAGTCAGACAGGGAGCCATCCATCCATATGGCCCTTCTTCCGTCCGTCTGTTCCTCCACCCATGCTTCCATACACAAATGTACATGTATTTGCACTGTGAAGTGAAACTGATGTAATCTGAAGAACACCTACTTTGTACCTCTGCACCAAGAGATTATGCAAACTCTTCAAACAGAGAGATTACACAAGATCCAAACCTAAGATGGCAGGAGCGCCAACCACAGCTAGACTCTGCTGCTCAAATGCACTAGAGATACAAATAAATGGAAAAAAATCTCCAATATAAAACAGACATTTTGAGTAATATGTCAAAATCTTTATTAAACAGCTGTACACAAATCTAAAGAGGTACAATTAAAAGTGATTAGTGTATAAACTTCATTATGATTAGCAACAAATTGTGTGTCCTTTTTCTGACCTATAAGTGTGTATATGGGGGATATATTTTCATTGCAATATAAGTCATCTAATATTGAAATGGCAAAAGTACTGTTAATACCACATGGAATACAGTAAAATACAGACACATGATTTCTTCTCTTTTGCTTGAAACAAACTCAGCAGCATTGTGGATCGCCTGAATTCAGATGTTTTAGGGCGCCATAATAACAAAATGCAAAAGTTTCTGGTAATTCTGTTTAGATTTGTCAAACTGCATGGAAAATATAGCCAAAGATCCCCAACATAACCATGGAAATGTGTCCAAATTTGATTCTCAAGTATTTTAGCCTTGAAGCATATATAAAGTGAAAGGAAGTAGCTCAAACACTGAACCCTGTGGTACTCCTTAGCATTCTCATCAACATGAACAAATTGAAACCTGTCAGGTGTGATTCCCTTTATTCAAACAAAATGTTTCAAACACAGTCAATTGTATCGAAAAACAGAAAAACAACAAATTCAATGATAATATGAATCATTTTAACTCATACTAGAATAACATATTCCACTGTCTCCCATTTTTCTCTGACTTGTCTCAGCGCTGCCAGTTGCTTTGTGAATTGATTAGTGGGTCAGAGGTCACCATCCTGTGTCTATAGGTTCTGCTTTAAATGAAATGTATAACCTGTGGCATCTGCTGGTGAACATTGTTTGTACAGCAACCTCTACCACAGAAATCCAGAATAGAAGAGAGGGAGGATCAAACCTTTTCTCAAAGAGTGATGTAATGATGGCTGTGAAAAAGTGTGTAATACCTCTAAATTTGTACAAATTCTTGTTTTTCCTATTCCAAAGTATTTTGGGAATTGTAGTTTTTATCTCTAGTGCAAAGTTGGTGACTGTTATTTGGAGGATTAAGGAGAGATGAGAAAGTATGTCTCATCTCTCAGAGGAGACATACCAGAGGATCAGTCTCAATCTAAAGAGATGAGACAAACCTGAGTTTGGCACTTTTACTGACCGGGAGAAGTGCTGGCTGGAGTCTCAGTCCATCTCTGTTGGAGTTGTTGTTGAGACTAACTGGAGAATAAAGATCTTATGAAGCTGCATCAAAAATAATGTCTGACCTTTGCACTGCAGGTGACGTTGGAGAAGGTTCTTGGGATCACATCTCCAGGAAACCGAGCGCTGGCCTGTGACCCGCGTACCGGACTGCTGGCATATCCTGCTGGGTGAGTAAGTTATAGTGTGTGGATGGGATGTGGGCGGGGCCTGTGTGATGATGGTAAAAGTTGCTGGGATGTGATGTAGCAGCGGAAAAGAATAGATGCTCTCAGATGTTGAAATAAACCAAACCATATTAAAAAGATTGGGAATGGACATTATTTTCACATTTTAAAAATAGTTTTATGATACAGATGCACTGGGCCGATCTCTGACCTGCCGATAAAAGTTTTATCTCATTACTGATTTCTTTTTAATAACTATATGTAAAAATGTAAGATTTTTTTTATACTTTCTGAATCAATTTTAAGTGTGACTTTTTTTCTTCTTAGCACTAAGAGTAACAGAGTTGACACTCTGCCTCACTAATATCTAGAAATCCAGTATGATGCTCCATGTATCTGTTCAAATAAAATCACAACTACAAGAATTCTCTGTATCATAAAATACTGGTGTGGAATTCCAAACACAGAAATCCAGTATGGAATCCAGTATAGAATTACAAACAATAACTCCACTAATTCTAAAGCAGTACAACAACACGCTATTTCAGAAAGCTACATTTTCACAATACTTTACATCATAATTTATATGCTCAATAATGTTGTTAGGTATTGTGTTTATGTTTGTATCTTCTTCTCTACTGTCTGTGTTTTATTTTGTTCCTGGGTGTTTCTTGTTCAAAATGAAGTTATAGGGCAAAGAAAATGTGGGGAGAGGAAAAGGAACTGCTGCGTAAACAGTCTTAACCCCCTTCAAAATAAGAGCATACATATAAACATCCACTTGAAGAATTCTTAGCTGTCAATAATCAAAACCTCTACTCATGGGTCAAATTTTATTCAACTGAAAGTTTAAAAACAGCCAAGTAAATTAGTGGTTTAGAATTTATCAGGAAAAATTAAATTACGGTAAGCTAAGTGCGCTACATGTTCTCAAAGTTGGCTAAAGGGCTAAACAAAAAATGAGCTCCTCTCTTAGCGCTTTAACAGAGTAACTGATTAGCAGATGTGTGCCCACCACTTGTCACAAGATATTTTCTGTGAAATCAATAAAAAATATCTTCGAGCAAAAAAATTCTGATTTGCATTTTATGTAGTAGAAGTTAAATCATGTATTAATTTATCCATCCATCCATTGTCTAACACCCTTGTCCCTAGTGGGGTCGGGAGGTGCCGGTGTCTTTCTCCAGCTAACGTGTCAGGCGAGAGGCGGGGTCAGCCTGGACAGGTCGCCAGTCTGTTGCAGGGCAACACAGAAACAGACAGGACAAACAACCATGCACACACACACTCACACCGAGGGAGAATTTAGAGAGACCAATTTACCTGACAGTCATGTTTTTGGGCTGTGGGAGGAAGCCGGAGAACCCACGTATGCACAGGGAGAACATGCAAACTCCATGCAGAAAGATCCCGGGCCAGGACCTTCTTGCTGCAAGGCAACAGTTCTACCAACTGCACCACTGTGCAGCCCCTGTATTAATTCGTTGCAACTATAAATAAGCCTTAGGTGCAGCGTACATTCATTTGGCATGCATTTAAAACCTGGAAAAGAACCATTGTTGTGTTTTAGAAGAATGCCAGTGTCCACGGATCAGCCGTGTTAACTGCTTTACCTCAACACTGCAAAATCGAGTTCTCCAATCAGCTGCAGGTATGGGAGGCTATGGAGATTATGATTGGTCGGTATGTGTTCAGGTTTCACATCAGCTCGACAGCAAAGACGTCAGCATACTGAGAGATGCTGAAGTAAAGACTAGAGAGTGGGTTAGTGGAACTGTGTGGGGAGAAAGAGGGGGTGAATCTAGGTCATTTTGGGGAAAAATAAAGAGACATTCATGCAACACTGTAAATGTTATGTTTTAAGCAGAGCAGAAGGATTTAATGAGGCTGGACCTTTCCTCATCGGTTTGATTCCGCAGACATGCTGCACAGTCTGTGTCTGATTGTATTATGTCACTACTGTCTACATCCAGGGCTGTGTGCAATTAGGCTGCAGTTAGAGAGATCAGCTTTAGCAATCTGTCTATAAAACACATCAAACTGGTTTTAGATTTGTTGTTTTTTTTACTCATCCAAAAAGGGGATGTGATAACAAATAACAGCAAAGACTAAATCAGCTGCAACTGTGTTGAACCATGGGTCCGGTAGCATACAGGAGTAACAGAAGGAGCCGACAGAGCAGAGACCCCTCCTCCTTCAGCCCCAACCCTCTGCTGCATTGCAGATGTGCTGCAGGACCGTCCAGTTCACAGTCAGGCAAAGGAAATGCTGACTGGATCTTCTTCTTCACGTGATGAAGTCCTTTAATACTCCAGCTCTGCATGGTTTCATACAGCCGACACACAAACTGTTTTCAGGACTCTCAGCTGGAACCTTTTTCAGTCCGTCAGCAAACAGACTTACAGACTTTCTGTTAGAACACAGAAAGTTTGACCTGAGCTGCAGTCCTAACTTACTCAGACCCAAAGCAGTCTACACATTTACATCCACAAAGCTGTAGTTTAGCTTTCACCTTTATTTCCCTTTTTATGTCTTTTACTTTAATATTTTTTGGTATACACAGTGATAAAATTCAGGGCAAATTTGTATAGGGGAACAAGCTCTCCTTCCTGAGAACTTCATTCGCTCAGAATTTAGGTTGAAGAGAGCTTCTATTTTTCATTTAGCGCTTTTGCTAACTTTGAAAACGTTTAGCGCACTTAGCTTCCCATGAATTAATTTAGTACATTTTCATTTGAGTAAACTTCAACGTCTGTGTTGAAGTTTTGGTTTTTGGCTGTTTGTCATTAGGTTTGACATTTATATTCATGTTTTTATTTTGAAGTGGGTGAAGACTGTTTACACCGCAGTTTCATGTCCTCTCCTATTTTCCCCAATAAAATAAAAATATGAACATATAGAGAACAAGATATAAACATAAATACAATATCAACAGGATTATAGAATATGTACATTACACTGTCAAAATCAAATTAGTAGTTGAGGGCTACAGTCTTTCAAGGGCAGATACAATCTGAATTGAAGTTAGCGATTTAGCCTGAGCGTCTGCTAAATACAGTGTTAGTGTAACACGTTAGTGTTAGCAGGACTAATGTTTATGATTAGTGCTTTAAGGTGGGCTCAATTTGTATCCATTTAGTGAGATGAGTATCTAAAGAATATTAGTTTATACTATTGATACTATCAAAATATTGATTATTTTTAAAACCTACATGTTAAGTAGACATATAAACTGAGTCTGATTTGACCAAACTAAACATTTTCTCCAGCTGGAGCCCTTAGTTTTTAGAAAAGTTAGATAGATAATACTTTATTGATCCCAAAAGGGGAAATTTTGTTTGTCCCAGCATAGCTCACAATAATAATAATAATAAAAAAGAATAAAACTTTTGATGAACCTTTGGCCAAAAAGATGGAAGCTTTTCTTAAGCCTTTTTCAGAAAACAAACCAAAACCCTTTCACCCTTCTATTTCCCTCACTTCTCCCCCACAATGAGTTGCTTCTCCAGCCTCACCCTAATAACACCTCAAGATCTTCACAAACACATACAACACGCCGTTTTACACTTAGTACCAAGTTTGAATTGAAATAAAAACAAAAAACCATTCAACTGTGTTAAAAACAAGCACCAGTCTTACACAAAGCACTATAAAGACGCCTGGCGGTGAAGCCCACCGTCTCCAGAGTACATGAAGCTATAGAGCAGGGGTGTCAAACTCCAGTCCTGGAGGGCCGCAGTCCTGCAACTTTTAGATGTGCCTCTGCTGCACCACACCTGAATAGAATAATTAGGTCATTAAGGCTCTGGAGAACTGATCTACACAAGACAGAGGTAATTAAGCCATTTCATTCCAGTGTTTTGTACCTGTGGCACATCTAAAAACTGCAGGACAGCGGCCCTCGAGGACTGGAGTTTGACACCTGTGCTGTAGAGGATAATTGCAGTAAGGAATGTTGGTTTTTAGAAACAGTGTGAAAGAAAGGTGAATATAATGCTGCTGATGTTGCAGCTTTCACACCTCCAGTCAGACTCAGCATAACTTAGCTTCACACAGCTCGCCGACTCTCATAAGGTTTCTGTGTGTGTGTGTTTTAGCATTTCTCACCTTGGAAGGCCACAAGGCTTTCCAAGGTGAGAATAGAAATAGGTCTTTCTATTTTCACAAGGACTTTGCAATGACTTCCACTCATTTTTTATTCATTTTATATTATATTGTCCTAATCGTAACCATTACATGATTAACCCAAGACAACTTCAACTAAGTTCACACCTTAGTCCTAAATCTAATCTAAAAACAGCAATTTTCCTTATGGGCCCCAAAACCTGAGCCCCATAAGGAGCAGTGAATCTTGCCAGCATAGTACTTGTTGGAAAAATGGTTTGTGTAACTTTTTGCACCACAACATTGAGCCTATGGGCATTGGAGCATAAGCTGCAGCAGATTTAATTCACTCTAACTTGATTCAGACGTGTTCAGCCAGGAGCCAAGGCTGCTTAGAAAACTCTTTACTAGCTTTGGAAGGGAAAGGAAGTGAAGCCCAGCCCCGATTCCCAACACCAGGTCATAATTAAGCTCAGTGTGTGTCTAGAGAGTTGTGGTTGAGCGATGAAATGGAAATAACAATGCAAAGTCAAGCTTATTCATCAGGCAAACATTATGACTTCAGAAAGTCTGTTTTCATCCATATGTCAAAACAGCTGGAAACTTTTCATACATTCCACAAAGAGTTATCCCTCATTTTCTCTGTCAATCTTTTTACATTAGGGCCTTGTGGGAAAGTCTGAAAGGACGTGACCTACAAGCTCCACAGATAATCTAATTGGATTTGAAGGTATCAATTTAAAAGAAGCCAAATCTACGGAAGTATCTTCCCAAAATTCACAGGGCCAGAAGTTCTTTTGGTAACTGTGTAGTCCTAAACACCAACAAATGTAATTGTTTGCAAGTCAGTGGGTTACATCCAGTCTTCACCTCCAAAGCAATCTATCGTCAGGAGCAAGCACTAGGCAACAGTGCTAGTGCTTGCTCCTCGCATTAGCACTGGATCACTAGCACTAGCACTAGGAAGGATTCTTCTTCATAGTCCTTAAGAAGGATTCCCTTTTAACAAAAGATAAGTGATGCCTATTAGCAGCAGCATAAAAACTAAGGGGGAGGAGAAATTATTAGCTTCATTTTCATAACAAACGTGCACAAAGCTTTGTCAAAATTCCATGAAAGTCAAAGACACAATTTCTCAATTGTGGTATTTCCATTAAATAAGAAACACAATCATAATCACAAGTGTTTGTTTACGTGACAATCCAAAGTCAAGCTGCTCCTTGATCCTCTTACCACTTCCTGTCGTCTTCTTTGTCTTTTCCGCCAGATGAAGATGTTGATCCTGTGATTCGTATGATGCAAAAAACGTTTTTCCATTGCAGTTCTGCAAAATACACTGATATCACTACAGCCAAAAAACCATCCTTGCACATTTTTTTTTCTTAAAACAAGTCTTTCCAAAATTGACATGTTTCCATTAAGCAAATGTATTTTCATAATTCCTAATTTCACAATGTCATGGTGAATGGAAACACAGTGACATGCGTGTAGTCTAAACTTGATTTGCATTATTACTAACCAGTGCAGTGATTGGATTTTGTAAATCATTAGATTGCTAGCGTAGAAAACCTAATCTTCATTTGTTTACTCTAATCCACACTGTCCCACAATGACTTTATCTTATGGCAATTTTTGAAAATAATTTTTTTTATTGGGTGCCACCCCACAGACCTGCCTGCTACATCATACAGGATCTCTGTTCCTCTCTAACATGTACTCATCCCTAAAGCCCCTCTCTCTGACCCTCTTTAAACTTCTCCATGAACACTCCCAGGAAATACACTGCTCAAAAAAATAAAGGGAACACT
This sequence comes from Xiphophorus couchianus, assembly GCF_001444195.1. Taxonomy (NCBI): domain Eukaryota; kingdom Metazoa; phylum Chordata; class Actinopteri; order Cyprinodontiformes; family Poeciliidae; genus Xiphophorus; species Xiphophorus couchianus. Next base: position 1,445,216 of record NC_040240.1, read on the forward strand.
TAAACAGGTGTTTCACACTTAAAGTGTTCCCTTTATTTTTTTGAGCAGTATATTTCACAGTAGCCGTTTCTCTTAATGAAGCCATAATCTGTCTCCTTAGCCTTAAATTAAAAATCCTAATGAGCAGCCACAGTTAGTGCTGGAGAAAAATCGATTAAAATAAGGAGTTTTTTTAACCTGCTGCCTTGTGTTGTACTGTTTGTTCTGCTGCTTCCTTTGCCTGCCAGCTTGTTTTCATTTTTCTCTCTCACACGCCTCCTTTCTGTTTGTCTCGCTCAGCCTTTGTGATCCTGTGTTTCTCCAGGTGTGTCATCATCCTGCTGAATCCTCGCAAGAACAAAGAGCAGCACATCTTGAACAGTTCCAGGTAAAATGACCCCTGACCTCTACCTCTGCAGCCCAAGCTAACACATCCAAATGTCTACAGTACTATGAACAGGTTATCCTAGAGGAAGTCACCTTTCTGTGTACAGTTCAAGAGAAAAGTTTACATCCACTCATTTACAGCATTAATTACCTTATCTATTTGTGCTTGTAATGGAACTTTTCTGTTTTTTCCTACAAAATGATGATCCAATTTTATTTATTTCCTTTAGTAAATTTAGCATTTTGACGTTCTCAGAAATGTTTGTGTGAAGCAGGTGAATCTGAAACTTCTCCTCCTATGAGTTTATCCAGAGAAACTCCTTCTAACTTATAAATTATGGAGTACTTATACTTACTTATCTAGCAACTCAGACCAGGAGCATCTAGTATATATACTTCACTCACAGGAATCCTGAACAGGAATCAAACCTATTAGTTAGAGCAAAAAGATTCTAAGAAACTCTTATTAGTTTATACAGAGAAACTCCTGGTGTACCTGATCTTATTCTGCTTAGCAACCGAAAACAGGAACATTTAGTTTTATACTTCACTCAATCCAGTGTAGGATTTTGAACAAACTTAGAATCTAGAGAAGCTATTTTTCTTTTCTTAGTTTATCCAGAGAAACTTCTTTACTTTAGAAATTATGGAATACTTTTTGTTTTCCTTTTGCTTTTCTTTTGTTATTTTGTCTTACTCATGTAAAGCGCTTTGAATGACCTTGTTGCTGAAAATGTGCTATATAAATAAAACTGCCTTACCTTACTTCGAAGACCATAATCACATCATAATCTGATGAGTGTGTGTGTGTGTGTGTGTGTGTGTGCAGAAAGGCGATCACTACATTGGCATTTTCTCCCGATGGGAAATATGTCGTAACGGGAGAGGTGAGTATTTGTTGACCTCCACATAAAAACATCAGAGAACGCAGGGTTGAGTTTTCCTGAAGACGATTCTCATGTTTTTGATTTCCCGCTCCGTCTCCCTCAGAGCGGTCACATGCCAGCGGTTCGGGTCTGGGAGGTGTCGGAGCACGCTCAGGTCGCAGAGCTGCAGGAGCATAAATATGGAGTGTCCTGTGTGGCGTTTTCTCCCAATGGGAAATACATTGTCAGCGTGGGCTACCAGCACGACATGATGGTCAACGTGTGGAACTGGAAGGTACACCTGCAGCCGGTGGGCGGGCGCCAGGGGAAACCGTTCACTCATCCCACTTGTTAACATGTTCTCTTGTGTGTTTGTCAGAAAAACGTGGTGGTGGCAGCCAATAAGGTCTCCAGCAAAGTGACGGCCGTCTCCTTCTCATACGACAGCTCCTACTTTGTTACTGCTGGCAACCGACACGTTAAGTTCTGGTACCTGGACCACACCAAGACCTCAAAGGTTCAGTGTGAACACTAATGTCGTTATGACCAGCTGAGAGTAGAACCGGAGCGGACTGTTGCCATTGTTTGTTTGTCTGCAGGTGAACGCCACCGTTCCCCTGCTGGGGCGTTCAGGGCTGCTCGGAGAACTACGGAATAACTTCTTTAGCGACGTGGCTTGTGGCCGCGGGCGACAGTCCTCCTCTACCTTCTGCATCACGTCCTCAGGTCTGCTGTGTGAGTTTAATGACCGAAGGCTGCTTGACAAGTGGGTGGACCTGCGGGTGAGTCCAAGGATGTTTAAGGAATCTTAAGGATTTCAAAAATTACATTCCTGTTATTCTCTGGAGATGCACTTCAGCAGTATTTGGATTGTTTTTCTGTTCATGATTTCTTATTTTCCATATTTTGGCTGAAAAGAGATGGGTTGTCATTACAAAAATGCCAGTTGCACTACAAAAACACTAAATGTCAGCAGTTAGTTTCTAGAACAACATCCAAAGTTTTGAACATCACAGATTCTCTGTTCAATCCATCATCTGGACATGGAAACATTTCAAGACATGGACGTCCATCTAACCTAACTGAAGGACAAGAATAGCATCAGTCAGCCTCATGGTGACTTTGGAGCAGCTGCAGAGAAAGGCCTTAAAAAACCTGTATCGGTCGATCAACGAAAGCGTTCAGGAGGTGTAAAAACTTTTCAATGTTTCACACAAAATCAACCTTCGTCACCTGAGCCGATCCGTCAGGTTTATCCTGCTGCAGCAGCACAGACCTTGTCCTGGCATGTCACTGGCTTAACAGCAGTGTGTGTATGCGTGCGTGGGGGTGTGCATGCGTGGGGGTGGGTGTGCGTGTGTGTCGCTGATGTGATGTGAATTTTGCTCTAAAGTGAACTTCCTCTGCTTTCCCCTCTGCTTCCTGTGCAGAGAATCGACTCTGCTTGTGTAAGTCCTGTCTCACCTGGAATCATTTCCCTCAGGCTGTGTCATTTCTCACTCCAGCATTTTCTGAATCCTTTCTTTCTTTCTTTCTTTTTTTTTAATCCACAACCTCATACTCCATCATGAGATGCTCCACAGAGAATCCTCCTCACAGCTGCCAGCGTCACCGTTCACTCATTTTGATGCGACCCAGCGCTCGCCCAGCCAAACTGCCCAGATCAACACAAGAAAGTTCATTGTTTGTCTCCGAAGACTAACTGGGCGGAAGATATCAAAAGACCCACTTTCTTCCTCTCACCCTCATTGCTCATATCAAAGCATGCATTCATGACTGGCTCTCCAACTGAACTAAGCCGACTGATGAATAAACCCGCTCTGATTACTGAGCTCCTTCGGTTCAGCCCGTCGGCTACATCCGGTTCATATCAACTGTTCTAGAGTTGTTGGCCTTTTTCCCCTGCGGTCATGTAGTAAACTAAGCTGTTTCATGGAACAAGTCTCCATCTCCGAGTTTCTGAGCATGTCTGTCTGTCTGTGTGTCTCTAGTCGTCTCAGGCCACCTGTCTGTCCGTCACCGAGGAGTTTATCTTCTGCGGTTGTTCTGATGGGACGGTGCGAGTCTTCAGTCCCGTCAACCTGCACTTCCTCTGCTCTCTGCCGCGCCCCCACTGCCTGGGCGCTGACATCGCCTCTGTAGTGGAAGCCAGGTAAACCCACCTAAAGCTGGAATCATTAATCAATTATTGAAATAATCGTCAACTGGTTTTAGTAACTGAATAATGGAAAGTCTCAGAGGTTTGTGAGAGAACATTGGAGAACATCAGCGTCATGGAGACCAAAGAACCAGCAGCCGGTCAGGGAGAAAGTTCAGGAGAAGCTTAAAGCAGTTATGATCTTCAACAACATCCCAGAGCTCTGATCAATCCATCTGAACTTGGGGCTAAAACATGACAAGTTCCAGAAATCTGCAGTTTGTCAAAAGCAATGAAGGCAACACAACAAATAATACATAAAACTCAGTATAATAGACATAAAGTATTAGTTGTAACTGAAGAAAGTATGTAAAGGTTGTTTTTTTTCTGTAGTTCGGCTTTATAATCAGACTCATGGTCTGCTTTAGGTCTCATTCATACAGGTCATTCTGAGGTCAGTTGATCACTGGACATCAACCTATTTACTTCTGTTCTTCTCAACCTCCTCTCCCTCAGTCAGCTCTTCTCCTCCAGAGAAGACTCTCGTTACCCAGACACCGTAGCTGTGACCTTCGACCCTACCAATCGCTGGCTGTCCTGCGTCTACAACGATCACAGTCTTTATGTGTGGGACGTCCAGGAGCTCCGCAGGGCAGGGAAGCTCTACTCGGCCCTCTACCACTCATCCTGCGTGTGGGGCCTCGAGGTCGGTGTTCTGTTCTTCCTCACCTTGCTCTAATATCAGTCATAATAATAAGATGGAAACAGCTGTGTCTTTTCCTTGTGACTTTTAGTCATGATTCTGGGAATGAACTTGTACTTTGTAATAACCCTATAATATGGCATGAACGAATTGAAACAATGAGTGAGCAGGAAAAGAACAGGAAGCAACTGAAGAGTCCAGCAACGAATGAGGAGCTGAAATACTGGAGGGCTTGATTTCTGACAAGATGCAGGTGGTTGAATACAAACGAGGCACAGCTGGGAGAGAAGGCCAACAGATAGACTAAGGGAACATGAATCATTTGGAAGCTAGACTAAAGAGTTACATTTGTATCAGTTCACACTCCATTATAAAATAGAGTGTGAACTGCACACTCCATTATAAAATAGAGTGTGAACTGTAATGTACACCTAAAGTTTTTTTTTCCAACCACCCAAAAGCCCTAAAAGAAGATAGAGAAGAGTTACATTTTGTGGATTGCACCTCAGTCTGGTTGACGGCGGTAATGCACTGAGATTGTAAGCTGCTGATAAATTCTATAGGAGAAGATGAACAGCTTCACAAGTTTGGCCAAACATGTAAAAGTAGTTCAACTTAATTCAGTCAATGCATTTAGGAACAGCCAATGTCAAATAAATAATAAAGAAACTAACAAAAACAATAGGTTGACTGCTTTAGTCAAACATGTAAAAATAAACTGTAACAAACCTTCTTTCAAATGGTTCAGAAAAAGCAATTATGAATTCTAAATATAATGTAAAATACATAACACTGGTCAACAGCCAAAAAAATGTCAGGGGTTTTACAACTCTTTAAAACTTTTAGGGTCATTTTGATGAGCTGAATCCAAAACTTTTATTGGTTTTGCTCAATTAGATAAACTTTCTGAACTATGGAGCAACATGAGCATCAAAATGCAGGACTTTGTCATGAAACGGTGTGGTGAGGGATGGTGAGGCAGACGCAGCGGACCCAGGTATGATGAAAAATGGCATTTAATGAAGAAAACTCAGTCCAAACAATGAACAGCAGGCACATGGAAACACTGACGACAACTAGACTAGACATTGACGAGGACCCGACGAGGAACAAGGAACACAGGTGGAGTTAAATACACGGGAGGGTAATCACAGAGACGAGACACACCTGGGAACAATCAAGGGGAGGACAGGACAACGAAGAAACTTAAGGACACAGAAAACTCTAAATAAACACAGAAAAACACAGATCCTGACAGACTTGTTCTGACATCTGGATCAATGAGTGATGAGCAGGAGGAGAGATTCCATCAGGACAGAAAAGAGATGGAGAATTTTGCACCACAAAGATGTTTTACACTTAATAGTGTTAATTATTCAATTTATAGAAATCCAAGTTTGTAATATTTAATTAATGCACTCTGTTAGAAAACATTTTTTCTCCGAAAACCTTTATTGGATAAGAAATATGAACGGAAATGAACTGATAATGTCACAAAAATGTTATCAATTTAATCAGAAGATCAAATTTCTCTAAATCAAATTAGAACAAAAACCTGACCTGACTGAGAAAAATTGATGTCATTTTTGGATCCAGCAGTGCAAAATAGTCCTAATTCAGTTGAAAAAACATAGACAACTTCCCAAAAAAAAATTTTTGTAACACAGTGTAATAATTAGAATTAGATTGAATAGATCTGGCCTTGCAGGCTGGGAACATTGTCATGATATTCGATCTAGAACGTTTTTCAACAACTGGACCGATACAGATGGTAATATTGGATCAGTGCATTTCTAGTTGTGACAAGACTATAAAGTTGTGTGTCATCAGCATATGTATGTTGGAATATTTTGTAGTGCTCCATAGGTTGAGCTAGAGAATTCATGTGGATATTGAACAAAAATGGTCCTAGAATAGAGCCTTGAGGACCCTCATGTGATCAGTGGGGTGAAACCCATCCTGCCTCTCTGACTTCTGCAGGTTTGCACAGAGGAAGGAGGAGCAGGTGAGGCGCAGCTCCCCCCCGGCTCCTTCTTATCCTGCTCCTCTGACAACACCATCCGACTGTGGAACACCAACAGACACAATGTCCTCCACAGGAACATCCTGAGCAACGTACGTCAGCACACACGCACACACACACACATGCCCTCACACACACACCCGTACAATCAGTCCTCCACAGTTTAACATCTGTCGTCTTCCCCCATCAGGACCTGCAGAAGGTCCTATATGTGGACAACAATATGAGCAGCCTCCTGGACATGGACAGCATCACGATAGCCGGTGCCAACTCAGAGAAGGGGGGCTCATCTGTGACGGAGGGACAGCAGATGGACCAGAACCGAGTGGGCATTAGGACTCTGAGAGTCAGTCCGAATGGAAAACACCTGGCCTCTGGAGATCGCATTGGAGTCCTGAGGTAAGCACATAATAAAAGATTTCCCAAGCTGTTATGGCTTTGTATATGTCTGTACTGATGTATGTGTGTGTCTGGACATGTGTGTGTTTCCTAGGATCCATGATCTGGAAAGCATGGAGGAGATCTTGAATGTTCAAGCTCACGACTCAGAGATTCTCTGCCTGGAGTTCTCTAAACCAGACACTGGTGAGAGTCAGAAGTCACACACTGCGATGAAATCTTTTCAACATTTAGTCACATACAGCCAACTCCAGGGTGTGTTTGATTTGATTTATATGACACATCAACACAAAGTAGTGCTTCATTTTGAAGTGGAAGCAAAATGTTAATTGGTTTTCAAGCTGATTTGCAAATATCATGTTGAGCTCCTGGAGCTCCTTGAACATAAAGACTGTGAAGCACATTCATGCAGTCAGAGCTGCAGCTTTGCTCCATTGTTGCTGCATTAGCAGATGCACAAACCTGATGAAGCTACTCAGCATGGCAGCTTTTCAATATTTGAACGCAGGATAATGATTACTGTAGAAAATGCAAATATTGAAATTAACGATCCAAAGAATCAGAAATGTGAACTCAATAAAACAACAGCAGACGTGAAATTTGATAACCTCGAATTAACATCAAAGAATCTCAACACTAAGTTCTGCTAAAATTTTGGTACTAAAATCATTCCTACAGAAAAATGTGAAATCAGGAATAAGAGACGTTTCTTGACATACACATTAAAAAGGAATCATATTTATGTCATAAAATTGTATGTGTTTGATTGCATCTGTCGTCCTGTGTGTGTGGGTGGGCATGGGTGGTGTGTGTGGGTGTGGGTGTTTATGTGTATGTTTATGTGTGTATCAGGGCTCCAGCTGTTAGCCACTGCCAGTCGGGACCGTCTGATCCACGTCCTGGATGCAGCCAGAGAGTACAGCCTGGTACAGACTCTGGATGAACACTCGTCCTCCATCACTGCCGTCAGATTTGCTGGTCAGTTGCTGGAAACTCTGGTTAGGCATGTTCTGCTGCGCACTGCCATTCAGCTGGCTTACAGAAGGCTGCTTCGCCTTTCTTGCGCAGAACATAGAGCAGTTCACCAGGATGGAAAGATTTTCAGATGTTAAGGAACAAAACGTTGCAGCTCGCTTCACAGCCTGTAGTCGTTAATCTAAAATCAGCTGGTTCTACATGTGTAACTTTAAAAAAAAAGAGTAGAATAGAAAACGAGTCATATTCTTCACCATAACAGGGTCCCTATAAAGCTTAGAAAAGCCTTGAATTTGTTGTTTTCCAGATCTGGATAATTATGGGAAAAAAAGATAAAAGTCATTTTTTTCTTAGTTTCCTTGTTCCTGTCTTTTTTTTCCTCTGTTTCTTTCCTTCTTTATTTCTTCATCCCTTTCTTTCTTTTTTATTTCTTAATTGGTCTATTCCTTTATTTCTTCCCTTCTTTCCTATAGAAAGATCTGAGATAAATTATTTAATTATAAAAGGGAAGGATGGAAGCTCTAAAATTTGTTGTAAAGCGGATCATACCGTTAGAATCTGACCCTGGCCTGTCTGCCTGTGATCCCTGCTGTGGATTTTAACTTCTCTTCTTCATCATCTCACCAGCCAACGAGGGGAAGGTGTGGATGATCAGCTGTGGAGCTGATAAGAGTGTCTACTTTCGAACAGCTCAGCAGGTAGGAGCCGCATTACTTACCAGAAAAGAATCATGGGATGATGTTGGAAAATAAAAACCAGAAAAGGAAAACTGTTAATATTCTAAAATAAAAGAGTTCACCTCTTTTATTTACTGCCAGATCAGTGATAATCACATGGTTTTCCCTTTCCTTCTTTCTCAGATGGGAGAGGGTTTGGAGTTCACCCGGACGCATCACGTTGTTAGGAAGACCACTCTGTACGACATGGACGTGGAACCAACCAGGAAGTACGCAGCAGTGGGCTGTCAGGACCGCAAAATCAGGTAGATCCCTACGCTGCTATGTTTAGACCTCGGGGCCTAAAACTGTGACGTACATGTTGATGTTTCAGTCTTCACAGGGCAGACATGATGAGGAAAAACCTTCAGATAAGAAACATTCTTTAGTTGGTTTGTTGCACACAGTCATTTGAAAAAGGGAAGGAAAAGGTAACTTTGTTTTTGTTTTATTGAAGTTGCACTGGGATTTCAGTTGTACAATAGCACTACATAGTGACTCTTGATTAACCAGTGGCTACTAATAGTTGCCATAGTTCAACAGATTCTAGATATTTCAAAATAAATGCATAAAATTAGTGCATTAACACATAATTTTACTTTCTAAAAACCCATCATATGTTGTGAAAAAAAAGCCTAAATTCCATCCATAAGCCCAAACCTATTTTTTCCAGCTCATGTTCAAAAAAGAAGCCTTGTTGTGGTAAAACCTTCTTAATCTGCCAACACTGCCATTCAGTGTTTTCTTTGACTGTGTTACAGCGCCACCGATTGGTCTGGCATACCTACTGCACCATTTTCTGGTGCAGCGCTGCAACCTGGCTTGAGAAAACACATTTGTTCTTAATGGTTTACAAAAATATACTGTACTCGTCTCTGTGTGTTCAGGGCAGGTATGCAGGTATGTGAGCTGCTGCTGCTGCTGCTGCTGCTGCTGCTGCTGATGATGATGATGATGATGATGATGATTTTTTTCTGCTTCATCTCTGCAGAATTTTTAATATCGGAAACGCCAAACAAAAGAAGGTGTATAAAGGTTCTCAGGGCGAGGATGGGACTGTTATTAAGGTAATCAGATGCTGGTTGCCATGGTGATGTTTTAAAGGAATACTCGGTCATTCCCTTCTTCTTCTTCTTCTTCTTCTTCAGGTACAGATCGACCCATCAGGACTCTACATCGCTACTTCCTGTTCAGACAAGAATGTCTCCATCTTTGACTTCTTTTCTGGAGAATGTGTGGCCACCATGTTTGGTCACTCAGGTCAGTGGAATCTGTGTGTTATCCTCCATGTTGTTTCTATGTTACCTTTTTTAATACATGCCTGAATTCAGAGCTGTTTCTTATGGTGAGTCTGGTTCCTGCTTGTGTTTCAGAGATTGTAACGGGGCTGAAGTTCAGCAGTGACTGCAGACACCTGATCACCGTATCAGGAGACAGGTACCTCTCATATTTATTACTATGAAAATATTTTATATTAAAATATTTACTATGAACTGTTTCTGAACTTTTTTCATATTTTGTCACTTAACCACAAACGTCAATGTAACAATTTTAGGACAGATCAACGCAAACTAGTGCAGAACTCTGAAGAGGAAAGAAAAATGTCACAGAGTGTTCAAAACTTTTCCCACATATAAAAATCTTAAAAGTATGTAAAGTAAATGTATCTATTTATTCCCCTGATGCCCATAAATGAAATCTAGAGCTCGCCGAGATGTCTGGTCCTTTACGTTCGCCATCAACACCTGCACTGATCCATTTGTGTTTGTTGATGCAGCTGTATCTTCGTGTGGCGTCTAAACCCAGAGTTGACCATCAGGATGAGGCAGCGGCTCGCTGACCTTCGACCTCCCAGCACTGTTCCTAACTCCCTCAGTGCATCTGAGCAGAAGGCTTCAAAGCCCAGGTAAGACAGGTTTTGCCTTCAACAGAAACTTTATTTAAAGAAAGTCGTCGATACAATTAAGATTTGATTTGCACGCGTTGAACATGTTGTGGTGTGCTGACGTGTTGTTGCATGTTGTCTGTCTGAGCAGCGGGGCCACGCCCAGTCCTTGTGTGGTCAACCTGTCGTCTGATAGCGACACAGAGGAGGAGGAGGGAGGGATCACCACAGACGGCCCGGAGGAGGCTGCAGGTCAGACACTGCCGTTATCTTCATGTTAGACTTGTTATCAACACAACCTTTAACCTTAAAGTAGTCAAGTAATCTCATCTTTTTGTATTCATGTGTTTTTCTCTTTTAGAAGTATCTGATGAGATGCACAGCAGAGAGATCACGAATGTAAGTGATTTTTTTTTTTGGTCTAATATCCCATGTTTAGTTACGTCAAATATACAGAGAAACTGGCACCATTTTATGCAGAAAATGCCTAAACACAACTAAAACTGATCAAACAAATCATCTAAACATGACCAGTAAGTTCCCATCTCTGGTTTCATTCTGATCTTTCATTTCAATACATTTCCTTTTAAGAGCCGCTGCTTTCAAGATAATTTGCCAGCCTTCCTGCTGTGAGCAGTCATTAAGTATTTGTTAGGATCAGAGGTATCACCACAATAAACTGTTGTGAGAGAGTGTCTGTCGTTAAACATGAACAAAATGATGACTCAGTGGATATTTTAAACTGGTCAGGTAAAGTTATGGAATTGTTTATTTGTATAGCTTAACATATTTCTAATATTGCATAGAAAAGGCTTGGGTGGTTAAATGAAAAATCTGCAGAATGTAGCAACCATATTTTTGAGTCGGTTGCCGGTCAGAACTGCTGAAAATTGGCACATTTTTCCAACTGATTTATTTTTTATCACATCTTCGCCTGTAATGACAACAACTTACAGCAGACTAGAAACTCTGTAAACACCACGTGCTCTGATTCATCAGGAGACGTCTGATGCTCCGCTCCCTCGCCGCCGCTGGTCAAGGAGGACAGCGGGCGCCGACGGTGCCCTGATGGTGAAATCCATGTTAGACCTGAGGTTGCTGGACTCATACTGCCTGGAAGGTCAGGAGGAGCAGGAGGAAGTAAGGCACACACCACATGGCTGAGGGCTTTGGGTTGCAAAGAAAGTCCCTACAATGTCACTCAATTGTTACATTTTTACACTTGATCCTGTCCAATCAGGAGAGGGCTTGGGCCTACGCCGACGACTCGATCAGGAGGCAGGATGTGGAGCCGATGATTCATCGGAACAGTGATGAGCTGCAGAGTACAGTTAGTCTTCTAGTCCCCTCTGTGAGGGTGAGAAGCTCTTGATTTTAGCCGAATCCAGTAATGCTTTACCTTGAGGATGTTGGTTTTAGTCATAAAAAAAACAGCCAAAATCTAACAGCGTTTGGTGGAGGCAGTGTGATGATGTGGGACAGCATGTCCCTCACTGAAAACAAACAAGACTTGTTAACTATGAGGTATTCTCAATCCAGAGAGATATGAGAATATGATTCTGCAGCCAGCAGCCATCCCATGTCTCCACTCTTAGGGAGTAATCTTTATCATCCAGGATTTTTCACCACAGTCTAACTGCACAATTAAAGAGTGAAGAGTACAACTTTATACTGCACTGTGTCTAGCTTAACTTCTATAGTATGTGACATACAGGAAGTCCAAAGCCAGTTCAGGTTGTCATCCTTGAATAGAACATTTTTATGTTGTAGGATAACTGACAGTGGGATTGACACAAAATCCACATTCAGACTCCAAATTCAATCTGGTGTCCCAGATCACCACCTGCTGAAAGGACTAGTTGTTCTAAGTCACTAATGACTTTACTTTGGTGTTTTGCACTATACATTCTGTAAAATAAAAGCTAGCAGTGAAATGTGAGACAATAATGAGTCTATGTATTTTATTGGTGATGTTTTGTGTTTCTGTCTATTTAGGAAGATGATGAAGTGAAGATCAATCAGAGGCCAGACTACTTTCTGCTGTCGCTTCAAAGCCTCGACAGAGAGGATCCAGTTCTCTTCCCTGACAAATGGGAGGATAGAATAAGCCTGGTGGGAAGGTAATACACTTCATGGTTTATACAGTATTCACACTCTTAAGCATTTTTATTTTTGAACCAGTATCTGGCGGACAGTAACATATTCTAAAATAGCCAACAACCTCTTCATGCAACACAAGCACCTTTATATTGCTCCAGATTTACTGCATGCGTCTCCGCTACGCTCTGCTGCGTACTTCACCAGCAGAGTACAGCTGTAACTGACCATCCACACTTAAAGCACAGACATCTGTGCTTCAAAAACTGCCATCAGACTTGTATATGTTTTTTTCCTCTTCATTTCACATGTTTTGACTAATGCAAGTAATCCTCCAAAGTGACATATAGTCTGGAAAATATGGTATTAGAATTAGAGCTGAAAAACACGTGCCACATATGTAATCATCATTTTCGAGCTAGATTCCATGATTGGTTGTCCTTGGATAGTCTTTTGGAAGTTTCATGAATAGTTTTAAAATGATAGCTGACAAACAAAGATTTTTGTTGAATAATTGTTTGTCACCAGCTTTAAGTTTGAAGGAGTTGGCGGTCACTCTTCATCATCAACAGAATGATTCACAGCATTTCCTAAAGTCCAGCACAGTTACTTTTCCACTCTGAGTACAGATCAGCTTCTAAACACCTCCATACAACCTGTCAGTGACTTCCAGGTGAAGGAGGCGTGTCCCTCTGCTCCACATGGCCGGGAGGACAAACCCAGTCCAGACAGCGGCTGCTCCCTCAGATTCAGCTCCGCCTTGTCCAGTCCGGAGAGACCAGCTGCAGACGGTATGGAAAAGCGTCATACGGTGATATCTGGCTGAGATAATTTGTCATCCCTTTGTGATTCTGTTTCCTTCCTTTGATCTCACCAGATACGGAGCGTACAGAACCTCTCAGTGTGGATGGGAACTCCTCAGAGCTGGAGATGGAGGAGGACGAGGACGAGGAAAGACAAGAGAGCCGAGAAGACGGGATGCCTCAGGCAGTCCCTCAGACTCCAGACCAGGAGGCTTTCCTGAAGGAGCACTTTGTTACACTGGCTGAGCTGTCTGCTTCAGGTACAGTATGACACTAGAACCAGGGCTGATCTCTAGATGTGTTTCCATTGACCTTAAATTTGTAAATACTGGAATTATTAAAATGAATGTACTTAATGGAAACACACCTATCTCGAAAAAGAAAACGTATGTCTTTTGATAAAAGGTTTTTGGGATAGGATGAGTTGGTTTTTCAGCCATATCAAAATAGATTTTGAAAAATTGCAATGGAAACACTTTTTTTTTGCATCACACGGGTCACGTGATCAACAAGCAGATGTTACTACTGGCACAAATAACAATGAAGGCGACAGGAGGTAGTGGGAGTATCATGCTGCTGCATGTTTTGTAATGACTTACTATGTAAACAAACTTATTCACGTGTGATTTTCATTCTTTTAATTGTTATTTAATGGAAACACTGCAAGTGCGAAATTGTATTTTTTCAACATTAGCAGAATGTCAACAAAGTTTTGCACATATTTGTAATGGAAACAGATAATATGATGTTAGAAACTGTTGAACACAGCGTTCCATGTCCTCCACATGAAACCTCTTGTTTTCCCATTGTTTTCATTCACACATTGTTGACCTTCATCCTGCTGTTCCCCACAGTGCTTATGGTGCTGGAATTAATGATGAATTAAGATGTTCCTTTCAACAGTTGTACAACAATCGTGACTTCTGGGTCTCAGTAAGTCCTGTGAAATGTTTCTGTTACCAGGTGATCCAAACAGGACGTGTCACAGCTCCAGTGAGAGTCTCAGCATCTCCTCAAGGTTCCTCTCCCAGAACTTCTGTGGAAGGTAAAACATCTCCGATCATCATCACACGAGACTTACAGAGCCCTCTGAAAGTATTCACGCTGCTTAAACTGTCTAACCACCAACTTCATAAGACAGACAGTCAGACAGATTGCTGGACAGATAGAAACTTTATTAATTGTGAAGTAGAAGGAAAAGGATTCCTGGCTTTTAGATTCATTTAGAGTTCATTCACACCATCCCTTTTTAGTCCACTTTAATGGAACTTCAGTCCTTTTGCATAGAAAGTCTATTTCGTTTGGGGGGTGTGAAGGCGTAATCAAACTCTAATCCATCTACAAACGTTGGCCTCTGTTTGGTTGAAGCGAACTCTAGTGTGGTTTGAATGCAAATGTGAATCCCAGCGGATCAGAGACTGCTCCAAAAGCAGAAAGTGGACTACAGCACAAAACATTCTGGGTAAATATAACCAAAACAAGCTCATTAGTCCAGTGCTAGTGGGATAAATGGCTCATGGTCTTTTGTCAAAGACAAAAAAGTAATCATTCCAATAGCTAAAATCTGATGCCACTCCATTATTGTTTCCATCTCGAGGAGAAAGCTTTTTTGTTGTTACATTCCATGGTTCTTGGTTCAGTGTCTCCACAGACAAGAGGGAGAACGGGTTTTTCAAAGGTTTTGGTTCATTTGACAGTGCAGTGAAAGTGAACCACACCAGTTAAAGATGTAACAAATGATGCAATTTTGGTCTGCAATCAAACCTAGTCTACTGAACTACTGAAAAACAAACTTTCACAAGTTTTCTTTTGTGTGGTTTCGGGGATTGACGGTCTAACGGGACAACTCTCCCACTTCCCCGCTGTCTGACCGTGAAATTTGCTGCGCTCCCACTGAGCATTGTGCTAAAGCTATGGGAGCTTTGGCTGTGGCGCAACGTGTTAAAAAACACACCGCACCATCATCCTTCAACTACTTTGTGTTGTGATCTTCTTAATGGTTTGTGCCAGTGGCAACATCGGGTTGTTGATCATGTGACCCGTGTGATGCAAAAAAGTGTTTCTATTGCAATTTTTGCAAAATAAAGCAATTTTGATGTGGCAAAAAATCCTCCTCATCCAAGTGGCAAAGCATTTTTTCAAAAAAACTAAATGAAATTGGTGTGTTTTCATTAAGTGAATTCATTTTTGAAATGTCAAATTATGCAATTATATAGTCGACGGAAACGCAGCAACACACACACAAAGACACTGGTGGATTGCTGTATACTGAACCTTGTCTGTGCTCCTCAGTCGGACTGACTTTCCTCCCCCAATGTGGAGCTCCCATGGAGGGGTGGGAGAGGTGAAGGCCAGGCCCCTGGTCTCTGAAGTCCGGCCCCTGGTAGACGGGATCCAGAGCCGGACACAGGACAGCCAGGAGTCATCGGTCCAGCAGGAGACCTCAAAGACTCACCAGGACCAATCACAGCTTCCTCATGCACACAGTCAGAGTCCGCTCCAGGGGGACGGAGCAGGGACCACCAGCCTTACCAATCCCTCCACCAAGACTCCATCAGAGAAGGAGAAGGTCCAAAGTTCGGTCGAACCCAGAGGGAAGCAAGGCCTGGTGGTCCCTTCAGTTGCCTCCCACCTGACCTCGGGGCTCAAAAAGGCCCAGTCAGTCCACAGCCTGCTGATCAGCACAGGTAACCCTCATACCCCCACCAGCAGCAGCCCACCCTTATCCATGCCTCTACAGCTGATCCTCTGTTCTCTTGTTTCATCAGGAGACTCTCTGGACTCCCAACTGAGCTCTGGTCTGTCCAGGGACGCCCCCCCTCAGCGTCCCACCACTCTCCCCTCGTCCCCTAGGAAGCCCCCACCCACAGCACAGTGGACTCTAAAGGTCAGCTCCAGCTCCCCCCGCTCGCCCCTGCAGGAGAGCGCCACGGCAACGCCGAGGAAGTCTTCCTCTCCCTCTCTGACATCATCGGCGCCTCGCTCCTACATGAGCCCCACTGCCAGCTCCATGGCTAAGATGTCCCGCTCCGTCTCCATTGGCGACAACCTCCACATCTCTGAGCCTGCTGAGGATGTTGCCGTGGCGTCCAGCTCAGCAGCGTCTCAGCTCAAAGAGACAGCATCCTACCCGCCTCTCGTTGCCGTGGTGCATGCCAACGCCTCTCTGGCCACGCCCCAACATGCTGCCATTGCGCCTGTTGTTGCCTCTTCCTCTTCCTCATTGCCTCTGTCAGCGGGTAGCTATGGTAACCGAGCAAGCCCTTCTTCCCGGATCCTCCAGGCTCGCGTCCCAGGCAGCAGCCGGCCACTTCCGGACAAAATCTCCCTGGACTCCTTCTCTCCTTCGTCCAAGCCTGCTGGCTCCGCCTCCTCAGAGCCTTCTCCCCTTGTGTCCGTCTGTCCTGTGGGTCTGCCCCGACAGGAGGACACTCTGACGCGTGCAGGTACCAGTGGAGACGCCATAGACGATCCAGGTTTGGCCTTCCTTCTCATCCTCTTTTTCTTCATCACTTCATCCTGTCATGTTTCTGGCTCCGCCCCTCCTCCTCTCCCTCTGCAACGGGTGAGATGTGTCTCCTGTTGGCCTTTTAGCTGTTTCCCTTTTTTCCTTTCTTTTCTGCTGCCTCCTTCCACTTGTATGAGAGTGTATTTCTGTGAACAACATGCAGTCACATGAAAAAATTAGGACACCCTATCACAGCCTGTGTGTTTTCTGACATACTTAGGCATAAATATCTTGTTTAGACCTCAGACATTTACCTTAATGCCTGGAGTATCAAGCACACCCAGTAACTGCAGCATTTGCCCTACCATCGAAAAAGAAGATTTCTAAATGTATGTACTGAAGGTGTTCGCAGTTAATATTGTAGACTTTATTAGACCATTTAAGTTCCGCAGGATAAAGTTATGAACTGTTTCTGTTGCTACGTGGTTGCTCTCCACTGGGTTTATAACTGACGCATTGAACTCATTTTCTCCCACAAATTAATAAAATTGGACATGATTTTTTCCTCTGACTGTAGTTGCTGCTGTGCTGTGTGTTTACTGTCTGTCCATACAGTGAAGATGGAAGTGGGCTAACCTGTTGCTGCTCCTCTTACAGATCAGCCGGTCAGCATGGAGACATGCAAGGCTCTGACCAGTGAACTGCAGAGATGCTTTAAGAGAGCAACACATCTATACAGGAAGGTGATGATCATATGTTGCTCAGACTGTCTGCTTTCCTCTGCTAATCCTGCTGCTGCTCATTGTCAAGTTACATTAGTTTGTCATCTTAATTCCCTCTACCAAAGCACATCTGCAACCTTCCTGTTATCTGCTGAAAGTCTCTCAAGCACAGTTTGATTTTAAAAAGGTCTTATTGCTCACACTTCTTCTCAAAAAATGATAAAACAACTTTGCCATGTGGCATTCAGCCTTCTTATTATGAACTAAAAGTTTTGCTTTCTATTCCCAAGAGTGAATCACAGCCGTTTGTTGACATGGTGTAGAAAATAGAGTTTGGCGGTTTACAGAAAATAGCTAAATTGAAGTCTTCTTTTAAAAACAATAATATTGTGCATCAGGAAGAGTGTTGTGAATGTGACCCTTTCTTGCTTTTTACATTGTGTATCTTTAAGTCATCATCAGGGTCGATCAAGCTGAAAATCTCCTGATTTAAGTCACCTGCTCTTCTGATTTTTTTCTGGGCTTGCATCAATAAATCAGCCCTAATATCCTTCATTTTAGATCGGTGATCAGCCGATACGTACATGTGAAGCCGATCTTATCTACATCAGCAGAGGAGTAAAATATCAGCCACTGTCCTCAGCCACTGACAGGTTTGACTGACAGACCGGCCCATCAGGTCGTTGCTGCCAACTCAGCAACTTTCTTGCTACATTTAGTGACATTCAGATAAAAACCAAATCACTATCGGCCAAAATTGTAATCAGCAGGTCAGGCTTTTTAAAGTCTGTAATCAGAAGACTGCTGTTGGTGAACCTATTAACTTTTTTCACTTATAACATGAAAAAATATCTTATTATAAGTGAAATAATCTGCCAGTGGAACTAGTAGTTTTCTTTAATCAATTTTACAGAGTTATTGACTTAAAACAAGCTTCTACATCTTGCTGAAAAGTTACTTGTAATTTTGCTTTGTCTTATTTCAAGGGAACTAAGATATTTGCAGTAGAAACTAGACCATAAATACGTGCTAAGGCTTTGTGTTTTTACAGTGTTCAATAGGTTAACGTGTAGATTGTTGTTGTTCCAGGTAAGCGGCTCCTCAGCAGATGACTCCTCCCCCAGCCAGTGTCAGATGTCTCTCCTCCTATCAGAGGCCTTCCAGGCCATGAGGGCGGAGCTGGACTCTCTCCCTCTGGGCTCACCCAGCATGCAGGCACTGGAAGGGGGCCTGGGGGGAGTGGGGGAGGTGAAGACGGCGGCTCTACTTGAGGAGTACTCACTGCTCCTCCTACAGGCCGTCAACAGGAAGATCAACACCTCCACATGAGCTGCTTCCACTTCAAACATTAAACTCAAACTTCTTTTCTCTCCCTACTTTTGAATATCTTACTCTTTTTTTTTTATTCTTCCTAGTCTGACACTGTTCAATGAACCTTACAGCTGCAGCCTCACTCAGCACTTCACCTCCTCATTCATCCTGCGCTCTTTTTTTCCCTGAACATTCAGCGTGTTTTTGTCACACTGAAAGCACACCGGGGGCCAACGTGGGGCTCAGTTTTTGCACTTGTTTACACATCGACCAGAGGAGATGGGACCTGAAGGACTCTCTCTTTGTGAATGACAACTCTACCTCCTGATCTCCAGCTGCCCCCAGAAACAGTGTCAAGCTATCTTTTGGACGCATTTTTAGATTGTTGTTTTTGTTTTATTACCAGGACCTATAAAGTCTGTCTGAAGCTCTTGCAGACGATTGCTTGCTGTAAAGTAGGAGGAAGTGAACACCAGCGATCAAAGAGCAATACTTTGTCCAGACTTGATTGATGTAAATGTTCCTGCATCTGCATGATTCCTGAAGCGATCAAATAACACTTTGTATTTATTGGTGAGCTGTTACACTACTGACTCCGGCCCAATGAGACCGGGGTGTTTTTAGAAGTCTTAAGGTGGAAGTCCTGATCTGAGCCTTAACGCACCTTTGTTCACCTTTTATGGCAAACGCTACGGGGCTTTTTTCGGGTCAGAGCTGGGGAACTCTGTTCACAGACACGTCAGAGTTATGTTTCCTGATGTTTTTTGTCACGTTTAATAAAAGTTTCACATTTTACTCATGTCTTCTCTTTCTTTCTATTTTTTTAACTCTAAGCTCTTTACTTTGACAACCTGAATGAAATGTGTACTTATACTTGTCAAGATAGTTAGGTCTAGAGAAAGATATTAACTTGCCACCTCTTCGCATAGGGTGTGGATGAAGCTACCATTGAAGAGGCTATTGAAGCCACCACTATTGGCGTTTTCATCTGAAAGACTAGGCTTCAGCAGATAAAGACTTGGGGTTGTTCTTGGAGGCAACAGAGTGGTGTCCAATTTGGATAGTGTGCCAATAGCCGTTGTAATGCTTTTTGGACTGATATGAACTGAACCTAGCCAACCCTGCTGACCTTCGCTACACTTTTGAGGTGTTACAGAAGATAGTAATGGGACTGGATGGAGGTAAACTGTCCTACAAGGCATTATCTTCAAGTGATACTCTTGCAGCACCACTTTGGACTTTCACTAAGCACTTCCTTCTCATATTGTAAAGACATTGAGGAATACGCCTAAGTGGGAGAATCCCACTTTTGGCTAACGGAACGTAATGTTACACTTCTCGGGACTGAACGAGATGTTGGTGTCAGCCCGATCGGCAGGTGGGATCAGAGCCTACCAACCATATTCAATACAAGTGATAGATTCCGAGCTGTGGAAAGTCCACTCTAAGACTGACCGCCTGAATGAGTGTCCCTCCTTGTGTGTGTAAAAATAAAAGGTCCACATCTGCAGCCAGGGTGAGTCTCATGCCTCAGCCACAACTGCGCTAAGCAAGAAAATGAGCAATCAGAAGCAATTTTACTGAAAAAAAAAACAACGTTTTCCACAAATCACACCTACTTATCTCAGTGTTTCCAAACATACAAAGTAAAAGCTCTAGTCATTTTGTAGCAGATTTTGCTTTGTTGTTTAAAGATGCAGCGTTGAGTATTTTCCAGGCACATGGTGCCATTTTCTAATGCAATTAAGTAACATAGCTAAGATCTTGAGTTTCTTGATCCAAACCCCAGCAGAGGGAGCGTCCACCTCTATCTACTGCTTCTTTACACCAGAGAATAAGATGCTGACCGGTGGATTCTACAAACCAGTGAGACAAATTAAATAATGCTGTGTTTTATATAATATAGTAAAACTGGTGAAACAGAACTGTGTGAGATGAAGTGGATAAAAACACAAACATTTTATAAAAGACCAAGTATGAAGACAAACATACAAAAACAAACCAACAAAACCAAAACACTGTAGCCAGCAAAGTTAATAATTCACCTTTTTAAATATCTTTACCTCAATCTTCCTCTTTTTCCAGGAACTGTGCTAGAGCAGACAGCTGAAGGGCAGGTGAAGATGATGGCACAGCTTTGAAGCTGTGGGCTGCGAGCTGCCACCTCCTGGACATCCGCTGGACATAAACAACTCTGACTGCACTGTGCAGCAACATTTATATACGCTTCAGAAATACCCTGTTCATCTTGTGATCAAAATGTTAAAATCCATTGAACATTATTCATGTCCCTGACATGTTGTAAGACAACTTGGCCTACAACAAAATCACCGTTTAAGTTTGAGTCTTTCCATAACTTATAAAAAATACATGATTAGATTTTGTTTTTAATAATATACATGCTAAAACTATGTTTGTTTGTTTTTTTGTTTGTTGCCTCTGCAGCATTGTGCAGTTGGGGCCCTATTGTTCAGACAATATTATTCTAATGCAGTTGATTACAAAATAATTATCACAGCCATTTTTTAAACTTTATTATTAACTAACAGCAACAGGAGATGGATGCAAGCACGTGCAATTTGCGCGAATGCACCAGCGCGTGCATTCGTCATTGAGCCTTCGTCAATGAAAGTCATGGAAACGACGTTAGCGTCGGAAACCCTATAAATGACGCCGACCTTCTGAATTCTTTCCTTTTGCTACGGGACTTTTGAAGGAGACGCCTGAAGGAGCCTAACGCCTCGGAAGGTTTGAACCTGTGGAGAAGTCTACTTTGCAAAACTTGCTGAAGAAGCGCTTGGTGAATTACGCACTTGCTGAAGAATCCCAAAACCCACGAAAGATGGATCCTGGCCAGGAGAAGGACCCGCAGGGGGATCAGCTGGAAGGTTCATATCATTCTTCTATTATTTTTATTAAACAAAAACAAGTTATTGCTAAAATAATAATGAATTGTTTAGTTTATTTTGTGTTTGTGTGCGTTTTTTTAAAAGAAATATTGCCTGCTGTATAAAAAAAGACAAGTAGCATTCTTGCTAGCATAGATCTTTCTCAACTAAGGAGTTTTTTTCTTGACTGAATTTCCAGGAAATGCCAGGAATGTTAAACTGGTGTAGTGATTTAAGAAACATATGTATTTTAGTTAATTATAGTCAAATTAGTTGAATTACTGTCAAATTCTTGAAAAAATTTGTTGGTTCGTGACCGTTATTTTTTGAAAAATACTCTGATAAACATTCAGTTTCCATGGAAACGCTAAATAAAATACATTAGCTATTTAATGTTACTTTAAAAAAACATTTAACAACATGTATTTTCCCCTTTGATAGCCTGTAATTTAATTTAGTTTTATTATTTGAAGAAAGAAACATGTAGCCTGTTTTTTTTTTTTGTTTTGTTTGGAAAATTAGTTTGTTTTTGACCGTTATTTTTTGAAAAATACCGTGATACACACTCGGTATCCATGGATACGCATTAAATATTTAATATTACTTTAAAAAACATTTTTAAAAATGTATTTTCCCTATGACAAACTATGATTTAATTGTTTAGTTTTATTATTTTTTCAAGATAAGGACATGTTGATCTGGGGTTTTTAGCATCGCCAGGAATGCTAACATGGTGAATTGATTAGAAAAAGCTAAAACGGTCAAATTTAATCTAACAGTATCAGGTTTGAAGACTTTGTGGTCCAATACTTCGAAATTTTGTTGACTTCTTTGAAATATATAGCTTTAATAGGTCTTTTTTGCTTTTGTGGGATGAAACAAATATGTGAGTTAATTTAAATAGTTTAGTGACTTATGTGTTAGCTTATTGAAATTTGTGGATAAATGTCTGGGATGTTAGCACTAGTGTTTGAGAAAAATTGGTATACTGGTTTGGAAAAAAAAAACAACAAAACAAAACGGGAAAACTAGCTTATTCTTAACTGGTTTTTTTTAAATACCCTGACAAAACATGTTTGGTTTCCATGGCAATGACATCAGACTTGTAGAGGTTTATTAGAACACTCAAAGAGGCTTTACATAAAATCACTAATTTCCATTCATGCACATGTTCACACACTGATGATGATAAGCTAATGGATTGTAGCCACAGCTGTTATATCAAACCATTGGCCCTTCTGACCAACACCAGCAGGAAAGTGGGAGAAGAGTCTTGACCAAGGACACAACGACAAAGGCAGGCCATTGCAGGGCAAACTCCTACCACTGTCGCCCCAGTAATAAGCATTATATGTGTGTGTGTGTGTGTGTGTGCGCGCGCACGTGTGTGTCTGTGTCGTAGTGATCATCAATCAAAGCTGATTTTCAAATACAAAATAATGATTTCTTTGTGAAAATTAGCTTTTATGACTTTGGTGTCTAATTCTTGGCAAGCTGGATGGTTCTTTGTCCATTTTTTTGAAAAATGCCCAACCATATTTAGTTTCCATGGATACATTGGGGAAATTATATAAAATGACTTCAATAAAAAGTTAAGAAAGACAAAAACTTAGGAAGGTATAATTTGCATTTTTGGGATGCAACATATTTGTGAGTTAATTGAATTTGTTTTGTGATTTATATGCTAGTTGTTTGAAATTTTGGAAAATGTCAGTAATGCTGACTGTAGTTGTTTTTAAAAAAAATAAGTTTTGGAACCAGCTTTTCGAAAATGTAGTATATGTAGTCTCCATGGATACATTGATTAAATGACAACAGACAACTTTATTCTTAGAAAAAATCTCTAAAGAACAATCAATGTGTGCCTATTGATTTCACAAAGTAACTAAATTATTTATTGTAATTACTCAAGATCAGAAAACAGTGTTTTGTTCCATTGCATTTTAGTGATGTATCATTTTCAGAAGTTACTTGAATGTTGGCCTGTTTATTTACAGTAGATCCCCAGTCTTTAGACTCTGATTTTTACAGATGTACATTTCTGCTGTTGGCTATATGTAGGGGTATATAGGTATTTATTCATACTGTAGGATTTACTGACGGGGTGTCAGAGTAGCTGTTGATGTGATTCTGAAAATTTGTGGAGCTCAGAGGATTTTAATTTAATTAACTACAGTTAACATTTTAGTCATTTAAAAATTCTAATGGAAACATTAATTATTTTTCAATTCTTTTATAGTGTTAAAGTTATGTAAGCAGTAATTTAAGTTTAATAGTAATGAATGACTCATGTTTCTTGTTTTGTCTGTTAAGATAAAACTTACCTGTTCAGCAGCATCAAAGATTTGTGAGAGTTATAGGAGGGTAAACTGAGTAACTTGTTGCAGTGTTTTATTTTATTCACACTAATGGTACAATGTAAGATTAAAGGTATTTTATTAGCTATTAAAAAGTCCTCAACACAGCACATACTTCTTTAATTTATATTTAGACATTCTCAAACCTGGGTTAGTGTATTTTGGTATTTCAGTGTTCTCTTTAAACATTGCTTTGGATTTTTGTGAAGGTCTTGATGCTGAACGATGGTTTTTTCTTGTTTTCCTTCACAGCTCATAGTGTAGGTCTTCCAGCAGACGGATCCCCAACATTGAAGGAACATCCAGACGATGGTAAGGATCTTGGTAAGGTGTGGTCAAATGTTTTCCAAGAAATCATGTCAGACAACATGGTTTCTGGAGATCATGCAGAGGAGTCGAGGTGTAGTTCACCTCCGCAGTCTGTTGACTGTAGTACCAGCTCCAGTGGTAGCTCCAGTCAAGATGACTGGGCTAGCAGTTTCAGTGGTAGCTGTATTAGCAGCTCCAGTCGTAGCTCTATTACCATCTTCAGTGAAGATGAGGTAGGTAGTGACTGGACTAGCAGTTACGGTAATATCAGTACTACCAGCTGCAGTCCAACAGTAGACCGTCCTTACGCTGAGCTCGAGATGGCTCAGAAGCTTCAAGAGGGCATTTTTCAATTGACCTCACTTGAAGAGCCTGTTTTGAGTCCAGATGACTGCAGACCTTTTGGTATCTCGCAACGTCATCAGGTAGGTTTGGTAGGGGATGTGACTCGTGTGACATCTGCGACCGGCATAAGCAGAAAGAGGACAAAGGACAGTGACTCTGAAGAGGAGCCCCCTGCCAAGAGGACCAGGGACAGTGATGCTGAAGAGGAGCCCCCTGCCAAGAGGACCAGGGACAGTTTTGATGAAGAGGAGCCCCCTGCCAAGAGGACCAGGGACAGTGACGCTGAAGAGGAGCCCCCTGCCAAGAGGACCAGGGACAGTGACTCTGAAGAGGAGCCCCCTGCCAAGAGGACCAGGGACAGTGACGCTGAAGAGGAGCCCCCTGCCAAGAGGACCAGGGACAGTTTTGATGAAGAGGAGCCCCCTGCCAAGAGGACCAGGGACAGTGACTCTGAAGAGGAGCCCCCTGCCAAGAGGACCAGGGACAGTGACTCTGAAGAGGAGCCCCCTGCCAAGAGGACCAGGGACAGTGACTCTGAAGAGGAGCCCCCTGCCAAGAGGACCAGGGACAGTGACGCTGAAGAGGAGCCCTCTGCTAAAAGCACCAGGGAGCAGCAGCCTAGAGATGAGCTCCCCTCCAAGAGGACCAGGGACAGTGGTACTGAAGAGGAGATCCCTGCCAAGAGGTCCAGGAACAGCGATGATGAAGAGGAACCTGTTCTCAGTCCCTCCACAAATACATTGTGTGAGGATTCTTTTCAGTCCTCCCCTGTCTCCAGTCCCTCGCCCATGCCATTCTGGGTGGATCCCATTTTTTCACCCATCAGTCTTTCACCTAAGAGTGCATGTGAGGATCCCATTCTGTCCTCCCCTGTCTTCAGTCCCTCACCAAGATTGCCATGTGAAGGTCCCATTATGTCAATCTATGCCATCAGTCCCCCAATCAGTGAAGATTCTGTTTTGTCATCCCCTGTCCTCAACTGTCCACCAAGGACAGTGTGTGAGGATCCCATTGTGTCTTCTCCTGCCATTAGTACTTCCCCATCAACATATTGCAAAGTTCCAAGTTTGACATTCCCTTGCATATGTGTCTGTATGAAGTCTCAAATGGAAAAAGAAGAGGAACCAATGCCTTCAACATCTGGAATTGGATCTGACAGAATTAGAGGAAGAGAGAGTTCCAGACAAGTGTATTTTAGACCTCACTACGACTTGTCAAGTGATGACTCTGATTAGATTGGGTTCTTGAAAAACTGAAGACCTACCGGAGAAGTCCCATTAGGATAACGTAATTTCTCTGTTGTTTTTGTTAAAGCCAATGGCTTTCTAGCAGGACCGAGGATGCCTTAGGTAGCGCCTTGCACCGGGGCTTTTCTTTATCCCGCTGCTAGATGTTTCATTTTAGATGTTAAGGATTCTAGCAGGACCGAGGATGCCTTAGGTAGCGCCTTGCGCCGGGGCTTTTCTTTATCCCGCTGCTAGATGTTTCATTTTAGATGTTAAGGATTCTAGCAGGACCGAGGATGCCTTAGGTAGCGTCTTGCGCCGGGGCTTTTCTTTATCCCGCTGCTAGATGTTTCATTTTAGAGGTTAAGGATTCTAGCAGGACCGAGGATGCCTTAGGTAGCGTCTTGCGCCGGGGCTTTTCTTTATCCCGCTGCTAGATGTTTCATTTTAGATGTTAAGGATTCTAGCTGGACAGGCAATGCTGACTTTTTTGCTGTTGATGAATGTATGACTAAATGCTGGCGGATGCTAATTTAAATTTCTGAGGAACAAGACCTTACTGCTGAACAAAAAACACTAAAAGGAGTCGGACATGGATGGTGCGTAAAAGACAAATGCTAAAAGGAATAAGACAACGCCACAGGATTAATACTAAATCTAAACCAATCTTGCTGGGCAAAAATCAAACCAACAACAATTAAGACAACGCAGCTCCGGACACTGGAATCAATACAATTGAGACAACACTGCTGCAAATGAAACTCTAAAATTTAAACAATATTTCTGACAGTTCTAATTTTTAAGACATAATAAATTCAATATAATATGCAATACAATATAATCGGTTGAGCTCTGGTGTAAACGGATTGAAACAGCGGTTTTAAAGTTATAATCATTCTGGTCTGGACATTATAAAATCCACAGGGAGTGAAGCGTTTTACGTATGAAATAACAGTAACAACGGGAGTTAATTTAAATGTTCATAGATGAAAGAGGAAGAGAGAAATAGGCAGGACCTTTGGATCCCGGATATGAACTGTTGATCCACGGATCAATCATTTGGCGGCTGGATTCCAAAACCCTCAAGGCCACATGTTAAAATAAGCAAGACATTTAAACTCAGGCGATAATTTTAAAAGTAAGTAATGCTGCTGGGTGTCAAACCTAAAATCTCTTAAGACTGAGAAGAGACAACGCTTTTCTGGACAAATTCATTTCTCTAAGGATGGAGACAACGCTTCTCAAGTAGTGAGAAATTTAAATCTTTTAGGACTAATATGATGTCACGGTGGACAAATTAAAATGTAGAGGAATTAAAACAACCCCGCGGAGTACAAATTAAAATCTTTAAGGATAAAAGAAAAAGACAGAAATAAATGCCAAGTTTCAGGGTGTAATAGCGGTGCTTCCCCACACGGTGCGCTCTAATATAGTAAATTGTTCTCACCTGTACCTTCATTAATCCAGTCTCCCAGTTTTAATCGTCCAGGTTTTAGCTGCTCATCGCTGGATTCTTTCGTGGTTGTCCATGTGGTTCCTGTCCTCCTGGTTCCTGTTTGTAAGTTTTTGCATTCCACAACACGTAATACTGCTGGCCTCCTGCTGGCACTGGGACCATCAGCTTTACTAAATAAACATAGAAAGAAATTCACTATTAGTAGAAAGTGTTCCTCCATATAGAGTTCAAATTTACATTAAGTAAGGAAAGTTTTCCTGATAATATTTTGTATTAGAGACTTAATTAAAGCATCAAATAAGAAATTAGAAGACAGAGGAGAAGATAGACAGAATTTGTGATTGAGGGATTTAATTAAGAGCTTTTATGCAGAGGGAAACTAGAGAACAGGGTCAGAGGGAAGGAAAATAAACTATTAATCTCATAAAACAAATAGTTTCTATGGCCATATTCATGTGTTGCAACACAGAAAGATCACAAAAAGAGAATAGACTTTAAAAACTACAGATACTAGTCTCTGATCCAAGATCCAAACTTCTCAAATCTCTGATGTTCTGATCATCCCAGGTTGGATCTCCTGAGCCTGGAATCCTCCACCTTCAACACCGTCTGTCAGGTGGAGGAAGATAAGAGAACCCAGTTGACGAAAAAAGTAAGAACATTTCTATCTACAAAACATAACTAAACATTTCAGATGGAGCTGCATAGAGTTGAGCTGAAAGTTACAAACTGGTTCTGTCTGCTGTCCATGATTATTTTCCTCTTTAACTCTGTTGTCTTTTCTCTTTATTTCATTTCTCTGTCAACTCATGTCACATGACTTGAGTTGACCAACAAATAAAACAGAAGACCTGCTCCACCTGCTGATCTACTGGTTGGAAGAGATTGTGGAAAAGGTGAGGACATGATGATGACTTGATCAGAAAGTCTCCTTCAATCATCTGTTATTTAGACTGAATGTGTGTCTGATTATGTGTTGATTCTCCAACATCAGCGAGACAAGACAACAACTTTTGACTAATGAGGAGAGAGAAGACACAGAGGACTGAGGAGACGCAGAAAATCCTGCTGGAAATCAATAAAAATGTTTCCTGATGGAACAGGGGGACGGCTGAGGACAGGACACAACATAAAGAGACAGAGACCATGTGAAGTAGGTCCTTCAATAACAAACCAAGATTTTTTCAACTATGTTAATTTAGTTACTATTTTGTTGCAGTTAAAACAAGTGAATGTAGGGTAAGAATCGACAGTAGCCAGCAGACAAATAAGTAAGAACCTGATTCAAGTGCTTTGCAATATTTGCTGTGCTAAACAAAAAACAAGATTAGAGATATTAATGTTTATGTATGACTGTAAAACACATCCATTTGATAACATGCTCTTTTTAGCATCAGTAAGTGATGTTTGTACTAAATGTTTTCTAGATTCAAGGATGGCCTTTCAACCCTGGATTTCATTTATGCTTTGGAGCTTCATGCTTCTGTGTTCAGGCCCTTTGTGTGCGGAAAAGCTGACATCAGAAATGTGAGAGGAAATCTTTGAAGTTCAGCTCAGCGAAAAGGGCAGCACCAGACGACAAGAAGAAACCAGACTGCTAGGATTCTCCTTGAGACAGACCAAACCTCGCTTTCCTGTTCAAACTCTGACAAGATACCAAAGCCCAAGACATACGATCAGTTTCAAAGAAGACATGAACTTTGAATTACAAAACTCTTTGGACTTTATTAAGTTCAAATACAGAATCACAAAACATAAATGTGGATGTTGGCCTGTGAAGGCAGATGTTAACTTGTGAAACCTGCTCTGTCAAAGTTCTGACTCTGCTGCATTGTGGTTGTTTGACAACCTTTAAATTTTAGACTCATTTATTTCCAAGTCCACCATGTTTTCTAGTCTTGTGTAGTTTTCCACATAGGATTCCCAAGTTAGTGGATGCACTAGGCCACTGTCTCTGGAGGTCCTCAAACTGTCCCTAAAGACGGTCATGGCCACATTGACTGCTGATTGACTCGGTCATAAACTGTCCCAATTCCTCCTGGGAGTCTGGGAACCTACAGTCTGTTCTGCCAAACCCAGGAGTAAAATATGCATCAAAACAGGACACATAGTTTAGTTATATATTTATATTTCTTCATTCAACTGTCACTACCAACTGCTACGACTATTGTTGAAAACTGTTGTAATGTTTAATTGTATTTACATATAAATATTAGAAATGAAAATGTTTATGTCATCAGAAACTGTTCCAATAAAAAGTGACATATTATTAACACATGGCTGATTTTTTTTTATTTTTTTTTATGACATATTATTTTCGAAAGCTGCCAAACAGGCAACAAATTAACCAGATATTAATTAAATAAATGAGAAAAACAACAACAAAAATCTTGTTAGGTAGGTGGTACATGACATCCGGTTTAACAGATGAACAGTGAGACTGTTTAGCAGGACTGATGGTATTTGTAGTCCATCTTTTCTTGCTTTCATCAGTGTCACATTGCAGCAAACCCATGAACACAAACCGTGTCTGTTCATGACTGCCACTAAAGACGTGTCTCTGCTTCAGATCATCCAGAACTGGGACTAACAACAAACCAAAGTTATAGTAAATGAAGAAAAATTTCAGCAGAAAAGACACAAACTCTCTAGAATGACATCATTGGTTTCCATAAAATTGATAACTTTTTAAATTTGCTCTTTAAAGAGCAAAGTCTCATTTGAACATTGTGAACTGTTGATAAGAAATCCAAAACTTCTGCATGACTGTAGCCGTCATGAAAGTACATCTTAATCAGATCCTCTTCTGAGAGCGAGTCCAGCACCGACCCTGTAAAACAAAATAGAGCAGAATAGAAATTCTTTTACTGTCCAACAATGGAGAAATTCAGGAGCTAAACTAACAATTAAAGCAGTTCGGTTCACATGAAGATAGAAGATAAAATATGTAAAAACAGAGTAAAATGCTGTAAAGGCAAAAATTCAACGCAAGTACTGTGGAGTTATTAAAAGTAGAATATAAATAGTGTACTCAAAAGTAATGTACAGTAAAGTATGTTAATTTTAAAATATTCAAAAATCAGAATCAGAATATATTTACTGATAACTAGCTGGTATTTCCATCTATGGCTGGTTGAACCAAGAGAACTTCAAGACTATTTACTGATGTCTTCACCTTGTGCCAAGAACCGAACATTTTTCCCACATGAAAAGCAGAACATTTGAACTGTCCCTAGATTTTGACCACAGAAGACAAAAAACTTAAAACATGGCCACCTAAAAAAAAAAAGAGGGACAGTTGAAACCAGATATTTATACACCAAGAACAAGATACAAACATCTCTCTGTCTGTATAGATAGATTGATATCTATCTATGGAGCAGGGCGCCACCACGAAACTTGGGCCCCATGACAAAAAATTAAATTTGGCCCCCCTGCTGTTACAATTTGTTGAGTCTATTTGACCCATAAAAAGCGGCACAATTTTAAAGGCATGCAACTGCCTTGCTTTCTTGTCATGACAGTTTGTTATGAGACAGATAATCTGTGAAAAGATGAATCTCCTCCTCCTCCCTGACCGACTACTGACGGCTAAAGATTGTGATTGACAGCGCTAAAACCCTCCTCATGCGTCTGATTGGTTGTTTGTAGAGAGCACTGGGAGAACTTGCATCCACACACACACCCACACACACACACACACTAACTTGAGTGACCTTCCATGCTTAGTTTACATAGTGCAGCATATTACTGTAAAAATCGTTCAAATATGAATAAACATAACAGTTTGTATCTTTCCCTTTCAGGTCGTAAGTTTTTCATATTTCCCAAAAACCACTTGAATTTCAGGATGACGGACATTTTTCAGCGTGATCCTTTTAAACCAATTAGTGCCACAAAATGTTACCCAGTTTCATAATTTGGATTAACTATATATGTTATGTCATCTGCTTTTGACTATGGTGACTGTATTTCTAAAACTTTAGAGTTGTAGCAAAATAAGAGTCCAAAACTGAACTTGAGGACTTTGCAGTCTGCGAGACCAGACTGGAGAGACGGTCGTCTTTAGTGGTTAGCATTAGCTTTTTGTGTTTAGTGTTAGTTTCTGATACTTTTAATGAGCTTAGAGGTCTAGTGTTCGGTTCTACTTTTTTGTACATATCGTTATCTTACAATATTTTTACAATTTATTTGTGTTTAGTGTTAGCGTCTGCTTTTTTATGCTTAACATTAGCTTACTATATTTTTTTGTGTTTGGGGTTTTAGCATAAACGTCCACTAAGTTTTTATATGTTTAGTGGTTTGGTGGTAGATGACCCCCACAGAAAGGGGTCAACTGCTGACCCCACCCTATGGTTTTACTTGGTTTACCACTTCACGGCTGAATTTCTGTCCTTCCCAGTCACTTCCACTTCATCAGAATACCACTAATAGACCGTGGCATATTTAGTGGTCAAAAAAAATTGCACAAATAATCCAATTGATTCAAACAAACGACTCTTGACTTTTCCAAAGAGCATTTGGAAATGCAGGCATGACATGCAGGGTAGCAATTACTGAAAAGGGATAACGTTTGTGATCCATACCATGAACATATGGGAAAGCAGCAGTTTGGTTTAACTCTGAAGAAAAAAAGCTCTGCAGATCAGGTTCACTTTATATGTGTTGATAGAGAAGGTGAGGAGATGCTTTCAAGAAATGAGCTACAGTATGAAGAAGCTAGGTGTAGCCAAGAAGAATTTGAGTGCGGTGCCGGGATGCATGAAATTACTGAAGCTGAACAATATAAATTTAGAGTTAATCCTGCACAGCCACAGGCAGTGTTCAAGCAAGTTCCAGAGCAGAGCGTTGCCATGGGGAGAGAGGATGGAGACGAGGATATTCTGGAAGAGGAGGATAGCTGCATGAGTGACAGAAGGTTTACACGATGAAGGACGGGATGGGATGGGGAAAAAAAGAACGGGGGATGAAGATGGTTGCTTTGTTGTTTAAAGATGCAGCGTTGAGTATTTTCCAGGCACATGGTGCCATTTTCTAATGCAATTAAGTAACATAGCTAAGATCTTGAGTTTCTTGATCCAAACCCCAGCAGAGGGAGCGTCCACCTCTATCTACTGCTTCTTTACACCAGAGAATAAGATGCTGACCGGTGGATTCTACAAACCAGTGAGACAAATTAAATAATGCTGTGTCTTATATAATATAGTAAAACTGGTGAAACAGAACTGTGTGAGATGAAGTGGATAAAAACACAAACATTTTATAAAAGACCAAGTATGAAGACAAACATACAAAAACAAACCAACAAAACCAAAACACTGTAGCCAGCAAAGTTAATAATTCACCTTTTTAAATATCTTTACCTCAATCTTCCTCTTTTTCCAGGAACTGTGCTAGAGCAGACAGCTGAAGGGCAGGTGAAGATGATGGCACAGCTTTGAAGCTGTGGGCTGCGAGCTGCCACCTCCTGGACATCCGCTGGACATAAACAACTCTGACTGCACTGTGCAGCAACATTTATATACGCTTCAGAAATACCCTGTTCATCTTGTGATCAAAATGTTAAAATCCATTGAACATTATTCATGTCCCTGACATGTTGTAAGACAACTTGGCCTACAACAAAATCACCGTTTAAGTTTGAGTCTTTCCATAACTTATAAAAAATACATGATTAGATTTTGTTTTTAATAATATACATGCTAAAACTATGTTTGTTTGTTTTTTTGTTTGTTGCCTCTGCAGCATTGTGCAGTTGGGGCCCTATTGTTCAGACAATATTATTCTAATGCAGTTGATTACAAAATAATTATCACAGCCATTTTTTAAACTTTATTATTAACTAACAGCAACAGGAGATGGATGCAAGCACGTGCAATTTGCGCGAATGCACCAGCGCGTGCATTCGTCATTGAGCCTTCGTCAATGAAAGTCATGGAAACGACGTTAGCGTCGGAAACCCTATAAATGACGCCGACCTTCTGAATTCTTTCCTTTTGCTACGGGACTTTTGAAGGAGACGCCTGAAGGAGCCTAACGCCTCGGAAGGTTTGAACCTGTGGAGAAGTCTACTTTGCAAAACTTGCTGAAGAAGCGCTTGGTGAATTACGCACTTGCTGAAGAATCCCAAAACCCACGAAAGATGGATCCTGGCCAGGAGAAGGACCCGCAGGGGGATCAGCTGGAAGGTTCATATCATTCTTCTATTATTTTTATTAAACAAAAACAAGTTATTGCTAAAATAATAATGAATTGTTTAGTTTATTTTGTGTTTGTGTGCGTTTTTTTAAAAGAAATATTGCCTGCTGTATAAAAAAAGACAAGTAGCATTCTTGCTAGCATAGATCTTTCTCAACTAAGGAGTTTTTTTCTTGACTGAATTTCCAGGAAATGCCAGGAATGTTAAACTGGTGTAGTGATTTAAGAAACATATGTATTTTAGTTAATTATAGTCAAATTAGTTGAATTACTGTCAAATTCTTGAAAAAATTTGTTGGTTCGTGACCGTTATTTTTTGAAAAATACTCTGATAAACATTCAGTTTCCATGGAAACGCTAAATAAAATACATTAGCTATTTAATGTTACTTTAAAAAAACATTTAACAACATGTATTTTCCCCTTTGATAGCCTGTAATTTAATTTAGTTTTATTATTTGAAGAAAGAAACATGTAGCCTGTTTTTTTTTTTGTTTTGTTTGGAAAATTAGTTTGTTTTTGACCGTTATTTTTTGAAAAATACCGTGATACACACTCGGTATCCATGGATACGCATTAAATATTTAATATTACTTTAAAAAACATTTTTAAAAATGTATTTTCCCTATGACAAACTATGATTTAATTGTTTAGTTTTATTATTTTTTCAAGATAAGGACATGTTGATCTGGGGTTTTTAGCATCGCCAGGAATGCTAACATGGTGAATTGATTAGAAAAAGCTAAAACGGTCAAATTTAATCTAACAGTATCAGGTTTGAAGACTTTGTGGTCCAATACTTCGAAATTTTGTTGACTTCTTTGAAATATATAGCTTTAATAGGTCTTTTTTGCTTTTGTGGGATGAAACAAATATGTGAGTTAATTTAAATAGTTTAGTGACTTATGTGTTAGCTTATTGAAATTTGTGGATAAATGTCTGGGATGTTAGCACTAGTGTTTGAGAAAAATTGGTATACTGGTTTGGAAAAAAAAAACAACAAAACAAAACGGGAAAACTAGCTTATTCTTAACTGGTTTTTTTTAAATACCCTGACAAAACATGTTTGGTTTCCATGGCAATGACATCAGACTTGTAGAGGTTTATTAGAACACTCAAAGAGGCTTTACATAAAATCACTAATTTCCATTCATGCACATGTTCACACACTGATGATGATAAGCTAATGGATTGTAGCCACAGCTGTTATATCAAACCATTGGCCCTTCTGACCAACACCAGCAGGAAAGTGGGAGAAGAGTCTTGACCAAGGACACAACGACAAAGGCAGGCCATTGCAGGGCAAACTCCTACCACTGTCGCCCCAGTAATAAGCATTATATGTGTGTGTGTGTGTGTGTGTGTGCGCGCGCACGTGTGTGTCTGTGTCGTAGTGATCATCAATCAAAGCTGATTTTCAAATACAAAATAATGATTTCTTTGTGAAAATTAGCTTTTATGACTTTGGTGTCTAATTCTTGGCAAGCTGGATGGTTCTTTGTCCATTTTTTTGAAAAATGCCCAACCATATTTAGTTTCCATGGATACATTGGGGAAATTATATAAAATGACTTCAATAAAAAGTTAAGAAAGACAAAAACTTAGGAAGGTATAATTTGCATTTTTGGGATGCAACATATTTGTGAGTTAATTGAATTTGTTTTGTGATTTATATGCTAGTTGTTTGAAATTTTGGAAAATGTCAGTAATGCTGACTGTAGTTGTTTTTAAAAAAAATAAGTTTTGGAACCAGCTTTTCGAAAATGTAGTATATGTAGTCTCCATGGATACATTGATTAAATGACAACAGACAACTTTATTCTTAGAAAAAATCTCTAAAGAACAATCAATGTGTGCCTATTGATTTCACAAAGTAACTAAATTATTTATTGTAATTACTCAAGATCAGAAAACAGTGTTTTGTTCCATTGCATTTTAGTGATGTATCATTTTCAGAAGTTACTTGAATGTTGGCCTGTTTATTTACAGTAGATCCCCAGTCTTTAGACTCTGATTTTTACAGATGTACATTTCTGCTGTTGGCTATATGTAGGGGTATATAGGTATTTATTCATACTGTAGGATTTACTGACGGGGTGTCAGAGTAGCTGTTGATGTGATTCTGAAAATTTGTGGAGCTCAGAGGATTTTAATTTAATTAACTACAGTTAACATTTTAGTCATTTAAAAATTCTAATGGAAACATTAATTATTTTTCAATTCTTTTATAGTGTTAAAGTTATGTAAGCAGTAATTTAAGTTTAATAGTAATGAATGACTCATGTTTCTTGTTTTGTCTGTTAAGATAAAACTTACCTGTTCAGCAGCATCAAAGATTTGTGAGAGTTATAGGAGGGTAAACTGAGTAACTTGTTGCAGTGTTTTATTTTATTCACACTAATGGTACAATGTAAGATTAAAGGTATTTTATTAGCTATTAAAAAGTCCTCAACACAGCACATACTTCTTTAATTTATATTTAGACATTCTCAAACCTGGGTTAGTGTATTTTGGTATTTCAGTGTTCTCTTTAAACATTGCTTTGGATTTTTGTGAAGGTCTTGATGCTGAACGATGGTTTTTTCTTGTTTTCCTTCACAGCTCATAGTGTAGGTCTTCCAGCAGACGGATCCCCAACATTGAAGGAACATCCAGACGATGGTAAGGATCTTGGTAAGGTGTGGTCAAATGTTTTCCAAGAAATCATGTCAGACAACATGGTTTCTGGAGATCATGCAGAGGAGTCGAGGTGTAGTTCACCTCCGCAGTCTGTTGACTGTAGTACCAGCTCCAGTGGTAGCTCCAGTCAAGATGACTGGGCTAGCAGTTTCAGTGGTAGCTGTATTAGCAGCTCCAGTCGTAGCTCTATTACCGTCTTCAGTGAAGATGAGGTAGGTAGTGACTGGACTAGCAGTTACGGTAATATCAGTACTACCAGCTGCAGTCCAACAGTAGACCGTCCTTACGCTGAGCTCGAGATGGCTCAGAAGCTTCAAGAGGGCATTTTTCAATTGACCTCACTTGAAGAGCCTGTTTTGAGTCCAGATGACTGCAGACCTTTTGGTATCTCGCAACGTCATCAGGTAGGTTTGGTAGGGGATGTGACTCGTGTGACATCTGCGACCGGCATAAGCAGAAAGAGGACAAAGGACAGTGACTCTGAAGAGGAGCCCCCTGCCAAGAGGACCAGGGACAGTGACTCTGAAGAGGAGCCCCCTGCCAAGAGGACCAGGGACAGTTTTGATGAAAAGGAGCCCCCTGCCAAGAGGACCAGGGACAGTGACACTGAAGAGGAGCCCCCTGCCAAGAGGACCAGGGACAGTGACGCTGAAGAGGAGTCCCCTGCCAAGAGGACCAGGGACAGTGACTCTGAAGAGGAGCCCCCTGCCAAGAGGACCAGGGACAGTGACGCTGAAGAGGAGCCCCCTGCCAAGAGGACCAGGGACAGTGACGCTGAAGAGGAGCCCCCTGCCAAGAGGACCAGGGACAGTGACTCTGAAGAGGAGCCCACTGCCAAGAGGACCAGGGACAGTGACGCTGAAGAGGAGCCCTCTGCTAAAAGCACCAGGGAGCAGCAGCCTAGAGATGAGCTCCCCTCCAAGAGGACCAGGGACAGTGGTACTGAAGAGGAGATCCCTGCCAAGAGGTCCAGGAACAGCGATGATGAAGAGGAACCTGTTCTCAGTCCCTCCACAAATACATTGTGTGAGGATTCTTTTCAGTCCTCCCCTGTCTCCAGTCCCTCGCCCATGCCATTCTGGGTGGATCCCATTTTTTCACCCATCAGTCTTTCACCTAAGAGTGCATGTGAGGATCCCATTCTGTCCTCCCCTGTCTTCAGTCCCTCACCAAGATTGCCATGTGAAGGTCCCATTATGTCAATCTATGCCATCAGTCCCCCAATCAGTGAAGATTCTGTTTTGTCATCCCCTGTCCTCAACTGTCCACCAAGGACAGTGTGTGAGGATCCCATTGTGTCTTCTCCTGCCATTAGTACTTCCCCATCAACATATTGCAAAGTTCCAAGTTTGACATTCCCTTGCATATGTGTCTGTATGAAGTCTCAAATGGAAAAAGAAGAGGAACCAATGCCTTCAACATCTGGAATTGGATCTGACAGAATTAGAGGAAGAGAGAGTTCCAGACAAGTGTATTTTAGACCTCACTACGACTTGTCAAGTGATGACTCTGATTAGATTGGGTTCTTGAAAAACTGAAGACCTACCGGAGAAGTCCCATTAGGATAACGTAATTTCTCTGTTGTTTTTGTTAAAGCCAATGGCTTTCTAGCAGGACCGAGGATGCCTTAGGTAGCGCCTTGCACCGGGGCTTTTCTTTATCCCGCTGCTAGATGTTTCATTTTAGATGTTAAGGATTCTAGCAGGACCGAGGATGCCTTAGGTAGCGCCTTGCGCCGGGGCTTTTCTTTATCCCGCTGCTAGATGTTTCATTTTAGATGTTAAGGATTCTAGCAGGACCGAGGATGCCTTAGGTAGCGCCTTGCGCCGGGGCTTTTCTTTATCCCGCTGCTAGATGTTTCATTTTAGAGGTTAAGGATTCTAGCAGGACCGAGGATGCCTTAGGTAGCGTCTTGCGCCGGGGCTTTTCTTTATCCCGCTGCTAGATGTTTCATTTTAGATGTTAAGGATTCTAGCTGGACAGGCAATGCTGACATTTTTGCTGTTGATGAATGTATGACTAAATGCTGGCGGATGCTAATTTAAATTTCTGAGGAACAAGACCTTACTGCTGAACAAAAAACACTAAAAGGAGTCGGACATGGATGGTGCGTAAAAGACAAATGCTAAAAGGAATAAGACAACGCCACAGGATTAATACTAAATCTAAACCAATCTTGCTGGGCAAAAATCAAACCAACAACAATTAAGACAACGCAGCTCCGGACACTGGAATCAATACAATTGAGACAACACTGCTGCAAATGAAACTCTAAAATTTAAACAATATTTCTGACAGTTCTAATTTTTAAGACATAATAAATTCAATATAATATGCAATACAATATAATCGGTTGAGCTCTGGTGTAAACGGATTGAAACAGCGGTTTTAAAGTTATAATCATTCTGGTCTGGACATTATAAAATCCACAGGGAGTGAAGCGTTTTACGTATGAAATAACAGTAACAACGGGAGTTAATTTAAATGTTCATAGATGAAAGAGGAAGAGAGAAATAGGCAGGACCTTTGGATCCCGGATATGAACTGTTGATCCACGGATCAATCATTTGGCGGCTGGATTCCAAAACCCTCAAGGCCACATGTTAAAATGAGCAAGACATTTAAACTCAGGCGATAATTTTAAAAGTAAGTAATGCTGCTGGGTGTCAAACCTAAAATCTCTTAAGACTGAGAAGAGACAACGCTTTTCTGGACAAATTCATTTCTCTAAGGATGGAGACAACGCTTCTCAAGTAGTGAGAAATTTAAATCTTTTAGGACTAATATGATGTCACGGTGGACAAATTAAAATGTAGAGGAATTAAAACAACCCCGCGGAGTACAAATTAAAATCTTTAAGGATAAAAGAAAAAGACAGAAATAAATGCCAAGTTTCAGGGTGTAATAGCGGTGCTTCCCCACACGGTGCGCTCTAATATAGTAAATTGTTCTCACCTGTACCTTCATTAATCCAGTCTCCCAGTTTTAATCTTCCAGGTTTTAGCTGCTCATCGCTGGATTCTTTCGTGGTTGTCCATGTGGTTCCTGTCCTCCTGGTTCCTGTTTGTAAGTTTTTGCATTCCACAACACGTAATACTGCTGGCCTCCTGCTGGCACTGGGACCATCAGCTTTACTAAATAAACATAGAAAGAAATTCACTATTAGTAGAAAGTGTTCCTCCATATAGAGTTCAAATTTACATTAAGTAAGGAAAGTTTTCCTGATAATATTTTGTATTAGAGACTTAATTAAAGCATCAAATAAGAAATTAGAAGACAGAGGAGAAGATAGACAGAATTTGTGATTGAGGGATTTAATTAAGAGCTTTTATGCAGAGGGAAACTAGAGAACAGGGTCAGAGGGAAGGAAAATAAACTATTAATCTCATAAAACAAATAGTTTCTATGGCCATATTCATGTGTTGCAACACAGAAAGATCACAAAAAGAGAATAGACTTTAAAAACTACAGATACTAGTCTCTGATCCAAGATCCAAACTTCTCAAATCTCTGATGTTCTGATCATCCCAGGTTGGATCTCCTGAGCCTGGAATCCTCCACCTTCAACACCGTCTGTCAGGT
The DNA here is from genome assembly GCF_001444195.1 of Xiphophorus couchianus. NCBI lineage: Eukaryota > Metazoa > Chordata > Actinopteri > Cyprinodontiformes > Poeciliidae > Xiphophorus > Xiphophorus couchianus. The sequence goes on from NC_040240.1 coordinate 1,484,706, forward strand.
GGAGGAAGATAAGAGAACCCAGTTGACGAAAAAAGTAAGAACATTTCTATCTACAAAACATAACTAAACATTTCAGATGGAGCTGCATAGAGTTGAGCTGAAAGTTACAAACTGGTTCTGTCTGCTGTCCATGATTATTTTCCTCTTTAACTCTGTTGTCTTTTCTCTTTATTTCATTTCTCTGTCAACTCATGTCACATGACTTGAGTTGACCAACAAATAAAACAGAAGACCTGCTCCACCTGCTGATCTACTGGTTGGAAGAGATTGTGGAAAAGGTGAGGACATGATGATGACTTGATCAGAAAGTCTCCTTCAATCATCTGTTATTTAGACTGAATGTGTGTCTGATTATGTGTTGATTCTCCAACATCAGCGAGACAAGACAACAACTTTTGACTAATGAGGAGAGAGAAGACACAGAGGACTGAGGAGACGCAGAAAATCCTGCTGGAAATCAATAAAAATGTTTCCTGATGGAACAGGGGGACGGCTGAGGACAGGACACAACATAAAGAGACAGAGACCATGTGAAGTAGGTCCTTCAATAACAAACCAAGATTTTTTCAACTATGTTAATTTAGTTACTATTTTGTTGCAGTTAAAACAAGTGAATGTAGGGTAAGAATCGACAGTAGCCAGCAGACAAATAAGTAAGAACCTGATTCAAGTGCTTTGCAATATTTGCTGTGCTAAACAAAAAACAAGATTAGAGATATTAATGTTTATGTATGACTGTAAAACACATCCATTTGATAACATGCTCTTTTTAGCATCAGTAAGTGATGTTTGTACTAAATGTTTTCTAGATTCAAGGATGGCCTTTCAACCCTGGATTTCATTTATGCTTTGGAGCTTCATGCTTCTGTGTTCAGGCCCTTTGTGTGCGGAAAAGCTGACATCAGAAATGTGAGAGGAAATCTTTGAAGTTCAGCTCAGCGAAAAGGGCAGCACCAGACGACAAGAAGAAACCAGACTGCTAGGATTCTCCTTGAGACAGACCAAACCTCGCTTTCCTGTTCAAACTCTGACAAGATACCAAAGCCCAAGACATACGATCAGTTTCAAAGAAGACATGAACTTTGAATTACAAAACTCTTTGGACTTTATTAAGTTCAAATACAGAATCACAAAACATAAATGTGGATGTTGGCCTGTGAAGGCAGATGTTAACTTGTGAAACCTGCTCTGTCAAAGTTCTGACTCTGCTGCATTGTGGTTGTTTGACAACCTTTAAATTTTAGACTCATTTATTTCCAAGTCCACCATGTTTTCTAGTCTTGTGTAGTTTTCCACATAGGATTCCCAAGTTAGTGGATGCACTAGGCCACTGTCTCTGGAGGTCCTCAAACTGTCCCTAAAGACGGTCATGGCCACATTGACTGCTGATTGACTCGGTCATAAACTGTCCCAATTCCTCCTGGGAGTCTGGGAACCTACAGTCTGTTCTGCCAAACCCAGGAGTAAAATATGCATCAAAACAGGACACATAGTTTAGTTATATATTTATATTTCTTCATTCAACTGTCACTACCAACTGCTACGACTATTGTTGAAAACTGTTGTAATGTTTAATTGTATTTACATATAAATATTAGAAATGAAAATGTTTATGTCATCAGAAACTGTTCCAATAAAAAGTGACATATTATTAACACATGGCTGATTTTTTTTAATTTTTTTTTATGACATATTATTTTCGAAAGCTGCCAAACAGGCAACAAATTAACCAGATATTAATTAAATAAATGAGAAAAACAACAACAAAAATCTTGTTAGGTAGGTGGTACATGACATCCGGTTTAACAGATGAACAGTGAGACTGTTTAGCAGGACTGATGGTATTTGTAGTCCATCTTTTCTTGCTTTCATCAGTGTCACATTGCAGCAAACCCATGAACACAAACCGTGTCTGTTCATGACTGCCACTAAAGACGTGTCTCTGCTTCAGATCATCCAGAACTGGGACTAACAACAAACCAAAGTTATAGTAAATGAAGAAAAATTTCAGCAGAAAAGACACAAACTCTCTAGAATGACATCATTGGTTTCCATAAAATTGATAACTTTTTAAATTTGCTCTTTAAAGAGCAAAGTCTCATTTGAACATTGTGAACTGTTGATAAGAAATCCAAAACTTCTGCATGACTGTAGCCGTCATGAAAGTACATCTTAATCAGATCCTCTTCTGAGAGCGAGTCCAGCACCGACCCTGTAAAACAAAATAGAGCAGAATAGAAATTCTTTTACTGTCCAACAATGGAGAAATTCAGGAGCTAAACTAACAATTAAAGCAGTTCGGTTCACATGAAGATAGAAGATAAAATATGTAAAAACAGAGTAAAATGCTGTAAAGGCAAAAATTCAACGCAAGTACTGTGGAGTTATTAAAAGTAGAATATAAATAGTGTACTCAAAAGTAATGTACAGTAAAGTATGTTAATTTTAAAATATTCAAAAATCAGAATCAGAATATATTTACTGATAACTAGCTGGTATTTCCATCTATGGCTGGTTGAACCAAGAGAACTTCAAGACTATTTACTGATGTCTTCACCTTGTGCCAAGAACCGAACATTTTTCCCACATGAAAAGCAGAACATTTGAACTGTCCCTAGATTTTGACCACAGAAGACAAAAAACTTAAAACATGGCCACCTAAAAAAAAAAAGAGGGACAGTTGAAACCAGATATTTATACACCAAGAACAAGATACAAACATCTCTCTGTCTGTATAGATAGATTGATATCTATCTATGGAGCAGGGCGCCACCACGAAACTTGGGCCCCATGACAAAAAATTAAATTTGGCCCCCCTGCTGTTACAATTTGTTGAGTCTATTTGACCCATAAAAAGCGGCACAATTTTAAAGGCATGCAACTGCCTTGCTTTCTTGTCATGACAGTTTGTTATGAGACAGATAATCTGTGAAAAGATGAATCTCCTCCTCCTCCCTGACCGACTACTGACGGCTAAAGATTGTGATTGACAGCGCTAAAACCCTCCTCATGCGTCTGATTGGTTGTTTGTAGAGAGCACTGGGAGAACTTGCATCCACACACACACCCACACACACACACACACTAACTTGAGTGACCTTCCATGCTTAGTTTACATAGTGCAGCATATTACTGTAAAAATCGTTCAAATATGAATAAACATAACAGTTTGTATCTTTCCCTTTCAGGTCGTAAGTTTTTCATATTTCCCAAAAACCACTTGAATTTCAGGATGACGGACATTTTTCAGCGTGATCCTTTTAAACCAATTAGTGCCACAAAATGTTACCCAGTTTCATAATTTGGATTAACTATATATGTTATGTCATCTGCTTTTGACTATGGTGACTGTATTTCTAAAACTTTAGAGTTGTAGCAAAATAAGAGTCCAAAACTGAACTTGAGGACTTTGCAGTCTGCGAGACCAGACTGGAGAGACGGTCGTCTTTAGTGGTTAGCATTAGCTTTTTGTGTTTAGTGTTAGTTTCTGATACTTTTAATGAGCTTAGAGGTCTAGTGTTCGGTTCTACTTTTTTGTACATATCGTTATCTTACAATATTTTTACAATTTATTTGTGTTTAGTGTTAGCGTCTGCTTTTTTATGCTTAACATTAGCTTACTATATTTTTTTGTGTTTGGGGTTTTAGCATAAACGTCCACTAAGTTTTTATATGTTTAGTGGTTTGGTGGTAGATGACCCCCACAGAAAGGGGTCAACTGCTGACCCCACCCTATGGTTTTACTTGGTTTACCACTTCACGGCTGAATTTCTGTCCTTCCCAGTCACTTCCACTTCATCAGAATACCACTAATAGACCGTGGCATATTTAGTGGTCAAAAAAAATTGCACAAATAATCCAATTGATTCAAACAAACGACTCTTGACTTTTCCAAAGAGCATTTGGAAATGCAGGCATGACATGCAGGGTAGCAATTACTGAAAAGGGATAACGTTTGTGATCCATACCATGAACATATGGGAAAGCAGCAGTTTGGTTTAACTCTGAAGAAAAAAAGCTCTGCAGATCAGGTTCACTTTATATGTGTTGATAGAGAAGGTGAGGAGATGCTTTCAAGAAATGAGCTACAGTATGAAGAAGCTAGGTGTAGCCAAGAAGAATTTGAGTGCGGTGCCGGGATGCATGAAATTACTGAAGCTGAACAATATAAATTTAGAGTTAATCCTGCACAGCCACAGGCAGTGTTCAAGCAAGTTCCAGAGCAGAGCGTTGCCATGGGGAGAGAGGATGGAGACGAGGATATTCTGGAAGAGGAGGATAGCTGCATGAGTGACAGAAGGTTTACACGATGAAGGACGGGATGGGATGGGGAAAAAAAGAACGGGGGATGAAGATGGTTGCTTTGTTGTTTAAAGATGCAGCGTTGAGTATTTTCCAGGCACATGGTGCCATTTTCTAATGCAATTAAGTAACATAGCTAAGATCTTGAGTTTCTTGATCCAAACCCCAGCAGAGGGAGCGTCCACCTCTATCTACTGCTTCTTTACACCAGAGAATAAGATGCTGACCGGTGGATTCTACAAACCAGTGAGACAAATTAAATAATGCTGTGTCTTATATAATATAGTAAAACTGGTGAAACAGAACTGTGTGAGATGAAGTGGATAAAAACACAAACATTTTATAAAAGACCAAGTATGAAGACAAACATACAAAAACAAACCAACAAAACCAAAACACTGTAGCCAGCAAAGTTAATAATTCACCTTTTTAAATATCTTTACCTCAATCTTCCTCTTTTTCCAGGAACTGTGCTAGAGCAGACAGCTGAAGGGCAGGTGAAGATGATGGCACAGCTTTGAAGCTGTGGGCTGCGAGCTGCCACCTCCTGGACATCCGCTGGACATAAACAACTCTGACTGCACTGTGCAGCAACATTTATATACGCTTCAGAAATACCCTGTTCATCTTGTGATCAAAATGTTAAAATCCATTGAACATTATTCATGTCCCTGACATGTTGTAAGACAACTTGGCCTACAACAAAATCACCGTTTAAGTTTGAGTCTTTCCATAACTTATAAAAAATACATGATTAGATTTTGTTTTTAATAATATACATGCTAAAACTATGTTTGTTTGTTTTTTTGTTTGTTGCCTCTGCAGCATTGTGCAGTTGGGGCCCTATTGTTCAGACAATATTATTCTAATGCAGTTGATTACAAAATAATTATCACAGCCATTTTTTAAACTTTATTATTAACTAACAGCAACAGGAGATGGATGCAAGCACGTGCAATTTGCGCGAATGCACCAGCGCGTGCATTCGTCATTGAGCCTTCGTCAATGAAAGTCATGGAAACGACGTTAGCGTCGGAAACCCTATAAATGACGCCGACCTTCTGAATTCTTTCCTTTTGCTACGGGACTTTTGAAGGAGACGCCTGAAGGAGCCTAACGCCTCGGAAGGTTTGAACCTGTGGAGAAGTCTACTTTGCAAAACTTGCTGAAGAAGCGCTTGGTGAATTACGCACTTGCTGAAGAATCCCAAAACCCACGAAAGATGGATCCTGGCCAGGAGAAGGACCCGCAGGGGGATCAGCTGGAAGGTTCATATCATTCTTCTATTATTTTTATTAAACAAAAACAAGTTATTGCTAAAATAATAATGAATTGTTTAGTTTATTTTGTGTTTGTGTGCGTTTTTTTAAAAGAAATATTGCCTGCTGTATAAAAAAAGACAAGTAGCATTCTTGCTAGCATAGATCTTTCTCAACTAAGGAGTTTTTTTCTTGACTGAATTTCCAGGAAATGCCAGGAATGTTAAACTGGTGTAGTGATTTAAGAAACATATGTATTTTAGTTAATTATAGTCAAATTAGTTGAATTACTGTCAAATTCTTGAAAAAATTTGTTGGTTCGTGACCGTTATTTTTTGAAAAATACTCTGATAAACATTCAGTTTCCATGGAAACGCTAAATAAAATACATTAGCTATTTAATGTTACTTTAAAAAAACATTTAACAACATGTATTTTCCCCTTTGATAGCCTGTAATTTAATTTAGTTTTATTATTTGAAGAAAGAAACATGTAGCCTGTTTTTTTTTTTGTTTTGTTTGGAAAATTAGTTTGTTTTTGACCGTTATTTTTTGAAAAATACCGTGATACACACTCGGTATCCATGGATACGCATTAAATATTTAATATTACTTTAAAAAACATTTTTAAAAATGTATTTTCCCTATGACAAACTATGATTTAATTGTTTAGTTTTATTATTTTTTCAAGATAAGGACATGTTGATCTGGGGTTTTTAGCATCGCCAGGAATGCTAACATGGTGAATTGATTAGAAAAAGCTAAAACGGTCAAATTTAATCTAACAGTATCAGGTTTGAAGACTTTGTGGTCCAATACTTCGAAATTTTGTTGACTTCTTTGAAATATATAGCTTTAATAGGTCTTTTTTGCTTTTGTGGGATGAAACAAATATGTGAGTTAATTTAAATAGTTTAGTGACTTATGTGTTAGCTTATTGAAATTTGTGGATAAATGTCTGGGATGTTAGCACTAGTGTTTGAGAAAAATTGGTATACTGGTTTGGAAAAAAAAAACAACAAAACAAAACGGGAAAACTAGCTTATTCTTAACTGGTTTTTTTTAAATACCCTGACAAAACATGTTTGGTTTCCATGGCAATGACATCAGACTTGTAGAGGTTTATTAGAACACTCAAAGAGGCTTTACATAAAATCACTAATTTCCATTCATGCACATGTTCACACACTGATGATGATAAGCTAATGGATTGTAGCCACAGCTGTTATATCAAACCATTGGCCCTTCTGACCAACACCAGCAGGAAAGTGGGAGAAGAGTCTTGACCAAGGACACAACGACAAAGGCAGGCCATTGCAGGGCAAACTCCTACCACTGTCGCCCCAGTAATAAGCATTATATGTGTGTGTGTGTGTGTGTGTGCGCGCGCACGTGTGTGTCTGTGTCGTAGTGATCATCAATCAAAGCTGATTTTCAAATACAAAATAATGATTTCTTTGTGAAAATTAGCTTTTATGACTTTGGTGTCTAATTCTTGGCAAGCTGGATGGTTCTTTGTCCATTTTTTTGAAAAATGCCCAACCATATTTAGTTTCCATGGATACATTGGGGAAATTATATAAAATGACTTCAATAAAAAGTTAAGAAAGACAAAAACTTAGGAAGGTATAATTTGCATTTTTGGGATGCAACATATTTGTGAGTTAATTGAATTTGTTTTGTGATTTATATGCTAGTTGTTTGAAATTTTGGAAAATGTCAGTAATGCTGACTGTAGTTGTTTTTAAAAAAAATAAGTTTTGGAACCAGCTTTTCGAAAATGTAGTATATGTAGTCTCCATGGATACATTGATTAAATGACAACAGACAACTTTATTCTTAGAAAAAATCTCTAAAGAACAATCAATGTGTGCCTATTGATTTCACAAAGTAACTAAATTATTTATTGTAATTACTCAAGATCAGAAAACAGTGTTTTGTTCCATTGCATTTTAGTGATGTATCATTTTCAGAAGTTACTTGAATGTTGGCCTGTTTATTTACAGTAGATCCCCAGTCTTTAGACTCTGATTTTTACAGATGTACATTTCTGCTGTTGGCTATATGTAGGGGTATATAGGTATTTATTCATACTGTAGGATTTACTGACGGGGTGTCAGAGTAGCTGTTGATGTGATTCTGAAAATTTGTGGAGCTCAGAGGATTTTAATTTAATTAACTACAGTTAACATTTTAGTCATTTAAAAATTCTAATGGAAACATTAATTATTTTTCAATTCTTTTATAGTGTTAAAGTTATGTAAGCAGTAATTTAAGTTTAATAGTAATGAATGACTCATGTTTCTTGTTTTGTCTGTTAAGATAAAACTTACCTGTTCAGCAGCATCAAAGATTTGTGAGAGTTATAGGAGGGTAAACTGAGTAACTTGTTGCAGTGTTTTATTTTATTCACACTAATGGTACAATGTAAGATTAAAGGTATTTTATTAGCTATTAAAAAGTCCTCAACACAGCACATACTTCTTTAATTTATATTTAGACATTCTCAAACCTGGGTTAGTGTATTTTGGTATTTCAGTGTTCTCTTTAAACATTGCTTTGGATTTTTGTGAAGGTCTTGATGCTGAACGATGGTTTTTTCTTGTTTTCCTTCACAGCTCATAGTGTAGGTCTTCCAGCAGACGGATCCCCAACGTTGAAGGAACATCCAGACGATGGTAAGGATCTTGGTAAGGTGTGGTCAAATGTTTTCCAAGAAATCATGTCAGACAACATGGTTTCTGGAGATCATGCAGAGGAGTCGAGGTGTAGTTCACCTCCGCAGTCTGTTGACTGTAGTACCAGCTCCAGTGGTAGCTCCAGTCAAGATGACTGGGCTAGCAGTTTCAGTGGTAGCTGTATTAGCAGCTCCAGTCGTAGCTCTATTACCGTCTTCAGTGAAGATGAGGTAGGTAGTGACTGGACTAGCAGTTACGGTAATATCAGTACTACCAGCTGCAGTCCAACAGTAGACCGTCCTTACGCTGAGCTCGAGATGGCTCAGAAGCTTCAAGAGGGCATTTTTCAATTGACCTCACTTGAAGAGCCTGTTTTGAGTCCAGATGACTGCAGACCTTTTGGTATCTCGCAACGTCATCAGGTAGGTTTGGTAGGGGATGTGACTCGTGTGACATCTGCGACCGGCATAAGCAGAAAGAGGACAAAGGACAGTGACTCTGAAGAGGAGCCCCCTGCCAAGAGGACCAGGGACAGTGACTCTGAAGAGGAGCCCCCTGCCAAGAGGACCAGGGACAGTTTTGATGAAAAGGAGCCCCCTGCCAAGAGGACCAGGGACAGTGACACTGAAGAGGAGCCCCCTGCCAAGAGGACCAGGGACAGTGACGCTGAAGAGGAGTCCCCTGCCAAGAGGACCAGGGACAGTGACTCTGAAGAGGAGCCCCCTGCCAAGAGGACCAGGGACAGTGACGCTGAAGAGGAGCCCCCTGCCAAGAGGACCAGGGACAGTGACGCTGAAGAGGAGCCCCCTGCCAAGAGGACCAGGGACAGTGACTCTGAAGAGGAGCCCACTGCCAAGAGGACCAGGGACAGTGACGCTGAAGAGGAGCCCTCTGCTAAAAGCACCAGGGAGCAGCAGCCTAGAGATGAGCTCCCCTCCAAGAGGACCAGGGACAGTGGTACTGAAGAGGAGATCCCTGCCAAGAGGTCCAGGAACAGCGATGATGAAGAGGAACCTGTTCTCAGTCCCTCCACAAATACATTGTGTGAGGATTCTTTTCAGTCCTCCCCTGTCTCCAGTCCCTCGCCCATGCCATTCTGGGTGGATCCCATTTTTTCACCCATCAGTCTTTCACCTAAGAGTGCATGTGAGGATCCCATTCTGTCCTCCCCTGTCTTCAGTCCCTCACCAAGATTGCCATGTGAAGGTCCCATTATGTCAATCTATGCCATCAGTCCCCCAATCAGTGAAGATTCTGTTTTGTCATCCCCTGTCCTCAACTGTCCACCAAGGACAGTGTGTGAGGATCCCATTGTGTCTTCTCCTGCCATTAGTACTTCCCCATCAACATATTGCAAAGTTCCAAGTTTGACATTCCCTTGCATATGTGTCTGTATGAAGTCTCAAATGGAAAAAGAAGAGGAACCAATGCCTTCAACATCTGGAATTGGATCTGACAGAATTAGAGGAAGAGAGAGTTCCAGACAAGTGTATTTTAGACCTCACTACGACTTGTCAAGTGATGACTCTGATTAGATTGGGTTCTTGAAAAACTGAAGACCTACCGGAGAAGTCCCATTAGGATAACGTAATTTCTCTGTTGTTTTTGTTAAAGCCAATGGCTTTCTAGCAGGACCGAGGATGCCTTAGGTAGCGCCTTGCACCGGGGCTTTTCTTTATCCCGCTGCTAGATGTTTCATTTTAGATGTTAAGGATTCTAGCAGGACCGAGGATGCCTTAGGTAGCGCCTTGCGCCGGGGCTTTTCTTTATCCCGCTGCTAGATGTTTCATTTTAGATGTTAAGGATTCTAGCTGGACAGGCAATGCTGACTTTTTTGCTGTTGATGAATGTATGACTAAATGCTGGCGGATGCTAATTTAAATTTCTGAGGAACAAGACCTTACTGCTGAACAAAAAACACTAAAAGGAGTCGGACATGGATGGTGCGTAAAAGACAAATGCTAAAAGGAATAAGACAACGCCACAGGATTAATACTAAATCTAAACCAATCTTGCTGGGCAAAAATCAAACCAACAACAATTAAGACAACGCAGCTCCGGACACTGGAATCAATACAATTGAGACAACACTGCTGCAAATGAAACTCTAAAATTTAAACAATATTTCTGACAGTTCTAATTTTTAAGACATAATAAATTCAATATAATATGCAATACAATATAATCGGTTGAGCTCTGGTGTAAACGGATTGAAACAGCGGTTTTAAAGTTATAATCATTCTGGTCTGGACATTATAAAATCCACAGGGAGTGAAGCGTTTTACGTATGAAATAACAGTAACAACGGGAGTTAATTTAAATGTTCATAGATGAAAGAGGAAGAGAGAAATAGGCAGGACCTTTGGATCCCGGATATGAACTGTTGATCCACGGATCAATCATTTGGCGGCTGGATTCCAAAACCCTCAAGGCCACATGTTAAAATGAGCAAGACATTTAAACTCAGGCGATAATTTTAAAAGTAAGTAATGCTGCTGGGTGTCAAACCTAAAATCTCTTAAGACTGAGAAGAGACAACGCTTTTCTGGACAAATTCATTTCTCTAAGGATGGAGACAACGCTTCTCAAGTAGTGAGAAATTTAAATCTTTTAGGACTAATATGATGTCACGGTGGACAAATTAAAATGTAGAGGAATTAAAACAACCCCGCGGAGTACAAATTAAAATCTTTAAGGATAAAAGAAAAAGACAGAAATAAATGCCAAGTTTCAGGGTGTAATAGCGGTGCTTCCCCACACGGTGCGCTCTAATATAGTAAATTGTTCTCACCTGTACCTTCATTAATCCAGTCTCCCAGTTTTAATCTTCCAGGTTTTAGCTGCTCATCGCTGGATTCTTTCGTGGTTGTCCATGTGGTTCCTGTCCTCCTGGTTCCTGTTTGTAAGTTTTTGCATTCCACAACACGTAATACTGCTGGCCTCCTGCTGGCACTGGGACCATCAGCTTTACTAAATAAACATAGAAAGAAATTCACTATTAGTAGAAAGTGTTCCTCCATATAGAGTTCAAATTTACATTAAGTAAGGAAAGTTTTCCTGATAATATTTTGTATTAGAGACTTAATTAAAGCATCAAATAAGAAATTAGAAGACAGAGGAGAAGATAGACAGAATTTGTGATTGAGGGATTTAATTAAGAGCTTTTATGCAGAGGGAAACTAGAGAACAGGGTCAGAGGGAAGGAAAATAAACTATTAATCTCATAAAACAAATAGTTTCTATGGCCATATTCATGTGTTGCAACACAGAAAGATCACAAAAAGAGAATAGACTTTAAAAACTACAGATACTAGTCTCTGATCCAAGATCCAAACTTCTCAAATCTCTGATGTTCTGATCATCCCAGGTTGGATCTCCTGAGCCTGGAATCCTCCACCTTCAACACCGTCTGTCAGGTGGAGGAAGATAAGAGAACCCAGTTGACGAAAAAAGTAAGAACATTTCTATCTACAAAACATAACTAAACATTTCAGATGGAGCTGCATAGAGTTGAGCTGAAAGTTACAAACTGGTTCTGTCTGCTGTCCATGATTATTTTCCTCTTTAACTCTGTTGTCTTTTCTCTTTATTTCATTTCTCTGTCAACTCATGTCACATGACTTGAGTTGACCAACAAATAAAACAGAAGACCTGCTCCACCTGCTGATCTACTGGTTGGAAGAGATTGTGGAAAAGGTGAGGACATGATGATGACTTGATCAGAAAGTCTCCTTCAATCATCTGTTATTTAGACTGAATGTGTGTCTGATTATGTGTTGATTCTCCAACATCAGCGAGACAAGACAACAACTTTTGACTAATGAGGAGAGAGAAGACACAGAGGACTGAGGAGACGCAGAAAATCCTGCTGGAAATCAATAAAAATGTTTCCTGATGGAACAGGGGGACGGCTGAGGACAGGACACAACATAAAGAGACAGAGACCATGTGAAGTAGGTCCTTCAATAACAAACCAAGATTTTTTCAACTATGTTAATTTAGTTACTATTTTGTTGCAGTTAAAACAAGTGAATGTAGGGTAAGAATCGACAGTAGCCAGCAGACAAATAAGTAAGAACCTGATTCAAGTGCTTTGCAATATTTGCTGTGCTAAACAAAAAACAAGATTAGAGATATTAATGTTTATGTATGACTGTAAAACACATCCATTTGATAACATGCTCTTTTTAGCATCAGTAAGTGATGTTTGTACTAAATGTTTTCTAGATTCAAGGATGGCCTTTCAACCCTGGATTTCATTTATGCTTTGGAGCTTCATGCTTCTGTGTTCAGGCCCTTTGTGTGCGGAAAAGCTGACATCAGAAATGTGAGAGGAAATCTTTGAAGTTCAGCTCAGCGAAAAGGGCAGCACCAGACGACAAGAAGAAACCAGACTGCTAGGATTCTCCTTGAGACAGACCAAACCTCGCTTTCCTGTTCAAACTCTGACAAGATACCAAAGCCCAAGACATACGATCAGTTTCAAAGAAGACATGAACTTTGAATTACAAAACTCTTTGGACTTTATTAAGTTCAAATACAGAATCACAAAACATAAATGTGGATGTTGGCCTGTGAAGGCAGATGTTAACTTGTGAAACCTGCTCTGTCAAAGTTCTGACTCTGCTGCATTGTGGTTGTTTGACAACCTTTAAATTTTAGACTCATTTATTTCCAAGTCCACCATGTTTTCTAGTCTTGTGTAGTTTTCCACATAGGATTCCCAAGTTAGTGGATGCACTAGGCCACTGTCTCTGGAGGTCCTCAAACTGTCCCTAAAGACGGTCATGGCCACATTGACTGCTGATTGACTCGGTCATAAACTGTCCCAATTCCTCCTGGGAGTCTGGGAACCTACAGTCTGTTCTGCCAAACCCAGGAGTAAAATATGCATCAAAACAGGACACATAGTTTAGTTATATATTTATATTTCTTCATTCAACTGTCACTACCAACTGCTACGACTATTGTTGAAAACTGTTGTAATGTTTAATTGTATTTACATATAAATATTAGAAATGAAAATGTTTATGTCATCAGAAACTGTTCCAATAAAAAGTGACATATTATTAACACATGGCTGATTTTTTTAAATTTTTTTTTATGACATATTATTTTCGAAAGCTGCCAAACAGGCAACAAATTAACCAGATATTAATTAAATAAATGAGAAAAACAACAACAAAAATCTTGTTAGGTAGGTGGTACATGACATCCGGTTTAACAGATGAACAGTGAGACTGTTTAGCAGGACTGATGGTATTTGTAGTCCATCTTTTCTTGCTTTCATCAGTGTCACATTGCAGCAAACCCATGAACACAAACCGTGTCTGTTCATGACTGCCACTAAAGACGTGTCTCTGCTTCAGATCATCCAGAACTGGGACTAACAACAAACCAAAGTTATAGTAAATGAAGAAAAATTTCAGCAGAAAAGACACAAACTCTCTAGAATGACATCATTGGTTTCCATAAAATTGATAACTTTTTAAATTTGCTCTTTAAAGAGCAAAGTCTCATTTGAACATTGTGAACTGTTGATAAGAAATCCAAAACTTCTGCATGACTGTAGCCGTCATGAAAGTACATCTTAATCAGATCCTCTTCTGAGAGCGAGTCCAGCACCGACCCTGTAAAACAAAATAGAGCAGAATAGAAATTCTTTTACTGTCCAACAATGGAGAAATTCAGGAGCTAAACTAACAATTAAAGCAGTTCGGTTCACATGAAGATAGAAGATAAAATATGTAAAAACAGAGTAAAATGCTGTAAAGGCAAAAATTCAACGCAAGTACTGTGGAGTTATTAAAAGTAGAATATAAATAGTGTACTCAAAAGTAATGTACAGTAAAGTATGTTAATTTTAAAATATTCAAAAATCAGAATCAGAATATATTTACTGATAACTAGCTGGTATTTCCATCTATGGCTGGTTGAACCAAGAGAACTTCAAGACTATTTACTGATGTCTTCACCTTGTGCCAAGAACCGAACATTTTTCCCACATGAAAAGCAGAACATTTGAACTGTCCCTAGATTTTGACCACAGAAGACAAAAAACTTAAAACATGGCCACCTAAAAAAAAAAAGAGGGACAGTTGAAACCAGATATTTATACACCAAGAACAAGATACAAACATCTCTCTGTCTGTATAGATAGATTGATATCTATCTATGGAGCAGGGCGCCACCACGAAACTTGGGCCCCATGACAAAAAATTAAATTTGGCCCCCCTGCTGTTACAATTTGTTGAGTCTATTTGACCCATAAAAAGCGGCACAATTTTAAAGGCATGCAACTGCCTTGCTTTCTTGTCATGACAGTTTGTTATGAGACAGATAATCTGTGAAAAGATGAATCTCCTCCTCCTCCCTGACCGACTACTGACGGCTAAAGATTGTGATTGACAGCGCTAAAACCCTCCTCATGCGTCTGATTGGTTGTTTGTAGAGAGCACTGGGAGAACTTGCATCCACACACACACCCACACACACACACACACTAACTTGAGTGACCTTCCATGCTTAGTTTACATAGTGCAGCATATTACTGTAAAAATCGTTCAAATATGAATAAACATAACAGTTTGTATCTTTCCCTTTCAGGTCGTAAGTTTTTCATATTTCCCAAAAACCACTTGAATTTCAGGATGACGGACATTTTTCAGCGTGATCCTTTTAAACCAATTAGTGCCACAAAATGTTACCCAGTTTCATAATTTGGATTAACTATATATGTTATGTCATCTGCTTTTGACTATGGTGACTGTATTTCTAAAACTTTAGAGTTGTAGCAAAATAAGAGTCCAAAACTGAACTTGAGGACTTTGCAGTCTGCGAGACCAGACTGGAGAGACGGTCGTCTTTAGTGGTTAGCATTAGCTTTTTGTGTTTAGTGTTAGTTTCTGATACTTTTAATGAGCTTAGAGGTCTAGTGTTCGGTTCTACTTTTTTGTACATATCGTTATCTTACAATATTTTTACAATTTATTTGTGTTTAGTGTTAGCGTCTGCTTTTTTATGCTTAACATTAGCTTACTATATTTTTTTGTGTTTGGGGTTTTAGCATAAACGTCCACTAAGTTTTTATATGTTTAGTGGTTTGGTGGTAGATGACCCCCACAGAAAGGGGTCAACTGCTGACCCCACCCTATGGTTTTACTTGGTTTACCACTTCACGGCTGAATTTCTGTCCTTCCCAGTCACTTCCACTTCATCAGAATACCACTAATAGACCGTGGCATATTTAGTGGTCAAAAAAAATTGCACAAATAATCCAATTGATTCAAACAAACGACTCTTGACTTTTCCAAAGAGCATTTGGAAATGCAGGCATGACATGCAGGGTAGCAATTACTGAAAAGGGATAACGTTTGTGATCCATACCATGAACATATGGGAAAGCAGCAGTTTGGTTTAACTCTGAAGAAAAAAAGCTCTGCAGATCAGGTTCACTTTATATGTGTTGATAGAGAAGGTGAGGAGATGCTTTCAAGAAATGAGCTACAGTATGAAGAAGCTAGGTGTAGCCAAGAAGAATTTGAGTGCGGTGCCGGGATGCATGAAATTACTGAAGCTGAACAATATAAATTTAGAGTTAATCCTGCACAGCCACAGGCAGTGTTCAAGCAAGTTCCAGAGCAGAGCGTTGCCATGGGGAGAGAGGATGGAGACGAGGATATTCTGGAAGAGGAGGATAGCTGCATGAGTGACAGAAGGTTTACACGATGAAGGACGGGATGGGATGGGGAAAAAAAGAACGGGGGATGAAGATGGTTGCTTTGTTGTTTAAAGATGCAGCGTTGAGTATTTTCCAGGCACATGGTGCCATTTTCTAATGCAATTAAGTAACATAGCTAAGATCTTGAGTTTCTTGATCCAAACCCCAGCAGAGGGAGCGTCCACCTCTATCTACTGCTTCTTTACACCAGAGAATAAGATGCTGACCGGTGGATTCTACAAACCAGTGAGACAAATTAAATAATGCTGTGTTTTATATAATATAGTAAAACTGGTGAAACAGAACTGTGTGAGATGAAGTGGATAAAAACACAAACATTTTATAAAAGACCAAGTATGAAGACAAACATACAAAAACAAACCAACAAAACCAAAACACTGTAGCCAGCAAAGTTAATAATTCACCTTTTTAAATATCTTTACCTCAATCTTCCTCTTTTTCCAGGAACTGTGCTAGAGCAGACAGCTGAAGGGCAGGTGAAGATGATGGCACAGCTTTGAAGCTGTGGGCTGCGAGCTGCCACCTCCTGGACATCCGCTGGACATAAACAACTCTGACTGCACTGTGCAGCAACATTTATATACGCTTCAGAAATACCCTGTTCATCTTGTGATCAAAATGTTAAAATCCATTGAACATTATTCATGTCCCTGACATGTTGTAAGACAACTTGGCCTACAACAAAATCACCGTTTAAGTTTGAGTCTTTCCATAACTTATAAAAAATACATGATTAGATTTTGTTTTTAATAATATACATGCTAAAACTATGTTTGTTTGTTTTTTTGTTTGTTGCCTCTGCAGCATTGTGCAGTTGGGGCCCTATTGTTCAGACAATATTATTCTAATGCAGTTGATTACAAAATAATTATCACAGCCATTTTTTAAACTTTATTATTAACTAACAGCAACAGGAGATGGATGCAAGCACGTGCAATTTGCGCGAATGCACCAGCGCGTGCATTCGTCATTGAGCCTTCTTCAATGAAAGTCATGGAAACGACGTTAGCGTCGGAAACCCTATAAATGACGCCGACCTTCTGAATTCTTTCCTTTTGCTACGGGACTTTTGAAGGAGACGCCTGAAGGAGCCTAACGCCTCGGAAGGTTTGAACCTGTGGAGAAGTCTACTTTGCAAAACTTGCTGAAGAAGCGCTTGGTGAATTACGCACTTGCTGAAGAATCCCAAAACCCACGAAAGATGGATCCTGGCCAGGAGAAGGACCCGCAGGGGGATCAGCTGGAAGGTTCATATCATTCTTCTATTATTTTTATTAAACAAAAACAAGTTATTGCTAAAATAATAATGAATTGTTTAGTTTATTTTGTGTTTGTGTGCGTTTTTTTAAAAGAAATATTGCCTGCTGTATAAAAAAAGACAAGTAGCATTCTTGCTAGCATAGATCTTTCTCAACTAAGGAGTTTTTTTCTTGACTGAATTTCCAGGAAATGTCAGGAATGTTAAACTGGTGTAGTGATTTAAGAAACATATGTATTTTAGTTAATTATAGTCAAATTAGTTGAATTACTGTCAAATTCTTGAAAAAATTTGTTGGTTCGTGACCGTTATTTTTTGAAAAATACTCTGATAAACATTCAGTTTCCATGGAAACGCTAAATAAAATACATTAGCTATTTAATGTTACTTTAAAAAAACATTTAACAACATGTATTTTCCCCTTTGATAGCCTGTAATTTAATTTAGTTTTATTATTTGAAGAAAGAAACATGTAGCCTGTTTTTTTTTTTGTTTTGTTTGGAAAATTAGTTTGTTTTTGACCGTTATTTTTTGAAAAATACCGTGATACACACTCGGTATCCATGGATACGCATTAAATATTTAATATTACTTTAAAAAACATTTTTAAAAATGTATTTTCCCTATGACAAACTATGATTTAATTGTTTAGTTTTATTATTTTTTCAAGATAAGGACATGTTGATCTGGGGTTTTTAGCATCGCCAGGAATGCTAACATGGTGAATTGATTAGAAAAAGCTAAAACGGTCAAATTTAATCTAACAGTATCAGGTTTGAAGACTTTGTGGTCCAATACTTCGAAATTTTGTTGACTTCTTTGAAATATATAGCTTTAATAGGTCTTTTTTGCTTTTGTGGGATGAAACAAATATGTGAGTTAATTTAAATAGTTTAGTGACTTATGTGTTAGCTTATTGAAATTTGTGGATAAATGTCTGGGATGTTAGCACTAGTGTTTGAGAAAAATTGGTATACTGGTTTGGAAAAAAAAAACAACAAAACAAAACGGGAAAACTAGCTTATTCTTAACTGGTTTTTTTTAAATACCCTGACAAAACATGTTTGGTTTCCATGGCAATGACATCAGACTTGTAGAGGTTTATTAGAACACTCAAAGAGGCTTTACATAAAATCACTAATTTCCATTCATGCACATGTTCACACACTGATGATGATAAGCTAATGGATTGTAGCCACAGCTGTTATATCAAACCATTGGCCCTTCTGACCAACACCAGCAGGAAAGTGGGAGAAGAGTCTTGACCAAGGACACAACGACAAAGGCAGGCCATTGCAGGGCAAACTCCTACCACTGTCGCCCCAGTAATAAGCATTATATGTGTGTGTGTGTGTGTGTGTGTGCGCGCGCACGTGTGTGTCTGTGTCGTAGTGATCATCAATCAAAGCTGATTTTCAAATACAAAATAATGATTTCTTTGTGAAAATTAGCTTTTATGACTTTGGTGTCTAATTCTTGGCAAGCTGGATGGTTCTTTGTCCATTTTTTTGAAAAATGCCCAACCATATTTAGTTTCCATGGATACATTGGGGAAATTATATAAAATGACTTCAATAAAAAGTTAAGAAAGACAAAAACTTAGGAAGGTATAATTTGCATTTTTGGGATGCAACATATTTGTGAGTTAATTGAATTTGTTTTGTGATTTATATGCTAGTTGTTTGAAATTTTGGAAAATGTCAGTAATGCTGACTGTAGTTGTTTTTAAAAAAAATAAGTTTTGGAACCAGCTTTTCGAAAATGTAGTATATGTAGTCTCCATGGATACATTGATTAAATGACAACAGACAACTTTATTCTTAGAAAAAATCTCTAAAGAACAATCAATGTGTGCCTATTGATTTCACAAAGTAACTAAATTATTTATTGTAATTACTCAAGATCAGAAAACAGTGTTTTGTTCCATTGCATTTTAGTGATGTATCATTTTCAGAAGTTACTTGAATGTTGGCCTGTTTATTTACAGTAGATCCCCAGTCTTTAGACTCTGATTTTTACAGATGTACATTTCTGCTGTTGGCTATATGTAGGGGTATATAGGTATTTATTCATACTGTAGGATTTACTGACGGGGTGTCAGAGTAGCTGTTGATGTGATTCTGAAAATTTGTGGAGCTCAGAGGATTTTAATTTAATTAACTACAGTTAACATTTTAGTCATTTAAAAATTCTAATGGAAACATTAATTATTTTTCAATTCTTTTATAGTGTTAAAGTTATGTAAGCAGTAATTTAAGTTTAATAGTAATGAATGACTCATGTTTCTTGTTTTGTCTGTTAAGATAAAACTTACCTGTTCAGCAGCATCAAAGATTTGTGAGAGTTATAGGAGGGTAAACTGAGTAACTTGTTGCAGTGTTTTATTTTATTCACACTAATGGTACAATGTAAGATTAAAGGTATTTTATTAGCTATTAAAAAGTCCTCAACACAGCACATACTTCTTTAATTTATATTTAGACATTCTCAAACCTGGGTTAGTGTATTTTGGTATTTCAGTGTTCTCTTTAAACATTGCTTTGGATTTTTGTGAAGGTCTTGATGCTGAACGATGGTTTTTTCTTGTTTTCCTTCACAGCTCATAGTGTAGGTCTTCCAGCAGACGGATCCCCAACGTTGAAGGAACATCCAGACGATGGTAAGGATCTTGGTAAGGTGTGGTCAAATGTTTTCCAAGAAATCATGTCAGACAACATGGTTTCTGGAGATCATGCAGAGGAGTCGAGGTGTAGTTCACCTCCGCAGTCTGTTGACTGTAGTACCAGCTCCAGTGGTAGCTCCAGTCAAGATGACTGGGCTAGCAGTTTCAGTGGTAGCTGTATTAGCAGCTCCAGTCGTAGCTCTATTACCGTCTTCAGTGAAGATGAGGTAGGTAGTGACTGGACTAGCAGTTACGGTAATATCAGTACTACCAGCTGCAGTCCAACAGTAGACCGTCCTTACGCTGAGCTCGAGATGGCTCAGAAGCTTCAAGAGGGCATTTTTCAATTGACCTCACTTGAAGAGCCTGTTTTGAGTCCAGATGACTGCAGACCTTTTGGTATCTCGCAACGTCATCAGGTAGGTTTGGTAGGGGATGTGACTCGTGTGACATCTGCGACCGGCATAAGCAGAAAGAGGACAAAGGACAGTGACTCTGAAGAGGAGCCCCCTGCCAAGAGGACCAGGGACAGTGACGCTGAAGAGGAGCCCCCTGCCAAGAGGACCAGGGACAGTGACTCTGAAGAGGAGCCCCCTGCCAAGAGGACCAGGGACAGTGACGCTGAAGAGGAGCCCTCTGCTAAAAGCACCAGGGAGCAGCAGCCTAGAGATGAGCTCCCCTCCAAGAGGACCAGGGACAGTGGTACTGAAGAGGAGATCCCTGCCAAGAGGTCCAGGAACAGCGATGATGAAGAGGAACCTGTTCTCAGTCCCTCCACAAATACATTGTGTGAGGATTCTTTTCAGTCCTCCCCTGTCTCCAGTCCCTCGCCCATGCCATTCTGGGTGGATCCCATTTTTTCACCCATCAGTCTTTCACCTAAGAGTGCATGTGAGGATCCCATTCTGTCCTCCCCTGTCTTCAGTCCCTCACCAAGATTGCCATGTGAAGGTCCCATTATGTCAATCTATGCCATCAGTCCCCCAATCAGTGAAGATTCTGTTTTGTCATCCCCTGTCCTCAACTGTCCACCAAGGACAGTGTGTGAGGATCCCATTGTGTCTTCTCCTGCCATTAGTACTTCCCCATCAACATATTGCAAAGTTCCAAGTTTGACATTCCCTTGCATATGTGTCTGTATGAAGTCTCAAATGGAAAAAGAAGAGGAACCAATGCCTTCAACATCTGGAATTGGATCTGACAGAATTAGAGGAAGAGAGAGTTCCAGACAAGTGTATTTTAGACCTCACTACGACTTGTCAAGTGATGACTCTGATTAGATTGGGTTCTTGAAAAACTGAAGACCTACCGGAGAAGTCCCATTAGGATAACGTAATTTCTCTGTTGTTTTTGTTAAAGCCAATGGCTTTCTAGCAGGACCGAGGATGCCTTAGGTAGCGCCTTGCACCGGGGCTTTTCTTTATCCCGCTGCTAGATGTTTCATTTTAGATGTTAAGGATTCTAGCAGGACCGAGGATGCCTTAGGTAGCGCCTTGCACCGGGGCTTTTCTTTATCCCGCTGCTAGATGTTTCATTTTAGATGTTAAGGATTCTAGCAGGACCGAGGATGCCTTAGGTAGCGCCTTGCGCCGGGGCTTTTCTTTATCCCGCTGCTAGATGTTTCATTTTAGAGGTTAAGGATTCTAGCAGGACCGAGGATGCCTTAGGTAGCGTCTTGCGCCGGGGCTTTTCTTTATCCCGCTGCTAGATGTTTCATTTTAGATGTTAAGGATTCTAGCTGGACAGGCAATGCTGACTTTTTTGCTGTTGATGAATGTATGACTAAATGCTGGCGGATGCTAATTTAAATTTCTGAGGAACAAGACCTTACTGCTGAACAAAAAACACTAAAAGGAGTCGGACATGGATGGTGCGTAAAAGACAAATGCTAAAAGGAATAAGACAACGCCACAGGATTAATACTAAATCTAAACCAATCTTGCTGGGCAAAAATCAAACCAACAACAATTAAGACAACGCAGCTCCGGACACTGGAATCAATACAATTGAGACAACACTGCTGCAAATGAAACTCTAAAATTTAAACAATATTTCTGACAGTTCTAATTTTTAAGACATAATAAATTCAATATAATATGCAATACAATATAATCGGTTGAGCTCTGGTGTAAACGGATTGAAACAGCGGTTTTAAAGTTATAATCATTCTGGTCTGGACATTATAAAATCCACAGGGAGTGAAGCGTTTTACGTATGAAATAACAGTAACAACGGGAGTTAATTTAAATGTTCATAGATGAAAGAGGAAGAGAGAAATAGGCAGGACCTTTGGATCCCGGATATGAACTGTTGATCCACGGATCAATCATTTGGCGGCTGGATTCCAAAACCCTCAAGGCCACATGTTAAAATGAGCAAGACATTTAAACTCAGGCGATAATTTTAAAAGTAAGTAATGCTGCTGGGTGTCAAACCTAAAATCTCTTAAGACTGAGAAGAGACAACGCTTTTCTGGACAAATTCATTTCTCTAAGGATGGAGACAACGCTTCTCAAGTAGTGAGAAATTTAAATCTTTTAGGACTAATATGATGTCACGGTGGACAAATTAAAATGTAGAGGAATTAAAACAACCCCGCGGAGTACAAATTAAAATCTTTAAGGATAAAAGAAAAAGACAGAAATAAATGCCAAGTTTCAGGGTGTAATAGCGGTGCTTCCCCACACGGTGCGCTCTAATATAGTAAATTGTTCTCACCTGTACCTTCATTAATCCAGTCTCCCAGTTTTAATCTTCCAGGTTTTAGCTGCTCATCGCTGGATTCTTTCGTGGTTGTCCATGTGGTTCCTGTCCTCCTGGTTCCTGTTTGTAAGTTTTTGCATTCCACAACACGTAATACTGCTGGCCTCCTGCTGGCACTGGGACCATCAGCTTTACTAAATAAACATAGAAAGAAATTCACTATTAGTAGAAAGTGTTCCTCCATATAGAGTTCAAATTTACATTAAGTAAGGAAAGTTTTCCTGATAATATTTTGTATTAGAGACTTAATTAAAGCATCAAATAAGAAATTAGAAGACAGAGGAGAAGATAGACAGAATTTGTGATTGAGGGATTTAATTAAGAGCTTTTATGCAGAGGGAAACTAGAGAACAGGGTCAGAGGGAAGGAAAATAAACTATTAATCTCATAAAACAAATAGTTTCTATGGCCATATTCATGTGTTGCAACACAGAAAGATCACAAAAAGAGAATAGACTTTAAAAACTACAGATACTAGTCTCTGATCCAAGATCCAAACTTCTCAAATCTCTGATGTTCTGATCATCCCAGGTTGGATCTCCTGAGCCTGGAATCCTCCACCTTCAACACCGTCTGTCAGGTGGAGGAAGATAAGAGAACCCAGTTGACGAAAAAAGTAAGAACATTTCTATCTACAAAACATAACTAAACATTTCAGATGGAGCTGCATAGAGTTGAGCTGAAAGTTACAAACTGGTTCTGTCTGCTGTCCATGATTATTTTCCTCTTTAACTCTGTTGTCTTTTCTCTTTATTTCATTTCTCTGTCAACTCATGTCACATGACTTGAGTTGACCAACAAATAAAACAGAAGACCTGCTCCACCTGCTGATCTACTGGTTGGAAGAGATTGTGGAAAAGGTGAGGACATGATGATGACTTGATCAGAAAGTCTCCTTCAATCATCTGTTATTTAGACTGAATGTGTGTCTGATTATGTGTTGATTCTCCAACATCAGCGAGACAAGACAACAACTTTTGACTAATGAGGAGAGAGAAGACACAGAGGACTGAGGAGACGCAGAAAATCCTGCTGGAAATCAATAAAAATGTTTCCTGATGGAACAGGGGGACGGCTGAGGACAGGACACAACATAAAGAGACAGAGACCATGTGAAGTAGGTCCTTCAATAACAAACCAAGATTTTTTCAACTATGTTAATTTAGTTACTATTTTGTTGCAGTTAAAACAAGTGAATGTAGGGTAAGAATCGACAGTAGCCAGCAGACAAATAAGTAAGAACCTGATTCAAGTGCTTTGCAATATTTGCTGTGCTAAACAAAAAACAAGATTAGAGATATTAATGTTTATGTATGACTGTAAAACACATCCATTTGATAACATGCTCTTTTTAGCATCAGTAAGTGATGTTTGTACTAAATGTTTTCTAGATTCAAGGATGGCCTTTCAACCCTGGATTTCATTTATGCTTTGGAGCTTCATGCTTCTGTGTTCAGGCCCTTTGTGTGCGGAAAAGCTGACATCAGAAATGTGAGAGGAAATCTTTGAAGTTCAGCTCAGCGAAAAGGGCAGCACCAGACGACAAGAAGAAACCAGACTGCTAGGATTCTCCTTGAGACAGACCAAACCTCGCTTTCCTGTTCAAACTCTGACAAGATACCAAAGCCCAAGACATACGATCAGTTTCAAAGAAGACATGAACTTTGAATTACAAAACTCTTTGGACTTTATTAAGTTCAAATACAGAATCACAAAACATAAATGTGGATGTTGGCCTGTGAAGGCAGATGTTAACTTGTGAAACCTGCTCTGTCAAAGTTCTGACTCTGCTGCATTGTGGTTGTTTGACAACCTTTAAATTTTAGACTCATTTATTTCCAAGTCCACCATGTTTTCTAGTCTTGTGTAGTTTTCCACATAGGATTCCCAAGTTAGTGGATGCACTAGGCCACTGTCTCTGGAGGTCCTCAAACTGTCCCTAAAGACGGTCATGGCCACATTGACTGCTGATTGACTCGGTCATAAACTGTCCCAATTCCTCCTGGGAGTCTGGGAACCTACAGTCTGTTCTGCCAAACCCAGGAGTAAAATATGCATCAAAACAGGACACATAGTTTAGTTATATATTTATATTTCTTCATTCAACTGTCACTACCAACTGCTACGACTATTGTTGAAAACTGTTGTAATGTTTAATTGTATTTACATATAAATATTAGAAATGAAAATGTTTATGTCATCAGAAACTGTTCCAATAAAAAGTGACATATTATTAACACATGGCTGATTTTTTTTTATTTTTTTTTATGACATATTATTTTCGAAAGCTGCCAAACAGGCAACAAATTAACCAGATATTAATTAAATAAATGAGAAAAACAACAACAAAAATCTTGTTAGGTAGGTGGTACATGACATCCGGTTTAACAGATGAACAGTGAGACTGTTTAGCAGGACTGATGGTATTTGTAGTCCATCTTTTCTTGCTTTCATCAGTGTCACATTGCAGCAAACCCATGAACACAAACCGTGTCTGTTCATGACTGCCACTAAAGACGTGTCTCTGCTTCAGATCATCCAGAACTGGGACTAACAACAAACCAAAGTTATAGTAAATGAAGAAAAATTTCAGCAGAAAAGACACAAACTCTCTAGAATGACATCATTGGTTTCCATAAAATTGATAACTTTTTAAATTTGCTCTTTAAAGAGCAAAGTCTCATTTGAACATTGTGAACTGTTGATAAGAAATCCAAAACTTCTGCATGACTGTAGCCGTCATGAAAGTACATCTTAATCAGATCCTCTTCTGAGAGCGAGTCCAGCACCGACCCTGTAAAACAAAATAGAGCAGAATAGAAATTCTTTTACTGTCCAACAATGGAGAAATTCAGGAGCTAAACTAACAATTAAAGCAGTTCGGTTCACATGAAGATAGAAGATAAAATATGTAAAAACAGAGTAAAATGCTGTAAAGGCAAAAATTCAACGCAAGTACTGTGGAGTTATTAAAAGTAGAATATAAATAGTGTACTCAAAAGTAATGTACAGTAAAGTATGTTAATTTTAAAATATTCAAAAATCAGAATCAGAATATATTTACTGATAACTAGCTGGTATTTCCATCTATGGCTGGTTGAACCAAGAGAACTTCAAGACTATTTACTGATGTCTTCACCTTGTGCCAAGAACCGAACATTTTTCCCACATGAAAAGCAGAACATTTGAACTGTCCCTAGATTTTGACCACAGAAGACAAAAAACTTAAAACATGGCCACCTAAAAAAAAAAAGAGGGACAGTTGAAACCAGATATTTATACACCAAGAACAAGATACAAACATCTCTCTGTCTGTATAGATAGATTGATATCTATCTATGGAGCAGGGCGCCACCACGAAACTTGGGCCCCATGACAAAAAATTAAATTTGGCCCCCCTGCTGTTACAATTTGTTGAGTCTATTTGACCCATAAAAAGCGGCACAATTTTAAAGGCATGCAACTGCCTTGCTTTCTTGTCATGACAGTTTGTTATGAGACAGATAATCTGTGAAAAGATGAATCTCCTCCTCCTCCCTGACCGACTACTGACGGCTAAAGATTGTGATTGACAGCGCTAAAACCCTCCTCATGCGTCTGATTGGTTGTTTGTAGAGAGCACTGGGAGAACTTGCATCCACACACACACCCACACACACACACACACTAACTTGAGTGACCTTCCATGCTTAGTTTACATAGTGCAGCATATTACTGTAAAAATCGTTCAAATATGAATAAACATAACAGTTTGTATCTTTCCCTTTCAGGTCGTAAGTTTTTCATATTTCCCAAAAACCACTTGAATTTCAGGATGACGGACATTTTTCAGCGTGATCCTTTTAAACCAATTAGTGCCACAAAATGTTACCCAGTTTCATAATTTGGATTAACTATATATGTTATGTCATCTGCTTTTGACTATGGTGACTGTATTTCTAAAACTTTAGAGTTGTAGCAAAATAAGAGTCCAAAACTGAACTTGAGGACTTTGCAGTCTGCGAGACCAGACTGGAGAGACGGTCGTCTTTAGTGGTTAGCATTAGCTTTTTGTGTTTAGTGTTAGTTTCTGATACTTTTAATGAGCTTAGAGGTCTAGTGTTCGGTTCTACTTTTTTGTACATATCGTTATCTTACAATATTTTTACAATTTATTTGTGTTTAGTGTTAGCGTCTGCTTTTTTATGCTTAACATTAGCTTACTATATTTTTTTGTGTTTGGGGTTTTAGCATAAACGTCCACTAAGTTTTTATATGTTTAGTGGTTTGGTGGTAGATGACCCCCACAGAAAGGGGTCAACTGCTGACCCCACCCTATGGTTTTACTTGGTTTACCACTTCACGGCTGAATTTCTGTCCTTCCCAGTCACTTCCACTTCATCAGAATACCACTAATAGACCGTGGCATATTTAGTGGTCAAAAAAAATTGCACAAATAATCCAATTGATTCAAACAAACGACTCTTGACTTTTCCAAAGAGCATTTGGAAATGCAGGCATGACATGCAGGGTAGCAATTACTGAAAAGGGATAACGTTTGTGATCCATACCATGAACATATGGGAAAGCAGCAGTTTGGTTTAACTCTGAAGAAAAAAAGCTCTGCAGATCAGGTTCACTTTATATGTGTTGATAGAGAAGGTGAGGAGATGCTTTCAAGAAATGAGCTACAGTATGAAGAAGCTAGGTGTAGCCAAGAAGAATTTGAGTGCGGTGCCGGGATGCATGAAATTACTGAAGCTGAACAATATAAATTTAGAGTTAATCCTGCACAGCCACAGGCAGTGTTCAAGCAAGTTCCAGAGCAGAGCGTTGCCATGGGGAGAGAGGATGGAGACGAGGATATTCTGGAAGAGGAGGATAGCTGCATGAGTGACAGAAGGTTTACACGATGAAGGACGGGATGGGATGGGGAAAAAAAGAACGGGGGATGAAGATGGTTGCTTTGTTGTTTAAAGATGCAGCGTTGAGTATTTTCCAGGCACATGGTGCCATTTTCTAATGCAATTAAGTAACATAGCTAAGATCTTGAGTTTCTTGATCCAAACCCCAGCAGAGGGAGCGTCCACCTCTATCTACTGCTTCTTTACACCAGAGAATAAGATGCTGACCGGTGGATTCTACAAACCAGTGAGACAAATTAAATAATGCTGTGTCTTATATAATATAGTAAAACTGGTGAAACAGAACTGTGTGAGATGAAGTGGATAAAAACACAAACATTTTATAAAAGACCAAGTATGAAGACAAACATACAAAAACAAACCAACAAAACCAAAACACTGTAGCCAGCAAAGTTAATAATTCACCTTTTTAAATATCTTTACCTCAATCTTCCTCTTTTTCCAGGAACTGTGCTAGAGCAGACAGCTGAAGGGCAGGTGAAGATGATGGCACAGCTTTGAAGCTGTGGGCTGCGAGCTGCCACCTCCTGGACATCCGCTGGACATAAACAACTCTGACTGCACTGTGCAGCAACATTTATATACGCTTCAGAAATACCCTGTTCATCTTGTGATCAAAATGTTAAAATCCATTGAACATTATTCATGTCCCTGACATGTTGTAAGACAACTTGGCCTACAACAAAATCACCGTTTAAGTTTGAGTCTTTCCATAACTTATAAAAAATACATGATTAGATTTTGTTTTTAATAATATACATGCTAAAACTATGTTTGTTTGTTTTTTTGTTTGTTGCCTCTGCAGCATTGTGCAGTTGGGGCCCTATTGTTCAGACAATATTATTCTAATGCAGTTGATTACAAAATAATTATCACAGCCATTTTTTAAACTTTATTATTAACTAACAGCAACAGGAGATGGATGCAAGCACGTGCAATTTGCGCGAATGCACCAGCGCGTGCATTCGTCATTGAGCCTTCGTCAATGAAAGTCATGGAAACGACGTTAGCGTCGGAAACCCTATAAATGACGCCGACCTTCTGAATTCTTTCCTTTTGCTACGGGACTTTTGAAGGAGACGCCTGAAGGAGCCTAACGCCTCGGAAGGTTTGAACCTGTGGAGAAGTCTACTTTGCAAAACTTGCTGAAGAAGCGCTTGGTGAATTACGCACTTGCTGAAGAATCCCAAAACCCACGAAAGATGGATCCTGGCCAGGAGAAGGACCCGCAGGGGGATCAGCTGGAAGGTTCATATCATTCTTCTATTATTTTTATTAAACAAAAACAAGTTATTGCTAAAATAATAATGAATTGTTTAGTTTATTTTGTGTTTGTGTGCGTTTTTTTAAAAGAAATATTGCCTGCTGTATAAAAAAAGACAAGTAGCATTCTTGCTAGCATAGATCTTTCTCAACTAAGGAGTTTTTTTCTTGACT
This sequence comes from Xiphophorus couchianus, assembly GCF_001444195.1. Taxonomy (NCBI): domain Eukaryota; kingdom Metazoa; phylum Chordata; class Actinopteri; order Cyprinodontiformes; family Poeciliidae; genus Xiphophorus; species Xiphophorus couchianus. The sequence goes on from NC_040240.1 coordinate 1,513,709, forward strand.
GAATTTCCAGGAAATGCCAGGAATGTTAAACTGGTGTAGTGATTTAAGAAACATATGTATTTTAGTTAATTATAGTCAAATTAGTTGAATTACTGTCAAATTCTTGAAAAAATTTGTTGGTTCGTGACCGTTATTTTTTGAAAAATACTCTGATAAACATTCAGTTTCCATGGAAACGCTAAATAAAATACATTAGCTATTTAATGTTACTTTAAAAAAACATTTAACAACATGTATTTTCCCCTTTGATAGCCTGTAATTTAATTTAGTTTTATTATTTGAAGAAAGAAACATGTAGCCTGTTTTTTTTTTTTGTTTTGTTTGGAAAATTAGTTTGTTTTTGACCGTTATTTTTTGAAAAATACCGTGATACACACTCGGTATCCATGGATACGCATTAAATATTTAATATTACTTTAAAAAACATTTTTAAAAATGTATTTTCCCTATGACAAACTATGATTTAATTGTTTAGTTTTATTATTTTTTCAAGATAAGGACATGTTGATCTGGGGTTTTTAGCATCGCCAGGAATGCTAACATGGTGAATTGATTAGAAAAAGCTAAAACGGTCAAATTTAATCTAACAGTATCAGGTTTGAAGACTTTGTGGTCCAATACTTCGAAATTTTGTTGACTTCTTTGAAATATATAGCTTTAATAGGTCTTTTTTGCTTTTGTGGGATGAAACAAATATGTGAGTTAATTTAAATAGTTTAGTGACTTATGTGTTAGCTTATTGAAATTTGTGGATAAATGTCTGGGATGTTAGCACTAGTGTTTGAGAAAAATTGGTATACTGGTTTGGAAAAAAAAAACAACAAAACAAAACGGGAAAACTAGCTTATTCTTAACTGGTTTTTTTTAAATACCCTGACAAAACATGTTTGGTTTCCATGGCAATGACATCAGACTTGTAGAGGTTTATTAGAACACTCAAAGAGGCTTTACATAAAATCACTAATTTCCATTCATGCACATGTTCACACACTGATGATGATAAGCTAATGGATTGTAGCCACAGCTGTTATATCAAACCATTGGCCCTTCTGACCAACACCAGCAGGAAAGTGGGAGAAGAGTCTTGACCAAGGACACAACGACAAAGGCAGGCCATTGCAGGGCAAACTCCTACCACTGTCGCCCCAGTAATAAGCATTATATGTGTGTGTGTGTGTGTGTGTGTGCGCGCGCACGTGTGTGTCTGTGTCGTAGTGATCATCAATCAAAGCTGATTTTCAAATACAAAATAATGATTTCTTTGTGAAAATTAGCTTTTATGACTTTGGTGTCTAATTCTTGGCAAGCTGGATGGTTCTTTGTCCATTTTTTTGAAAAATGCCCAACCATATTTAGTTTCCATGGATACATTGGGGAAATTATATAAAATGACTTCAATAAAAAGTTAAGAAAGACAAAAACTTAGGAAGGTATAATTTGCATTTTTGGGATGCAACATATTTGTGAGTTAATTGAATTTGTTTTGTGATTTATATGCTAGTTGTTTGAAATTTTGGAAAATGTCAGTAATGCTGACTGTAGTTGTTTTTAAAAAAAATAAGTTTTGGAACCAGCTTTTCGAAAATGTAGTATATGTAGTCTCCATGGATACATTGATTAAATGACAACAGACAACTTTATTCTTAGAAAAAATCTCTAAAGAACAATCAATGTGTGCCTATTGATTTCACAAAGTAACTAAATTATTTATTGTAATTACTCAAGATCAGAAAACAGTGTTTTGTTCCATTGCATTTTAGTGATGTATCATTTTCAGAAGTTACTTGAATGTTGGCCTGTTTATTTACAGTAGATCCCCAGTCTTTAGACTCTGATTTTTACAGATGTACATTTCTGCTGTTGGCTATATGTAGGGGTATATAGGTATTTATTCATACTGTAGGATTTACTGACGGGGTGTCAGAGTAGCTGTTGATGTGATTCTGAAAATTTGTGGAGCTCAGAGGATTTTAATTTAATTAACTACAGTTAACATTTTAGTCATTTAAAAATTCTAATGGAAACATTAATTATTTTTCAATTCTTTTATAGTGTTAAAGTTATGTAAGCAGTAATTTAAGTTTAATAGTAATGAATGACTCATGTTTCTTGTTTTGTCTGTTAAGATAAAACTTACCTGTTCAGCAGCATCAAAGATTTGTGAGAGTTATAGGAGGGTAAACTGAGTAACTTGTTGCAGTGTTTTATTTTATTCACACTAATGGTACAATGTAAGATTAAAGGTATTTTATTAGCTATTAAAAAGTCCTCAACACAGCACATACTTCTTTAATTTATATTTAGACATTCTCAAACCTGGGTTAGTGTATTTTGGTATTTCAGTGTTCTCTTTAAACATTGCTTTGGATTTTTGTGAAGGTCTTGATGCTGAACGATGGTTTTTTCTTGTTTTCCTTCACAGCTCATAGTGTAGGTCTTCCAGCAGACGGATCCCCAACGTTGAAGGAACATCCAGACGATGGTAAGGATCTTGGTAAGGTGTGGTCAAATGTTTTCCAAGAAATCATGTCAGACAACATGGTTTCTGGAGATCATGCAGAGGAGTCGAGGTGTAGTTCACCTCCGCAGTCTGTTGACTGTAGTACCAGCTCCAGTGGTAGCTCCAGTCAAGATGACTGGGCTAGCAGTTTCAGTGGTAGCTGTATTAGCAGCTCCAGTCGTAGCTCTATTACCGTCTTCAGTGAAGATGAGGTAGGTAGTGACTGGACTAGCAGTTACGGTAATATCAGTACTACCAGCTGCAGTCCAACAGTAGACCGTCCTTACGCTGAGCTCGAGATGGCTCAGAAGCTTCAAGAGGGCATTTTTCAATTGACCTCACTTGAAGAGCCTGTTTTGAGTCCAGATGACTGCAGACCTTTTGGTATCTCGCAACGTCATCAGGTAGGTTTGGTAGGGGATGTGACTCGTGTGACATCTGCGACCGGCATAAGCAGAAAGAGGACAAAGGACAGTGACTCTGAAGAGGAGCCCCCTGCCAAGAGGACCAGGGACAGTGACGCTGAAGAGGAGCCCCCTGCCAAGAGGACCAGGGACAGTGACTCTGAAGAGGAGCCCCCTGCCAAGAGGACCAGGGACAGTGACGCTGAAGAGGAGCCCTCTGCTAAAAGCACCAGGGAGCAGCAGCCTAGAGATGAGCTCCCCTCCAAGAGGACCAGGGACAGTGGTACTGAAGAGGAGATCCCTGCCAAGAGGTCCAGGAACAGCGATGATGAAGAGGAACCTGTTCTCAGTCCCTCCACAAATACATTGTGTGAGGATTCTTTTCAGTCCTCCCCTGTCTCCAGTCCCTCGCCCATGCCATTCTGGGTGGATCCCATTTTTTCACCCATCAGTCTTTCACCTAAGAGTGCATGTGAGGATCCCATTCTGTCCTCCCCTGTCTTCAGTCCCTCACCAAGATTGCCATGTGAAGGTCCCATTATGTCAATCTATGCCATCAGTCCCCCAATCAGTGAAGATTCTGTTTTGTCATCCCCTGTCCTCAACTGTCCACCAAGGACAGTGTGTGAGGATCCCATTGTGTCTTCTCCTGCCATTAGTACTTCCCCATCAACATATTGCAAAGTTCCAAGTTTGACATTCCCTTGCATATGTGTCTGTATGAAGTCTCAAATGGAAAAAGAAGAGGAACCAATGCCTTCAACATCTGGAATTGGATCTGACAGAATTAGAGGAAGAGAGAGTTCCAGACAAGTGTATTTTAGACCTCACTACGACTTGTCAAGTGATGACTCTGATTAGATTGGGTTCTTGAAAAACTGAAGACCTACCGGAGAAGTCCCATTAGGATAACGTAATTTCTCTGTTGTTTTTGTTAAAGCCAATGGCTTTCTAGCAGGACCGAGGATGCCTTAGGTAGCGCCTTGCACCGGGGCTTTTCTTTATCCCGCTGCTAGATGTTTCATTTTAGATGTTAAGGATTCTAGCAGGACCGAGGATGCCTTAGGTAGCGCCTTGCGCCGGGGCTTTTCTTTATCCCGCTGCTAGATGTTTCATTTTAGATGTTAAGGATTCTAGCAGGACCGAGGATGCCTTAGGTAGCGCCTTGCGCCGGGGCTTTTCTTTATCCCGCTGCTAGATGTTTCATTTTAGATGTTAAGGATTCTAGCAGGACCGAGGATGCCTTAGGTAGCGCCTTGCGCCGGGGCTTTTCTTTATCCCGCTGCTAGATGTTTCATTTTAGATGTTAAGGATTCTAGCAGGACCGAGGATGCCTTAGGTAGCGTCTTGCGCCGGGGCTTTTCTTTATCCCGCTGCTAGATGTTTCATTTTAGATGTTAAGGATTCTAGCTGGACAGGCAATGCTGACTTTTTTGCTGTTGATGAATGTATGACTAAATGCTGGCGGATGCTAATTTAAATTTCTGAGGAACAAGACCTTACTGCTGAACAAAAAACACTAAAAGGAGTCGGACATGGATGGTGCGTAAAAGACAAATGCTAAAAGGAATAAGACAACGCCACAGGATTAATACTAAATCTAAACCAATCTTGCTGGGCAAAAATCAAACCAACAACAATTAAGACAACGCAGCTCCGGACACTGGAATCAATACAATTGAGACAACACTGCTGCAAATGAAACTCTAAAATTTAAACAATATTTCTGACAGTTCTAATTTTTAAGACATAATAAATTCAATATAATATGCAATACAATATAATCGGTTGAGCTCTGGTGTAAACGGATTGAAACAGCGGTTTTAAAGTTATAATCATTCTGGTCTGGACATTATAAAATCCACAGGGAGTGAAGCGTTTTACGTATGAAATAACAGTAACAACGGGAGTTAATTTAAATGTTCATAGATGAAAGAGGAAGAGAGAAATAGGCAGGACCTTTGGATCCCGGATATGAACTGTTGATCCACGGATCAATCATTTGGCGGCTGGATTCCAAAACCCTCAAGGCCACATGTTAAAATGAGCAAGACATTTAAACTCAGGCGATAATTTTAAAAGTAAGTAATGCTGCTGGGTGTCAAACCTAAAATCTCTTAAGACTGAGAAGAGACAACGCTTTTCTGGACAAATTCATTTCTCTAAGGATGGAGACAACGCTTCTCAAGTAGTGAGAAATTTAAATCTTTTAGGACTAATATGATGTCACGGTGGACAAATTAAAATGTAGAGGAATTAAAACAACCCCGCGGAGTACAAATTAAAATCTTTAAGGATAAAAGAAAAAGACAGAAATAAATGCCAAGTTTCAGGGTGTAATAGCGGTGCTTCCCCACACGGTGCGCTCTAATATAGTAAATTGTTCTCACCTGTACCTTCATTAATCCAGTCTCCCAGTTTTAATCTTCCAGGTTTTAGCTGCTCATCGCTGGATTCTTTCGTGGTTGTCCATGTGGTTCCTGTCCTCCTGGTTCCTGTTTGTAAGTTTTTGCATTCCACAACACGTAATACTGCTGGCCTCCTGCTGGCACTGGGACCATCAGCTTTACTAAATAAACATAGAAAGAAATTCACTATTAGTAGAAAGTGTTCCTCCATATAGAGTTCAAATTTACATTAAGTAAGGAAAGTTTTCCTGATAATATTTTGTATTAGAGACTTAATTAAAGCATCAAATAAGAAATTAGAAGACAGAGGAGAAGATAGACAGAATTTGTGATTGAGGGATTTAATTAAGAGCTTTTATGCAGAGGGAAACTAGAGAACAGGGTCAGAGGGAAGGAAAATAAACTATTAATCTCATAAAACAAATAGTTTCTATGGCCATATTCATGTGTTGCAACACAGAAAGATCACAAAAAGAGAATAGACTTTAAAAACTACAGATACTAGTCTCTGATCCAAGATCCAAACTTCTCAAATCTCTGATGTTCTGATCATCCCAGGTTGGATCTCCTGAGCCTGGAATCCTCCACCTTCAACACCGTCTGTCAGGTGGAGGAAGATAAGAGAACCCAGTTGACGAAAAAAGTAAGAACATTTCTATCTACAAAACATAACTAAACATTTCAGATGGAGCTGCATAGAGTTGAGCTGAAAGTTACAAACTGGTTCTGTCTGCTGTCCATGATTATTTTCCTCTTTAACTCTGTTGTCTTTTCTCTTTATTTCATTTCTCTGTCAACTCCTGTCACATGACTTGAGTTGACCAACAAATAAAACAGAAGACCTGCTCCACCTGCTGATCTACTGGTTGGAAGAGATTGTGGAAAAGGTGAGGACATGATGATGACTTGATCAGAAAGTCTCCTTCAATCATCTGTTATTTAGACTGAATGTGTGTCTGATTATGTGTTGATTCTCCAACATCAGCGAGACAAGACAACAACTTTTGACTAATGAGGAGAGAGAAGACACAGAGGACTGAGGAGACGCAGAAAATCCTGCTGGAAATCAATAAAAATGTTTCCTGATGGAACAGGGGGACGGCTGAGGACAGGACACAACATAAAGAGACAGAGACCATGTGAAGTAGGTCCTTCAATAACAAACCAAGATTTTTTCAACTATGTTAATTTAGTTACTATTTTGTTGCAGTTAAAACAAGTGAATGTAGGGTAAGAATCGACAGTAGCCAGCAGACAAATAAGTAAGAACCTGATTCAAGTGCTTTGCAATATTTGCTGTGCTAAACAAAAAACAAGATTAGAGATATTAATGTTTATGTATGACTGTAAAACACATCCATTTGATAACATGCTCTTTTTAGCATCAGTAAGTGATGTTTGTACTAAATGTTTTCTAGATTCAAGGATGGCCTTTCAACCCTGGATTTCATTTATGCTTTGGAGCTTCATGCTTCTGTGTTCAGGCCCTTTGTGTGCGGAAAAGCTGACATCAGAAATGTGAGAGGAAATCTTTGAAGTTCAGCTCAGCGAAAAGGGCAGCACCAGACGACAAGAAGAAACCAGACTGCTAGGATTCTCCTTGAGACAGACCAAACCTCGCTTTCCTGTTCAAACTCTGACAAGATACCAAAGCCCAAGACATACGATCAGTTTCAAAGAAGACATGAACTTTGAATTACAAAACTCTTTGGACTTTATTAAGTTCAAATACAGAATCACAAAACATAAATGTGGATGTTGGCCTGTGAAGGCAGATGTTAACTTGTGAAACCTGCTCTGTCAAAGTTCTGACTCTGCTGCATTGTGGTTGTTTGACAACCTTTAAATTTTAGACTCATTTATTTCCAAGTCCACCATGTTTTCTAGTCTTGTGTAGTTTTCCACATAGGATTCCCAAGTTAGTGGATGCACTAGGCCACTGTCTCTGGAGGTCCTCAAACTGTCCCTAAAGACGGTCATGGCCACATTGACTGCTGATTGACTCGGTCATAAACTGTCCCAATTCCTCCTGGGAGTCTGGGAACCTACAGTCTGTTCTGCCAAACCCAGGAGTAAAATATGCATCAAAACAGGACACATAGTTTAGTTATATATTTATATTTCTTCATTCAACTGTCACTACCAACTGCTACGACTATTGTTGAAAACTGTTGTAATGTTTAATTGTATTTACATATAAATATTAGAAATGAAAATGTTTATGTCATCAGAAACTGTTCCAATAAAAAGTGACATATTATTAACACATGGCTGATTTTTTTTTATTTTTTTTATGACATATTATTTTCGAAAGCTGCCAAACAGGCAACAAATTAACCAGATATTAATTAAATAAATGAGAAAAACAACAACAAAAATCTTGTTAGGTAGGTGGTACATGACATCCGGTTTAACAGATGAACAGTGAGACTGTTTAGCAGGACTGATGGTATTTGTAGTCCATCTTTTCTTGCTTTCATCAGTGTCACATTGCAGCAAACCCATGAACACAAACCATGTCTGTTCATGACTGCCACTAAAGACGTGTCTCTGCTTCAGATCATCCAGAACTGGGACTAACAACAAACCAAAGTTATAGTAAATGAAGAAAAATTTCAGCAGAAAAGACACAAACTCTCTAGAATGACATCATTGGTTTCCATAAAATTGATAACTTTTTAAATTTGCTCTTTAAAGAGCAAAGTCTCATTTGAACATTGTGAACTGTTGATAAGAAATCCAAAACTTCTGCATGACTGTAGCCGTCATGAAAGTACATCTTAATCAGATCCTCTTCTGAGAGCGAGTCCAGCACCGACCCTGTAAAACAAAATAGAGCAGAATAGAAATTCTTTTACTGTCCAACAATGGAGAAATTCAGGAGCTAAACTAACAATTAAAGCAGTTCGGTTCACATGAAGATAGAAGATAAAATATGTAAAAACAGAGTAAAATGCTGTAAAGGCAAAAATTCAACGCAAGTACTGTGGAGTTATTAAAAGTAGAATATAAATAGTGTACTCAAAAGTAATGTACAGTAAAGTATGTTAATTTTAAAATATTCAAAAATCAGAATCAGAATATATTTACTGATAACTAGCTGGTATTTCCATCTATGGCTGGTTGAACCAAGAGAACTTCAAGACTATTTACTGATGTCTTCACCTTGTGCCAAGAACCGAACATTTTTCCCACATGAAAAGCAGAACATTTGAACTGTCCCTAGATTTTGACCACAGAAGACAAAAAACTTAAAACATGGCCACCTAAAAAAAAAAAGAGGGACAGTTGAAACCAGATATTTATACACCAAGAACAAGATACAAACATCTCTCTGTCTGTATAGATAGATTGATATCTATCTATGGAGCAGGGCGCCACCACGAAACTTGGGCCCCATGACAAAAAATTAAATTTGGCCCCCCTGCTGTTACAATTTGTTGAGTCTATTTGACCCATAAAAAGCGGCACAATTTTAAAGGCATGCAACTGCCTTGCTTTCTTGTCATGACAGTTTGTTATGAGACAGATAATCTGTGAAAAGATGAATCTCCTCCTCCTCCCTGACCGACTACTGACGGCTAAAGATTGTGATTGACAGCGCTAAAACCCTCCTCATGCGTCTGATTGGTTGTTTGTAGAGAGCACTGGGAGAACTTGCATCCACACACACACCCACACACACACACACACTAACTTGAGTGACCTTCCATGCTTAGTTTACATAGTGCAGCATATTACTGTAAAAATCGTTCAAATATGAATAAACATAACAGTTTGTATCTTTCCCTTTCAGGTCGTAAGTTTTTCATATTTCCCAAAAACCACTTGAATTTCAGGATGACGGACATTTTTCAGCGTGATCCTTTTAAACCAATTAGTGCCACAAAATGTTACCCAGTTTCATAATTTGGATTAACTATATATGTTATGTCATCTGCTTTTGACTATGGTGACTGTATTTCTAAAACTTTAGAGTTGTAGCAAAATAAGAGTCCAAAACTGAACTTGAGGACTTTGCAGTCTGCGAGACCAGACTGGAGAGACGGTCGTCTTTAGTGGTTAGCATTAGCTTTTTGTGTTTAGTGTTAGTTTCTGATACTTTTAATGAGCTTAGAGGTCTAGTGTTCGGTTCTACTTTTTTGTACATATCGTTATCTTACAATATTTTTACAATTTATTTGTGTTTAGTGTTAGCGTCTGCTTTTTTATGCTTAACATTAGCTTACTATATTTTTTTGTGTTTGGGGTTTTAGCATAAACGTCCACTAAGTTTTTATATGTTTAGTGGTTTGGTGGTAGATGACCCCCACAGAAAGGGGTCAACTGCTGACCCCACCCTATGGTTTTACTTGGTTTACCACTTCACGGCTGAATTTCTGTCCTTCCCAGTCACTTCCACTTCATCAGAATACCACTAATAGACCGTGGCATATTTAGTGGTCAAAAAAAATTGCACAAATAATCCAATTGATTCAAACAAACGACTCTTGACTTTTCCAAAGAGCATTTGGAAATGCAGGCATGACATGCAGGGTAGCAATTACTGAAAAGGGATAACGTTTGTGATCCATACCATGAACATATGGGAAAGCAGCAGTTTGGTTTAACTCTGAAGAAAAAAAGCTCTGCAGATCAGGTTCACTTTATATGTGTTGATAGAGAAGGTGAGGAGATGCTTTCAAGAAATGAGCTACAGTATGAAGAAGCTAGGTGTAGCCAAGAAGAATTTGAGTGCGGTGCCGGGATGCATGAAATTACTGAAGCTGAACAATATAAATTTAGAGTTAATCCTGCACAGCCACAGGCAGTGTTCAAGCAAGTTCCAGAGCAGAGCGTTGCCATGGGGAGAGAGGATGGAGACGAGGATATTCTGGAAGAGGAGGATAGCTGCATGAGTGACAGAAGGTTTACACGATGAAGGACGGGATGGGATGGGGAAAAAAAGAACGGGGGATGAAGATGGTTGCTTTGTTGTTTAAAGATGCAGCGTTGAGTATTTTCCAGGCACATGGTGCCATTTTCTAATGCAATTAAGTAACATAGCTAAGATCTTGAGTTTCTTGATCCAAACCCCAGCAGAGGGAGCGTCCACCTCTATCTACTGCTTCTTTACACCAGAGAATAAGATGCTGACCGGTGGATTCTACAAACCAGTGAGACAAATTAAATAATGCTGTGTCTTATATAATATAGTAAAACTGGTGAAACAGAACTGTGTGAGATGAAGTGGATAAAAACACAAACATTTTATAAAAGACCAAGTATGAAGACAAACATACAAAAACAAACCAACAAAACCAAAACACTGTAGCCAGCAAAGTTAATAATTCACCTTTTTAAATATCTTTACCTCAATCTTCCTCTTTTTCCAGGAACTGTGCTAGAGCAGACAGCTGAAGGGCAGGTGAAGATGATGGCACAGCTTTGAAGCTGTGGGCTGCGAGCTGCCACCTCCTGGACATCCGCTGGACATAAACAACTCTGACTGCACTGTGCAGCAACATTTATATACGCTTCAGAAATACCCTGTTCATCTTGTGATCAAAATGTTAAAATCCATTGAACATTATTCATGTCCCTGACATGTTGTAAGACAACTTGGCCTACAACAAAATCACCGTTTAAGTTTGAGTCTTTCCATAACTTATAAAAAATACATGATTAGATTTTGTTTTTAATAATATACATGCTAAAACTATGTTTGTTTGTTTTTTTGTTTGTTGCCTCTGCAGCATTGTGCAGTTGGGGCCCTATTGTTCAGACAATATTATTCTAATGCAGTTGATTACAAAATAATTATCACAGCCATTTTTTAAACTTTATTATTAACTAACAGCAACAGGAGATGGATGCAAGCACGTGCAATTTGCGCGAATGCACCAGCGCGTGCATTCGTCATTGAGCCTTCGTCAATGAAAGTCATGGAAACGACGTTAGCGTCGGAAACCCTATAAATGACGCCGACCTTCTGAATTCTTTCCTTTTGCTACGGGACTTTTGAAGGAGACGCCTGAAGGAGCCTAACGCCTCGGAAGGTTTGAACCTGTGGAGAAGTCTACTTTGCAAAACTTGCTGAAGAAGCGCTTGGTGAATTACGCACTTGCTGAAGAATCCCAAAACCCACGAAAGATGGATCCTGGCCAGGAGAAGGACCCGCAGGGGGATCAGCTGGAAGGTTCATATCATTCTTCTATTATTTTTATTAAACAAAAACAAGTTATTGCTAAAATAATAATGAATTGTTTAGTTTATTTTGTGTTTGTGTGCGTTTTTTTAAAAGAAATATTGCCTGCTGTATAAAAAAAGACAAGTAGCATTCTTGCTAGCATAGATCTTTCTCAACTAAGGAGTTTTTTTCTTGACTGAATTTCCAGGAAATGCCAGGAATGTTAAACTGGTGTAGTGATTTAAGAAACATATGTATTTTAGTTAATTATAGTCAAATTAGTTGAATTACTGTCAAATTCTTGAAAAAATTTGTTGGTTCGTGACCGTTATTTTTTGAAAAATACTCTGATAAACATTCAGTTTCCATGGAAACGCTAAATAAAATACATTAGCTATTTAATGTTACTTTAAAAAAACATTTAACAACATGTATTTTCCCCTTTGATAGCCTGTAATTTAATTTAGTTTTATTATTTGAAGAAAGAAACATGTAGCCTGTTTTTTTTTTTGTTTTGTTTGGAAAATTAGTTTGTTTTTGACCGTTATTTTTTGAAAAATACCGTGATACACACTCGGTATCCATGGATACGCATTAAATATTTAATATTACTTTAAAAAACATTTTTAAAAATGTATTTTCCCTATGACAAACTATGATTTAATTGTTTAGTTTTATTATTTTTTCAAGATAAGGACATGTTGATCTGGGGTTTTTAGCATCGCCAGGAATGCTAACATGGTGAATTGATTAGAAAAAGCTAAAACGGTCAAATTTAATCTAACAGTATCAGGTTTGAAGACTTTGTGGTCCAATACTTCGAAATTTTGTTGACTTCTTTGAAATATATAGCTTTAATAGGTCTTTTTTGCTTTTGTGGGATGAAACAAATATGTGAGTTAATTTAAATAGTTTAGTGACTTATGTGTTAGCTTATTGAAATTTGTGGATAAATGTCTGGGATGTTAGCACTAGTGTTTGAGAAAAATTGGTATACTGGTTTGGAAAAAAAAAACAACAAAACAAAACGGGAAAACTAGCTTATTCTTAACTGGTTTTTTTTAAATACCCTGACAAAACATGTTTGGTTTCCATGGCAATGACATCAGACTTGTAGAGGTTTATTAGAACACTCAAAGAGGCTTTACATAAAATCACTAATTTCCATTCATGCACATGTTCACACACTGATGATGATAAGCTAATGGATTGTAGCCACAGCTGTTATATCAAACCATTGGCCCTTCTGACCAACACCAGCAGGAAAGTGGGAGAAGAGTCTTGACCAAGGACACAACGACAAAGGCAGGCCATTGCAGGGCAAACTCCTACCACTGTCGCCCCAGTAATAAGCATTATATGTGTGTGTGTGTGTGTGTGTGTGCGCGCGCACGTGTGTGTCTGTGTCGTAGTGATCATCAATCAAAGCTGATTTTCAAATACAAAATAATGATTTCTTTGTGAAAATTAGCTTTTATGACTTTGGTGTCTAATTCTTGGCAAGCTGGATGGTTCTTTGTCCATTTTTTTGAAAAATGCCCAACCATATTTAGTTTCCATGGATACATTGGGGAAATTATATAAAATGACTTCAATAAAAAGTTAAGAAAGACAAAAACTTAGGAAGGTATAATTTGCATTTTTGGGATGCAACATATTTGTGAGTTAATTGAATTTGTTTTGTGATTTATATGCTAGTTGTTTGAAATTTTGGAAAATGTCAGTAATGCTGACTGTAGTTGTTTTTAAAAAAAATAAGTTTTGGAACCAGCTTTTCGAAAATGTAGTATATGTAGTCTCCATGGATACATTGATTAAATGACAACAGACAACTTTATTCTTAGAAAAAATCTCTAAAGAACAATCAATGTGTGCCTATTGATTTCACAAAGTAACTAAATTATTTATTGTAATTACTCAAGATCAGAAAACAGTGTTTTGTTCCATTGCATTTTAGTGATGTATCATTTTCAGAAGTTACTTGAATGTTGGCCTGTTTATTTACAGTAGATCCCCAGTCTTTAGACTCTGATTTTTACAGATGTACATTTCTGCTGTTGGCTATATGTAGGGGTATATAGGTATTTATTCATACTGTAGGATTTACTGACGGGGTGTCAGAGTAGCTGTTGATGTGATTCTGAAAATTTGTGGAGCTCAGAGGATTTTAATTTAATTAACTACAGTTAACATTTTAGTCATTTAAAAATTCTAATGGAAACATTAATTATTTTTCAATTCTTTTATAGTGTTAAAGTTATGTAAGCAGTAATTTAAGTTTAATAGTAATGAATGACTCATGTTTCTTGTTTTGTCTGTTAAGATAAAACTTACCTGTTCAGCAGCATCAAAGATTTGTGAGAGTTATAGGAGGGTAAACTGAGTAACTTGTTGCAGTGTTTTATTTTATTCACACTAATGGTACAATGTAAGATTAAAGGTATTTTATTAGCTATTAAAAAGTCCTCAACACAGCACATACTTCTTTAATTTATATTTAGACATTCTCAAACCTGGGTTAGTGTATTTTGGTATTTCAGTGTTCTCTTTAAACATTGCTTTGGATTTTTGTGAAGGTCTTGATGCTGAACAATGGTTTTTTCTTGTTTTCCTTCACAGCTCATAGTGTAGGTCTTCCAGCAGACGGATCCCCAACGTTGAAGGAACATCCAGACGATGGTAAGGATCTTGGTAAGGTGTGGTCAAATGTTTTCCAAGAAATCATGTCAGACAACATGGTTTCTGGAGATCATGCAGAGGAGTCGAGGTGTAGTTCACCTCCGCAGTCTGTTGACTGTAGTACCAGCTCCAGTGGTAGCTCCAGTCAAGATGACTGGGCTAGCAGTTTCAGTGGTAGCTGTATTAGCAGCTCCAGTCGTAGCTCTATTACCGTCTTCAGTGAAGATGAGGTAGGTAGTGACTGGACTAGCAGTTACGGTAATATCAGTACTACCAGCTGCAGTCCAACAGTAGACCGTCCTTACGCTGAGCTCGAGATGGCTCAGAAGCTTCAAGAGGGCATTTTTCAATTGACCTCACTTGAAGAGCCTGTTTTGAGTCCAGATGACTGCAGACCTTTTGGTATCTCGCAACGTCATCAGGTAGGTTTGGTAGGGGATGTGACTCGTGTGACATCTGCGACCGGCATAAGCAGAAAGAGGACAAAGGACAGTGACTCTGAAGAGGAGCCCCCTGCCAAGAGGACCAGGGACAGTGACGCTGAAGAGGAGCCCTCTGCTAAAAGCACCAGGGAGCAGCAGCCTAGAGATGAGCTCCCCTCCAAGAGGACCAGGGACAGTGGTACTGAAGAGGAGATCCCTGCCAAGAGGTCCAGGAACAGCGATGATGAAGAGGAACCTGTTCTCAGTCCCTCCACAAATACATTGTGTGAGGATTCTTTTCAGTCCTCCCCTGTCTCCAGTCCCTCGCCCATGCCATTCTGGGTGGATCCCATTTTTTCACCCATCAGTCTTTCACCTAAGAGTGCATGTGAGGATCCCATTCTGTCCTCCCCTGTCTTCAGTCCCTCACCAAGATTGCCATGTGAAGGTCCCATTATGTCAATCTATGCCATCAGTCCCCCAATCAGTGAAGATTCTGTTTTGTCATCCCCTGTCCTCAACTGTCCACCAAGGACAGTGTGTGAGGATCCCATTGTGTCTTCTCCTGCCATTAGTACTTCCCCATCAACATATTGCAAAGTTCCAAGTTTGACATTCCCTTGCATATGTGTCTGTATGAAGTCTCAAATGGAAAAAGAAGAGGAACCAATGCCTTCAACATCTGGAATTGGATCTGACAGAATTAGAGGAAGAGAGAGTTCCAGACAAGTGTATTTTAGACCTCACTACGACTTGTCAAGTGATGACTCTGATTAGATTGGGTTCTTGAAAAACTGAAGACCTACCGGAGAAGTCCCATTAGGATAACGTAATTTCTCTGTTGTTTTTGTTAAAGCCAATGGCTTTCTAGCAGGACCGAGGATGCCTTAGGTAGCGCCTTGCACCGGGGCTTTTCTTTATCCCGCTGCTAGATGTTTCATTTTAGATGTTAAGGATTCTAGCAGGACCGAGGATGCCTTAGGTAGCGCCTTGCGCCGGGGCTTTTCTTTATCCCGCTGCTAGATGTTTCATTTTAGATGTTAAGGATTCTAGCTGGACAGGCAATGCTGACTTTTTTGCTGTTGATGAATGTATGACTAAATGCTGGCGGATGCTAATTTAAATTTCTGAGGAACAAGACCTTACTGCTGAACAAAAAACACTAAAAGGAGTCGGACATGGATGGTGCGTAAAAGACAAATGCTAAAAGGAATAAGACAACGCCACAGGATTAATACTAAATCTAAACCAATCTTGCTGGGCAAAAATCAAACCAACAACAATTAAGACAACGCAGCTCCGGACACTGGAATCAATACAATTGAGACAACACTGCTGCAAATGAAACTCTAAAATTTAAACAATATTTCTGACAGTTCTAATTTTTAAGACATAATAAATTCAATATAATATGCAATACAATATAATCGGTTGAGCTCTGGTGTAAACGGATTGAAACAGCGGTTTTAAAGTTATAATCATTCTGGTCTGGACATTATAAAATCCACAGGGAGTGAAGCGTTTTACGTATGAAATAACAGTAACAACGGGAGTTAATTTAAATGTTCATAGATGAAAGAGGAAGAGAGAAATAGGCAGGACCTTTGGATCCCGGATATGAACTGTTGATCCACGGATCAATCATTTGGCGGCTGGATTCCAAAACCCTCAAGGCCACATGTTAAAATGAGCAAGACATTTAAACTCAGGCGATAATTTTAAAAGTAAGTAATGCTGCTGGGTGTCAAACCTAAAATCTCTTAAGACTGAGAAGAGACAACGCTTTTCTGGACAAATTCATTTCTCTAAGGATGGAGACAACGCTTCTCAAGTAGTGAGAAATTTAAATCTTTTAGGACTAATATGATGTCACGGTGGACAAATTAAAATGTAGAGGAATTAAAACAACCCCGCGGAGTACAAATTAAAATCTTTAAGGATAAAAGAAAAAGACAGAAATAAATGCCAAGTTTCAGGGTGTAATAGCGGTGCTTCCCCACACGGTGCGCTCTAATATAGTAAATTGTTCTCACCTGTACCTTCATTAATCCAGTCTCCCAGTTTTAATCTTCCAGGTTTTAGCTGCTCATCGCTGGATTCTTTCGTGGTTGTCCATGTGGTTCCTGTCCTCCTGGTTCCTGTTTGTAAGTTTTTGCATTCCACAACACGTAATACTGCTGGCCTCCTGCTGGCACTGGGACCATCAGCTTTACTAAATAAACATAGAAAGAAATTCACTATTAGTAGAAAGTGTTCCTCCATATAGAGTTCAAATTTACATTAAGTAAGGAAAGTTTTCCTGATAATATTTTGTATTAGAGACTTAATTAAAGCATCAAATAAGAAATTAGAAGACAGAGGAGAAGATAGACAGAATTTGTGATTGAGGGATTTAATTAAGAGCTTTTATGCAGAGGGAAACTAGAGAACAGGGTCAGAGGGAAGGAAAATAAACTATTAATCTCATAAAACAAATAGTTTCTATGGCCATATTCATGTGTTGCAACACAGAAAGATCACAAAAAGAGAATAGACTTTAAAAACTACAGATACTAGTCTCTGATCCAAGATCCAAACTTCTCAAATCTCTGATGTTCTGATCATCCCAGGTTGGATCTCCTGAGCCTGGAATCCTCCACCTTCAACACCGTCTGTCAGGTGGAGGAAGATAAGAGAACCCAGTTGACGAAAAAAGTAAGAACATTTCTATCTACAAAACATAACTAAACATTTCAGATGGAGCTGCATAGAGTTGAGCTGAAAGTTACAAACTGGTTCTGTCTGCTGTCCATGATTATTTTCCTCTTTAACTCTGTTGTCTTTTCTCTTTATTTCATTTCTCTGTCAACTCATGTCACATGACTTGAGTTGACCAACAAATAAAACAGAAGACCTGCTCCACCTGCTGATCTACTGGTTGGAAGAGATTGTGGAAAAGGTGAGGACATGATGATGACTTGATCAGAAAGTCTCCTTCAATCATCTGTTATTTAGACTGAATGTGTGTCTGATTATGTGTTGATTCTCCAACATCAGCGAGACAAGACAACAACTTTTGACTAATGAGGAGAGAGAAGACACAGAGGACTGAGGAGACGCAGAAAATCCTGCTGGAAATCAATAAAAATGTTTCCTGATGGAACAGGGGGACGGCTGAGGACAGGACACAACATAAAGAGACAGAGACCATGTGAAGTAGGTCCTTCAATAACAAACCAAGATTTTTTCAACTATGTTAATTTAGTTACTATTTTGTTGCAGTTAAAACAAGTGAATGTAGGGTAAGAATCGACAGTAGCCAGCAGACAAATAAGTAAGAACCTGATTCAAGTGCTTTGCAATATTTGCTGTGCTAAACAAAAAACAAGATTAGAGATATTAATGTTTATGTATGACTGTAAAACACATCCATTTGATAACATGCTCTTTTTAGCATCAGTAAGTGATGTTTGTACTAAATGTTTTCTAGATTCAAGGATGGCCTTTCAACCCTGGATTTCATTTATGCTTTGGAGCTTCATGCTTCTGTGTTCAGGCCCTTTGTGTGCGGAAAAGCTGACATCAGAAATGTGAGAGGAAATCTTTGAAGTTCAGCTCAGCGAAAAGGGCAGCACCAGACGACAAGAAGAAACCAGACTGCTAGGATTCTCCTTGAGACAGACCAAACCTCGCTTTCCTGTTCAAACTCTGACAAGATACCAAAGCCCAAGACATACGATCAGTTTCAAAGAAGACATGAACTTTGAATTACAAAACTCTTTGGACTTTATTAAGTTCAAATACAGAATCACAAAACATAAATGTGGATGTTGGCCTGTGAAGGCAGATGTTAACTTGTGAAACCTGCTCTGTCAAAGTTCTGACTCTGCTGCATTGTGGTTGTTTGACAACCTTTAAATTTTAGACTCATTTATTTCCAAGTCCACCATGTTTTCTAGTCTTGTGTAGTTTTCCACATAGGATTCCCAAGTTAGTGGATGCACTAGGCCACTGTCTCTGGAGGTCCTCAAACTGTCCCTAAAGACGGTCATGGCCACATTGACTGCTGATTGACTCGGTCATAAACTGTCCCAATTCCTCCTGGGAGTCTGGGAACCTACAGTCTGTTCTGCCAAACCCAGGAGTAAAATATGCATCAAAACAGGACACATAGTTTAGTTATATATTTATATTTCTTCATTCAACTGTCACTACCAACTGCTACGACTATTGTTGAAAACTGTTGTAATGTTTAATTGTATTTACATATAAATATTAGAAATGAAAATGTTTATGTCATCAGAAACTGTTCCAATAAAAAGTGACATATTATTAACACATGGCTGATTTTTTTTAATTTTTTTTTATGACATATTATTTTCGAAAGCTGCCAAACAGGCAACAAATTAACCAGATATTAATTAAATAAATGAGAAAAACAACAACAAAAATCTTGTTAGGTAGGTGGTACATGACATCCGGTTTAACAGATGAACAGTGAGACTGTTTAGCAGGACTGATGGTATTTGTAGTCCATCTTTTCTTGCTTTCATCAGTGTCACATTGCAGCAAACCCATGAACACAAACCGTGTCTGTTCATGACTGCCACTAAAGACGTGTCTCTGCTTCAGATCATCCAGAACTGGGACTAACAACAAACCAAAGTTATAGTAAATGAAGAAAAATTTCAGCAGAAAAGACACAAACTCTCTAGAATGACATCATTGGTTTCCATAAAATTGATAACTTTTTAAATTTGCTCTTTAAAGAGCAAAGTCTCATTTGAACATTGTGAACTGTTGATAAGAAATCCAAAACTTCTGCATGACTGTAGCCGTCATGAAAGTACATCTTAATCAGATCCTCTTCTGAGAGCGAGTCCAGCACCGACCCTGTAAAACAAAATAGAGCAGAATAGAAATTCTTTTACTGTCCAACAATGGAGAAATTCAGGAGCTAAACTAACAATTAAAGCAGTTCGGTTCACATGAAGATAGAAGATAAAATATGTAAAAACAGAGTAAAATGCTGTAAAGGCAAAAATTCAACGCAAGTACTGTGGAGTTATTAAAAGTAGAATATAAATAGTGTACTCAAAAGTAATGTACAGTAAAGTATGTTAATTTTAAAATATTCAAAAATCAGAATCAGAATATATTTACTGATAACTAGCTGGTATTTCCATCTATGGCTGGTTGAACCAAGAGAACTTCAAGACTATTTACTGATGTCTTCACCTTGTGCCAAGAACCGAACATTTTTCCCACATGAAAAGCAGAACATTTGAACTGTCCCTAGATTTTGACCACAGAAGACAAAAAACTTAAAACATGGCCACCTAAAAAAAAAAAGAGGGACAGTTGAAACCAGATATTTATACACCAAGAACAAGATACAAACATCTCTCTGTCTGTATAGATAGATTGATATCTATCTATGGAGCAGGGCGCCACCACGAAACTTGGGCCCCATGACAAAAAATTAAATTTGGCCCCCCTGCTGTTACAATTTGTTGAGTCTATTTGACCCATAAAAAGCGGCACAATTTTAAAGGCATGCAACTGCCTTGCTTTCTTGTCATGACAGTTTGTTATGAGACAGATAATCTGTGAAAAGATGAATCTCCTCCTCCTCCCTGACCGACTACTGACGGCTAAAGATTGTGATTGACAGCGCTAAAACCCTCCTCATGCGTCTGATTGGTTGTTTGTAGAGAGCACTGGGAGAACTTGCATCCACACACACACCCACACACACACACACACTAACTTGAGTGACCTTCCATGCTTAGTTTACATAGTGCAGCATATTACTGTAAAAATCGTTCAAATATGAATAAACATAACAGTTTGTATCTTTCCCTTTCAGGTCGTAAGTTTTTCATATTTCCCAAAAACCACTTGAATTTCAGGATGACGGACATTTTTCAGCGTGATCCTTTTAAACCAATTAGTGCCACAAAATGTTACCCAGTTTCATAATTTGGATTAACTATATATGTTATGTCATCTGCTTTTGACTATGGTGACTGTATTTCTAAAACTTTAGAGTTGTAGCAAAATAAGAGTCCAAAACTGAACTTGAGGACTTTGCAGTCTGCGAGACCAGACTGGAGAGACGGTCGTCTTTAGTGGTTAGCATTAGCTTTTTGTGTTTAGTGTTAGTTTCTGATACTTTTAATGAGCTTAGAGGTCTAGTGTTCGGTTCTACTTTTTTGTACATATCGTTATCTTACAATATTTTTACAATTTATTTGTGTTTAGTGTTAGCGTCTGCTTTTTTATGCTTAACATTAGCTTACTATATTTTTTTGTGTTTGGGGTTTTAGCATAAACGTCCACTAAGTTTTTATATGTTTAGTGGTTTGGTGGTAGATGACCCCCACAGAAAGGGGTCAACTGCTGACCCCACCCTATGGTTTTACTTGGTTTACCACTTCACGGCTGAATTTCTGTCCTTCCCAGTCACTTCCACTTCATCAGAATACCACTAATAGACCGTGGCATATTTAGTGGTCAAAAAAAATTGCACAAATAATCCAATTGATTCAAACAAACGACTCTTGACTTTTCCAAAGAGCATTTGGAAATGCAGGCATGACATGCAGGGTAGCAATTACTGAAAAGGGATAACGTTTGTGATCCATACCATGAACATATGGGAAAGCAGCAGTTTGGTTTAACTCTGAAGAAAAAAAGCTCTGCAGATCAGGTTCACTTTATATGTGTTGATAGAGAAGGTGAGGAGATGCTTTCAAGAAATGAGCTACAGTATGAAGAAGCTAGGTGTAGCCAAGAAGAATTTGAGTGCGGTGCCGGGATGCATGAAATTACTGAAGCTGAACAATATAAATTTAGAGTTAATCCTGCACAGCCACAGGCAGTGTTCAAGCAAGTTCCAGAGCAGAGCGTTGCCATGGGGAGAGAGGATGGAGACGAGGATATTCTGGAAGAGGAGGATAGCTGCATGAGTGACAGAAGGTTTACACGATGAAGGACGGGATGGGATGGGGGAAAAAAGAACGGGGGATGAAGATGGTTGCAGCCTGTCAGATCATTTCAGTAAAGGTCTGTAACCAGAGCTCTACTGAAGGAGGCTGGCTTGCTTCTTTCCTTCTCCCAGAGCGAGAATCCATTTCATTCCACTGTCGCCTCAGTCATGATCAGTATGAGGAACTACAGCAAAGTGATGCTATTGGTTGGATTTTCTTAATGATGTGAAGAAAAAAAATCTAATAAACCCAACTAATCAAAATAATGAATGGATCAGCCTAAAGACTATCTTTGATAGATTTAGCCAAAATCCTACTGTACAATGTTCTAACTAGTTAATTGAATCAGGAAAAAAACAAAAAAAATGAAACAAAGTCTAAAATACAAAGCTAAACCTTTATTGCACCAGTTTCATTTACATATTAACAAAAACAAACAGGTTTCAGGAGTTCTAGCGAACCGGCTCTATACGCCGAGTGCAGCGATGATCACAGCGATCGATGGCCGGTCTCCAGCAGCAGTGCCTCCAGGGCTAACCGGGTCTGGGCGGGGATGAACGGCTGGTGAAGCCAGCAGGACAGGTAGACCATGTGCAGGTCAGCGACGGCGGTGTGGGCCAGTTCCTGCAGAATCACCTGCTTCAGCTTCAGCTCCTGACTGAAGGCAGCCAACAGAACCCGAGAAGACTCCTCTGGAACACACAGGTACACGAGTTCATAAATCCACGGAGGCTCGAAGGAGAGGACCATGGAGGGGTTTTATTTGGTCACATTTCAACATGGTACCTATTCCGCAGGTTTGAGTGCTGTCACACATCAGCACCCTTCACAAAGTTCTTGCATCTGCTGAAGGATAAAACTGCACAGAACAGCACCTTAAATATCTAATCAAATCTAGAGTTCAAAAACCTCAGAATGTATAAAGAATGAAACATAAATAAACCACAATGATTCCTTCCACTGTTTTTTCAAAGCAAAACAAAAATAAATCATGGTTCTTAAACAGCCTGAAAAACTATGGAATTTGATTTCAGTTTTTTCTAGATCTGGATAGAATAGAAAAATATTCATATCCTGTTGTCAAAATGCTGCGGTCCTCCTATCATGTGCCCTTTCTACTCTACTTCCTATTGTCTATCCATCCTTATTTTCTATAAGTCCATCCTTCCTTCCTTGTGCCCTTAATTTATATCTTTCCTCAATTCTTCCTTCCTTCCTTCCATGCTTGCTTGCTTCCTTCCTAGTTTCCAACTTCACTTCCTTCTTTTCCTTCCTTCCTTGACTCATCACTGAACCGCACAAACAAACCACATCAGAGTTTAGTCAGAGTTCAGAGTGAAAGCCCGGGGATCCAGGTAAACATTGGGTGTGCTGGCTTCAGGTGGACTAACCAAACTCTTGGGTCTTCCAGCTGTGGCAGAGAGGTAATGTTCTTCCTTCAGGTCCAAACTGAAACTCCTCCAGATCCTGGATTCCTCGCTGCACACTCATCAGATGCTCCATCTTTGCCACTATGACAACCTGAACAAATGAAAATCCCTTTAAAGACAAACCTGTGTTGGATCTAGCATCACATGTCAACGATATGGCCACGTTAACGTCGGCCTCAACATTAACTCGCTGCTCCTGATAATGACAAGAAGTCTTAACGACCCGAGTCTTCATTCCTTTGATCCGAGTTGACTCGTATGCTCGGCTGAAGCTAAACGAAGCCTCACCATTCGGTCAACGACAGCCTGCAGCCTGGAGCATTCATCCTGCAGCTCTGCTGCTCCAGCCGCCTGCTGCTGCACAGCTGAAGGAAACGTCTGACATGCTGGAGCTGGAGGGAAGTCATCCAGAGGCTGCTGGTCTCTCTGAGAACTGGGGAAGAAAATAAAATAGAAAAATAGCAGTCAAATGGTGATTACATTTTATATTGAACAGTTTCTGGGTCAACTATGGGCTGGAAGGCAATCTCACTGTGAGCAGCTGAGATTGTTCAGAGTAGATTGGAGCAAAAATATCTCATTTTGTTTTTACTATGGTGGTACAGGTGAGATGTAAATTAATTAGATCCACAGGGCTAAAGCAGCACATCTTACAGCCATCAAATGTGCTGTGATTAGTATTTAGTACATTATTAAAAATCTAATTACTGTACGTTTATTAAGAAAGCATCAAACTACAGGAAGGTAATGAACTGAGCACACTCACTTCCTCATGTTGACGATGTTTGTTGCACACTGGAATCCGTCGTTGTTCAGTTTGTCCCACTTCAGCATCAGGTTGTGCCAGTCGGCCGCATTGTCTTTGATCTTCCGAGCACTTCCTGTGACCGCAGAGAACTTTGTGTTGGACGAAGACATTGGAACATCAGCCGGGACGCCTGGGAACGCATTCACACACATATTAACACAAATTGTCTCCGTGGAAAGAAACCGTCCATACTTACCTATTCTTACGCATAAAAACAAGCCAAGATGAAGATCACACAGTATATTAGATCATATTAGATTGATAGAATTGTAGAAATCTTTCAGCATGGCAGGTTAGAGTTCTATCCACTGTCAGAAAATCTTGATGAAGTCTATAGAGGATTCCCAGCAGAAGGAAAACATTATTTAGATGTGAACTGAGCAAATCAGTGTGTGGAGGTGCCATCATTTTCTCTACCTGAACATAAACACAGTTATTACATTTTTGGACTAAAAAAAGAAACGATCTAGAGTCAGCAAGCAGCTTCAGTTGTTACAACTACACAGTAATGCTCAGGCCTGAAATCTGGGTGTAGTGATAGACTCAGACCTGAACCTTCAGAGCCACGTGAAGACAATTACAAAGTCGGCCTTCTATCACCCAAAGAACATTTAAAAGACTGATGTCTCAGAAAGATCTAGAGAAACTCATTCATGTGTTTATATTTAGTCACTGGAGCTCAGAGAATAGACTTTAAAATACTGTTAGTTTATAAATCACTGAATTGCCTAGCAGCAAAAATACATTAAGCTTCAGACCTGCTGCAGACCTCTCAGGTCTTCTGGTTCTGCTCTGCGTCCTCAGAAACAGAACCAAACATGGACAAGCGGACTATAACAAGCTTTTACGTGACTGACAATGAAAAAATACTTTTCTTCATCATTATAAACTGTTTAATGGCTAATTGTGAGCTCTAAATCTCTTTAATCCCGTTAAAAATGTAACTCCTTGGTTTCACTAACCGACGTCTCCCTTCCCAATATGGCGAACGCATTGACGTGACGCTACAACTAGGGCCCAGTGTGTAGCTAACTTTTGACTATGGTCTGAAATTTGTGTTATATTTGTTGACAGTTAGTTACTGCCATTCTATTTTATTTAAGAATCGGATCAGAAAACATTTTGTAAGTATAAAATCGGATGTTACCCTGTATTATAATCCAGTTTTCTAACACAGCAGTCCATAAACTGCTGCCCAGACGACCGCAGTCTGTAAATGTCTGCAGATAATCTACCACTTTCTATTTGAAGGAGAAATATGTTACTTACATTAACACGTCAGTCCGTTAGTCACCTGCTTGCCATAGTTTGCTCTTCTTCTACTGCTTCTTCGTTTTGTTTTGTCTCAGATGGACCGTGAGCGCCTCTAGCGATCAGCGACCGCTATACATACAGTGCATCTAGAAATACACACAGACAGATAGATAGATAGATAGATAGATAGATAGATTTGCACTGCGTTCAGAAAGTGTTCACAGCGCTGAACTTTTTACACATTTTGTTATGTTATTAACCTCATTTCAAACTGTATTAAATTAATGTCTGTCCTTCTACACACAAACATCCCATCGTGACAATGTGAAATTTTGATTATTTTGAAAATATATTAAAACCGAAAACCAAGAAGTTACATTTATGTAAGTATCTACAGCCTTGCTTAACATTTCTGTTGATCCACATTTGGAATCAAGGCAGCCCCATATTTGTCTGAACATGATACCAGCCCAGCTCGCCTATCTTTAGGCAGCTTGGCCTGCTCTTCCCTGCAGTTCTTCTCCTGCTCCATCAGGCTGGATGGAAGACATTTGTCAGCCATTTTCTGAGATCTCCTGATACATTCAGTCAGGTTCAAGTCTGGACTCTGGTGTCACAGAGGCGTTCTGAAGCCTTTGAGATCGTGGCCATGTGATTTGGGTCATTGTCCTTAACTGAAAAAGCAGCATGTCCTTCCTCTGCAAAACAACTTGTATACCACAAAACATAACAAACATGTTCAGTTCCTTCTTTTTTGTGCCCCCCCACCCCCATTACCAAATAACATTGAAATAACTAGGTTAAAGTAAAAAGAAAATTGCAAGAATAAATCAAAATTCTGTTTTGTGGTTTGTTACATCCCCAAGGCAGTCTAGTGGTTTTGGAGGGGGGCAGGAGAGGGTGGGGTGGGGGGAGGGCTGTAACAATAGATAAGCCAGGAAAAATTAAGAGACAAAAACCAGGAGGGTAAAATTAAAGGGTTTATTCTTTAAGGGGGATCCAGAGAAGACTCAAAGATGAAAATGAAAACCTACAAGAAAAGAAAAGGGAGAATAACAATGAAAACCAGGGTTTCTAGTAGACCAAAATCCTCATTTACAGCACCACCAAGCTGCAGCACACATGCTGCCCAATTGGCCAAGAGGCACCGAAAGTCAGTTTCCCAGCTAGTTTTATACTCTGCTCATCAAGAGACAGAGTGAAACCAGCTGGGCCTGCTCAACCTGCTGGAGCTCAGCAGCAACCCGAACCGGGGGAATCCCACATGCAGCCACCACTGCATGTAACATGGTTAAAGGTCAAATATTGAGAATAAAAATGTATTGGTATCTTTAAGGGAAGGAAGGGTGGACTGCTGAAGCTGCTGTGTTCTCCAACAGGTTAGTAGTCTGGACAGGATCAGTGCTGCCTGCCAGGCTGAAAGAACTCCTTGATAGTAACTCCTAATTACAATATAAAGTTACACAAAACTATGGTTGTCACGTAGCAGGTCTATAACTGTGGACTTTGAACACTTTGATCTCGATATAGCAACTTTATTTTCAATATTTCTGCACTTTCAACTTCAGTCTTTACCAGGTAAACAGCAGAAATATCAACAAATTAACAACAACAACAACAACAATCCCATTTCGTAATTTTTTTCCAATGATCATTTTTAGTTGTCAGTAGACATCTGATTCATCGGCTTCATTTTATTTGTATTTCACAGAATCTAGTGGAGAAATTCGATGTAATATTGTTAAGATAACCTCATCAACTTTGGCACAAGTGGAACCCCGTATAAGCGCAGACAAATTTTCTATTAATATTCACCGAATGGTTGTTCCAGCAGAACGGACAACCCGGAGTAAAACATTGTTTCAAAGGTACAAAATAATAATAATAATAATAATAATAATAATAATAATAATAATAATAAATTCATAATGCATGCTACTATATGTCGTGTCTTTTGAAATGTTGTACCAGTTCTGTCCCACTTCAGACATTATAAACCTTCCGCAAACCTCAGCGGAGTGACGTCTTCTGGTTTACGCAGATTCGCAACTCAATGACGCAAGCAGGAAGTTGGGAGAAAGTCCGAACATCCTCGGAGAAGCGAACTTCAGCTCGTAGGTGACGAAAAAAAACAACAAGAATCCAGAGTACGAGCGAGTAATTGTCCAGACTCGTGTCCGCTCGCCACAGGGCCGCCAGTTCCGCCTGCTTTCTCCGTTGGCTCTGACAATGACGACGGCTCTCCAGCTTCCCAACGAACTATGGCTGCAGGTGTTCAGCTTTCTGTCCTGGAAGGACAAGCTGAGTATGCGCTGCACTTGTTCTCACTTTAAGCAGCTGCTGGATGAATGTCGGCCTCTGTGGCGGGGCTTTAGCGTGGTGCTGAAGGACCTGTCCCGGTACAACCGCGCCTTCTGGCGGAGCCTCGCTCGGAGGCAGCTGGACAGCGTCGCCCTGCGGGGAGGGAGGAAGAGGGACCTGAAGCTGCTCTCTGTCTGGCTGCCTCTGCTCCAGGCCCTGCGGCTGGACAGCTGGAGGGGAAACGACGTCCAGGAGCTGAAGCGGTTCCGCCACGTACACAGCCTGACTCTCACAGCCTTTTCAGAGCCGCTGGTGAACCTGGAGTTCCTCCTTCCTCTGGGTCAGCAGCTGACCCAGCTCAGCCTGTGTAATGTCCAGCTGGCCTGTCCCCCCTCCCAGGTGCTGGCCAGCCTCTCCCAGCTGACTCGCCTCAGGTCTCTGGTCCTGCACCATGATGGCTGTCTGAAGATCCCGACGCTCAGAGGTGTCCTCTCTCCGCTGGTTAACCTCAACTCCCTGTCCTGGACCATGATAAACTACAAAAGGCTGTCTCAGGACTTCTTCTGCCCGGCCACTGGCCCAGGTAAACAAAAGGGGAAACTTATACCTTAAGTCTGGAGGTGGACAGCAATCCAAAATATTGGTAGGGGAGAGCGGGGTATTGTGAGCCATTTTTTACATTTGTTTCCCTATAGGCAAGGTAAAATGATGTATCAGTAAAATGTAAACATTTCCTATTAATTTGGGATGTTTCCTAGCTATGGAAGTTATCAGAATATCGTCAAGACAAAGGACAATGAAAATATGATTGCTTTAAAAAAAGTGGTCCTGTGTCTCACTTTACCCCAGATCAGGGGTAAAGTTAGACAGACCAGAAAAATCAATGGGGTAAATTGAACCATTTGGGGGTAAGCTGATACACTTACGTTTTCCACTTTAATACTACCATAACACATGTTGTAACAATTTGAATCCCGACTGACAACCTAACCTTCAAAAACAAAAAAATGTCAGACTAGGATCAGTGTTATGGAGATTGGTTAATTATAGTTAGCACTTGAAAGTAACCCAAAGTATTAAAATGTAAATCAAATACAACATAATATACTTCAAAATGTTTTAATTAACATTCACAGTGTGAGAATCATAGCACAGGACCTTTAGCTAGTATCTGGGTGTCAAGAGCAAAGTACAAGCAGAACCAGCTAATGCACAGTCTGGGTCTCAGAACATGGACCCATAATCGGAACTTGTCTTCATTCATCCATCCTGTTCTGGTGGAGGCACCTTTGGCTCCTGGAGGTGCTCCTATCAGGAAGTCATCCTTAAACCTAACTCTGGGGAAGACAAACATAGGAGGTATGGCATTCCCAGCAGCATTCACTGCACACACCACAGTCACTAGTTCTCCCCTCTCAGATGATGTGATAGAACCAACTTGCTTTTTTCCTTTCTCTGTCACAACCTGAATCAAGATAGAAAGTCTAGAATCAGGGACAAATGTACAATCAGTAGGTTACTATTGGTCTAAAAGTACATTGTATTTAATTTCATTCCATTCATTTTTCCAGCTCACAGGTTCACTGTTATTATCACAATCCACTCAATATCAGTATGGTGCTCTCTTGTATATCATGTGTTGCTTACCTGTCGTGGCTTTTGAACTGTAAAGACGCCGGTTTAATCTACATTGTAAATCATGTGTGGAGGGAATGTGTGCCTGTGAAAGAGGAGAGGCAAAAAAAAAACCTTATCAGAATTCAAAACAAATCTTACGGGTAAAGCTAACTTAAAACATTTGCAACTAAAAAAGTGTCACCTGTCCATCACTACAGCCAGATTGTCGAAGAACTCCCCTACTGTAGTTTTATTGAAGGCTGTAGCCCTTCCCAGGGATGTTGCCTCTGGAGTTTGGACAGACAGATGGCAACATGCAAGAAACCTCCGAAACCACTCTATTCCTAGAGAGTAGATAATTTATTATTATAAGATTATTATTTAGCATTATTTTTTAGCTTGTGATCACTTGCACACCCTAGCATACCTGCACATTGTTTCTCTGTCCAATTGGTTGGAACAGGGATATTGTTTCTCTTTGCGTATTCAAATGCCAGTTCACGGCACTTAACTGGAGGAAGGCCGTGGAACTGGTCAGCTAGTTGTTTCAAGTGTTTAGCAAGCTCCTCCTCCATCTCATCTGTGAATATTCTCTTTGCCTCAGCTACTGCACTCCGGGCTACTGATTTTACTTGCCCTTTCTCTTTTTTCTTTATGAATCTTTGTAGGGTTGTCTTGTCAATATTTCTGTCCCTTCCAGCTTTTCTTAAAGACTTCTTTCCTTGCCTGACCTCAGCAGCTGCATTCTCCAATTCTGCGAGGGGTGTTTGTCCCCAGGTTGTTTTCCTGGTGTACTTTCTTGGCATGATGGCTTTTCTACAATGGTTATGACATAAAAATTAAACAGATGTAATGTAATATTACACTAAATATGTTTAAGACTAAACTTAAATTGTACTTCATGATGGGGTAAAGTAAGACAGTGTATCACATTACCCCACGGCATTTGTCTCATTTAACCCCACAGCCATCATTTTATAAAAAACAACATCTCTAGCAAGTCAGGCTAATCTTGAACTAGCATCAATCACATGGTTGTATATGTTGGAAGTTCATCAACATGCATGATATAAATTTTTCTACCTGAATTAATTTGCTTTGACACAATAGTTAATTACGTTTATAGCTAGAAAATTTACTTTCACGTGCAAAAAACACATTTTTATGAAAAAAACATACTTACCACAGCAACCGCATCAACTTCACTTTCCTGGCAAGGGGAGAATGGGAGGGGCTTGTAAATAAATTGGTCACATGACCATAATTTTGTTCCATTGCCTAGATATAAGGGGTGTCTCACAATACCCCGCTCTCCCCTAATATTGCTAAGTCGGTATCGGTATCAGATTGATAAGCTCCATTCTTTAGTTTCAGATTCCCTCTTGAAATGTAATTTTATTTTCTGTTGCAGTTTACCAACTCTTCTGTAAAAATGATAACTTTTTGCACTTTGTTTATTTAGAAAGATAGTTTGTTTTGTTTTTCTATTGCTTTTGTTTATCATGCAAATATATTATCAAAGTGTTTCGTAGACATCTATAAACTTTAAAGTAAAAACCATAATAATGCCTGAAGGTCAGAAGTTTAATGAAATATCATCCTTAAAAATAAGTATTAATATTGGTGAAACTGACCGTGTATTGGTATCAGATCAATACCAAAATATCACACACCTTTACTTAAGACTGAAATTGACATTTTCTCACAAGGCCATGAGAACTTAGAATATTAATGAGAACTGACCAACTGCTGTCAAAATGTCTAGCTGCATTTTCTACATCTGAGGGGAAGAAGACCTACTGATGAGAACAGAACAAAAAAAAGACCTAGTCTGTCAATCAAGTTAATATAAAAATATTTTTTGGTGTATAAAAGTGTTTGATTAGAGAGAAAAACAGAACTTAGTATTTAGTCCAGAATCCTGTTTACAGCTCCAGAGGTCAAATGTTTCCTGTAGTTCTGAACCAAGTTTGTGCTGCAGCAGGGATCCGGTCCACTCCTCCACACAGAACTGTTGCTGGGCAACAGACTTTCAGCTCCCTCCAAAGATTTTCCATTGGGTTCAGGCCTGGAGACTGGCTGGTCCACTCCAGGACCATTCAATGCTCCCTGCAGAGCCGGGCTGCGTGTTTGGGGTCAGACCCAGTCATGACCTGTCTTCAATGCTCTCTCTGAGGGAAGGAGGTTGTTGCCCAGAACCTGGGGATACGGTTTTCCCATCCGTCCATCCTCTTCTCAATATGATGCAGTCCTCCTGTCCCCATTTGCAGAATGCTTCCACTCCCATGCTTCACAGAGAGGGCAGCAAAAGACAAAACAAAAAAAAACAAAATAAAAATTGGTCCGTCCTTACAAGACGCTCTGCAGGCCCTCTGGACGACAGGCTGACTAACATAAACTCAGCTCAACTCAAAATAAGGGAACAGGACTCAGTTTATCTGAAACTATAAAACATGAGACAAATTAATAAATAAGCACTTCAAGGTACAATTAATTTATTATTTCAAAATAGAATTGATAAAAAAAACAACATCAAACTGTATAACTGACATGACACGCCCACCTGCAGCTAAATGAAATCCAGTAACCTTCCCAAAATTTGACTTTGAAACCAATTTAACACAGAAAGATGTTGATTAATTTATTTTTAAATGTTCTTTAAATATGGGCATAGGCCCATCGCAATAAGCAATAAATCAATTAATCACATGCTAAATTAAAACGAGGTTGATCATTTCCATTTGCATGATTATTTTCTATCTCTTTTCTTGACTCTCTGGATGATAAAAGTCTTCAGTCTGGTTCTTTGGTCTAAGCTCGCCGTATATTGAAGGACAATTTTATTTAGAGATTTTATTTAATTTATTCTTTCTGTTGTTTTGTTTATTTATTTTGAATATTTCAAATGTCTTTCATTTCCGGTGTTAAATGTTCATTATAATTGAAGTTTTATTGAACGTTGAGAATGTGCTCTTGCATTATTATGCCATTACCATCATATTACTTGAAACAACAATATTATCATTAGTCACAATAATGTCTGGGAAAATTTATTATCCTGCAATTTTTATTATGGTGACAGCCCAACATCATGTTGCCAGACATGAGTTATGTACGTACCTGACTGTTCCATGCTTTACAGTAATTAGCCCCGAGTGTTGCTACTCTATTTTATAAAAGAAAATGTAGTTCTATACTAAGAGGATACTTTTTTTGCAGGTTTATGTCATAAATGATATTATCTTTTTAATAAATGTGCTTTTACTCAGATTTGCATTTACAATATTGGAATGGTTTGAATGTTTTAAGAGACAAAAAGCCAAAATGAAGGAACCTGTTAGAGGCGACTATTTTTCATGTTGTAAATCCACGTCACCATGGCTACACTGCTGTTTTCAGACGCGGTTCATTATAGTTGTCCTGCTTTGGTCTAATGGGATGTTCAGAGCTACCATTATCTAACAGATCCCTCTGTCCGCTCTGAACTCCCTTTTTTGGAAAAGTCAGCAGCTCGGTCCTAGCTAGCATTCCTGGAAGTCCTAAACTGGGAACGTCACAGAGACAGTTTCCATGCGTCTGAAAGAATCAGCCTTGTTTGGAGGCACTTTTAGCTGAAGAAAACTCTGAGTCGTTTGAAGCTAACTTGTCAGACTGTTTTTGTGCCTGTGAAACATGGCAGGAGTTCAAACTTCTGTTATAATGACAAATAATGCCCCTACCCCCCCCAAGTCTGTTTTCCTGGATCCCAACACTTGATCCGGTTGCCTTCCTGGGTGCAGCTTTTCTATTTCTGGATTCTTCCTTTACTGTATCTTCACTTAAAGCTGCAGTATTTGACATGAAATATGTTTTTTTACATATTTGTTAGAATGACCATTATGTTGTGACATTTTAGTATAAGACAGATTATCAAGCTCCTCTGCCTTCTCCCAGTGCTCCCAGTCCCAACTGGGAGAGCAGCGAGTACATGATGTTGACAGACACCGCTAAGCCCCTCCTCCTGGCTCTGATTGGTTATTTTTGAACATTAGCGGTGCATTTCTTCAGATGGCAATATTAGCACGACATACTCCAGTTTTAATGACACAAGAAACAGTATAAGCATTCTGAATAAGATGTCAGCCTCCTAACTGACTGGTGTTCCCCCTGCAGCTGCTGGTGCCTCCCTGCAGCTGTCTGAGCTGCAGCTGCTGAATTACGATGCTGCAGTCACGCCGGAAGTTCTGCAACCTTTGTCCAATCTCCGCAGCCTGTCCGTCTTCCACCTTTACTCTGTACCTGGACCCACCTGTCACCTGCAGACATGGCTGTCATCACTGCAACAGCTCTGCAGCCTGAGTGTGCACGGTAACTATCGCTGGGTAAACAGGTGCAGTGCTACAGAACCTGTTAAAAATGACCAATATCGGGTCTACAAGTTATTATCACTGGAGACTTTGGTCAAATATTAAGCAAGTAATAAAGAGGTAGAGGAAGTAATAAGAAATTGTTTTTGAACTGCTGCAAATAAATATGTGTCTATATTTCAAAATAAATGTTGTCTAATCATATATCACTGCTGCCACCAACTGTTTTGGAGGGGTACTGCTTGTTCTGGAGGCGTGCTCTGCTTTTGAGTTGGCACCCCATTGGAGCAACCAATCACTTGGCAGAGTGGTGGCTGCAGCAGGGTAGCTCTCCACGACTTTAGATCACAGTAGATCCATGTGAAAAAAATGGTCCAGTTAAAGTACAGACCTAAATCCAATTGAGAATCTGTGACTAGAATGGAAGTTTTCAGATTGCTTCCATCCAAACCGATAGAGCTTGAACTATTTTTTTATATATTTTTTTGCTGTGCTTTCTTGCACAATGACAATAAAGGATCCAGATTCCGATTTATAATAAAATGTCCGCCTTTCGCTGCACACGACTGGAAGAGACATAAGCGATGGTGGCATTGAAAGGTTCTTCTACAAAGTCCAACACAGGAGGGCAGCATGCAAACTCCAGTTTTCTTTTGCAAAGAATAATAAAAAAAAAACAATATTTTTTGTCCCTCTTGCCTTTACTTTATGTATGTGAAATAAAAGATTATTTTTATGTGAAAATAATTTTTTACTGGGAACAAAAAATAACATTACGCCCAACTTACAGGTGGGCAACATGGATAAAGGTTTCAAAGGTACTATTGTGATAGCAATAAAAATGACGATAAGAACTACTGTATGCATTACTTCTGTTTTAGATAACTGTGACTGCATAACACAGCAATCACAGCCAATAAACACAAATGCTGCTCTTGAAAAACATTCCTATTTGTAATGAGCTCCTTAGGAAACATCCACTTAAAGAAATGGGATTTGTTTCATTAAACTGCTCACTGTAATTTCATTTAATCATATTTTCTAATTTAATGATATTTTTAGATTCTCTCATTGAGCAAGTAGAGAAAATGGTAAAAAAAAACAACAAAAAAACAATTCCAACAAAACGTTGTTTTTTATTTTGTAAACATCATTAATTGGAATGTATAGTAATATGTGATAATGTTTTACATATAGTGCAGAGCAGCCATTTTGGATGTTCAGGTTTGAGACTAGTTTAAAATCAGTTTATAGATCTCATGCAACACAGATGAGTTAAACTCCAACAAGCTACACTTTATGCAACAAACCCAGCAGCTGCAGTCCTAATCAATGCCGTCATACTGAACGTGACTCCTCTGATTATCTGTAAACAGGAGGGCACCCCCTGGTGGTGTATGCTGACTTCCTCCCATCCTCCCTCCGCAGCCTGACTCTGTGTGTGGACCTTCAGCCTGAGGACCTGCAGGTCGTCTCCTTCAGAGTTCCCAACCTGAGGCACCTGCACCTGGAGCCATGGAGCTCCTCCTCCAAACTAGTCAGGCTCCTCCCACAGCTGTTCCCTGGCCTGAGGACGCTGGCCATCAGGTGGGTCACTCAAACACCAGCCTCACCAGCTGCTTGTCCATGTCAAATGTGTGCAAATCTTTGTCGATAGTCTGCTGACTTTGAAAAAACACAATTTTGCAATTGCTGTTTCTATCAAACCATATATAAAATTAAAATCACATGTGAATAAGCCTGTTCTCGCAATAAGTAATTATAAATCATGGCAGCGACAGAGGGATAAAAAAAAAACATGAGATATATTCATAATTCAACGGCCATCATTTATCAGCCAATCAGGGGAGGTGTCGGCATTGGAGCAACAAGCCCCGCCTACTTGGGATCCGCCAGTAGTAATCACGTCAGTTGATCACGTGACTCCTGTGATGCAAAAATAATGTTTCCTTTGCAGTTTTGCAAAATATATCTGTTTCTATATGTCCAGAAACCACCTCATCCTAAAAGTAATAACTTTTTATCGAGTTTTTTTTTTTTAATTGGCATGTTTCCATTAAGCAAATTTATTCTTGTAATTTTAATTTGTGTAATTTTAGGGTTAATGGAAATGCAGCTACAAAGCTCTTTGGTTCCCGTAGTAACCTGCGGTCTCTCCTTTCCTTTCCTCAGACATCATCACGTGTCGGATGAAGACTTCCTGGGTCTCCATCAGCTCCAGCATCTCAACACTCTGGAAGTTCTGGATTCCTTTTACAGGCCAGATCCTAAAGATCCGAGCTGGGTCATCTATAAGCCAAGTCCTCGTCTGCTGCAGCTGATCTCTGACCTGCAGAAACTGACCAATCACAAAGTCAGAGTTCTCACCAATACACACATAGACCTGCTCCCCTGTGGCTGCGTCTGACTGGAGACCAGGACCAACATCTCCACCAAAACGCTCTGACTGTCCAGTGGAACCAAACAGGGCCAGGTGCAGTCCTACTTCTCATTCTTGGGATTCTGATTGGCTATGAGGTGGCAGGTTTTCAGGGTATATTGTGGCTCTGCCCCCTGTGGTCTTCTCCGGTACTGTCCAGTCTCAGTTCTGAGTGGGTTTGAAGTTGTTGCCCAACCACCGAGATTCTTCTTTACTTTGTGAAAGACATTCGGTTTATTAGTGTGCTGTGAAAAAGGATTTCCTTCGGTTCTTGCTTTTTTGTCACATTTGAAATGCTCACGTCATCAAATGAATTTCATC
This sequence comes from Xiphophorus couchianus, assembly GCF_001444195.1. Taxonomy (NCBI): domain Eukaryota; kingdom Metazoa; phylum Chordata; class Actinopteri; order Cyprinodontiformes; family Poeciliidae; genus Xiphophorus; species Xiphophorus couchianus. The sequence goes on from NC_040240.1 coordinate 1,549,758, forward strand.
ATGAAACAAAGATGACCTCTGGTGACCTGTCCAGGGTGTAGCCTGCCTCTCCCGGTGCCTGTTAGAGATGGAGCTGTTTTCAAATCATGGTTTCATTTATTAAGAAAAAAACCTGATCTTATGTGAAAAAGTAACTGAAGCTGCTACTAGACACTCGAGAACATGAACAGCTTGTTTAAGGTCATGCCACAGAATTTTAATTGGATCCAAGTCCAGACTTTGAGTAGGCCACTCCTAAACCTTCATTTTTTTTATTTATTCAGAGATGGACTTGCTGGTACGACTCAGATCACTGCCCTGCTGTTTACCCCCAATCTGTTTAAACTTAAAGGGGCAAAATTAGACATTTTCCTGCCACATGGTGCCATTGTGTAGTAACTGTGTTGCCTTCAGTTGTTGTAAAAATGCTGCATATATCAAATATGTCTCGAAAGAAATCTGACTTCCCAGTTGAACACCTTGAAATTGGGCCTCTGTCTCTTTAAGAAGCTCCTACTCGTCCAATCCGACCCTTGACCTTCAGCACATTTTCTGTTAAGCCTTTTACAGCCATTTTAACAGCAATGCACTAAGTAGTAGTAACTATGATGAGCTCAACAGACCCCAGCTCCAGCAGGTGTTTGCTAATTGCTGCTGCTAGTCTGGAGGAGTTGAGTGGAAATGGGTGATGCTCATTTAAGCATTTAGTCCCCCTTCCCCCATCCTGCAAGTGGTTGCTATGGGAGATTCAAGGTTTTGTCAAAAATACACAAATAACATTATAATATGATGTAAAGCTCTAAAAAGTTGATTGTTCACAACACTGCCCCTTTAAGAACACTAAAGGGAAGATGTTGCTCTGCAGTGACAGCTTTAACCTTGAAACTCTCCAACATGTCATTTCTGTCCAGTCTCTCCCTTGTTGTTGAAAAGCCTCTAAAATGGCTGAATTAAACCAATTCCTGCAAAGCAGAGTGGGTCGTAATTCATCCACAGCCATAACTGGATGTGATTACCAGTTATCACAAACACTAGATGGCAGCTGTTGGTAGTAAGTGAAGGACAACTAGTTATCAGGCCTGGTGGTGCTAACAGGGCCCGCTGGGTCTGGATGGTTTTGGCTCCCTTGATAAATGTAATCATCACATCCAAGCTGCTTCCTGTATTCACTTGCTTATCTTTGATATTAAAATGTGACGAAAATGCAAAAGCAGAAGAAATCTGAAAGGTGGCAGAGACTTAGTGAGGCAGCTGAGCGGTGCTGAGGTTGGTTCTTCCTTTTGCTCAGTGAATGTCTGCACTTCTGATTGGAATTCATTGTTTTATGCCTCACTATCAATTTTTTACATGTTGGATTCATGTATCCAGATTTAATTTTAAATGGAATGAATTTATACACCAACTGTGCATTAAGTGCCTTGGCCAGTTGGAATCAGACCCACAACCCACAGTCTCATGAGCGTCGTGCAGCTTGGTGCTCGCTGTCGGATGACGGGGCGCTGACAGTGGAGTCCTGCAGACCTCAGGTGATCCTGGCAGATTGTTTTTTCCAGATCGCTCATCTTCTGCATGTAGCCAGAAAACCTGGACCACATTCAGAGGAAGATACCTGACAGAGTTCGTCTAGCTCATTTTTTTCTACGTTTACCTCTTAATACATCATCAAACACTAAAAACAAACAGCTCTCTAGAAGATGTCTGTTTTATACAATGTGCTAAATAAACCTGCTAGTGCCTGAAGTTTTCTTTTGCACTTTTTTATGTTTTTAATGAAGAACCTTTATGTGCTTTATGTTTGTGTTGAAGTTTGATTGCACTGGTTGCAGTTTTTGGCTGATCACTGATATTTAAAGGGCCTGGCCTGCCGATAGTTTTGTCTGAGAAGTGGCTTAGTGATCCGCAGTGGTTGTTAACCATCCACAGGTGGAGCTGCTGGGCCGGCCGTCTGTCACAGCAGATCAACAGGAGACAGGCTGGTTTTCAGAGGAAGATCAGATCAGTTTCTCACACATCAACTGGTCTCCCTAAATGAAGGAAATCGGAGCTGATACATCTGTACTCACCTACTTGGTTTGTTTTTTTCTCTTTTTTTCAGCTCCTGCTGAAACCCTTCCCAGGAATAACCACCATTGTTGGGTATTTTATTTTGAAAGTGTAACTGGTTTCAGTTAAGTTACCCTATTTAGAATGGAACAGTAGCATTTCATGTACTTTGAAAAAATATCTAAATACATATTTACTTTTCAAGTCATTTGACCTGCCACAGGTGGGTGGCTGGGATCTAAGGTTCTGCTGGAGGACCCAGGGTTGGTAGATGTTTCAGTATCACAGCCTTTCTAACAACTGGTCTGTTCTTTGATTTATTTTTATTTGGGGGAAAAAAATCACTGGGAAGACTCAAATTATTTTTTCTAGACAATAACGAGATCTTTCTGGAAAATATGTTTGTTTTTGTTATCAGTAAAGTACTTTATGTTTTTATCTATCTAAATCTTGTAAAAAGAAAAACTATATTTTGTAAATATTTCTCCTGCGTGGTTCTGGTTATTATTTCTAAGTATGACTCACATGTTGACTCTTGTTGGACCTCATACCTCTATTTAAATCTTCCCAATGAAGGAGCCTTCAATAAATGTGGACTTTTTAATGACTCTAGCCTCTCCTTGTTTTGTTTTTTTCTTTAATTGTCCTTGGTTGGTCCTGACAAAATAAACACCTGGTTTCTTAAAGGGGAAGTATTATGTTAAATGGACTTTTTTTTAGCTTTACATCATGTTGTTATTCCCACATCAAAAACATCTGGAGTGTTGCTTTGAATCTTTCATGAATGTTGGAGTAATCCTTCAATCTCCATGGCAACCATTGAGCTGTGGAAGACGCCTGGTTGGAGGTTTTCAAGCTGCCTCATTATAGCCCTGACTCTGCTTCTGAAGACTAGCAAACAACTAGCAACTAGCAAACATCTTGTTAATGGTTAATAGCAGCCATGTTGTGACGACTTCCTGAAGGAAGTTTCAGAACAAACAGGATTTTAAAGAGACAGAGGCCCTATTTCAAGGCATTAAATTACAAAGTCTAATTTGTCATATTCCATATACATTTTTATTACAGCTGAAGGTAACTGTCATAAAATGGCCCAATATGGTTGGAATATAAATACTGTCCCTTTAACTGCACAGTACTGTTTTTGCATTTACTGTACAGCTTATTAGACTTCATTCTGTTTATGTCTGTGTGAATCTACTCACTTTGCTGCTGTTGCAACAAAATTCCACCAGTGGGACAATAAACAGAGGAACGGCTGATTTCAGTGTGGAATCTTTAAATCCTTTCTCAAACTCCAACCATCTTTCTGATGGCCTGACACAAAATCCTCCACTTTAAAAACTCATTGACCATTTTAATTGTTCCTTTACTGAAATATTTTTAAATAACTGAAGTATCATCAGTGATTCCATGAATTACTAGCATTTTTCAGTGTAGTCATTTTTAAATACTCGCCTGTCAAAGTATATTGCAGAAATGCAGGTTGTCCTATTTTTTTGTCCCCTCCACTAGTTAAAAGTGTTTACTGTTATTCCTCTCCAGGACAACCTCTAACAAAAAAATTAAAGAATGCAGTTGTGTTGAATCTGTCGTTTTTCTACACTACCAAATCCATAAAAATGTATTTATTCATTTCTCCAGTGATGTGTTGGCAGTTATCAGTTCAACCCTGATTTTAAGCACAAATTGTTTTATGCTCATTTTTGGCTATTTCATTTTGCCTGGAGTTTAATTCATGACTTGTTATTTCTGCTCTGATCTGTTTATATAGAATGATGCGAGTTAAAAGTTGAAAATTCAAATATTGAGCATTTCCATACTAAATTGATCTAGTTAAATCAGAAGCAGCTCCTTCAGGAGTCCAGATTAAAGAGCAAACATCACCAGTTTGACACATTCTCTGAAAAACCAGCGAGGACAAATACAGAATACATTTTTATTTCAAAATAAAAAAGTTAAATATTTACAGATTGAAATAAATTGATAGATTTCACGAGCAAATGTGTTCTTTCACCTCCATGAACAGAGCAGGGCGTTTCCGTTTCCATGTCGACTACATGATGGTCTGTCCTGTCTGAGGACGGAAGGCAGAGAGAAAACCAGTACAGCTGCTGGAACAGGACTGAACCGAACCAGACCATTGGACTGTTCTGGTACTGAGACAGGTCTCCATTCATGTCCATAGTTAACACCGTCATCATGTCCAACAGTACAGCTGCTGCAGCACATTGTGCTGAGATTCACTTCCAGCTGGCTGGCTGGAAGAACGAGGCACCGTTCACTCCGCCGGCTCGCTCTCCTTCTGTTTCTTCTTCTTCTTCTTGGGTTTCTCGGCGACCTGGATCACACACACTTCACTCAGTTCTGGTAAAAGGTCATATCCACAGACTGAGGAGATCCACTTCAACTCACCGGCGTGTCGGGCTCCTCCTCTGTCTTTTCCGCCTCCTCTAGTTTTGCTCTTTTCTCCTTTTTCTTTTTCTTCTTCTCTTTCTTTATGTCCTCAGCAGACGGCGTGCTGGGCTGGGCCGGCTCACCGTCGCTCTCCGCTGACTCTCTCTTCCTCTGCAAGAACGTCACAATCACAGCTGATCAAACTTCGGGAAAAATTTACTGTGTACAGACAGTATCCTGCCTCAAACATGACAAGATATTTAATATCACGAGACGATCTTTAAACTAAATATTCATTAATCAATTTGAAAAGTAAACAATTTTTCTGAATCCAAAATAAATAAATTGCCATTCCAATTTGAATAAAAGTCATTAAATTATTCTTTCATGGGAACAACGGATTATTTTCTGTTCAGCCTCAAAAAAACAAACAAAAAAAAAAAAAAACAATTTTTTTTTTAAATCTCCAGCCTAAAATCCACAGTTCCACAGTTCTACACTTTGCTTCCGGGTCTGGACTCCCAGCTGTGAGAGATGATTACTTCCTGTTGAAGTTTTAAACTTTTACCAGAAGCTAACATTTTGCCATGTCGTTCGTAATGTATGTGTGAGCATTTATCCACAAATACACGCCTTCCATCTAGAACTAACAATGAAGGGTTTGATAATGTAAATGGTAGTGAAGGAAATGTTGATTAAATGATAAATTAGCTTGCCGTATTATCTTGCTGCTGGACAGGCAGCTTGTTATGACAACACACCTAAAGACCATCGTTCTAAAGTGATAATGTGATCTCACCTTAGCAGAGGCGTCGCCTGAGGCCGCCACACCGGAGGCGCTGCAGAGAAAAACACATATTGATGTTAAACTGCCTCAGGGCCTGAAACGGTTGAGACTGTTCTCTGGGGAGCGGGGCCCTCAGCTGCTGCTGGCCAGGGGCCGAGGCTCCGGGCAGAGAGTTCATGTAGCAGAGCGACTCCCTCAGAGAGCACGGCAGCTCAGAGAGGGATAACTCTCTGCAGTGAGGGGGGCCACCAGCAGGGGCCAGCAGTGAGTGCAGGGTACCTGTAGTCAACATACTGGTCCTTCCAGTCCTGAGGCGTGCTGCCGTTGGGTTTACCATGTTTATCCAGGAGGCCCTTCTGAATCATCATCTTCTTCTGGCTCGCCTGGTTCACACAGCATCAGACCAGAGGTTACACACACACACACACACACAGGTGTGTTTTCGTGTCTTATAGGGACTTCACATTGATTTCCAATTATTTTCTAAAGCCTAACCCTGACCTTAACCTTAACCAAAACACAAGTCACACCTTAGACCTAAACACAAAAACAGCAGATTTGTACCTACAAGGGTATAAAAACCTGGTCCACACACACAAACACACCAGTGCTTTGAGCTTTTATTAACTATTCAATAATTAAGTATAAATGCTGCCCCATATTGTCTGTGGTGGATTTAAAAAAAAAAAAAAAAAAACAGGAATATGATGTTTATGGCATTACCTAAAAAACTTTTGATTGGAAAATATGTAGCAATTTACATCACATCAAATTCCATTTAATCTCCACTAGGGGTGGAAATTTATCACATCATCATCTGAGATGAATTTATTATTGTGGTAGCAAGAAATTTCAATTAATGTTTAATATTTGTGGTTTTTAGGATATTTTTGGATATATTTTCAGTATTTTTTCCAGTATTCAATGAATATCATTACATAATGAAATACATTTGAAAATATGATTAAATGCAGTTTAGTGATATAAATATCTCTCCTGTAAGTGACTGGTGTCCTAAAGAAACTCGTCACAAATGAGAATGTTTTTCAAGAGCATCATTTGTGTTTGTGGGAAATAGTCGTAAATAGTTCTTATCACTTAAATCACAATAATAAAAATATTTTGAACACTTCCGGAAAGACAAAAGTAAACATTTCAATAAGTTACTTTAACCTATATTTAACGATAATTGAAAAACAGATTTAACTTTATTTTATTTATAAATTAATGTTTCATTTCGTTTTTCCCTCCACCTTTCTGAGGCCTCTCTAGCGCCACCTGGCGGCCATCACTTAGAAAAACACCATTAGACAACTGAAGGCTCTTCCTCCGTACCTTGGGCCCCAGGCCCCACTTCCTGGGGTACGTGTCCCGCTCCATGATCACCCTCTTTATCTTGGCTACAACGCCGTGGTCACAGGTGGAGATCACCGCTGTGGTCATTAGAGCCACGGCTGCAGGGAGAGGAAAGGCTTCAGTCTGGTTACCGGTCAGTCTGACCAGACGGCAGGTTAACTGAGGAGCCATCAGGTAAGGGTGATAGATAGCAGGTCATCACGGCCCGGAAGCTGCTGCATCTACTCGCATCATCATGTGGCGTCGGCATGACAACCCACTGACCAACCCGCTCTCACCTGTGCAGATGGCCTCGCCCTTGGTTGTTATAACAACGATATCCTGGTTGACCTCGATGCCGTCTTCGTAGCGGAGCACGCCGGGCAGCATGATCTTGGCGCCGTAGCAGATGGCGTTGACCTGCAGACGGAGAGGGGTCAGAGGTCACAACCACAGAACTGATCCAAAAACCAGCAGGAGGAGGTTCACACTGCACTTTGATTTTTTTATAGAAATAGTATCCAAGACACTAAATGTTTTACACAACCAACTTTTATTCAGTCAAACTTTACACTATTTTAATACCAGACCTGTTTTAAACAGACACTGATTGGATATTAACATCTGTATCAGTCCTGACACTGAAAACAAATTCCAGATGGGGCATCAGTGAATGTTCTTGTTCAATGGGTGCTGAACTATTTAGTCTAATTCTATGCTTTGAACTCTGAACAATGTCATGCTTTATTACTCATTTTCCGAGTTTATAACACCCTGGTGTTCTAAACGTCATTTATGAATCAACATGCTACGTTACTAATGTTATATTGTGTGTGGAACCGTTTTTGTAACTAATGTTTTTTTATGTTGTGGATGCCAGGAAGAGTAGAGATTGTCATGGTAACGGCTAATGGGCTAACAAACAAACGTGAACAGGAAGTTGAGCCTGTTTCCAGGGAGGAAGACTCACCGCGCTGTCCTTCATCACCAGCCGCTTGTGCGACACCAGCAGCTTCTCCAGAGGGAAGATGACTCTCCTCAGGTACGTCTCGTCCTTGTTGTGGTCGAACTGCCACTGGGCATCTAGAACATCGTGCATTGTCACCAGGTTGTCCTGCAAGCATACAGCCACACTGGACATGAGCGTTGTTGGCAGCTCTGAGCCTCGGCGGTCGGGACGCTCCGGCCGCCGTGTCTCCGCTGCTCTTCCTTCTTCCAAAGGCTAATTAACAACTCGGCACTGAACAGCAGAGCTGGACTCAACGCTTTGGACCTCTGGCTGGAACCAGAACTCCTCCTCACCTTCTCTCCCATGACTCCGGAGCGGACCCGCCGCAGCTCCTGCATCTGCCCCCCGACGCCCAGCACCAGCCCCAGGTGGACGCACAGGGTCCGGATGTAGGTCCCGGCCTCGCAGCTGACCCAGAAGATGCCTGTTGGGAAGGACAGACAGATTTAAATGGAGGCAGATGTGTGAAGACGGCTGCCACAGCAGTCCGCCTGGTTCTGACTCAGGACGGCTCTAGGCTTCATCTGGACAAGTTGGAATGAACTGGAGTAAGAAGCAGCTCCTCACCCAGCCTCCTCTCTGGGTCGTACTCTACCAGCTTGCTCTCATAGATGGTCCGGACTCTCAGCTGACGTTTCACTGCAGCGATCAGCGGCGGACGCTGGAACAACGCTCCGGTCAGCGTCTCCAGGGCCTGTGGACGACCAGTCAGCAGCGATCAACATCTTCTCTAACTGTGTCATATGAAACTATGTTATATTTGCATTCAAACTAATTAAGTCCATAAGTCCAGCACAGTCTGATCAAAGTGGAGGCTCACCCGGGCCAGAACGTGCTCACTCTCAATTGCGTTGTGCAGCCGGACGATTCCCACATACTCCTTACCTGGAGTAGAGCAGAGAGCAGGTCATGACCTTCACCATGTTTCAAATGGAAACATTGTCTCACTGAGCAGTACGTCTGTTTTACTGATTAATCACATCTTCTGTTTTTCTGCTTTTCAAGATTTTTTTTTTTTTTTTTGGAAAATCTGGTTTCCGTAGTTCAGACAATGCCACCGGGGGCGGCCATCTTGTTTGGCAAGCGTGTGACACAGCACCTGTGTCACACGCAGCATCGGCCTTTGAATTCAAGTCAAATACAAAGAATGACTGACATAAAAGGCAGTTTTTGGAAATATTTTCTGTCATTTGTAATTACCTTGAGAAAATAAAGTGAGAAAAGAAATTTGTTAAAATGAGATTAAGTATGGAAAAAATGGGGGATTTTAATTCTAAGCCATACTCTGTCCTGATGATGCGGTTGTTTGACGTGGCTCATGCAGACTAACAGTAATCATAGGCAGCAGATGAAGGGAACCCACCGGCACTCTGCTGGGACTTGACCAATCGCGTGGCTCGGTCTATGCAGACGATCAGGCAGCCAGTGACCTTGGGGTCAAGGGTTCCGCTGTGACCGGTCTTCTCCACCCGCAGGATCCTCCGGATCCACGCCACCACCTCGTGAGACGACGGGTTGGCCGGTTTGTCCAGGTTGATGAAGCCCGACCTGGTGGAGCGGACGCATCGCCGTCAGAACCGGGTCTGGGACAGAACCGGCCCAGAAAGCTCAGGGTGACGTTACCGTACTTGACATAGTCTGTGATGTTCCTCTTCAGAGGGTTGCTGCCGCACGGGATGGGCGTGTAATGAGCTGTTCGGATATTCAACTTGTGGAAATTCTGGAGGAAAAACAGGAAATGTCTTTAAATTGTTTAAAAAAAATAATCACATACAGCTGAATAACTTGCTTTATGAATACATAATTTAAATGTGATCAGAACAGGAAGTCGTCCTGGCCGCGGCCCCGTCCAGTCACACCCCGTGAGGTTGCTGGTTGTAACCCGGCAGAACGCCGGGAAAACTCCAGCCCCCCCATGGAGCGGCCCCCGCCCCAGAACGGAAGCAAGGGCAGCAACTTGAACGGGGCGGCGGCACTCAGAGAATGGATAAACCGCTTCATCATCTCACATGGCTCTGAAACATCAAATAAAAACTAAAATCCCCCGATCAGGGCAGGAACACCTGGGGCCTGACCTTCAGTAGGAGGGGCCACTGTGACGTGTCCAGGGAGGGAGCGATGGACTCTGGCTGGATGAAGAAGTCTCCACTCTGTTGGATCTCCTAGGAAACACAGGCAGACTGTTCAGAAACAGTCAGGGGAGGGGGCTCTGAAAACCTGAAGCTTCAAGTCAAGTTTTTCTACAAACCCCAACGGATTCTTCCAAAACTTTCTTCGACTTCTTCTTTTTCTTTGCTGAAGCTGAAAAAAAAAAAAAAAAAAAAAAAAACTGGTTTAAAAAAAAATACTGAAAAGAAGTCATCAGCCAAGTTTCCCGTTTATTCACATTCAATAAGACCTGATAAATTTCAATTAGTAACATTTAAAAATGTATATTTAAAAACATTTTAAAAAATGCTCGTATTGTTATAATTGACATTTATTTATTTCATTTTTTAGTCAATAAGTGTATTAATAAATTTAATGCAGTTACTGTGAGCAGTTTAGTGATACAAGTGATACTTCTTCATATGACTGGTGTCCAGAGGAAGCGCATTATAAATGTCAAGGTTTATATATAGTTGTTATTGCTTTAAATTGAAAGCTTTGAGGACGCCACGGAAATCCTGCTATCAACGCTAACTTCAGCTTCTTCTTCGTGGATTCTAAGTGGTGTCTCCACGTGCTTGCAACACGTGGTAGCTAACGCTCCCAGCTAACAGGCCACTGAACATGCAACCCCACTCTGAAAGAGTTGCTACTTCTGAAACATCGTTTCCACAGAAACACAGCGGCGCTGATCTAGTTTGTATTTTACAGGTCAACAACCACAACAGACCAAACTACAGTAAAACAACACTGTCACTTTCAAAATAGCAATGCAATCAATTTCATATAATTGGTTTTTACAGTTTAGAGCCTGCTTGATCAAAATGACTCGCCACGTGTTTCCTGTTCCACGCATTAGCAGCTCGCGCGCCCAAATCACGACTAATAAAAGACGCCGCGCTATTTCATCGCAGAACGCTGATCTAAATACCGAGATTTGGATTAGATTTGTTTTGCAGAATGGCTGCAAAAACACCAGTTAATCTAAGCTGCACCTCTGACCAAATTCCCAAACCCGCTTTCCTCGCTACAATAAAAGCAGCTGAACTACACAGAGAGACGCCTGCCTGGCAATAAAACCCCGCGCTAAGAGAAGGCGTTAAAACATCGTTATTTGACCGGGAGAAGAAGTAAAAACTGACCCTGCCTCACAGAATGTGTTGCACACTCACCTTCTAGGTCCGCCATCTTCTCCGGAAAGAATGAACGTTCACCGAGCGAGGAGCAGAGAGCAGCTGCTTCTTCTTCTGCGACCCGCGAGCAGCAGAGGTACTCCCGGATACACTACTGCCCCCTGCAGGCAAACAACGATTCAGCACAACCAATATCCGGATGTGCTTCAACAAAACGAAATAACGCTTCACTATTTCAGTCATTTTGTTCAAAAAATGAGGTCATGTATTACATAAGCTCTTGTTTTGGTTCATTTTGATAAATATGGCGTAAAGCTGATGATTGTTTTCCAGAAATTTGAATATTACATAAGACCACGTAAAAAGGATTTTTAATATGTGAAATAGAATAATCATTCATTCCTTTAAGGAAATATGGATACAATAATAATTGATCGTGTTGAAATATTTCAAAAGAAGTAAGTCTGCTTTCCAAATTAGGTAGTAAATTTATATCTTTCCAGAAAATATTTACTGGCTGAAACGGATCAACAGTTGATGTTGGTCTCTTTGATTGTTAATTGCCATAACAAAGTGTAAGCCACAAAAGGTCATTGCAAAAGAAACTGCCTTCTCATAGAAGGCAGCTTCTATGAGAAGGTTCTCATAGAAGCTTATGAATGGAAAGTTGAGTGGAGGGAAAATGTATAAAACAAAAGACACAAGCAACAGAGATAACTGCGGCCTTAAGATGATTATAAGGCAAAATTAATTCACATTTGGGGCAGATTCACAAGGCATGGACTGCAGCATCACGGCTCACACACACGCTCACACACATACACACACTGTCTCATTTGATTGAACCCCTGTTTAAATGATTTCCTTTTTGTTTGTTGCACAATGACTTTTGGCTCTTTGAAAGTTTGAAATGCCTTTAGCCTAATCAGTATAGAACAGCATCAACATCTAGAGAAACTCATGCGTTTATCTATAATAACATTTTCACAGTTTGCTACTGCAATAGTGTCTTCATAGGTCTGCCTAAAAAATCAATCAGCCGATCCAGAACTCTGCTGTTCTAACTAAAACTAGGAAGATAGAGAACATCACTGAGTTCTACACCACCCAGTTCTGTAGTCCTTTACTGAGAGAATAGACTTTAAAATTTTGATGTTATTTTATAAATCACTGAACAGCTTAAAGATCTGCTGTTGTTGTATCAACCTTCCAGAACCTCTCATGTCTTCTGGTTCTGGTTCTGCTCACCATCCAAAACTAGAACCAAACACAGAGAAGCAGCATTCAACTTCTATACACCACAAATCTGGAACAAACTCCCAGAAAACTGCAAAACAGCCGAAACACTGAGTTCCTTTAAATCAAGGCTAAATCCCCTCCGGTTTAGAGCTGCTTTTGAACCATAATAAATGAAATATTAACCAAAACATTTGATGTGTGTTGATGATTTTAACAAAGACACTTGACAAAATGTAAGGTCTGTTCCTGATTTCACAATTGTTGAAAATTGTGAAATTGTGGTGCGTTCATGATGTTTTTATGTTGTCATGATGTAGAGCACTTTGAACTGCTTTGAAATGCGCTATACAAACAAACTCGACTGGTTGATTGATTGATAGATTAACACAAAATGTTACTGTACATAGAAAAACACTCAACTTTGTGACACAAAAGAGGAGACTGATGGTAAACAGCTGCAGGGACATCAGCCCTGAGTTCCTGCAGTCAGACAGAAACCACAACATGTGAACGATGATGTTGCTCTGTAATTTATATCAATAAATGTTGCTTGCAGCGGTCAGGTCAGCAGCAATCCTCCAGTGTTGTATCCTTTGTGCATTGTGTAGGCGGCAGTGAGAGACACAGTAACTATGGTTACAAAGAGAGTTGGAGTGGTGTGGAAATTCTTGTAGCTTCATTTTTTTTTCAAAAATCAAAAATTCTCTTTGCTAAAGACTTTCAGAAAACACAAAGACTTCAGTTATTGTCAGCCCATTCAGGCATGAATCATAGTCACATCAAATGACATTACATTTTTTGTTTTCTCTCTAAAACACACCGCCTGACTTATTTAGTGCAATAAGAGGATAAGTGAAGTAAACTAGAAGACATGCTGCAGGTTGGGATGACAGCAGGAGGTGATTTTATACAGGAAATCAATCGGCCATTTTGATTCTAGACATAACTCACTATAAGCTATGGAACAGGAAACATCCTATTGAATTACGTGCACATAAACATGGAGTTGCTTAAACTGATTCTGTTTTATTTCTGTCTAAAACATAAAAACTCTTCCTGATGAAAGGAGGAGACGTCTAGAGAGTGATTCTGGTCTGACCCGTTAACACCAGCAAAGTGGGGAATGTGGGTCTGAAGGTGCTGAAGGAGATAAAGGAAGTGCTGCAGAGTGTCTGTGTGTGTGTGTGTGTGTGTGTGTGTGTGTGCATGGGTTGGTGTTTATGTGAAGTGTTGAAGGGCACTCTCAAGGATTTTCAGTGTTTCCTGTAACACAACTATGATTTATTCCCTGTATCCCCAAGCTGACAGCCTGTGTGTGTGGGGGGAGGGGTGTGTGGGTGTGTGCGCGTGTGTGTGTGTGCTTGCAGATTCCGTTTTTCCTTTCTTCAACTGCACAGAAAAAAAAAGAAGAAAGAAGAAAGAACACAGCAGGCCAGCAGTTGTCTCAGTGTTCACTGGGCTCTTTGTAATTCTTTAACTTTTAAATAAAGTGTTTAAATAACACAGACAGTCATCGCCTTATTTCCATTTATTCCCAATTCATTTGGCAACAATCAAAAAAAAGAGAGAGAAAATGGATCTATTCTGTGTTTTGTCTGATCTGAACTAGTTTTGCAGAGGCTCCTCAGATCTGTGGAGTGGATCCATCACGTCAGATGGATTTTATTTCTTGGTGTTTGGTGGAAGGATGATGTCATGTTAAAGCATGTAGGAGGCAGAACGAAAGCAGCATGCTGCAGTCTTGTACTCGGCTCCTTATTTGGTATCAGCCTCACCTCTTGCTGATCAAGCTTTTGTAGAGGTAAAGTTTTCTGGCGCTTTGCAAAAGTATTGACACCCATTGAGTTTTTTCACAGTTTTTTCATTTGCCGACCAGATTTCAGTTGGATTGTGTGTGATAGATTACTGCAAACTGGGGCTTAATTGTGACGGAAAAGTATTACATTTTATATTTTACAAAGAAAGATTAGGAATATGTGAGGTTGCATTCAGCCACCTGGGTAAATGCGGTGTACATCCACTTTCTGCTTTATTTACAGCTGAAGGTTTTATTGGGTTTGTCTCTAAAAGATTTCCAGTCTTTACCAAAGTCAGACTGGATGGAGAGCAAATATAAACATCTCTTTTCATATCCTGTCACAAATTCTCATTTGGATTTAGATTTGGACTTTGACTAGGCCATTCTAACTCATAACTACTCTCTGTCTAAACCATTCCATTGTTACTCTGGCTGTAGGTTTGGAGTTGTCCTGTTAGAAGGGAAACCTCCACCTCAGTTTCAGGTCTTTAGTTTTCTCCTTCCTCTTCCTTCCCTGCTGAAGAGATGCATTCCCATAGCATGATGCTGCTACCACCATGTCTCAATGCCATTTTCTTTTCATTTCCAGATTGATCTGCAGTGTCTGGGTTTGGCCACAAGTAGTGTTTTGCATGTAGACCAAAAAGTGTAAGTTTGTTCTTGTCTGATCATAGTTGGGCTTGAGAAACAGTTTTGCTGCTAGGAGAAACAGTAAGCAGCCGAAGTCAAACCGGTTTGATGAACTGAAAAAAAATTAGAGAAATTGAAGAATTAAATTAATAAGGCAAAGACAAAAGGTAAAAACTAAAGATAAAACACAGGAAGGCAAAACACAACGGCAAAATAGCAGAGATCCTGGTGGTCTGTGGACCACAAGGTACTAAAGGTATAAATGACAGTTTACTTGCCTTTGCATGAACTCAAAGCTTACCAAAGGATTGTGTTTAAAAATATTAATTGATAAGTCACTGAAAGAAAAGTCACTGAAGACAAAAGCTGAAGATACCGGTGGAAAGAAGACAACATGGACAAATGAATGTCTGTGGTAGCATTTATCAGTTTCATGGGGGGAGTTGCAGAACTTTTGTTTTTGGAACTCTAGTACGATACATAGCTGCCATCGGCACTTAGATCTAGGACTGACCGGCCTGGGGCAGCACTGCTGTGCTGACTGTGACATAATGGTGATGAGGTGCCGAGCAGCGCTGCACCCCACACTGACTAACTGCATCTCAACACCTAAAATGAAATAATTTATTATATATACTGTATCTATCTATATGTATGTATGTATACATGTTTATGGTGGCTGTGTCTCTGTCAGCAATGTTCCATGGAAGCAAACAGATTCATTTTGTTCCCACAGCCTTTTATCCACCTCTTCTTTCCAAACAAAATGTGCTCTGTGGTGAAGTGGGATGAGCTGAACTCTTACTGAACTGTATGAACATCTGTCTCATGAATTGTGGTCTCTGTAATTATAGGTATCAGTCATCTCTTGGAAAATGCAGCCAGACAGAAAGTATTAAAAAGCCTCAGTATTTCCTGCAACTGGAGTATGAGACACTGAAATCATCGTATAAAATCAGATTTCATCAAAAAGTATAGGGAACCGTTGCTAGGTTATTATTAAGGTGCAGTGAAAGAGGATCTACTGTACCTCAGTATATACTGGTCTCAGCTGAACTCAAAAGACATCAGAAAGAGTGCCACACATACACACATACACACACACAATTGTGAAATCCACATTTAATAAAGGGTCAAGCACCATTATTGGCGTACATGTACATTAAATACACACATATATTGGTAACAGTCGTTCATTTCTCCAGCTGTGATGCATGAAGTTGGTCCAGAAACATTCCTACAATCAGCTACTGACTGAAGATTTCTTTCCTGGCGCGACATTGAAATACAAATAACTTCAACACCAGAAAAAATATCAGCAAAGAAAACTTGAAACAGAAAGGCAGCTTGTGACGTTAGTAAGAGCAATCCTGGCTTTTAATTTCTTTTTAAAGAAGGCATGTAGACCCTGATGATGAGGCTAAATCCAGTTCAGGGCCGGTCCAAAGTTGTATGAGGCCTGAAACTACATTTTATTTGGGGGCCCTCTTCCATCAAACTATATTTTTTGCACCTGCAAAATTGCCGATTTTAGGCAATTTTGAAGCTTTTATCTATTCTGAAATATTAGGTCAAATTTAATTACATACTTATTCTGAATAAACTAATAAGAATTTCGTAGATCTGATCTCTGGGAAAACTAAGCATTTTTTAAGGCTCTCTGATGAATTAGGGGCCCTACCCAGGAGCTTAGTTTGCTTATGGCTCAGGCTGGTTTAACCCTCATCCCACTGCCAAGGTGGTAGTTTGATTCAGTTTGGTTTATTTATGTATTGCCATTTCACAACCCATGTCCAAAACTATAAACATACTAAAGGCAAAGACAGTTGTTGCCTTACGAATAAAAGAACTGAGTTCAGTCATCACAGGAAGTGGACACTTTCCCGAGGCATTCACATCATTTATCATTTTCAATTTCAGCTGCAGTTAAAACAAAGCTGGAACAGATGTCCATCTGGCTTTGAGTCAACAATGAGTTTTTTTGTACAGCAAATATATTAGGCATAAATAGCTTTAAAAATATGTTAAAACAGCAGACAGCTGCAAAAAATACAATTACAGAAATGTGAGCCAAACAGAAACGCTCAGTAAATAAAGAATACAAAACATGGCTATGATCGAGCATGTTAACAGCATGTCCTGTCCACTGATGGCTTACTTCAAAGTGTGGGATATAAAAAAACACATTGCTTTTACAAAACTGAACCTCAGGCCTCGAGCCAAATGCAGCTAATGTACAAGCAGAAAGCAACAAGTTTTAGCAAGTAAAATGGCTTCGAAACAAACCTTTAAGAAATTCCTTTACTCCCAAGCTGCGTTGCTTTTAAAAAGCCCAAGAATGTTGATGATGAATTTGTAACACTGAACACGGCAGAACGTTTCATATTTTACCACCAAGCTTCAAGACGGAAAAAACAAAACAAAATAAAAACACAAGAAATTGAATAGCGCTCACATCCCCTGAAGCCAAAATGGCCTCCCTTTATACGTTCAGGATAATAGTTGCATTACGCCAGCTTCCTGTACACACACACACACACACACACACATATACAGAAAACATCTGCAGTTATCCGACCTGCACCGAGAAAATGAAGTGACTGTTCCACGTTCATCTGCTCAAACAATCATGTGTGAGAATAAACAGCATGAGAATGTCCAACCATCACCCGCTCCTGTGTCAAAGAGGTGAAAGGTTTTGCATGTAAGATGCACAAATCAACCCCAGAAGAAAAACTGAACCTTGTGAAGCTGCTGAAGCTGGACACGATGCTGAGTGTCATCATCCACACTGAAACAAGTTCTGTACCGACACAGACAGGCCACTCAGGGAGAAAGGAGCCATTAGTCCAAAAGTAATGTGAAAATGAGATTACAGCTTGCAAATAAACTCTGAGATAAAGAGCTTCATTTTTGGAGATGTGCTGTGGTCTGATGAAACTAAAACCAGTGCGTGTGGCCGTAGTGACCACTTGGATAAAGAAGGCACAAATGGGTTTTCCAGATGGACAATAACCCTAAGCATCCGGCCAAATTAGTTACAAAGTGGCTTACAGGTTTTCTCTCAGTTATGCTTTTTATAACAGTATAAACAAACAGGAACTAATAAACATATTCATGAAATTTTGATGGGTATGTTGAAAAAACTTCCTTAAATCGCATTTCGAGTTGAATGGTAACATTGAAAGAACTGTGAAAGAACAATGTGAGGTACATGGTGATTTATTCATTCGTGTTTTGTTTCATTTCCATGTTTGTTTTGTCAGAATTATGCCAAATGTTGAAATGTTGCACTGTTGAGCTTAGTGGGAACATTTCAGAATGTTGTGATCCGTTAGTGTAAATACATGGTTTCAACTGGGTTCGGTTTAGCTGACCTGCATTTCTAATAAGGCTTCTTTAGTCTCTGGACTTCCGGAGGACATTTTAGTACCATTTGTCAAAATCTCAACCATGTCATATTGTAAATTTAGAAACCCAGATTTAATATGTTTAAATGTTTGCCAGTTGCGTTTTTTATAACGACAAAAGAAGAAGTTTAGAAAGCAAGTTTCATCAGAATTGTTGTTCATTTCAGGAGAAAACTTCTACAAAGATGGTTTGGATTCTTCCATTAGTCTGAAGAGGACTGAGATGATAGAAATGTCAGGTGTTAAATTGATGCTTTCTGTAGCTTTGCATGTTGTGTACCTTCCAGCTCCTGTCTTACCTTTATTTTTCTACCACTTGATTTGTTTTACGTGCAACAGAAGTAACTGGGTAAGACAACCAGCAGGTCTGGTTCTGGTCCGGTCACACTGTGGTCATGAGTTTGAGTGAACCCGACCTGAATCTGAGTATCTTCCTCTTCAGGTTGTAAGATGCCTTAATCTTAACAAAGGTCTTAGTCTGAGCTGGGTCCATTTCCAGTTTCCCTACTGTGACCCGAGCCGTCCTCAGCTGCCCCCTGTGCCTGACTGTCCCACCCCCCACACCCCCTCCAGGGCCTCCTCCTCCGCTCTCCTCAGTGTCCGTGGTGGTGGTGTTCTCCTCCACATATTCCTCCTCACTAGACTCGCTGTCCCCAAAGCAGTTTGTGGTGTAGTTGGACTTGTCGTCTTCGCTGGTGTCCACAATGGTGGAGTGAAAGAGTGAGACACACTCGGCCGAATACTCTGAGTCACTCCCTGCAACATTGGAGTACGGGCTACACTGCCCCCCAGAGGTGGGGTATGTTTTGGCTGCAGAGTTTCTGACTACCTTCTTTCTCTGCCGCCACTGGCCGTGTTTGTTCCCACCGTTGCATGGTACTTCCTTGATGGCACGCAGGGGCCGGTAATCATTCCACTTGTACTTTGGCTTGGCCACAACGATGACCTGTTCGCGACCATGGGGAAGATGGGAATGGTAGGTTCCATGGTGATGCTGCTTTAATACTCCTGATCTCACGCAGATTTGTGTTGACCTTGCTTGCTTGTCTGGGAGTCCAGCTAACAGAGTGGATGCAGAGATGTTTTTCAAGCCTGATGAAGTTCCTTTGTTGGAGACCTTGACATGGTTGGAGCTTTCATCGTCTATTTGAAGAACCCTGTTAGGGTTAAGGCAGAACTTATCTTTTTTCTCTGAAGGCACCTCCTTACGCTCAGAAGCCAACATGGTGGATGTTCTATTGGTGCTCTTCACTTTGGTAATCTTAACATTCCTGTTGTTGCCTTTGCGGTGTTTACCGTTATGCTGCTTGGCCAGGTTGCCATTCCCCACATGACTTCTTCTTACTACTCTTATGTCTTCCTCATGATTCTGAGCAAAAGGTTCTGCACTGGAGTGGACCAGCTCTGACTTGTTCTCCTCTGATGGGCAGCTTTGTAGAGCCTTGGAGAGCTTCTTGGAAGCACCAGTCTGTGTTTTAGCTGTTAGAACTGCTTTGACGATCTGCTCTTGGTCAACAGGGCAACATGGCTGACTCGTCTCTTTGTCTGATGAGTTACATTTTGGACTTCTCTGAACTTTGTTATCTGTGAGAAGAGTTGGGACAGAAGCACCAGAGAGCGAAAGTGACCCTTTGCCTGTCTTGCTAATGGTTCTCTTTGTCCTGGTGTTCTTGACCCGACTGGTGACAGAACAATTGTTCTGCAGGTTGGAGTTTGAGTCACCTTTGTTGATTTTTATGATGACTGTATCATCAGGGGAAACACACTGAGTGCCCTTCTCTTCATTTTTGCTTTCTAAAGAGCTTTGCCTCGGAGAAGATGAGATGGTAATGACTTCTGCTGAGGTTTCTCCAGTAGGGAACACAGATTTTATTTCAGACCCTTTCTGCAGAGTTCCAGCACCAGAACAGGGACCAGATACTTGTCTCAAACAGAGACTGGGCTGACGGACGACGCTCTTTAGGGGGTCCGTGCTGATGTTGGTCCTGGGTCTGTTGGCCCTAATGGGCTGGGCCCTCCGCTGCAGCAGACCAAAGATGTACTTCTCTAGGTGTTTACTGGAATGAGTTTGGAAAGTGGAGCCTTGAGGTCTAAGAGACCCTGAAACAGAACCGAGTATGGGGAAGGTTTCTGTTTTGAGACATTCACCACCAGCTTCATCTCTGCACTGACCTCCGTCACCAGAAACCTGCAGAAGTGCAGAGCCTTGGATGGCCGCAGCGTGCGACGGGCTTCGGTAGTTGTAAATGTCGCTCGCATTTCTGGGGAAAAAATTGCAGAGATTTTTAGATGGGGAGTCGGTGGGAGCCAGTGACGTAGCCTCCAGAGAAGCCTGGTGAGGAGCTGAGAGTGAGCGGCGGACAACGCCAGAGGAACCCGAGTCGTCATAAAATCCTCCAACCAGCACGTCATACTCCAAACAGCTGGCCAGCTCCTCTGAAAACAGAAAGAATTTCAGTTTATTCGTTCAGAACACAAAGAAGGCAGAATCAAACACAGCTGCAAGTTATTCACCGTCACAGCATGGCATGTATCTTGGTGAACGTCAACACGTTCAACGGCCGAGAACTATTGAACACAGTGTCAAACACAGACAGTCTAACTTATTGCGAGTTTATTTCATGCTGCTGATCTGCTGAGTGCCAACAGCTTGCAGGAAGTAGGGTCTAATGGTCTGCTGAGTGAGGCTGAGTGAGGTTTGACTCTGTTTGGTTAGGCTGCAGATTGAACACTCAGGCATTAGTAAGTGGAAAATTCCTTTCAGTGGAGACAGAGTGCTGGGAATATTAACCCTGTGTGTGCACTCCATTCTCTTCATGCATGTCAGAGTTTATGTCTGAAAGTACTTCGCTCATTACTGATGTACATGCTGTTCTCAGATAAATTCAATATTATTGAATGATTCAAAAATGTGACATTAATTGATATTGATCTTTCTATCTGTCTTAAATGCATATTTCCATTTCTAACTCAGTAAATATGTTTTAGCAGTTGTCAAAACAATCTAAACGGTCTTATAACAGTTTCTTGCATGCTGTAACGAATATTAAAATATGAAAAGAAACTGTTGATAAAATGTTAACTCTAATTGGTCAAATGTTCAATTAGGCTTAATATTCCTAACCAACAACAACGCAGACTAGATGCTTTTACTGACAGAATGTTTTTTTCAGTGACCCAACTTGGACTTCGGAGGTTATGGAGGTGGATAGGGGGAGAGAGAGGTGGGGGAGAGGGAGAGGAAAGGGACTTGCGAACACTTCTGATATAATCATTTGCTTCATACTTACTTTCCTGGACTTTAAAAACTGTATTTGCAGTGTTAACTCCCCTCCCCCATCCCCCACTACAGGTTGTTCTCTGTAACATTACAACTTTTCATATAAAAATATTTCTCTGCCTGACTTTATACATTCTGCACAAAGCGGTTGTGGCAACACTAATAATTCTACATGTGTTCAGGCATTTCAGTCTTCTATATATTTATTTGTGAGCAGTCAGTGACAGACTGCTGCATCCTAACAGCATAAAGCTGTCAGCTGTGAGACTCTAGAACCATCGCTGCTCCCAACAAACTCAATAAGTATTTACATTTATCCGGGTACTTGAAGTGGTTTACTCATTTCACAGAACATTTCTGCTAGAATTGTCTCATCTCTGTTTTATTTTCATGCAGCATCCCTTTCCTTTCATTATTTATTTATATATATTATTATTTTCTTGCCAAGTGTTGATTTTTGTCTGAAACATATTTTGGAAAGAAACAGGTGGTGATTTTTCTGCCAAAATGACTTTTTGCACAAAAAAAGAAGAAAAAAAGACTTTATTTTAAGAAGGTGGTGATAGTGTAAATCTGTTTTTAAATTCATAAACATATATCCACATTTTGTACATTTAAAAAAAATTCTACTCAGTTGCACATTTCTTTGGATTGGACTATGCTGTTTTTGATAATTGCACAGTATGTTATATTGTAATTTCATCCTTGCAATACAGTATATGGTTAGTTTTTCAAAATCGTTCCAAATGTAAATGAAAAAACTGATCCTATGCAACTGCATAGTCCTTAGGATCAGAGTATGGTTTATTAAAATATATTTTTAATGCTTTTATCTTGGTGTGACCCTACACCATTGATGTCGTTACTTTGCTGCTGTTACACCTGGATTTTCCCCGCTAAGGGACAATAAAGAATATTTCTATTCTATTGATTCATTGTCAAGCCCATTAAATATCCCACAGAGATTCTTCTTCATAAATAAGAGCGTAATGTGCTGCAAATATGTTGGCAGTAAGAACATGGAAGACGCTTTGACATTAGAGATAAGATCAGAGAACGCAGCAGATGTTAGCTTTATTTTTAGCTTCTCTCACACCAGCTGCTTACTTCTCTGTCCAGTTTCTACTGCTATTCACCAGAACACTGCTTTAAGAAAATCTAACCTGTGCTTTTAATTTCAAACCGAAAACTTAACAAAGTTAAGTTGCCGTGGGGCCACTGCCCCCACGGCAACTGGCCTGACAGCAGAACCCCGTTTAAAGTCTCTTAAAGGGACAGCTGTCTAAACAACAGGTGTCATTCCACGGTTAGAGTTCTAGCTGAGAGCAACTCCTCCTACACCATGTTATAAAGACACATCATCTGAAGCTTGATTTCCATGTACAGTCTGAGAGGCTGAAGGAGGTTGACACTCACTGATCAGCAGGGAGGCTGGAAGGTTCGAAATTTGATATTCTGTCACAAGCTTCCGAGAATTTTATAGGGATTTCACACACAGCTCTCCTCTTCCTGTTAGTGTGTGTGGTTGGGGTGGAGAGAGTGGCCCTAACCACACTCAGGTATGATGTTAACGCTGATGGAAAACATTTTGCTGACTGCGTGACGACTTCCTGTTCAAACTGAGTCAAAGTACCTGTAGACAGGAAGTATCCTTCAGCGTCGGCGGTCGAACAGAAGCACTCGCTAAAGACCGAGTGAGACGAGTTGGAGAGTGAGCCAGAGGCCCCGTCACTCAGTTCATAGAACCCTAGTGGAGAGAACAGGTCAAAGGTCATAATCTGCTCTGAACTGACAGGAGGACACTGCACTGACCCTGTCATCACCAGTCATGTGGTGAAGATAGATATTCTAATATTTCATCAGTTGAAGGTCTAACTTCAACCTTCACTATCAGCTTCTGCTGGTTAAAGTCTACATTCAAGACTGAGATACAATTGTATTCTGGTCCAGAGGTTAAAAAGGCCTTACAAGGGCAGAAGCCGGGTCCCTGTGTCTTTGGGGGCCCCAAAGATTCTTTTTCCTGTACTTTTTGCAGATATTGGACTATATAAGTAAAATTAGCATGGGTAAACTGTGCTAATATTTTTGGACTTTAAAAAAAAAAAACACTAGTTGAGTATGTGAAATTGTATTGTATCGTTTTAGGATCAAAATGGAGTCACCGTACAGGGGACATATTCATTCAGATCTGCTTATAAATGTACCATGATTTGCATTAGTAAAATTATTTTGTGTTTAGGAATAGGGCACCAAAACTGGCTGCAGAATCCGGGGCCCACATCTTTCTAAATCCGGCCCTGGTAGTTCTACATATTTACTTTTGTGTATGAGAATAACTTCATGTGTCTTTTCCTAAAACACCTGGATTGAGTTGAATTTATCTGGATCTCTCTGTTAAAATTAAGTAAAAACCTCACAAACATGTATAAATCTCTTTTTTTTCCTTCTCTGACTTTATCAGTCATTATCTGATATTAATATACATTTAATCTCAGAATTAGATTTTATTTTCCCCTCCAAAAATTAACAGAAATGATTCAGAATTTCAAAATCAGATTTGCAAAAATATTTCTCTGTCTTCATAATTCTTGAACATATCATTACCATCAGAGTTGTCTTATTGGAAATATTTTGTTTTCAAAATGCAGTGAAACAATGAATCCATCTGGGTTTTTGTCCGGCTCATTACTGAAATCCAAATGGTTTTGTATTTAGGCATGTCATAATAAACAATAAATCAATTAATTGCATGATAAACTAAAGCAAACTCATTTGCTTGATTCATCGTTTTTCTCTTTTCTCTCTCTTTTCACCAAAACTGGTCTTCATTCTGGTGCTTTGGTTTCAATTATCCCTTTTTTGAAAGACAATTTTGTCTACAGAGAATTCAGAATTCATTTTATTTGTTGTTTCTATTGTTTAGTTTACTTAATTTGAATATTTAAAATGTCTTCTAGTTCCAATGTTTACATGTTCATCAAAATTTAAAGTTTATTGATCTTTGAGACTCTGAGATTCTTGCATTACTTTTCCGTTGTTACCATCGTATTAGTTGAAAGTTGTCTCAAAACAACCATATTATCGTTTATCGTAATAAGTTCTGGGACAATTTATCGTTATTGTGACGGGCCTATGTGTATTGCATGATGACAAAAGTGTTGAAGGTTCTGTGGGGTTCCACCTGAGCTGGGCCGGCTGTCAGTCTCCAGTTGGTCATGTGACGGCTCCGGTTCCAGTTGCAGCTCGTTGATCTGCTGGTCCAGCTCATGTAACTCGCTGATGACTCCAGCGTCCCTCCTCAGACAGCTCTGAGACACAAACACAGTTCAGGCTCCGTCATCTCAGCATGAAACCAGGTTTGATGGAGAATATTTTGATCATTTCCATGTCTAAAATCTAGAAAAAGGGTAAAAAATAAACAACAACAAACAAACAAACCTAAGGTGGCTAAACACACAGATGGAAGTTGATTTTACATTGAACACTGACTCGTATTTCTCTTTGTCTTTGACTTTCTAACAAGCAGATATTCTAAGAAACATAATCTAATCAAAATTGAAATAAATCAGATTTAAATATGTCTAAATTGACCTTAAGTGCATGTCTGTCTGTCCTGTGTGTCTTTGTGATGGACTGAGCAACACACACACCTACCCAAAGAAAAGAGAGGCATGGAAGATGGATGGTGAGTTATGTTTCTGAAAAGTAGTTTCCTTTCCAAAAAAGAAAGAGGAAATAAATCCTGAATCTAAGAAGATCCAGCTTTCTACCAACACTTACAGTAAATGTACAATGAATTTGCAGCTCTACAGAGTGTGAACCATGAAAAACATAAAAGTCTGTTATTTTATGTTTTCTCCGTAGAAAAATCTTTGCAGGTACATGTCTACTGATTTCTGTGCAAAACGACCCGATCTGTGCAAGAAACATTTGTAAATTTGTAAAAACAGGAGATAAAAGGTGAGAATCTGTATAAAACAACATTATTGTACTTTGTACTGTTTGAGTTGTAACGTTTCTTTACATTCCATAGTTGAACATGGCTTACAATGTTGGACACATGTTGGACTTTAACGGGTTTAATGTCTCTCTATGTGGACCCAGATAAAGGCAGATATGTTAGACTACAGATACACACTTAACAAACTGCACATGTGAATGTCTCGCTAACTCAGCTGCAAAGTCAACGTTGTTCTTTTATTTTTATCGACTCTGTTGCATTTTCGAGTGGCTCATTCTGGCAAAAATGTAAAGACAAAGCCTGACGATAACGTCCTGCTAAATCTGCCCTACATTGTGCAGTGAGGCTGGTGGACGGACACACACACACACACACACACACACACACACACACACACACACACACACACACACACACACCGTCTGGAGTGGCCCCGCCCCGCCGCTGTGGGATGGAAAACATGTGGGCTATGCAGCTCTGCTTGCAGGTCATGTGCCAAATTCCTACAACTGAGCTGCTGCAGAGAAACTGAAGCACACAGCTGCTGGTTGATCACCGACCCACCATCATTAATAGCAGCAGGTCTCTATGGAAACGACCTCAAATCTGAGGGATTATTGGTGCGCGACAGTACGTAGGAACTTGAGCTGCTCTGAGGTTCTCAGCTAAAGGTTCAGGCTGTGAATGCATTATGTTGGTGAGAGTCAGCACTCAGCCAAACCAACACTGAAGCACGAGTCTCAGGCTCCACCCACTACCACAGCATCTGATTCAATATCCTGTGTGAACCTGCTTCAGTCCACTGAGGACTGAATGAAAAATGAACAGACTGCTGCTTCTGTGGAACACACACTAGACAGCAACTCACACTGAGTGGAACGCAGAGCTCGAAATTCAGGTTAATCCTAAACTCAGATTTCAAAACGTTATCTGCAGAAAGCATTGCTGAACTGTGATATAGAAAGAAAAGGGATTGTTGTCATGTAAGAGTTGCTAATAACAAAAAAAATCTCAATTGTGGTGTGCATTTTTATTCTCAGCCCGATTTACTCTGATACAAATAAAATCTAGAGCAAGTGATCACCTTACAAGATCTCCTAATTAGTAGTTAGACTTTATTTGTGGGTAATTTAATCTAAATCTCGATGCAGCTGTTCTGTTTCTGGCCTCAGAGGTTTGTTAGAAAACAAGCAGCGTCATGGAGACTAAGAAACCCAGCAGCGGACGAGGGAGAAAGTCCTGAAGAAGTTTAAAGCAGAGTTAGATCTAGAGCAACATTCCTAGGTTTGAACATTTCAGAGCTTTGATCAATCCGTCATCTGGACAAGGAGAGCAGCAGGAAAGGCTGTCCACCCACAGAACCTGACAGGAGGAGCGTTAACAGAAACTTGAAACTGGTCAGGAGGTTCACCCTCAGCATGCAGTCAGAGCTGGTTCAGATCAAAGCATAATCATTTGTTGAAATGTTCCAGTTCTACGTCTAATTAGTGGATCTGTGGCATGAGGTGAACATTTCTGTTTTTGGACGCTCTCCATCCAATCTGACCACGCTTGAACTGTTTCGCAAAGAATTATGTAGGCGTTTAAAGCTGGATGTTTCAGCGATGACTGGAGAGAAAGGCAGTGGATTGACTCAGAAGGACTGAATAAACGTGCACACCGCACTTTTCAGATTTTTATTTGGAAACAAAATTGATCATTGCCTTCCACCCAATAATTCTGTGCTTCTCTATGTTGATCTGTGACATGTAGATCCAAATAAATATGTTAAAGTTTGTGGTTTACTGCCAATATGCACAAAAATTCAAGAGGTACCAATACTGCAAGGCGCTGTGCTTTTTCCACCAGTTTATCAGTAGTGATGTGCTGATTCTAACATTGACATGTTAAAAAAACACAGTGGAAAATATGAATATCTAATATCTGTTTTGAAAATGAAAACAATATGAATGTAGTTTCCTCCATGCTGAATTGAACTAGCTGTGCTCTGACAACAGGACACACTGCAGGCATCACGAGGGACACACTTTGTAATTGGGAAAGAAAATGGCAACCAGTCTGCGTGATCCTGCTGCTGCTGAACCCGTGACTCCTCCAGCAACAACAACAACAACAACGCCTTACCTACAGAGCTCACCGAGAGCAGATGCACCGATACATGTCAGAGAAGACGACTCTGCTCTACTGAAAAAGTTACAGGAGTAACTGTGCCCTGATTTGTTTAGTGCCCAGTTAGAATGAAAAAACAACAGAAAGACACATTCTAATTTTCTGACAAGAGTTTTTTGAAGTTTTTTGTGTTAATAGGATATATGCTGGTGTGAAAGGCTGCTGTTATCTTTACTCAAACTTAAAGGACTAGTTCAGGATTGTTGAGGGAATGGTCTGTTCAGAGGAAGGGAGCTGTTAGAATAGAATAGAATAGAATAGAATAGAATAGAATAGAATAGAAATACCCTTCACCGTCCCACATTGGGGAAATTCAGGTGTAGGTGACAGAACATCAAGGAAGACAAAGATATAAGTATCTAAAAATAGCATACTCTGATCCAAAGGAATGTGTGATTAAATAGGATCTTTTTTTAAATGCCCAAAATGAGAATTTGTGTATTTGTGCATTAAACAGTCTGTTTTCAATAAATGAAAATAAAATTGTACAAGCAGAAATGTGCCATTACCAGCAGAAAGGTCATTGAAATGAGTAAAACTGTGAAATGCAGAATGTAAACACTGACTTAGTTTGTTGGGAGCAGTGATGGCTACAGCATCTAACAGCTGGCAGAAAAGACTGTGGATCTGGAAGTGAGTAGCAGCACCTGGACAGTTTATGGTAAAGACATAACGCTCATAAAAATATGACTAAATCAGCAGTATAGTAAAGGGAAAGTTAACTGATCAAGTCATACAATATGATCCACAGACTTCTACTATTGTGTGTTCTACACCCTTCATCCCAATACACACAAACTATACAAAACAGGCAACAAAAGCAACAAACTCTTCATGCTTTTTAACAACCTTAATCAGCTCCAGATTCCAGTGGAGAGCGAAGGAAGGCAGGGAAGACTCCACAAATCAGAAACGAGCTGATGAGATACCAGACACTCTCTGACAACGTCTTAGATTCAGACATTCAATCCTAAAAACAACAAACAGCTGCTGTAGAGAAACACACAGCTGACGCGCCCAGTAAGACAAACCGAGTGGAATGAACTCAGACCCTGATGGCAGAAACAACGTGTACAGCAGAACGGCAGAGGCCAGTCCGAGAACTACAAAGTAGACAAGATAAAGTTGTAAACCGTTAGCGGATCGTATTTGGTGACGTCTCTCTCTGGCTCTCTGCTCTAACAGTGCAGTGTGGTCATGCTGTTGTGTTAACTTAGCAACCTGACCAGGATGTGTTTGTTCTCACCCAATGACTGCTACAACTAATGGATGGCTGTGTGGGACATTTCCAAACTATTTTAAGTTGATCATTTTACAGAGGGGGGACATTTGGGACAGTCGACAGTCTTCCCGGTAACAAACTTGTCCAGTCGGTCCATCCCAGACTCTGGGCCTTTCACACCACGAGAAATGTTACAGCTCATGACGATCTCTGCCAGCTTGAGATGGATCCTGTGTATAACGCTATTATCAAATATACCATGAAATAACATCGTAACAAAACTACTGTGAGGTGAGTCTGTCACGCTCACCCATAGGAATGTTCATTTCATAATTGTCAAAGGTCAGGTTTATGTATTTTCCAGCCACATAATATCATTTTACAGGACAATCAAGTAACTATGTTAACTTCATTTGTTAGAAAAAATATTACACATACCAAATACAGCTTAAAAGAAATTTTACTTCATTATTCAACTCCTTGAAATTGGGAATGTGTCTCTTTAAGAAGCTCATGCTTTTTCTGAAACTCCGCCTTCAGGAAATCATGCAATATGGCTACTCTATTAACCCTTTAACAACATTTTTACCAGCGTCGCACTGAGAAGCAGCTCCTGCAATGATGAGTAGTTCCACCAGATGTTTGCTAATTGCTGCTAGCTAGTCTGAAGGAGCTGAGTGGAGGAGTCACAGGGAAGGGCTGCTCTGTGAGGTGGAAGCTTGGAAACTGCAGCTCCGAAGGTGAAGCTAGGTCCACCCAGGCGTTTTACACAGCTGAGTGGTTAGCATGGAAATTAAAGGATTTCTCAAAGAATCAAATCAACACTCCAGGTATGTTTTTGGATAACATTGTAACATGATGTAAAGCTCAAAAAAGTAAATTTTACATGATGCTGCCCTTTAAGAGATTAATTTGTTGATAGTCAATCAGTTCTGTTTGCAAGGACAGACATTCAGACATTTTGTTTACCAGCTGCCACTTTATGAACAGCCTCCCTGTCCTTACAGACTTGGGGGAGGGATTATCTTTGTGATGTAACACAGTAACTGAGATTTGCTGAAAACAAAGACAGAATTAAGAAGCTTCTACTCAAAGTTTGGTGTTGGGTCACGAGATTCCTGGTTTGATTAGAGGACTGACAGTTCTGAGTCTGTCCTGGATTATCCTGGCTGTGCAATGTGCTTTATGAAACCTGGTGGATGTGGAGGAGCAGCAGCTCAGGCTCCGCTCAGATGGTTGGAGCTCCTCACCTGACCTCCGTCAGCAGCACCACTTCATTTAAACACTGATCTGCTGCTCTAGCATGCAGAGTTTCCTAACCTTAGCAAATATTTATCAAACCTATTAACCAGAGGAAGACTTAACCTTTGGGAAATAAAAGCAAAAATAATCTTCAGTTTGGAGAAATGTAAAACAAACAAAGAATAAGCATAACAAATTCAAACTCTTACTAAAAGACAAAGAAAAATGTCAGTTCAGAATGCTTTAATAAAATCTGAAGCCTTGAGACACCGGGAATGAAAACTGCATACAGGTAAAGTTAAAAGGCACAAAGCGATTAATGATCTTTGTCCTTCTGAGCCGTGCCTGCTGGTTAACGGAGCCTCTCTGCGGTGCGGACCGTGGGGACCTACCAGCTGTTTCCGCAGCACCAGGATGTTCTCCTCGCAGCTCAGCTGAGCATCGCTCCGCGCCTCCTTCACCTCCTTCACCTCCTCCTTCAGGGCGCTCAGGACCAGCAGCTGCTGCCGGTGCCGCAGGTACTCCAGCTCTCCCAGCACCGACACCATGAGCTCCAGCCGCTCCCGCACGGAGCGCAGCCGCTCCCCGTCTGACGGCGCTCTGTGCCGGCCGCAGCGGCCGTCTCCCTCCCGCCTAGAGGCTGCAAACAACGGCATGTCCAGCGACTGTAGCTCCGTCTGCTCCCTGCAGCATCGGTGGTGTGTGGGGAATATGCACCCACTGACACTCACCGAGCTGGAAAGACCCGATGCATAAACCCGAGCAGATCCCGAACCAGCTGGTGATTTAACAGGAACGCGGGATCAAGTAGATCCCTTCATGCCCGTGGACCGTGGGTGGGAGGAACCGGGGAAACTACGGGAGGAAGCATCGCATCCTCCACGCAGAGGGTCCTCCAGCAGCTCTGCACAGTCTGACGCCCGACGTCTGGTGGACCACCCTAAGCCCCGCCTCCTCAGACTGATACGCCCACACAATTGATGTCACCAGCTAATGAATCAGTTTTGCTCTCAAGAACATCAAAATTAAACAGAATGGTGTATATTTACCTAAATAAAAGTGAATTCTGCCTTTGCTTCCTTTTTTATTTAAATTGTCTTCCCTCTATGTCTTACACAGAAGGGAAAGTAAAAGAGAACACGAGGAAATGAGGAAATCTGAATAAATTTTCAAAATTACCAGATAAATACAGAAAAACAAAACAATTAGAAAGAAAACTAAATGAAACAATGTGACAGTAAATCAAATTTTACATTGTAATTACAGAATATGAAAAATTAGAAAGAAAATAAATGAAACAAAAATGGAAGTTAACAACTTTGAAAATATAATGAAAAATTCACTGCTGTCAAATGATCATTTATTTTACACCATGTAATCAAATAACCTGGGAAAGTTCTTATTTTGATGCAATATCAGACATATCTGTTTCCAGTTTTGGCAGGGTTTGCCTTCTATATATCTGAATAGGACAGAAACGGGAAACATGGATAATTAATAGTGGTGTACTACAAGTACAGGAGGAAATGATAAAGTTTGGATAGTTGAGCAGAAGAAATTCAGTACAGGTCTCCAACACCAACCCATGGCTCCCAACAATGAAAGGGGACACAGTGACTGACATCATTAAAGTGCACATTAAGTTTAAAAGAGCTACATTTAAACAAATTCTCACTTTAACAAGCAAAGTATAATGTGCTGTAACCTAAATGTGGAATAGTTCAAAATAGTTTTCCTTCTTTTGAAATAGCAACGGTGCAGTAATTATTTTCCTACCACAACATTTGGTGGGAAAAGCAACTCGGACGTTGATCTGCAGCTAAGTGAAGTTAAGTAGCTGTTAGTGAGCTGTGACAGAAAGCCTGGTCTTCCTACAGCTTCAGGGATCTCAGCGTATAACTTGAACTTCCAGCTTCTAAGACTTGTTTGCTTTCCGACTTGCGTACGTGAGCTTCCTCTTTGTTTTGCTGAACATGTGCAGAGCTCTGTAGGCCTGAGATCAAGTTCATCCTGCTCTGCTTCATTATGTTTAATCCTGGTTTGTGGGAACATCGATCTCTGCACAGGCACACAGGACCTCAGGGAACCAATCAACTGTCTGATCAATAGCTCTTCTCTTCCTGTGTTTTCTTGGATTAAAGGTTTTCTCCTTGGCCTAATCAGGATGAGGTCTCTCTGTGTCACATAACGCCCAACATCATCCACTTCCTGCTCATCAGCTTCCTGATCAAACACTAGTCTGTTTATTGTGAACATGGTTCTGTTGTATGTTTTTTTTCTCCTTTAAAGATTTTGTGTAGCCATGAAAAATCAGCATCATCACCATGTTGGTGACACATTTTGTCAACATGCATCAGCTTTTAAAATGACTCCTTTGACACAAGCTGTGTATAAAGCTGAGATCTTCTCTCTGGGACAATCCACTCACTTCCAGACCAAATGCAGAAGTTACTGTAAACTAAATCCGATTCTTACTTCCTGACTACTTTTTAAAATAAGTGAAAGACAACAAAATGTGTATTAAAAGTCAAATATGTAACTTTTAATCTGAAAGAACACCACAACATTTAAAACAATCAAACAGTCAATCACTCAAATTTACAAAAGTTAAAGGCTGCAGGGAATGATTCCACGGAGTTAAGACAAGGAAATCATGAGTATCTGATCAGAAGACGTCACTGGTGGAGGAGTCTGTGTCCACATCCACTGACCGGCCGGTCTCCTCATTTCTATCCTGGGCTCTACAGGTGGCCAGATGAACACCTGTCTTCCTGGCTCCTCCCTGTGGATTTTGTTTGTCCAGATGTCCAACATCTAAGAAAAAAATAATTATCTTTATTGACTATAAAATGAGCAATTTGACTGGAAGGTCAGGGTTGTTCTAGAGTCTAGACAAACCCACTCGTCTTAAAGCCATTTTGTTAAGTAATTAACATAATGGCTTATGGATATCTTAACATTTTTATGTTTTGACACTAAACACATTTATTTTTGTATTGTATACGTGCAAATAAAAGTTGGTTCCATTAAGCATTTTAGGGCTAACCTACAGTTTTTCTTCAAGTCTTTTAGAAACATTTAAACTAAATAGAACAATGTAGGTCTCTAACATTTCTTTTGTTATTTACTCACCACTTAATTTTTTTTACACATTAGAACTGCTATTTGATTTCCTGTTTTAGTGCTTAACACTAGAAGATATTTTACATGCACTTAAAATCAACAGATTGTAACTTCTGGGTTAAAAATAATCTAGTCTTTGGTGACTGTTAATGACCATACTGCCTCAGTTAAGCTCAGAGTTTATCAGGAGTCAACATGAAAGAGAGACTGGGGATGTGGAACTGTTTGGAAGGTGTTGTTTGGTTACATCTGATATAAAACAGTATCCTGGCAACAAGCAACCCCTTGTTCTACTCTCTAACTTCCTGCAAAGCGTCTGGGCTTTCTGGAAGCCTCTGTTGAAGTTTGAATCGATTGGAAATGTTAGTGACTGGCCAAATTCGCTAACATTTTAAACACAAACAGTAAACACTGTCTGCAGTGTGAAACCACCCCACACTGCAAAGACAGAAAGTCTCGAGCCCAGTGTCTTTTCTGCTGGCAATGACCTGACTTTAAGTCATCAATACTGTGGAAGCATGGCCAACATGGACTGAATGGTGTCGTTCTCTTCATCCGCTGCCATTGCCAAATTACAGGCAGACCATAGTAGAAAATCAACATAATCCGAGAAATTCAGCTCAATGGGAGAAATCCCAGACGGAGCACTGAGGAGACATGAGAATCAAGCGGAAATGCTTAAGGAGTCAATGGCCAGGTATTTTAGAATTTTAGAAAAAGAACATCACACTGTCTAACAGTGTAGTGAGATGGTCTGGGGCTGCTTTGCTACTTTATTGATGGAGCCGTAAATTCTGCTCTCTAGAAAGTCTGAAGATAAATGTCTGACCAGAGGTTAGGTCTTTAAGCGTAAGCTCACTGGGGGACTGCAGCAGCAGGTCCACCGCTGAATGACCCAAAGAAACTAAACAGGGTGTTTTATAAAGCTTTTTAAAACTGTTTATCCATTTTTATTTTTTACATATTTGTTAAAACATCCCCATCTCCAGACTGTGTAATGAGACAGAAAATCTGTGAAAAGATGGAGCGCTTACACCTCCTCCCAGTGCTACTGTTGCCATCTTCTTTCAACAGTTACATAGTTTTTTAACGATGACCAACCGCTTTGACGTCTTTCGGTCCAGTTTCCGTGCTCACCACAGAGCCCTCGTCAAACTGTTCAATGACATCCACATAAATACAGACTGTGGAAGAACCACAGTGCTGGTTCTGTTGGACCTCAGCACAGCATTTAACAATGTTGACCACGACATATTACTGGAATGACTGGAGAGTTGGGTCGGACTCTCCGGTCCAGTACTCAGTTGGTTATGAGTCCTACATAAAGAACAGGGATTTCTTTGTTTCAATACGAAACTTCTCGATGACGCAGACAGAGGTGATATATGTTGTACACCGAGGGCCAATCCTGAGACTCCTCTTATTTAATATCTATATGTAACCATGCAGATGACATACAGCTCCACATTACAATGTCACCAGGTGACTCTGAACCAACCTAAGCACTGAACAGATGCTTAGAACAGATAAATGTATGGATGTGCCAAAACCTTCTCCAGCTGAACAGAAACAAACTGAAGTTATTATCTTTGGACTGATCTAGAGTCAGAGCTTCGGTTATTACATCTAGAAACTAGTGATCAGGTCTGAAATCTGGTTGTAGTGATGAACCTGAACCTTCAGAGTCACATGAAGACAGTTACAAAGTCGGCCTTCTGTCAACTGAAGAACATTTTTATAGGATAGAATTAAAGGACTAATGTCTCAGCAAGATCCAGAGTGTTTATCTTTAGTTGCATCGATTACTGCAACAGTGTCTTCACACATTAACCTAACAGATCAATCTTCCAGCTGCAGCTGATCCAGAAAGCTGCTGCTGGTGTTCTGACTGAAACCAGGAAGATCGAGCACATTAGTACAGTTCTAAAGTCCTTCACTGAGAGAATAGACTGTAAACTGATGTTATAAAACTAACATCAGTTAGATTTATAAACTAACTGATGTTAGTTTATAAATCACTGAACGGCTTAAAGATCTGCTGTTGTTGCATCAACCTTCCAGAACCTCTCAGGTCTTCTGGTTCTGGTCTCCATCCAGAAGTAGAACCAAACATGGAAAAGCAGCAGAACAAATTTCCAGAAAACTGAAAAATAGCTGAAACACTGAGTGCCTTTAAGACCAGGTTAAAACCCCTCCTGGTTAGAGCTGCTTTTCAACCATAATAAATGGAATATTAACCAACATATTTGATGTGCACTGATGATTTCAATGATGGCACTTGACAAAATGTAATGTCTGTTACAGCTTTTCTCAACTGTTGATTGTATGTTTATGATGTTTTTTTTAACTGCCTTGTTGCTGAAATGTGCTATACAAGTAAACTTAAGTATGTTTTACATATATAAAAGTTATATACTACAGCTTTAAAGTCTGGACTCAAATCTGTGAAAGGACTTCAAACAGGCCGATCATGTCAGAAAGTCCATGCTTGCTGAATTAAAACAATCCTGCCAGGGAATTTTGGAGAAGACTTTACCAGGAAGTTGTTAACAAACTGCTGTACGGGATCAGGACTCTGAAGGCCGAGCTGGGTGGGCTCTGAGTGTGTGGAGGGAGGGAACGCGTGTTCTGGGCTGGCAGCAGCAGCGGGAACCAGGGAAATGAAGACGGGCCTTTCACAGGCTTCATAAGCAGAACGGAAACCGAGTTGGGCAGTGAAAGGATAGAGTGTGCAGAGAGTAAAGCTAAGGCCTCTGGAACACAGGGCTCAGTGTGCTTCAGCGCTGGCCTGCACAGCCACAGGGGCAGAAACACACACATCTGCACAGGTAACATCCACGTCTTTAAAAACGACACCTGATGGCAGAGCTGGACCAAACGCTGGAGAGACGACACTGCGGAGTTCACAGACAGCAGCTCAATAAAGGAAAAATCTATTCATTCGTTTGTTTGAGTTTTCTTCTGCTTACTCTCAGAGTCTCCATGGCAACATAGCAACAGTAAAGCCCTGCAGTAGTTGGACTCAATTTTATGAAGAACATGTTAGAAAGCCAAAGGAAAAACTATCTGTCTTTTACCTGGTTCTTATAGGTTTTAGTATTTAGTCCAGCAGAAACTGTTGCTATGCAACAGGACTCTGTGATTATCATCATAAAATACAAACATACAGGGATACAGTAACCTATCGAAGCTTCTGCAAAGAAACCCCCCCACACACACACACACATCAAGCTGACTGACTGCCTAAAGAATAATGCTGGTAGAAAATGGCAGAAGCGCTGAGCTGGTAGGTGTGAGATCAGACATGCTTCCATGGAAACCAGAGACTGAAAATGAAGCAAAAACACAATAAAAATGTGTTTTCTACACAGCTAGTTTGCAGAAAATGCTGATCTGCAAAGTTTTCAGAAATAGATAAACGCTAATGTTACACTTTCCCCCTACACAACATTAGACCTGTAACACAGAACAGTAATTGGTGTTAGCTTCTAACCTTTACTTCATGTAACATTAAAGCTCAGAACTCTGTTTCAGGCTACAGACGAATCGGTTGTGTTGAGCACCAACCGCATAGCAAAGAAATCTCTTCAAAGTGGATATTAATAAAGTTACATATGGATTGAAAAGATGCTAAACTCTGGCTCAGGTGTTTCATTGGATGTAGTGCCAGTAGAGCGGACTGCTACCAGTCTCTTTCCCAGTAATCAGCACCTCACCATCTCTGTCCATCAAATCTCATTAATTTAAACTAGGACAACATTTTAGGGTGTCCTAATTTATACCTTGTCAGAGGTTGCTTTTTTTTTTAATTTACAGAAAAATGTAAAAGATCTTTTCTTTGTTTTTAATTATTTCTTCATATTACTAGAATTCTACCAGTGTTTTAAAAACCCAGATTGTTGTCTAATGCTTTTTCCACTTTGTAAAAGTTAGACGACAAAACACAAGTCCGTCCTGTTTCTCCAGGCTGAAGGTAACAGTCTCACTCATAAGGAGCTCTATGATCCCACTCAGCAAAATAACATTATGCATTTTGTAACAACTACGACCTCACCAGCCCAGACATACTGTACAGACGTTCTGACCTGCAGGCTGGCTGATCTGTCCGCAGGCTGAGCTCTGATCCAGTCCCGTCGGGTCTCTGGTCTGGTTCTGAGATTTTGCCGGCCCGCAGTCTCTCACCTCCCCCACACTCACCTCGTCCTCCATCTCCTCCCTCCCCCAGGAGCCCTAAAACACCACAGGTCAAAGGTTACAGAGCGTGAATGTTTAACACCCTTCACTTACCTCCTGTTCTCAGTAATAAAATGTAGCATAATCACTGAAATACTGAGCTGTCCATCAACTGAAAGTAAAAGTAATAATCTTTGCAATGGTACATGAAAAACTTCAGGAGTTTCATTAGGTTTGCCACTAGGGTGGAATTAGATTTTTAGGGCTAACAATGAAGTCCTCAAGATTTCTTTAAACAGACTGTTAGTCTGTAAGCTCATGTTTTCAAATGTGCTTGACCCTGGTTTTAAAGTGCAACTGGTCAGCAAACCTCAGGCTGTGGCCTCTGTCCTCTGTGAGTGACTCCCTGATCCATCTTGGTCAACAGACTCAGCAGAATGCTACGACCTCCAACCGGTTCTACAGTGGACGAGTCAAAGGCCTGCAGGACGGACACAGAGGGACAAAACAAACAGGCTCTTAATGACGTTGATCCAAACAGCTTAGGAAAAGTAAAAGACTTTAAATAAGATCAGTCAGTTCAAATGAGAAAACCGGAACAAACTTTCCATTTTGTTAAGTGCCATCATCAAAATCATCAATACACGTCAAATATTTTGGTCAATGTTCAATTATCATGTTTCAAAAGCAACTCTAAACTCTAAGGTGGGTTTTTAGTCTGGATTTCAAAGAACTCAGTGTTTTGGCTCTTTTGCAGTTTTCTTGAAGTTTGTTCCAGATTTGTGGTGCATAGAAGCTGAATGCTGCTTCTCCATGTTTGGTTCTGGATGCAGAGCAGAACCAGAACCAGAAGACCTGACATGTCTGGAAGGCTGATGCAACAACATTAGATCTTTAATGTATTGTGGTGCTAAACTGTTCAGTGATTTATAAACTAACAACAATATTTTAAAGTCTATTCTCTCAGTGGAAGGGATTTAGAACTGGGTGATGTTCTCTATCTTCCTGTTTTTTTACAAACCTCTCTGTCCATACATGATTTATGTTTGTAGAGATGGAGATGCTAACGCTCACAACAAATGGTGGATATTATGATGTTTGATGCATATCAGCACAAACAGGCACATTGGAGACATTATTGACCTGACCATGAACTCTAGGGTCAAATGTAAAGATTTGAGCCATGGACAGAACAGTGACCCAGAAACAGCAGTAAATAAGCAAGAGAATAATTGAAAAAGGAAAGAATCAAATCTTGTGAGTT
Organism: Xiphophorus couchianus; assembly: GCF_001444195.1. Lineage (NCBI taxonomy): Eukaryota > Metazoa > Chordata > Actinopteri > Cyprinodontiformes > Poeciliidae > Xiphophorus > Xiphophorus couchianus. The sequence goes on from NC_040240.1 coordinate 1,588,100, forward strand.
GTGCAGAACCAAGTCTGCAAATCTCAAGAAGCTGAAGCAACGTTGGAAAGGAGACTGGGCCAAAATTCCTCAACAAAAATGTAAGAGACTGAGAAAGTCAGGCAGAAAGTGACTGCTGAGAGCTACTGCTGCTAAATAATGTTCTACTAATGGCTGGAGGACGGGACTGATCGGATCGGTTGAGTATTTGTTGTTCTAAACATAAAACAATAGCCTTTTAGGGGCAATTTTGATTTTAAAAAATGTGCAGATTATAAAAAAACTCTTTATGTTATTGTCTTACTGCTGATACCAAAACCACAACAGCTCATGGCGGCTAGAGGTAAAAAGCACAACATATTGTTTGATGTGTATTGATGATTTTGATGATGATACTCAATGAAATGTAATGTTTGTTACTGGTTTTCTCAATTGTTGACTGTGTGGTGTGTCTTTTTGCGTTTTTATGATGCAAAGCTTTTTGAACTGCCTTGTTGCTGAAACGTGCTATGATTGATTGATTGATTGATTGATTGATTGATTGATTGATTGATCAATGAGAATTCAGAGGAGGAAGTGATCCCACAGTCCAGGCATCGTCTACTCACCATGTCTTCCACCTCATGCAGCGAGCTGGAGAAGCTACAGACTTCCTCCTCTTCTGAAACATAAACAGATCAAAATTACAGCAACAAAGAACCACAGCTACAGGAAAAGGATCAGAACTAATTTCACCATACTGGATTTATGAATCAAACAACAAAAACCATAGAAAATATTACCGAGCCACCTTCTAATCTGTGATTTAAAAACAATATTAACAAAAGAATACAAAAAAATTAGTCACACTTCCCTTTAATCTCTTTCTGCGCTCTGTTTCTGAGGTTTAAGTAAAATCTTCTGCCAAAAGCAAAAGCATAAACAATCAGAACACAAAGAATAGAACAAAACAAAATCTTTGTCAAACAGGAACCATTCTGGAAGGAAACAGAAACTTGGTGCAGTCAGACCAACATGATGACTCAGCATGTTTCCACCATCAGTGGCGGCGTGAAGCTGTCAGGTAGAGGAGCAGAGCAGCAGCTCATCACTGCACAGGATGTGCAGAGCAGAACACTTCAATTTTAGACACAATTGTCTCAACAAAGGAACAGATTTTTGCTAATGATTTTTGCATTTATCATCAATTTTATAGCTATGCATTTTTGTGGCCAGGAAAGAAGCTGGAATATCAGTCTGCTTCAATTTTTTCCTCAGGAAATTAAAAAGATCTGGAGCAGGGCTCTGCTGAGACACAAAGATCTGTCACTGAAAAAATACAACAATCAATCAATCAATCAATAAATTGATGATTATTGTTTATTTCATTACATTTATTCCCAATTATCTATAAGTATGATAAAGTCATTCTGACAAGTTTACTTGTTAGGCAACGCTTCAGATCTAAAAGGAAAATTTGTTTGTGATTTTTCTTTCCTAAATAAAAATCCCTCGATTTGGTTAATTTTTTGTTTTTACAAACAAAAAACAATGGCATTTATGTCCATCCTCTCACCCTGGACATAAATGTCACATGAATTCTGGGACACGCAGAATTAATGTGTCCCAACAGCTTTCAGCATTTTAATTCTAACTTTTATTCATCAGTCCTCAAATATCCAGCCTGAGCCTGAAGCTTATTTATGGCTAGAAAAAAAATGCAAACCATTTTTCTCATAAAGGAAAGACGCAGCTGGTTTAGGAGGTGAGGTCCTGGACGTAAGTAACAGAAAACGTAACGTGATGTTGCTGGTAGGGTTGCACTGATTTATCTGTGCAGATTTCCTTCATTTTGGCAGATCAGAGACCAGCTGATAGTAACATGTGAAGCAGATTTTTTCTCCTGATCTTATCTACCTCAGCAGAGGTCTAAATATCAGCCACTGTCTTTTTCTGCTCTGCTGTGATAGAGGTTTGACTGACGGACCCACCTATTAGGTCATGTCTGCATGTCTATAGTTAACAATGATGACTCCACTGTTGCCAACTCATCCACTTTCTTGCTATATTTAGTGACACTCAGACAAAAAATGGTATCAGACAAAATGGGAATCAGCAGGCCAGGCTTTTTAAAGATCCATAATCAGTCAAAAAACTGCAGTCGGTGCATCCCTAGATGCTGCTCGCACCTGTCAGAGGGGCCAGCTGGTTGACGCTGATGAGTAACTCTCCCTCTGAGATGTGTTTGAGTGCAGCTTCGGTCTCTGCAGTTACAGCGCTGCTGCTGCTGCTGCTGCTGCTGCTGCTGCTGCTGCTGGAGCTACTGGTTTCCAGATGACTGGGAGGAGGAGCAGGACTGGGTTCTGCCCGAGGAGGCTGGGACTGAACAGGAGCGGGGCTGCTGACCGCCGGCTCCTCCTCTGCTACAGACAGCGGCCTGATGGAGGAGAGAGGATGGTGTTTGAAGAGCCACACAATCTCAAACACTTCCATCCTGACGTGTGTGTGTGTGTGTGTGTGTGTGTGTGTAGGGGTGCACGTACAGAGGGTGTTCCTGTGACTCCAGCTCTTCCAGCTCGTCCAGTGAAAGTTGTGGGTTCCCCTGTGAGGCTGGGGGCGGGGCTTGATGAGCAGCAGAGGAGCTTATGTCGGGCAGTCGGGGTTCTGGTGTGGCAGCCGGCGTAGCTACAGGTTCTGAGGTCACAGGCAGAGGAAAGTACATTAATGCATGATTGTAATCAAGTATTATCCTGACCAGAATGATGTTACATGTATATCAGATTATACAGAGATAAGAAGGCTGTCATCATGGTTTGATCAGGCTGGAATGGGTAACAAGGAGATCTAAAAGAAATTACACCAAATGTGTGATCAGCTTTCACAAAAGCCTTTAGAGCATTAAGATTATAAACCTAGACTGTACAATAACCATAATCAGACTAGCCTGGAATCAGGTTTTAAAAATTTGATCAATGTAATTTGGGCTGAAATCAGATTATAGTTGAAGATTTTATTAAAAACACACTCCTATGAAATGTAAAAACCTGTGTCACCCCCAAATGAAGAGACGGTAAAAATGTTTTTAAAAAATTCTAAAGATCTAGAAGATCCAACAATCAACTAAGAGGGGTTGAGATACATTTATTTGTAGCCAAGTTGCCTTTAGAAAAGCGATGGCTGTCCTCTACAGAGTCTTTCTCCCGCTGTCGTCACCAAGTCGCCACAACAACCATTACAGGTCATCAACATGCCAAGTCATTAATCTGGCTGTGATGCTAGAAAAATTTAACATTTTCTCTCCAAACATCACAAACATAAAAGTGTAATGCTTTTATGCATCTGTTTTTATACTTCTTAACTTTTGCCAACTACAAACTTTTGGCCCTTTCACACTTAAAGCATAAGATCAGTACTACTGTTAAAGTTTGCTGGTGGTAGACCTGGAGCTGTGACTGGCTGAGGAGAGTCCTGAGGAACTGGGCTGGATGGTTTAGATGGAAGAGGAGTGGCTGCTGGGGTGGAGTCTCTGCTGAGCTGGGGCCTGCTGGGTGGAGGTGATGGGACTGGTGTCGGGACCAGTGGAGTCACTTTGTCCTGGTGCAGAAATGTGGAACATTAGGAGGTGAAACAACAGCTCACATCATTTCAGGGAGCTGAGGAGTTCTTAGTACCTCCTTATCTTCTGACTCCGGTGCTTCCGGTCGTGGTTCTGGAGCCGTAGCCACTGCACTGGTCTGGGACAGCATCTGGGCCACGGTTTCAGTCAGAACCTCGTTCACCAGCTGCCTGATCAAGGCCGAATCCACCGAGACGTTGGCGTCTACAAAGAGCTGCAGACCTCCACCTCCTGCTGCTTCCACTGCAAACACACGGCGGGTGGAGACAAGACGTTCATCACAAGTTAGGACAGAAACTCTCCATGAAACCCGCATTATGTAATAACATCAACCTTCAAAATGTAATAAAACAAAATGTAAAACTATGTAATAATTGATGCAAAATGTCATAAAATCCTTGAACGCATTTTGTTATACTTTCTGCTGCAGTGCGTAATGATAAAATGATATTTTATGCATATTATTATAAAATGTGTAGGTAGCTTTTTCAGAGAATACCAGTGTACTTTTTAAAATATTTTAATCAGATCAACAGGTTATTCAGTACTTAAGAGAAAATGGATACCATGATCTATGAAAAATGATCTATGAATAACAATCTATTTATCATTATGACGGCAAAGACATGACCCTACCAGCAATTAGTGCTACACAGAGTCAATATGAATGCTGAACAGCAGGGGGCGCTTCCTTAATGAAGACTGGCTTTAGAGCAGGTGTGCCTCATGTGTCCCAAATGTTCATTACAGTTAGATGTCGGAATCAGTCAGGTAACTGGGATCAGAACATTACATAATGCGCCACATTATTATGTAATAATCGGTGCAAAATCTAAAAGTGTTACTACATAATGCCGTAGAAAGTATTACAAAATGCGTTCAAGAATTTTTTGTACATAATGTAGTTTTAATTATGTTTTATTACATTCTGAAGGTCAATAATGTTACTACATTATTACATACACTTTTAGTGTTACCAATATCTGAGGTGAAACTCTGCTCCTCAAGCTCTGATTGGTCAGTGGAGTCATTCTGGGCAGGGTCAGGTGGGGCAGGGCGATACATATCAGCTATCATCCTGGACATCAGCTGCTGCTCCACCCTGAACAGAACCAGCAGCAGCAGAGTCAGACACAGCAGCAGCAGCATGAGTGAAGTCCAGACCCAGCCTCACCACTCCACCAGCCGGTTCTCCAGGATATCCTGCGTCCGGCCACGGCCCGCAACAGGGGTCACAATCTCAGCACGGCGAGAGGAGGGGGCTTCAGGCGGGAAGGCCGGGCTGTGGTACCGCACTGGAGCCGGGGGGGGGCCTCCCTCCAGGACCACCACCTCCTCACCCACATCACTGTTCTCCTCCTGGAGAGTCATCGGGGCAGAGCAGAGGGAAAGCTTTCTCACTGCGACTGAAGGGAACAGAAGTTGCTCTGATGTGGCAGCAGATATCCAGAGTTTTACAACCTTCACCCTGATGATCAGCAAAGAAACTTTCTCCACAGTGATTTTCCAGAATGTCTCAGAAAGCCAATAATATGTACGTCAGCACAGAAATATTTAAAAAATGTGAGTCAGGGGCGTGCTGTGGTGGCGTAGGGGTTAGCGCGACCCGTATTTGGAGGCTTTCAGTCCTTGACGCGGCCATCGCGCGTTCGACTCCCGGACCCGACGATATTTGCCGCATGTCTTCCCCCCTCTCCTTCCCCGTTTCCTGTCAGCCTATTATCATATAAGGGACACTAGAGCCCACAAAAAGACCCCCTGGAGGGGTAAAAAAAAAAAAGTAAGTCAGAAGAACATTTTGTTTTGTAGTTGGGAGCTTCCTTTATAATACTGAAGAAACCGTTGCCATGGTGAATTAATGTATTCCCACCAAACTGATGTTGGTGGTTCACTGCAGTAGTGTATACTATGATCACAAGAGTTTATGAAACATAACAAAATCACCTCAAACAGGCCGACCTGATCTTTTAACAAGGTAAACGCAGTATGCTGCTGTGTGCTAATCTATCTGTGTCCAGCAGGAGGCGCTGCTGATTCACTAAATAAGTCAGGAAGAGAGGGCGTTTACCTGGTGGACATCAGTGACAGAGAGAAAGTTATTTCCCGGGAAGCTGTTTTCTTCATCCTCGTCATCTTTTAGAGGCTCTGCTGCTTTGATCTCAATGATGCGTGATGGAGAAGATGGAGGCTTTTCTGGAACCACCTGCTGCTTCTGTCAACATCAAATCACCAGAGTGAGCACTCAGACATTTTTTTCCACAAGAAATTATCTAGAAATAGTCAAATTAAAGTGTTTCTCAAGCAGGATTTTTAAAAAAAGTTATTCTGTGTTGGCCAGCGCCCCACGCCCCCCTTTTTTAATACATTACATAACATCAACGTCATATTTGACTGCGGCCGTGGGGCCTTTTCACACCACCGTTCTCTGTTTGCTGTTGGGGTTGGGGTCGGGGGCAGCGCTCCGGTTCTCCCAGGATCGTTCAGATTTTTGGATTGTGGCTGCCAATTCACTTCAATTCGAAAATACTTTATTGACCCCGCAGAAAACTAAATGTTGCTGTAAATCATATTAATTTAATTTTTTAAGGAGTTATAGTCGATAGTGATGATGGTTGGCAGGAAAGATCTCCCGTAAAGGTCTGTATAACAGCAAATCCGAAGAAGCCTCTGACTGAAGACACTCGTTTTGTAAAACAGTCTTGTGAAGAGAATGGTCAGGGTTGTTCTTAATCTTATCAAGAATCCTTCTCTGCATCATCACCTCCAGAAGTTAAAACAGTCACCCTCAGAACAGAACCAGAACAGAACCAACCAGCCTTTTTTATCAGGTTGTTGAGCCTTTTTAGATCTCCCTTGGTGTGCTCTCATTGGCATTTTGGGGGTTGGAGCTCTCCTGCGCCCCCCTGTGGATGGGAGATTCTGTGCTTGGTAGCTCATGTTCAGTGTTTGTGTGCTGGTTGGGGTTGGCTCTGTGGAGGAACCCATATTGGGGCTTGTGGGGCCCAGGGGGCCCTCTGTGGATGGGGCCGGCGTCTCTGTTATGCTCCACTCTTGGGAAGGTAAATCTGTCGGGCCTCACCTCAACACTCAGACAACAATCCTGAGTGCCACACTGCCTGACAGGACACTCAAAATTAAAAAAAATGGAGGCGCTGCTAAGTCACTAAATATGTCAGGGGTTACCTCGTGGACATCAGTGACAGAGAGAAAGTTATTTCCCGGGAAGCTGTTTTCTTCATCCTCGTCATCTTTTAGAGGCTCTGCTGCTTTGATCTCAGTGACGCGTGATGGAGAAGATGGAGGCTTTTCTGGAACCACCTGCTGCTTCTGTCAACATCAAATCACCAGAGTGAGCACTCAGACATGCATTTTTTCAACATAAGAAAAAATAATGAAGTTAAAGTATTTCTCAAACAAGATTAAGCAAATTTAGTTATTGAGCAATTATTTGTTGTGAATCAACTGATTAATAAACCCAGAACAAACACTGAAAACAGAACAACACAAATAATCGAGCATTTTCAAAAACACCTTCAGAGTTCCAAGCTTTATGTAAAAAATAATAATAAAAAAAACTTGAGAAATTTCCAACACTGCCCAGAAGCAATAAACCACATTTCTTCCTGTTCATCGAGGAATGAGTGGGTTTCATGTGGAAGACCTGGACTGGTCTGCATCCTGAGACACAAAAACACTTTGACCTCGCCAAAGTCTGGAGTTAAATCCAGTTCAGATCCCATAGTATCACCTAAAGAAGGATGTTCCTAGTCAAAGCCCCTCCAATGTTGCTGAATTAAAACATTTCTGTAAAACAGTGGGCTAGAATCTCCCATCCCTTAATCTTCAGCTGCCTTCACAAATTCTCAATCAGATTCAAGTGGGGAGAGGCTGAGCTGCTCCAAAACGCTCTGTCCTCTTCCTCTGCAGAAGAAGATGACTTTTTCTACTTCTTATCTCCAGACAGTATCTGCTTCCTCTGTGTGATGTTCCATTCTCTCAGACAGACGTCCATTTTGGACTCATGCTATGTGTCTGGTTGTCACCTTCATGGGTTTTCTTCTGTTTTCTTATGTTTAACACTAGAAGGGCCGAAGGTAGTCCAAGTAGACAACACTCCTATTCAGTCTAGAGATGGCCAAATGGCCTAAGTACCCTTAAATATTTTATTTTGTGTCCATTATATGAATTATTTGAAAATGTAATAACCACACCTAAAAAAAGAACAAAACAACAACTGACATTTAGTGAGTGGAAATAATGGCAGAGTGAGAATTTCTGTTCTTGGGCAACATTCAGTCAGTTTATATTTAAAATTTTACTTGCGAATATGAAAAATGACTTGGAATCTTCAACAAATATTTCATTCAGGTTGCACTGAAGTGTTTGGATGAATGTTATGTTGCATACAACTTGAGCTGTATGAGCAGAATTATGATGCAGTTGACCTGGTGGTTGTTGGCTCCATCGTTCACGTTGGCCTTGCTCCCTGACAGAGGAACAGGAAGTACTGATGCTCTGTCCTGAACACGCTCACACCTGGGAAGACCTGCAAAAGCAAACATGCATGATGTCATTTTCAGATCTATACTACTTTCATTATTTCTTTCAATGAAGCTTATTGTGAAACATAAATAATTCTTTTATTTAAAAAAAGAGATATCAAATTTCACACCTCTTGAACTGGCTGGATGTCCCAAATAACTCAAGCCAAAGTACATTTTTCATGCAAATTAAATGTCTTCAAACCCCCAATGAACTGAAGCAACAACAATGTGAGAAAGAGAAACTACTGAGCGTACGGCAACTACAACCTGAGGATTGTGAATTCATCTTTTATTTGTAAATAATGGGTTAGGTTGTGCGTTCTTGGTAGCCTTCAGGTTAGATTTATTTTACAACCTGTCAAAGACAGCAGAGCAACAGGATAACTCCACTTTAAATGAGTAATAAATTTAAAGTATAACTCATTACACTTAAATTTAAGTGTAATGAGACACAGCTTTTGTGTTTGTTTAAAGCTATTTGCCACACACCATAAGACATGACGGAAAGGTCCAGAGTGCTAGGGAAAAAAGAACTTGCTAGGACCACGCTAATAACAATTCATCTTAAAATAAATTCCTTTTGAGAAGTAATTTTAACCACTTAAAGGTTTCAACCTCAGTGCACTGGAATCTTTTAAAACACACCCGCCAGTCTTTCCTTCTTAGTAGGACAGACCTAGTGAGGTACCTGCTTGTGTTGTAGCATCTATGTGTTCTTAAGACTAGTCTGTCGCAACCAAGCCACTATCAGACCATGAGACTAATGCACTAGAAATTCCTGCCAAAGGAGAGAACAGATGAGCGCGATCCACATTTTCTCCATCTCAAAAATACAATTTCAAAAATATGACCAAAAACAATCTCCAATGCATAATTCCCTAGCATCACTGCTACTGAGGACAGAAGATTTCTGAAAGAAAATTCTGGAGTGGCTTACATTTAAGAGCCAGGCACAAAGTCACACAAGTGTTGTTGCACTTGGAAAAAAAAAAAAAAAAACTGGGTTCCTACACAGTTTTTATGACCATTCTGCCAGAGTTAATCCTTTGATAAAAACTAAATATGAGTTTACTGCATAAATTTAAAGTAAAGTCAGGTTGTAAATACAAAACTCAGCTGGCTGGATGGATTGACAGCAGCATCAATAATAGTATCTGTGCTCAGAGTGTAGATGCCCAGTGGTTTACTGACGCAGTGGGATTGCCCTGGCAGCAGTGGAGCGCTCTGCACTGTTCACCACAGGTCGAGCAGAGTGGTGTAAGGATAAATGGGAGTGTTGGGAAGCTTGTCCCGCTGACAAACTGAGGACCGGAGCGAAACTGGTCTGAGTCTTACAGGACTTCAGCCTTACACCTGACAGGAGACACAGACCACAAGCCAATCAGGAAAAGGAACAGCCTCCACAGATGAACATAAGTGACTGGATGTATCTCCTGACCTCTGATGCTTTCCACCAGTCGAGGGTGCTGTTTCTTGCCGAGAGGAGACACAGGAGAGCTAAAACGAGGGTATGGGCTCTTCTTCAGGGTTCGCCTGAGACCTTCGTGAGGGAGTCTGCCGTACAGACGAGTCAGATAAAGCTCTCCATCCATGTCGTTTTGCTGGCTGCCCATCAGGTTACCTGAGACTCCAGCAGGCTCTGCCTCCTGCAGTCACACACACAAACCAATGATAAAGTTATCACCTGGACTTCACTGACCAAAAGAACCTGCAGCACTGCCAGCAGAATCAGGAATGACCATTCTGTGTCCAGCAGTCTGGCCTCTGCCTCCTCTTCCCATCACTGGCTGATTACTCGTTCCTCTGGGCATGCTCACTGGCTTGCCCCTGCCTGCAGCCCTCTGCTGTGGCTTTGTTGCATTTGCTGCTCTGCAATGACTGGCATCTAGAGGAGGCATGGCACCGGGAGGAGGGGGAGGATGACCCTGAGTCTGAAGAAACAAGACAGCTTAGAAAACCTCATCAGGATCTTAATAGGCCTGTCGCAATAAGCAATAAAGTAGTTAATCGCATGACAAATTAAAACAAGATCAACAATTTTTGTGATTTAGCCTTTTTTTCTTCTCTCTCTCTTTCCACTAGATGACAAAAGTCTTCAATTTTTTTGAAGGGCAATTTTGTTTACGCAAACTTCATAATTCATTTGACTTGTTGTTTCTGTTGTTTTGTTTATTTATTCTGTATATTTAAAATGTCTTCTGGGTCCGATGTAAAATTTTTTATTAGAATTTAAAGTTTATTCATCTTTGAGAATGTGTTCTTGCATTGTTTTGTCATTACCATTATATTACTTGAAAATGGTCTCAACATAATGATATTGTCGTTTATCGCAAAAACATCTGGGACAATTTATCGCCCAGCAAAATATGTCATCATGACAGACCTAGATGTAATGTTTGACTAACACAAAGTAATGCATAACTGTGAAGCAGAAGGAAAACGTTAACTTTCAAAAAGGTGCATGCCACACTTTTGTGAAAGTGTGGCATGCATTGGGATTCAGTGAATCTAATACCCTGAAACAAAAATGGTAGCTTTCTATTCACGTCACAGGCATGCATCATTTGTATTGTTTTGTCACAAACTCTCAGTGCAGTGCACTGCAGCATGTGATTGCACAATGCAAGAATGTGAAAAAATGCAAGTCTTGAGGCTCTGCAAACTAAAGAGAAAAAAGAAACACAAGATAGATGCAAATTATGCAGATCAGGACTGATCCTGGATTTCTGAACGTTTACCTGGACGTCTCTGGTTAAAGCGTTGATCCAGGCATCCACTGTCTTCTTTATCCGCACCTCTTCAGTTAGGTCTCTGCAGGTGACAAAAGTGGCTTTACTCCCCAGTTCATCCTTCAAAGGTTTCAGTCTCTGACAGATCACAGTGATGGCCATGAAATAACTGATAAAACAGCTGGAAAAAATATGGTTACTTTTACATTTTGAACTATTGTTTTTTTACTGCAATTTCAATGAGAAAATAAGTGTTTTTTATTTTCAATATGTCTACATATAACCTGCTAATAACTCGTTCTGATCTTGCCTTTTACACTTCTACTGAGTATATCATTCTAGCTCTATGTAGAGTCTCCTCTTGGCAGGTCAACAGCATCAAACTCAAACCTCAACACATCATCATGATGAGGCAGCGTGGTGAAGAAGGTCTTGGGTTTGTATCCAGCGGGAGCGGATGTTCTCCCCATGCATGTGTGGGTTCTCTACAGGTACTTTGGTTTTTTTCCCCACAGTGTGAAAACATGCATTTTAGCTTAATTAGTTTCTCTGAATTGCCCTTAGAATGGGGTTGTTTGTTTAGTCTCCTGTGTTGCCCTGGCATGGACAGTAACTGGTCCACTGACACCTGAAGACAGGCACCAGTGACCAGCCCCTCCTCCAGGTTTCACCAGTGGGAATGTGTGTTTGCTCACACTTACCACCAAGCTACTATTAGCATTAGCTATGTAAACATTCATCACCTGTTAGCAGCCAAGGCTTCCAGTTGGCAGTGTAGGATTTCTCCGTTCTTGGCCTTCAGCAGAGCGTCCAGGTTGTTCTCCAGAACTTTCTTCCGTCTCCGAGCCTGACGGAGAACCTGGCCCGCCTCCTCCAGCGTAGAGGAGCCACCAGGTCTCCTATGGAGCAGTGAAAACTGGGACTGATGGGAATGGGCTTGAGGACTCTGGCTAGATGGACCCTGGAATTCTTGGGCAAGGCTGTGGTGAGTTAATAAGGGCCCAGCTTGGGGCGATGTGGTAATGGGCATCAGGTTCTGAGAAGGGGGCTGATTACGTTGGGACTGCAGTTGTGGACCCGGGTTCTCCTGTGACTGTCTGTGTGGGACAAGGGAAGCCTGAAAAGGGGGGTGAGTGTTTTGAGGGTCGGTTGGTTGAAGACTGCTTGGCCGGGTCTGGTGTTGATCAGAGTTTGACTGGTAGAGCTGGTTTTCATGGAACTCAACCTGGACTTCCTTTGGCTTGGATCTGCTCTGTTGGGACTCAGGTTGGCTTTGTTGGGTCTGGAGGCAGCCTGGGGAATCTTCTTGCTGCTGAATGAACGAAAATGGTTCATACACTTAACAGTGGAAAAATATCTCTTAGCCTGAACTAGTGGTCTCAAACTCCAGTTATCAAGGGGCCGGTCTCCTGTAACGTTTAGATGCCTCTCTGCTTCAGCACACCTGGCTCCAGTATTAGCTCATTAGCAGAGCTCTGTAGAGCTGGACTGCATGGCAGTGAGACACTTTTACCATTTAATTCAATCAATCAAATTTTATTTGTATAGCACATTTCAGCAGCAAGACATTTCAAAGTGCTTTACATCATTACAAACACAGAAACACAATGCAATATAGAATCAATAATCAAAATTCAAGCGTGTTGCACAAGAAACATCTAAAATTTACATGACTCTGGCCCTCAACGACCACTGCTCTGAAGTGAGCCTTCTAAAATCAGCTAAATAAAACATTTCATTAATTCTCAAAGTAATTTTACAGATTATATTACATAAGCTGACAAAGTAGCACTGTTACCTTTCTACCTGTTTCTACTACAATCTTGCAAGTGGAGTTATATTGACTACTCACAGTCAGCAGCATCTTTATCTCTGTCTTCAGACACTCCATCTGCTTTAGCATATCACTGGCTCTCCTTACCGCTTCCTGAGTGTCATTTGCTAAAGACTGAAGATGAACGCTTTCAGCCACAGGATCAGCTGGACGCTGCTGGAGATACAGGTTGCTCCTGAAGCAAAGGTAAAAACAGAAATAAAAGAACCTGTTGCACACACCCATTCTATATTGCTTTAAGATGTTGATGTTTATATAGTATCTATTCATCTAGATAGATACTATATCACATACAGACAAGTGACTGTACATTTGAACTGAATCTATAAACTACAGTGCCGATTAAAGGCAAAAACAGTTTTCTTAAAGACGCTTCACAAATCCATTAGAAAATTGATTTAAATATTCATCCCAAAGAACGTAACAAGGCAAAAAGGCCAGATTCATTTCCAGTTGGGTTCAACACGCCACCATCAAAATATTAAGTGCAAAACTTAATAATATATGTTCTTTCCACTTCCAGATTATGGCTCCAGCATTTAGAACAACATTGACATGTACAACATTTATCTTACCCACTGCTTTTGGCCAGTAGGTTGTACTTGAGCACCCTTTACCATCTCCACTGATATTGTGGTAATGGAAAGAAAGATGGGGGAAAAAATACATGTATTTTTTTGGGGACATTGTTTAAAGTTACTTCCTTTATCTAAATTACTGATGCCAAATTTTAATGTTTGAAGAATTGCTTGAAAGATATGATACTCAGGTTTGTATCAACTATACTTCTTGCAGTCCAAAACAATGTCTCTGGGATTTTTGAAGTTACCACTTGGCTGTAGAGTCAGGGTTATGCTGGGTTTCTGAGTAAAATCAGACAGATGTCATAATGACAGCAGAGCCTGTTGGTTGTGCCAAAAAGGTTTTGACTTTAGTCTCAGCCCCTGGTCTGACACATGACACCTTCAACATCTACAGCATTTCACACAAAACTCAAACTACAGTTGGGTGACTTGGGTTGAGTTTTCCATTTCACGAGACGGAGAGGAACATCAGACAAAAGCTTCTAACCAAACACAACCTTCTGTCAGCTATGTCTCACTGCAGATTCGGGGTAAACACAAACAGTGTTAGGTATTTAAAGGTTAGAGTCTGAGAATCCATTGTGTGAATGCAGATGTGAACAGTTCTCTGCCTGCAGCTGTAAAATGAGTGGGGATAAAATGGCTGCCGCTCCGACCTCCTGCTCTGTCATAAAGCTGCTCAGAATGATCCCAAACAGCTGTTGAAGACGGTCTGCCTCTGCTGTTGCTAAGCAACACAACTGGTGGAGGACAGCAGGCGCTGTTCACAAAGGGAAAGCCGTTTATTTACCGTCTCATGCTCCCCCGTCTGAGCTGCCCCCTCTGACCTGGTTTGCATTAACCTTCCTAAGACTGATCTGAAGAAGGTTCACAAGGAAGTGCTTTGGCAAGATCATGCAGCAAACAAAAGGATTAATATGTGTAGTATAATCTCCTGACATGGGGCAAAAATATTAAAGCCAGAAGAAGAATGTTTAACAGTTTGCCTCTTCAGGTGACAAATCCTGCAGAAGATTTCAGGCTTTGTCCATCCTGAAGAAGATGTATGACAAAGGAAACCCTGCTCAATAGAATTATTAAATCCAAATATGAAATTATTGCCAGGACAGTCTAACATTCCAGAAAGTTCCCGCTTCTTTTCAGTCTAAAACAATACAATAACAAAAAGGTTTTGATAAAAAAAAAATTATAACAAAATCACTTAGAGTGATTGTGTCAAACAAATAAACTCAGCTTTCCTTTTTCCTTGGGCATCATAATATTTAACTATGTTAGTTCTAATGTGTTATTGACTATTAGATTACATCTTAGTTCTTGTTAATCACTTCAAAACCTTGTTAAGATGAGAGTCTTCCAGCAACACCAGGTTGGTTGCACCACAGTGAAGATCTCTGCATGAAGGAAACTGAAACAAGTCCTTTGTCAGACAGGCCTTGTGATTTGCAATGTTTTCCTGATTGAGGTTCAAGTCATCAGACTAGGACTGTAGCTCACTGAGATGCCCGTTATAACATCTCAACATAACCTGCTGCGGTTCGATACCTGCTCCATCGTTCAGGAGCAAAAAGCTCTCCAGTTGGAATTCCTTGTTATTGAAAAGTCTAAAGTCCAGTTTGTAGTGTGGTAGGATACCTGGTTCCACGAGATGTTTTCTGTTCTTCAAGCCCTTCTCTCATGAGCATCACATGACCATTGGGCTGCAGGTGGTTTCAGTAACAGCTTTCATTTAGATGAGTCTGCATCTTTACAGAAATCCCATTTGATCCTCTAGCTCAGCAAAAATTCCTTTTTTTAAAAAATGTACCACGTGACTATTTTAGTCTCATAACTCTAAGAACATTTTAAGAAATGCAAAATAGTTGACCTACAGCATCTAACCTTGGCAGTGATGGAGCCTCATAACCTGCAATTTCATCCTCATTTGAGAATAAATGTCTTTAACAAATTGCTCGTTACGTTTTGTCTCTAGCTCCTGTTTCTTCTTCTTCCATTTTGAAGATCTACTTAGAACCTGGTAATGATGCACAGTACAAACCGTAATATTTCAAATTTCTTCCCTAGCGTTGAAAGCGCAAATTCAAAATAAACAGCTTATTTCTGGTTTTTGGCCACGATTTGGGAGTGTTTGTGCTGCACGGTGTTTTTTTTGTTTTGCTTTGTTTTTTTGGGTGACATTCAGTGGTGAATGGGTTTGAAATGTGTAATCTATGTGTTTACAGAGGAGGTTAAAACAGAGAGCAAAGCAGGTAAACTTCATGTATGTTGGTGAGAGCCATGCTGATCAAGGACAAAAGGTCAGACTCAGAAATGCTTCATTCGTCAGTTATAAACATTCAGAGGAATGTGATCACATCACGAGGGGGAGGGGACACAGCTGAGTCTCTAGGTGAAGACGTGTGTGTGTGTGTGTGTGTGTGTGTGTGTAAGGGTGAGGGGGGATGCTTGGTAAATGATGTTGCCGCTTAGAAAAAGAAATTTTAAAAAGAGGAGTCTGTGGGGAAGAATCAGCGGCTGGCTGAGTAGCTTCACTGACACCGTCGACTGCCAGAAACACGTTTTATTCATCGCTGTTTTTACTGTAATAAATCAGCTCAGCTCAGATTATACACAATGCATTCTCTGCCTCCCCGTTTCCGCTGCACATTCCTGAATAAATTACGTTTGCAGTCAGGAAGTTGTAACCATGGCAACCACATCTACCTCCACAGCAACAGAGGAGGAGGGGTGAAAACTGCAGGGATGTACAGTCAGGAAAGGAGGCAGATTATAGTAAGAAGAACTGTATGCTAAAGCTCTCCGTCTCCACGGTAATATCAACAATACCGTTTTCCATCAACAGTCAATGAACTTGAATGTGCCATTCAAAGTCATATGTTAAGACACTATCCTGTCTTTCTCTCCTGTTTATAGGTATGGAATTAATATGCACCAGAAATCAGCCAATAACTCTTTGAAGAATTTTGAATTAACATGAATTACAACAATATTTAATTTCCCTCTGGGATCAGTAAAATATTTTTGAATTTATAATAGTACTTTCCGCATTTTAAAGGCTGCCTGAATACATAACAATCGTGCGTCTGCATTTACTCTGACTTTGCTCATCAGTCCAACCATCTCCACCACAGATCGACGGCTCAGAGAGAAGAACATGTTCAGCTGACAGGAAGTGAGCAGGTCTCACAGAGGCTCAATCTAAGTCCAGACAGGAAGAAAGAGTGCAGCTTGGAGACTTTGTGTGACAGAATCGCTGAGCCAGCAAACTGAAAACCATCACATTAGGCACCTCACCAACCAATCACATGACAGCTGAACTGAAGCCAGGTTTTGATATTACGTGTTGAAATGCCTTGCTGCATCACCGCCACAGACCAGAGGAGCCTGGAGCCTCAATTCTTCACTAAAATGCAACAGGATCAATGATACTGGAGTACAGTACAGCAGCTATCTATCCTGTCAGAATAACAGCGGCAGGCCTGGCTGTGCCGCTTCCAGCTGCATTGCGGATCTTTCTTTCTGAGCAACAATTCACCTGAACTGTGTGTAGCAACTGATAGTTAAGGTGCCCTTGGCTCAGTGCTTCAGCTCATAGCCTGCATGCTAATGCGCATGCACCGAGTCGTGTGCGAAATGTTTTAATATTCCTGGGAAGAACCCTTCCAGAGATTTATTTGTACGGATGCTTCAGTGTACAGCAGAGTCCTGCTGTAAAAAAAATTTTTTTTTCATTACCTTAAATATCTTTATAACAAGCAAGATAATTATTGATGAATGTAGAAGTACAGATGAATAACAGACTGTTGCATAGCTTTTCTGCAGCTTTAAACTATTTTTTATACTAATGATTGTTCTATAACAGTGACCGTTCTACATGATTATGTCTCTTCAAGAAAAAAAACGAACAAAAAAACATGTACTCTTAAAAACTGTGTTTCTCCAGCAGTAGGATGTGTACTTGGGCTCTGTACTCTGGAAATGTTAAAGTCATAATCTGAAAATTTTAAGTTTATATTTACGGAAGTTATCTTTGCTTGATAGTATTTCCTTTTTCGTCAGGAACATCAAAGTGTGACAAGAAAAGCAAAAACCAACAGAAATCAGACAGGGGATAAATACCATTTCATAGCACTTTTGATTCCTTCTCATCATATCTGTGTGTTTTCTTAGGAGGTTTCAAGTCAACCCATTGCTGTTCCACCATTTCAAAACCAACTAAGGTAGGAACAGCTCCATATCAGTCAAGGATTAGCTGGCTTCCCAGCTCAGCGGTGGGATACAGCAGGGACTGCTTGTCAGTGGAAATAACTGAGAGGAAGTTATTTCCACCAACAGGTTTTTGTCTTAAAACCTGTTGGGAGGTCATTGTGTTACATAATGCACAGCATTTCCTGCCATTAACACAGACTTGCAAAAGTGAGTATGCAAAGCCAGAACTGGACTTCAGCATCCAAGAACTGTTCTAAATACTTTCAATCAAGATGTTCAGTTTCCTTCTTACTATTATTTTGTCTGAATACCTGTTCACCTCTCTTCTTTATGTTTCCTATTGTAGAATTTGTGTTTACAGAGGTCACAATACTCTGTAAAATATCTGCGGTATATTTTTACATGTTGGTATTCACTGTAAATGTTAATACAAATTCATGTGACAAAAAAAAGAGATAATATGGAGGTGTCTGACAAAAATTTCAGCCATAATGTGGAACTCAATAGAGTTGAGTTCTGCTCCCCACCTCCTTTGGTCCCTTGATTTTTAAAAGCTCTTGTGTGTGGGAAAGTCTCAGCTTGATTGGTGACCCAGTTGAGTAACCAACAGTTCAGAGAGGGCTTTGTATTTATGTGGCTATAGAAGAAACAGTGTGGTGAAAGAATAAAATGATTCAATGGATAACACCCATTTGTGAAATTGGTCCTTCAGTATTTTAACATATTGAATCTTATCAGAATTCCTTTTGTCACTGTGCAAGAAATTCAATTTATTTCAATTCAAAAATACATTAAACCCAAAGGGAAATTAAAAAGAAAGCGCAGAAAAATGTATAATGCTACTTGTAACTAAACTGGTCAATAAAAACCTGTTGTGTGTACCGCCTCAGTGAAAACCTTAGAGTGTTTCCAATGAGTGGCAGGTTGAAAGACAAAAACTGTTTAAAGCTCAGAGGCTCTTCAGACTCTGAATGATAGAACATCAAATGGAAAAGATGCATTTCAATGAAAACTTTACTCCAATGGAATTTATTAGAACTCACTCAGCCCCAAGGCACATTACAATATCAAATGTGTTAGTTTCATCATATGTATGCATCACGACAGAATAGAGCATAACAAAAAGACACAGTCCGTAATACAGGACAGATTCCCAAATGTACAAAACTGTTTTAAGACCAACTGAAAACATACTAAAATGACTAAACAGTCAGAATAAAAAGTTGAATGAAATCATTAAGCTTATAGACAGCCCCTTATGATGTGATGAAGTCTGTCTAGCTCTCCATAAACATCACTGATAACACTTCCCCATAAAACACAACCATTTTCTTCTTTTTTTTTTTTTTTTTTTACTTTGTTAGATGAGTTTTTATGAGACATTAGCGTGTGGAACATTTATGTTTAACTGTGCCTCTGCTACAACCTCAGCTCTGGGGGTGGAGAGGAGTCCTGGACGATTTCATTCACATGTGTCAGCTAAGGAAAAGGAAGACTGACTGTACCGTACAGATAAATCCACCCAAAACTGGTCATTTGTAACCTATCCAAACTCTTCATTTATCTATAAAGACGGTATTTCGATGTACACATTTATTTTTTAATTAAATTATGAATCTGTGATAACCCCTTTTAATATTTTCTTAGTGAAAGATTCTTCCTTTAAACAGCGGATTTGGATAAAGGTTCAAGACAAACTTACATTTGTTAAATTATTTACACATGCAGTCTTTAAAAATGACCCGGGTCTTTATGTCATAAATTTTGAAACTCATCAACATCAATATTAGTTTTCCACTCGAATTCATAACGTATGACAATACTTGTTATGACACTAATACATTTCTGATTTTTAAGTTCAAAATCTGGTGAATAGACAATATAAATAATGTACAGTTTAAAATTAATTAACTCACTTTAGAAATTCAGCAGAAAAAATGTCAAATATTCTCTCAACTTCCTTTTTTATATTAATACCACGGACAGACTGCAGTGATTTAGATTTTGCTTTAATTGCACCTGTTTTAACCCTTAAATAATATAAATTAAAAATCTTTTCCTTAATTATTTCACAATAAAATTGCAACTAGTAAAATTAATAAAGAAAAATCTTTAAAATGAGCTTTAAGGATTTTAAGGTGCATCTCACTATAAAATCTGGAACTATCTTTTTACTATAAAGTCCAAAACAAGGTTATTGACAGCAGTAGCCCCTCCCACTGCACACATAGCTCCTCCTACTGTAGGGGTGTCAGCCCAACTCTTGCTCTTCATAGAGTGGGAGAATGAATCCTCTAACAGGGATTTAAAACAGATGATTTTAGCAATAAAACTATAAACTTTTTTTTTTTACAGTAACTATGCTTTATACTTTATGTAGAGTCACAAAAACCTCCACGGAAACCTCAAAAGTACTTCACCAATGCAGACATTGGTGTTCCATTTCTTCAGAGGTAAGGGAAGGAGATGAGCAGCCATGACTGGGACGAAGTCCCGGGGTTCTAGTAATATCTCGTAGGAGCATGAACCACAGACACACAGCAGCAACAAATGGTTTCTTTAAAAATCTGTCACTGATGCTAAGGTGTTGCGGTGGTTTGTGCAACAGAACATAAACCACTCAGAACCCTAAAATATTCTTCAGAACAAAGAAAATACTTCCTCTTTTACCACAGATTGGCAGTAAATGAAGGAAGATGATTTAGGATATTTTTCAGCTAATGTTAGAAAAAAAAAAAAAAAGTAGGAGGTAACCAGTGCAAAATACTCAGCAGTCTTCCCTCACAGCGCTGCACTCAAAACTGTTACTTCTTAACCAGGCTCTTTTCTGGAGTCATTTTCTACTCTGGTCATTTGTTTTTGCTTTGATAAATGCTGTGGAAACGCAGGAGGGAATAATTCCCCCACACAACTACTCTGGTTCCAAGAAAGTATCCCCTGCAGTAGAACTACACCGTTAAATACCAACCATCTTTAAATTTTGTTAGGGCTCCAGCAGAGACAGTCAGACATCAACACATCACCACCCAGTAAGCTTGGAGCAGCGCTACCTTTTTCAAGACCAGACAAGAACATTAGAGCTTTTCTGATCCATTAAAATACTGCAGGATAACAGCAGAACCAACTGGAGAGAAATACTGATATGAAACAGGAAACTGTCTTCACTACCAAACTCTACCTTTATTTTTATACTGTAGTCTAAACATCCAAGCACTCTTTATATACTTAATAACATGTATACAAAGTAGTGGAGGAAGCGTTAATAGGTCCTTCACTGCAATATTAGTACTAACACCACATTTTAAACAGGAAATCTGTTGTATATATCTAAAGTGTTGGAAGGTAAAGCACCAATAAACAGATATCCTGCAAATATGACATGGTAAAAGAATTATTACAACTTCATTCATTGGTACATAGTATTTTATCAACTGTTTAGGTGCTTTCTTAAAGAAAGCAAAAAGTAATTGTTTAAGTTTGAAAAAACCCGATGAATATTTTTTTGTTTCAACAGATTTGGTCAAACAAAATGCGACATAAAAAACACATTGACGCACAGATTTCATTCAAACAACAAGACAACCTACAAAGTTATTTTAATCATGATAGCAAAAGTAAATTTTGTGCCATCTAATGAAACTGTCAGAGAAGCAGCTTCATTAGGCAACTAAAATGCATTGATCTAAAAATTAGGAGCAAACTGATTTTATTATTATTAATTTTATTTTTTTATACATTTTCCTCTAATCATGTAGAAAAGGGGGGGTTTTGAGGCTCAGCAGCAGAACCACTATGTGGTCATGATATGTTACTTTTTTCTCTCTCTCAGTTAGGTTGACATTAAGGGTTCTCTTCAATCTCTTCACGGGTCCCTCTCCTTCTTAACCTTCACATCTCCAGCCAGGATGGTTGCGATTTCCCCCTGCATAAAAGCCCAGGGCACGTTGGAGCCCAACAAGGGACATTTGTCCCCGCTGGGGCAGTACACCTCCCCAGACGCCCCCTGGGCCTTGATGCTCTCTCTGGAGCACGGGAAGCAAAACTTGTGGCTAGGGACGGAGGGACATTGGACAAAATGGGTGTCCTCTAAGCGTTCGTGGCAGATAGTGCAGCACAAAGGTCCGCTGTTGGCCATCGGTGAATCGGGCACGCTCTGAGACGGGAGCTGGTCCATGGCACCGGCGGACTGCGACGCTGCGGACAGCCCGGTGTCTCCGGTCCGTGAGGAGAGGCGCCTCTGGCCGGACACGGAGGGGGGAGATACTGGGCTGCTGCTATTGTGTCTAGACGAGGAAGTGGTGGAGTGAACAGAGTCTCTGTCTTTGTTGGGAGAGTACGCGTTCCCCAGCGTGTCTGCCACTGACAAAAGCGCAGCCATCGGGGACTGCCTGTTCTGAGGTGCCGCGGCATCTGGAGGTGTGGTGCGGCCGGAGGAGACACCGGGGTGCCCCGGGGTCAGCGGGGGTGGAGGCCCAGCAAACGAGCCCGCAGCCATCGAGAGTTTGAGAGCTTCAGCCTGGCTGTTGATCCACTGCTGCCTTTGCTGCTCATCCGTCAACTTCAGGCTGCCCTCAGCAGAGTCCGGCTCCGGGGAGGCTTTTCTCTTCCTCGCCCCGGCCCTGGTGGCGCTACTCCCACTGCCAGAAGCCGAAGCTCGACCTGGAAGAACCAGTGATGTTGGCAGCAGCGGGCAGCTGCCGTCGATGTAAGGCTGCGGCAGCATATCCTCCCCCACTGCCTCTTTAAAAAACCGCAAAGACTCCGGTAATAAGTCTCCGAGAAGGCGCCAGTCCCCGGACCCGTGTTTCTTTTCGTACTCCAGATACTTAAACCCAGAAGACAGGCCTCTGCCGAAGTCCTTCATGCAGTCCTGATACATTTGCTTGGCGACCCCCGAGGCGCTGGAGAACACGTTCCCGGAGCCGCATGGGTACTCAATAAATATTTTAAGCTCATAGTCCATCCCGGTTTTGGACACAGCGTCGAAAGCGAACACCCTTCCGACCAGACCGTGGTCCTTCTTGAAGCGGACATCAAACGGTGTGGACCCGGAGAGGAGGACAAGCGTTTCCCGCACAGGTTTCGGCTTGCTTGCCCAATCTTCTTGTCGGTTCCGCAGGCTCTCGCTTAGCTCAGTCAGAGCCTCGGCGTTCCGCTGCTTCTCCTTCATTTCCCGCTCCTGGTCTGTGCTCGACACGGAGGCGGGTCGCTTTCCACCCAGCTCGGAGTGTCCCACCTGGCCGGGCAGAGAGACGACCACCATGGAGCTGGTAGGGGGTCTGCCCGCCAAGCTATGCGAAGTCGGTCCGTTCATTCCGGTCTGAGGCATGAGGTTCGGCGGTACGGTCATCTGGGCTGGTGCTGACACCAGCCCACCGTTGCTTTTGCTCCGGGAGTTTGGACTCTGCCGGTTCAGCTCAGGTGGTCCGTCATCTGTTTTAAAGCCGTTCAGCCCTCCGAATCCATTAGGCGGCCTGCTGCTGCAGCTGTGCACCGAGTAGTCAAACCGAGCCCGGCTGTCCGCTACCTGTGCGTATCGGTCCAAACTGGGCTGCTGAGACTTCCCTTGTCCATCTGCCTGATAGTGGTTCAGCTGCCCCAGAGGTTCCTTCCCACTCAGTAAAACCGCCTGGCTCTTCGCGGCAGCGGACTGCTGCTGCGCGGGCAGTCCGCTTGCAGAGGACCGGCTGTCCTGGAAGCCCTGAGCCCGCTTCAGATGGCGGGCCGTCTCGATGACGAACTCGATCCGGTCCGCGCCCTCGTAGTTGACGCAGCCCCGACACACTGGCTCGGTGAAGTCCCAAATCATGGCCCAGGGCATGCGGGGCAGATCGCATAAATAGCACGACTGTCTGCGGGATGAGGAGACCTGCGGGGAGGACATCTTCCCTCTGTCGGTCTCCCTCCCTGCCTCCTCCTCTGAGCTGCTTACACCCTCCGCTGCTCCGCAAAAGCCTAAAAAGAATGAATGAGGAGGACAGACTGCGGCGTGTTATTGTTCCTCCCTTGTGATGTTGCAGCAGAGAAGGTGGGGGTGTTATGCGTTTCCTCCCGCATCCTCTCAGGGAGGCTTAGGAATTTGGTTTGCAACACCCCGCCCCTCTGCAACCTCCCAGCCATGCCACCTGGAAAACTAAGGGATTCCTCTTGGCAAGCAGGAGAATACTGCTTGTCCTTTCGCTCTCATCACTGTCAGGAAGAAGCAGCTGCAGTTTGTGGGATGGCGACAAAACAAAGATGATGGCGAGAGAAAAAGCAAAGCTGGGCTTGCATTTAAAAAAAAACAACAAAAAAAAACTGCAATGTAGGAAAAAAGGTCCAATATCTAGCAACAAAATGTTTGTTGAGCAGAAGAGATCAGACGTTGTAATATTTAAATATTAGCTGAATATAAAGTAGCCACCTTCTAAAACAACTATATCAGCCAATCAGCTCAGCATCCATGTTAAAAACAATTAAGGTTTTGAAACTATGAGCACTCTAAAGTTGATGGTGGTTAGAACAGGGATGCTGCAGATGTGTCGGTGTTGCTAGGCAGTTTTACTGCACTTCATCTGCAGAACTGCAAACACACAAAACCCTGCATGTAGAAACACTCCGATCAGGCTTTTCCTAGCCAGTTCCACTTTCTAGTTGTCTTTGTAATCCTAAGCAGGATCCACACTGTGTGATTACCAACCTGATAGACAAAGTCTTAAATTCACTGTAGTAAATTGTACAACTGCTGCTGAGACAGAACCCTAGTTTATGTCATCTTTTACCTCAAAAATCACCAGCGTTCTTTTCCTCCCTATTTTCACACTTTGGTTCTTCTACAAATAACTATATTAACAGCCAAAACTTGCTGCCTGTCCACTGATGCTCTGATATCTCTGCCTGATGTGATGCAGATTGTGACTGGAGTTACTGACTTCATTTTTAGGGGTGCACTGATTGCAGTTTTCTGACTGATCACTGATTTGTAAAAAGCCTGACCTGTTGATTCCGATTTTGTCCGTAGATTTTTTTCTTTTCTAACTGACACTGTTGCCAAAGTTGCCAGAAATGAGTCATTAGATCTTTCAGAAGTTGCTTTTAAAAAATGATTGCGATTGGGGTCTGAAAAGTCTCAAAACAGCAACAAAGTGCTGAGTTTTCAGCAGGGTGACTGTTGTTAACAGCTCACATGCAGAGGTGACCTCATGGTCTGTCTGTCAGTCTGTCTGTCAGTCTCTGTCATGCAAAAGGAGACAGTGTTGGATTTTCAGACCTCTGTGGAGGTTTAAGTATCGGCTGATTATCAAAAATCGGGATTGGTTGATCAGCCGGCCGATCGATCACTGCACCAATAATACTTTTATCACATTTAGCTCACACAATTAGAATTTTCGTCTGCTGAGTTTTACTTCCCAGTTTAGATTTTGTTTCAACATGTAAGATAAACTATGTCTTTGTTAGAGTTAGTAGTTTTAGATCCAACAAAAAAAAAAAAAGAAAGAAAAATTCCAAAATCCCTCCTGTTTTTGCCTCGCAGCATGAGTTCCCGACCTCAGACAGGATTCAGATGTAACAGGTTTTGGCTCATCGATCACTCAGATCGATGGGAAACTGGCTGACTGCCACCTCTGCCCAAATCATTGTGCATCCATTTGGAAATCAGTATACCTGCTGAAAAACATTACATAATGTTGGGTAAATTGTATTATTAGTATTATCAAATATTTGTTGTATTATGTAGCCTTGTAGTTACATTTAGATAATGTTTCTGTGTGTTCATTAATTCTGATTTCTTCCTAATCCCTCCTTGGAAGAGGGAGGTGACAGATATTCATAGCAGGCCTCCCTGAGAGATGGAGGTGTTAGTTGTTCCAAGCTGAGTTTTACAACCCTGGAGGAAACTCTGCTTTGTTCTTTGTGATACAAAGCCGTTGCTTTGAAGCTATACAACGTGTCCCATTCGACGCCATGCCTGGAGCAAGAAGGATTTAGATTGTAGATACCATGTGTTTAGTTTAGTGATTGTCTTGTGGCACTGCAACTAAAATGCTTTGACCCCACCCCCTAGAGTTGCAGCGCCCCGTGTGGCAGGTTTCCTACAATCAATAAAACACCTGAAAAAATTTTATTACCACAGGAAGACATAAAAAATATAAGGAAGCTATTTTTTTTTAATCACTGTATTAAGGAAAATGTTGTTTTTTTTTGTCAACATACCAGATTGTGATCTAATGTTATGCTGATGCAATCTGAGGACATCACACCTTCAGCAAGGTAGTGTTTTCTCTCTGCCAGCTCTTTTCTCTCTCACACACACACCCACGCACACACCTGCAGGCATCCCTCTGATGGGTACCCTGTGTTACCCTAGAAACCTGTCTGCTGGCCACAAAGAAAGGGGGAGGAATCTGCTGAACATCATGAGCTGCAGCCTTGTTCGCCCCAACTCTCACTCTCTATGCATAAATATGCAAATCACCTAACACACACACAAACACACCCATACGAGCAGAGATGGGCTCAGTTAAGAAATTCAGGTGCTTTGAATGCAGATTCTCTCCCCTAAATCTACATCCTTTCTTGGTCAAACACAAAGCCCGACATGCACAGGTTTACATCTATGCATAACTATTAATGCTTCACCTGAATATGCACCTTTTCATTTAATAATGGAGTTTTGCTTCATGTGTCTAACACAAAAATAGTGTCTTCTTCCATTTGCTGGAGAAACTGCTGACATGTTTGGATTGAGGACAGCTGTAAGAATGAAGTCTGTAGAACGCAAATATTCCTATTTGTGTTTCATTAAAATCCCTTAACTTGTATTTTCTGGTGTTATGGACAATACAATAATAGAATATTTGTGATGTTTATTGTCACAACAATAAAATAGACAAAAGAAACCTATAATATCTTTACAAAGTATTTGGTAATATATCTATCATTACATTCAGCGAAAGCCCCATAAGCACAATTCTAAAAATAAAACATATGGATTATTATATAGATGACATCATTTACATTAATTAGAGCCCCTGTGTTGTCAATCAGCAGACAATAACTGCATACAATTATATGTTAAAATGTATATTTATAGGTATCGATGCTCTCATTGAACAAACAATGAAAAACCAGAATTCAAACTTCTAAAGTAATAATTTTTGGGGGAGGTTACAGACATAGAATCAGAATAAACAATGAACCTGACATGGGTGTTTGGGACATTTGAGGCGCATAAAGCAAACCCACAAAGAAAACAGAGACACCATAAACTAACAAAACATCAGAGCTGTCAGGTGCCAGCCACCACAGCACCGAGCCAACACTGGCTCTGAGAGCCGTTTATTCACGGTGCAAAATGTTTCTTTGATAATAAATATATAAATATATAAACATAGGGGCGTTCACTGAATCTGGCTGCTTTCCAACTGCAGCAAACTGCCTTTTTACAGTGAAGCTGCTGATGCCTTACACACAAAGCTAAGCTGAACAAATTGAACAAAACAGAAGTGATGAGATACCCTCTGTAAGCGTGTCCAATTTTACCTGGATTGCTCTGGCCTGGAGTCACAGTGGCATGTTTCCATGGCAACTGCATCCGTTGGTATGACAGCAGGGGCAATAGCAGGCCCTCCGGTTCCTGACGAGCTTGGCTTCTGGTCTTTGACTTTGGCTGGTGGAAGACAATGATTGGAAATTCTGAAGGCATCCTGTCATTTTGAATTCAGGATCCGGATTCAGGATTCTGTCAATTTTGCGACAAAACGGACAGCAATGTAGTAATGTGTGCATATTCAGCAAACAAAGGACTGTTAGTCAAATTCACATGCTGTTGAGAGAACTGGTAGATTGTCCAATAGAAAACCATTTACTGTATTTTGACATGGAACAAAACGATGAGCTGACTTCATGTCAGTCTGGTCACATCATCAGAACACCAGGCCGTCTGAAGTCACTTTCAATCCATTTTTTGCTCCTTACAGATTTCCTTTGCTTTTTCTTTTTTGTCAGACTTAAAATATTTCAGATTAGAATTTAATATCAGACAAAGATAACCTGATTAAATACAAAAAATTAGAATTCATTTGTTATGGGAACAAGCTGGACCTCTAAACCTGATAACTGACTGTTAACATTCCAAAAAAGAATATTTTATTTAACTGACACCTCAAAGTGACATAAATCTGTCAGTTTAAGTTTTACCCATTTCCATTCACCTTTTCTTATTCTCATCATTGAAATCAAAAACTGAAATAAACCAAGCTGCAGTTAACAAATCCGTTTGGGTCGAGGTGTTTGGGTGTGATAGTGTGTGGTCATTCAGCCACCTGGTGACAGCAGACTGACCTTTGGAGTCTGAGGCGATGGAATCCTGACCCGTCACTATCTTGATGGCTGACTCCAGCAGCTGGCTCTGATTGGACAAGAGGGGAACCAATAACCAGTGGAAAGGCAGAGGGAGGATGCAGCAGCAGCATCTGAGCAGGTGAAGCAGTTTACCTGCAGCTGCAGCTGCTGGCTCTGCAGCGTCTCCAGGCGATGCAGTGTGTGTTGACTCAGACTCCGTCTCCGGCCGTCATCCTCCCTTATATCAGAACACACAGTCAGGCCACACAGCTGTCACAGGCAGTTTGCTTCAGATACGACGAAAACACAGCAGCTTGTTCACAATCCAATCACAGAGAACAATCCGTCAGGTATGATCCACCAGACCACAATCCACTGCTGAATATTTTTGGGATTTATTACTTTTTTCCTGTTCAATCAGTTATTCAAACACATATTTCAAAACATGTGGTAATAATAATAATAGTAACACTTCCTCATTTTTTCAGGCTACAACAAAAAATGTAATTTCTGTGTTAAGCTACTTTACAGCCATCTACAGGCAAAACACAGTTACTACATGTTCAGAAAAATTGTTTCAACCTTTGTGATTTTTGTTTTTCTCTGCAAGCTGCAGAATGTACATCAGGGTTCTACATCAGCTCATTAGGGCCATTGTAGATAGAAGAAAAAATAGTACATTTCTGCCAAAAATCTTAGAAATTGATTTAATGCCTTGAAATTGAGTTTTAAAAATTGAAAATTTTTGACTTTTGAAACTCAGAAATTTCCAAGTATTTCTAGAAAATTTCTGAGATTTTATGTGATAGACCAACACAAACTAGGTAATTATTGTGAAATCGAAGGAAAGCCATGCATCATTTTTCAAGTTTTCCATTCAAAGCCTGATGTGCAAATCTATTCAACCCCCTTTTTCTCTGATGCCTCCAAATAAAATAAAGACATGGACGTCTACCTACACTGACCTAAACCTAAATTGGTTGGAGTAGATATCTACCATTAAAACCATGCATTGTCCTTCTACTTCACCATTATTCAATACTTTGTGTTGGTATATCATGTAAAATTCCAAATGCATTAGAATTTGTGGCTGTAGAACGAGTGTCAGTTCTTTATTACAAGGTCCTGCAAAAGCAAAAATGGCTACAAAGCGTGTGTGTACCTGTCTGTGTGCAGCAGCTTCTGGATGCCTTCAGACAACTGAGACATTCGAGCTTCAATGTCTGACTGGGCCTGAACACAGAAACACAAGAACCAGCTCAGACAGCTGAAAAATTTGATATTAAAAGCAATTGTAACAATTCTGAAAAATCCAAGTAATATAAACAAACAATAAAAAGACACAGTGAATTATAATTTAAAAAGCTTTGTAAAGGTAGATAAGATCAGTGGATAAAATCAGCTTGTCATGTACCAGTCGACAGCTGATCCCCCAAAATCAATCGCCCCTAAGCACCTTTAATCCCCTCCAGTTACAATATGTGTAAAATCTTATGTATCGATTTCTTGGGTGTCATTTTTGGTAGTAATTTTCAGTCATCATGCAGTCAAATTCTGCTCACTAATATAATAATATAATTGGCCAGTTGGATGCACTTTGGCCATATTTAATGCATACACCTGACAGAGACCTTAAAGACCAACAAGAAAAAGAAAAGGAGGAAAGATCTGGGGTGATCCAAAGTCAGTAATCAACGGTGGCATCACAGATTTGTGTTTTCCAGCCCAGCCAACTACCTTGATGAGAGGAGCGGTTGCAGCCACAGCTGCGGCTGCAGCAGCTGCTGCAGTTTTGCTGATGTCTCCCAGGCGACCAGATGACGCCTGGGTCTGAAAACCAGACATGCTCGCTGCATCGTCAGCGCTCTGATCAGGGCTGTTCCAACCGTTTGATGTGTTCTGAGTCGACCTTGGCCGCAGTAGCTGGACGCTGACTTCCCTCTTGTGGTGGTTGCTGTGGCAACTGGGCAGAGGGACAGATCTATATTAACAATAAAAATGACCAAACTATGATATTGGGCTGTCACTGCAATGCATGTAAGGTAAGATACTCATAAAGCAAGTGTGATTTCCAAGACACCCGAGTTCAAAACTTAAAGGTTTTTGCTGACAGAGCTCAGAATATAAATTGAAGTTC
This sequence comes from Xiphophorus couchianus, assembly GCF_001444195.1. Classification (NCBI taxonomy): domain Eukaryota; kingdom Metazoa; phylum Chordata; class Actinopteri; order Cyprinodontiformes; family Poeciliidae; genus Xiphophorus; species Xiphophorus couchianus. Next base: position 1,618,031 of record NC_040240.1, read on the forward strand.
TGGTGGATCTTCTTACCGTTGTCTCAGCGCTCCCAGCACCACTCCTCGCCCCCCAGCCTTGAAGCATGATGTCTGAAGCTCCTGACACGAGGAGGATGACGGAGCCAGGGGTCCTGGAAAAAACATGTCACCATTATCTCAGAGACACTTCCTGTGGTAGTTTGATCAGCATCTTTACAACATCTCAAAGATCTTTGGAAACCACGTCCATTATAAAATGTGTGTAGTGCATGGCTTCACCTGGTTCAAATTTCTGGAAAAAACCAATTTATTAGGCACCTTTTGCTATTCAATTATTAATTTTCTTAATCCCCAAAAAAGATTTTTTTTTTCATTTTAGGAATTATATTCTTATTTAAAAGATTATTTAAATCATTTGGTCATTTGCATTTTATTAATATATATAGTTTAAATCAGGCTTACACGAAAATTCTGCAATCTGCCCATTTTTTAATCCGATTCATCGTTAGAATAATCAATAGGTGAACCCATAACTAAAATAATCGTTAGTTGTGGCCCTATCAGAGTGTTTGTTTCTTGCCTGAATCTCAGTGTTATTGAATGTAACTCGATTCAGTAACAACAAGCTCAGTTGCATGTCGTAAAAGTGGAATTTAATGCATTGTAGGCCGAAGGCGGATCAAGTGAGAAGTGTCACAATCCGACCTCGGAACTCTTACAGTTGCGTTTACATCTCACGTTGCCATGGTGAGCGGTTTGGAAGGTTCGGAGAGTACAGATCCTTAGTTTCATTTTAGCAAATAAAACTTTGACGAACTCGTTTACAACATTTTCGGGACAGAGCCACACTGGCCCCCAGTTTTTGTTTGTTTTTATTATTATTATTATTTCTTACCGGTTTGGGAATCCTTTGCTACCCGAGCTGGGTCAACAGCCTCCGGTTTGTGTCCGGGATTCCGCGGCCTCTGCGTTTCCTTGGCCCGATGGGACTGGACGCGCACAGGCTCCCCCAGCTTCTGGACTGTTATTTGAACGGATTGGGGTATCTCACTGGCTTCCAGCCTGCGCTCCGGGAGAACAATGCGAGTGGAACGGATTAAAACCTCCCCGGTGTCCGAACTGCACGACGACTGACCCGGACTGAAAGCGGTTGAGTCAGAGGGAGCCGGAGACAACATGCAGGCAGCAGCTAATGTATTGAAGCTTTGATGGGATAGTTTAGTTTAGCAAGTCTCTGCGAACACATTTCAAATTTCCCGCTTGTGGACTTTCTGCTTGGAGAAGGAGCTGGACGGAAACAAACCAGAGAATGGAAGCTAACTGCACAGGAACAGAACGCGAAGAGCGCCTACTAAAACAGCTGAAGTGTAAAATAATCAAACAAAGTTAGGAGGCGATGCATCCCTCGCTGTTAGGGAAACTCTACTTTTAACTTCCGCTTTTTTCACCCCACCTCTTCTTTGTCTACTGAGTATGTAGCAGTCTGCAAACTACCAGGTGCTACACTGCCCCTAATGGACGCTGTTATTGCTTCCTTCTTCTCTAGGCTCCCTTTCTGTCTATACTGCCACCTACTGGAAGAGCAACATCATGTCATCAAGCCGATTTAATCAACTCCGTTTCTGTACCTGGCACTTTATCCGATCATATTTTCCTTACTGCTGATATAGTTTCTTTCCTTTAAATATATTATGTTTTTATGATATTTAGATGTCCCTCTCCTTCACTTTAAACAACAGCTTTACCTCAAGAATTGATCTGTTTCACTGTCATAATTTAAAAATCAAAGTTATGGCAAGTGATGTCGAAAAACTACTCTACATTAGTTGCTTCTGTGTAGAAATACAATTCTTTATTATCAAAAAGAATCTGTCCACTCATAAACATACGTTTTAGACTCATTTATTGATTTTAGTTGGTTCCTTTTTTCTTTTTAGTTTTAAACATTAATGTTCCCTGGTTAAGCTTTTTTGTTTGCTGCTATTTCTTGTTCACCCTCCCTTTCAATAGGTGGCGATAATGCGCTCATAGTTGATTTGCCATCCACGGTAAAACACAAGAAGACAGAGGTTTTCTCATGGTGTGCTTGCTGTCAGAGTTGTAACCTTGTTGTAGTTCAGTGAGTGTGAGGCCTTCCTCTGGAGCAACAGTGTGTTTTCGTTGGAATGAATGTGTTTAAAGCTTTGTAGAGAATCTGCGGCCGTGTTTGTCTTTTCGCCCTTCAAAGGTTCTGCATCACACACGGAGAGTCGTCCCCATTACCAGCGTGGGCCCAGCACGGACACACACACACACACACACAGGTAACAGTCATCGCAGCAAACCGAGAATGTATCCCCGCGGAAGAATAGAGAATAGAAAATATCATGAAAAAAAATACCCAAGTGGAAAACAAATCTAGTATTATTTATGTAATATTAGAATTTTTTTATGTACAGTTTTGAAGAAATTAGGAAACCTGTACTTTTCTACCATATTTTGCATATTGATTTTAATACTGAAAAACCAGCTCAGAAGAACTATATTTAAAATGTTGGTAAAATTGTTAAAAAATGCAATTCCTGGGGAGAAATATAATTATAGCACTCTCACTTTTATTACCACTTAAAATGGCCGAAGTGGCGTATTTCATTAGGAGAACTAGGTGTTTGTGTAAATGATGTATGACTATAGCTCACCTAGTAAAGACACTGCGTTATTCATAAAGACGTTCTAAGTTTGAGCCCAGCCTTTTCTGCTCTATTTATTTATGCTTGACAGTCTTGACCAATATATGTCTATGTTTAGAGCCGCAACAACACAGCAGAAAGACATTCAGTGTTAGATCGAATATATACCAGTTTGACAACAAATTTTGCAACTTCTGGGACGATTCATTGCCCCAGAAGTTATTGCAATAAACGATAATATTGCTGTTTTGAGACCATTTTGAAGTAATGTATTGATAATGGCATAATGGTGCAAGTTCACCCTCTCAAGAGACCAATAAACTTTAATTTTGTAAAGAACATTTCAACTAGAAATGGAAGACATTTGAATAACCAAAATGCAACCAAAAACAAGAAATGAAACAAACATGAGCACTATTTACAAACTAAACCATAAATAAAATACATTATGAAGGCTCTGCAAACAAAATTGCCCTTGAAAAAATATTAGTCATAAGAACTGAAATTTTCAATCTCAATTAAATTTATCATGTGATTAATTGATTAATTGCTCATTGTGACTGGCTTACCAATTAGTCTAGATGTGTTTGAACCATTCAGACACTGATTAGACCAGCTCTCATCTGCACGGTTACAGTTAAGAAAAATCACCCCACTGTTGCCCACTAAGTTTAGTGATTTTTTTTATTGATATTACTTTTTTTTCCTGACAAAATCAGCCAAAATTGGAATCAGCAGGTCAGGCTTTTTAAAAATCAAACAGTAATCAGACAGAAAACTGCAAACAGATCCCTAGATTTGACCTAAAACTGCTCACTGGGATTAGGTTGATGCTGAGCAGTTCATAGAAACCAATGTATTATTCACTGGACATTTTAAAGAGAAGAAATAATGTGAAATGTGTGAAGACATAATCTGTATGAAAGTGATCAGAATATTATACGTCAGAAAGCTGATGCTCGTGTAAAATGAGGATATTTACAGCATTTCCTCCTGACAGCAGTGGAGCTACTGTGTGTGAATGTACAGGATAATTATAGAATAAGGCTGGTGTGTGACTGTCACGTTTTTTCTTCAGACTGTGAACTATGGCCGTCCAGGTGACTGAGTCTGACCAGATCAAACAGGTAAGTTACAATAGTACCACCTCACCATAGAATAGAAAAACAATGTTATTACATCTATAAGTAATGTAATCATACAGGACTACAGTCCTGTTGTTTTCCACTTGTACTCTTTAACTCCAAGTTTCCAGTTTAGCAAAATAAGGTGTTATTAGTTGGGTCTTGTTCTGCAGACAGTTCAACTAGATGTGAACTGCTCTGTGAGTCTGACTGTATGATGACCTTCAGTCCTTCACTAAAAATTTTGGGTGCACTGATTGATCGGCCCTGATTTCTTTCATTTTGGGTGCTGATACTGACATTATCCTATCCACTGATCTTACCCAACTCTGAAAATGACTGGAAATCAGCAATTGATTGCTTTTGAGGACTGAAAGTCAGACCTGCTCACCAGATCATGTCTGCACGTGCTCAGTTAATAGTCGCCACACTGTTGCCATCTTATTGACTTTCTTGGTATACCTAGCAACTTTTCAGACAAAAAAAATAGGTATTGGTCAAAATCTGAATGGGCGGGTCAGGCCTTTAAAAATATCTGCGGTTAGCCAGAAAACAGCAATCAGTGCACCCCTAATCTTTCCTGCTCCAGTTAGAGGATTGACATGCCGGGTTTTGAAATTACTCTTAGAAGTTAGAATAGAACGAAATGTATTTTTAGAAAAAAGAAACCGAAGGAAAGTTCTTAGCCTGTCACACCTCCCGCCCCTTTTTCCACAAAAGAACCAAATCTTCAACTCGTACAGCTGAAGAGCAACTCTTCCCACTAAGAGAACGTTTGGAGAAAAATCACTCAAATGTTCAGTGTCTTTCCTTTTTATACAGCCACTTAGCCCTTCTCAGCATGAGGTAAAAGTTGGGAAAATAATGGTTTGCTTCTGACGAGCGTATTTTCTGCTTAACTTGCAGTTCAAAGAGTTTTTGGGGACTTACAACAAAGTAACGGAGAACTGCTTCATGGACTGTGTCAAAGATTTCACCACCAGAGATGTGAAGCCTGAGGAGGTAAAAAAAAAAACCAAACAAAAAAAGCTGACATTTTTTACTTGACTTTTTTTTGCAAACATTAGCAGACATGTATTAAACCTTTTTTTGTGTCAGCTTTAGGAGGAGCAGATATGGGGGTCAAAATATCTCCATATTTTATGTCACTCTTCGTGGACATTGCTAATGGTTAAATATTAGTTTATCTACTCTGTCTGGTCCAGGACTTGACTGGTTTGAGACTTGCCTAATCACACACAGAGTACCCCAGGGTTCACTGCTGGGCCCCTGTTATTCAATGCCTACATGCTCCTGCTAGCTCAGATTATAATATGAGTTTCTAGTCTGGTTCTGCCAAACATTGAGAAACGGCGTTCATTGTCTTTATGCTCCACTAATCTGGAGCAAACTTCCATAAAACTGCAAAACAGCTGAAACACTGAGCTCCTTCAAATCACATCAAACAAACTTAGAGTTGCCCTTGTAATGACTGGAACATTAATTTGAGTCTTTATTCAAATATTTTATAATGATTAATGGGCTGATGATATTCACGCAAATGTAATATTTCTTACTTGCTTGTTGCTCAAACATTCTGTAAAAAGAAACTTTCCTTACCTCTTACCTCCGGTTGTCCCAATCACCACCACTTCATGGCATGCGTTGTTATAGTAACCATTATCACATCCATTTATTATCCTAAAAAACAAAAGAGATGAAAAATACTTCTGTCATTCATTTCAGTAAGTACTTTTTAAGAATTATGGGGGTCACTAGTCATATCAATATTGAAATCTCACATTTAATTTATAATAATTAAAGGGGCAGTAAAGGATATAATATAAAATGGACTTTTTTGAGCATGACATTAAAAATGTACATGGAGTGTTACCTTGATTCTGTTATTCATCTTTGAGGAAGCTTTTTATCTCTCGTGGCAACCATTCAGCGGTACGAAACGCTTTAGGTTGAACCAAGACGCAGCTCCTGCTCAGAACTCCATTTTCTGAGTTTCTGCCTCACAGAGCAGCCTTCCCCACTCAGCTCCTTCAGACTAGCCAGCAGCAATTAGCAAACACCTGTTGGAACTCCAAATCAGCTGAATTTATTATATGAGTTACTTCTCAGTGCAACATTGTTAAAAACGTCATTAAAGGGTTAATAGAGGAGCCATGTTGTGATGACTTCCTGAAGGTGGAGTTTCAGAAAGAGCAGGAGATTTTAAAGAGACAGAGACCCAATTTCAATGCGTATCATTTAAAAAAAATTAAACTAAAGGTAACATAGTTACTTTGTTATGCTATAAAATGGGACTATGTGCCTGGAAAATACATAACACTATCCCTTTAAGAGTTGCCTCTTAAAGGCTTCATTCAAATTAAAAATCCTTTATTGATCCCAGAGGAAATTAAATGTTGTTATAACTCATATTAATTCTAATTCTTCAAAGAGATTTAGTACATGGTAATGGCTGTTGGCAGAAAAGATCTCTTGTAGCAGTCTGTGTTACAGTGACTTTGAAGAAACTTCTGACGGAAGATGCTCTGTTTTTGTAAGACAGTCTCATAAAGAGGATGGTCAGGGTTGTCCATAATTTTCTTGATTTTACATAGAATCCTTCTTTGCGTCATCACCTCCAGAGGTTCAGTCAGCCCCAGAACAGAACCAGAACAGAACCAGCCTTCTTGATCAGGTTGTTGAGCCTTTTTAGCTCCCTGGCTCTGAGGCTGCTGTGCCAACAGGTGACGGCAGAAGAGATGACACTCCCAGCAACAGGCCGCAAACCTTGCAGCAAGATCCTTCATCTTGCTGCAAACTTTGAAGGATCTTAGCTTTCTCAGGGAGGACAGTTTGTGAGATTACCAAAGCAATTCAGAAAAATATTTGAACTGTTCATCCCCAGCCCCAGGTAACTTCCTGTCTTCTCTAATTTGTTTCCTTTTTGTCTTCCAGTCCAGCTGCTCTGAGTCCTGCCTGCAGAAGTACCTAAAGATGACTCAGCGGATCTCCATGCGCTTCCAGGAGTATCACATTCAGCAGAACGAAGCTCTGGCTGCTAAGGCAGGACTGCTGGGACAGCCTCGCTGAGCTGCTCTCAGACTGAAGGGCAGCAAGGTCAAACTGATCCTGGTCCAGCAGAACCTCCATCATCACAAGAAAAACTGAAGACACTTCTGATGATGATGATGATGATGATGAGGGTGAGGGTGAAACTGAGGCAAAGCTCCCAGTGGAGCCTGAACCATCAGTTTCTGAAGCTCAGCAGGACCAGAGTAAAACCCCAGAACATGATTTGAAAGCTGGCTATAAGATTCTACATCTTGTTTACTGAAACGGAGCTTTTATCCTTTAATGTGCATATGTGGGGTTTATAGCTTGAGACTGGATGTTTTGATGTTTGTCTGAAAACAATAAAGTCCAAGATTTTACAGGTTTGGTCTGTTTATGAAATGTATAACTTTAACCGGGTTTCTACTAGACTATTTGATTTCATTATTTTCTGGGTCTATGTCACTCAATTCCTATTTCCTTCCTTGTAGAATCTCATATTTTCCATATTTCTGAAGTAAGGATTCTAAAACATGGTTGAGGAGAGTGTCATGACACAAGGAACACTTGCATTTCTTTATCGTTACTTCCTGTTCCCACCACTCTGGAGGAGCTGCTGCATCCCAGTCACTAAGTTCAGTGTGTGTGGGCATTAAGTGAAGCCACAGTTCGTTCAACTGGCCAAAAATGGTAAAGATATGCTGCTAGAGGTCCAGCGTGAAGTTTCCCCAGTCAGCATGTAATCTAATTTGAGAAACTGAGTTTGGGATTTCATTAGCAGTAAGCTAGAATCAACAAATTTTAAAACAAGTGCTTTGAATTACATTCTGTGTATTAAATGTGTAATATGTGAATATTAAATTATTTAAATATGTTCACTTTTAAAAAAAAAACATCAGATGGGTCCCAAATAACCATCTATGAAAGCCTACATCACAAGTTTTTTTCCCCCACTTATTTTCTTTCAAATTCTCTTCACCTGCTGGAGATGACTTTTTGTCAGATCACTGTGATTCTAATTTGTACACATGTACAAATTAGAATTCTGTGTTTGGTACATCAAACACAGAATATCTTCACTGTATTGGGGTAAAACCATTGTTGAACTCAATAGGTTCAGGCTGAAATTGTGTGGAGAACATCCGCTGTCCAAATAACAATGTTTGACCAACAGAAAGTGTGAAGAACTTGTTTATTGCCGTTTTAAAATGTCCTGGCCGCCAAACGCGCGTTTTAAAATAACACGTCACTCCTAAATGTCTTCAGCTCCTTAGTGAAAATGACACCAGGACCTTTGTTCAGGACCAGGATCAACATTCACATGGAGTCAACGTGCCCCCCTTGGCTGATACTGTTACGATGTCGTATGACGTCAAAGTTCCGCTCTGAGCGCCACGGCGCCTGTCTCGCCACCAATCACAGGGCTCAGATACCGACGGCTAACCGCCGTTCTTCACGGTGATTCTACCATGCTGACTGACTCCAGGTACCATTCATAGGCAACATCCAGACTAAAACCCGATGGGCTCGTTAAAGCGGTGTATACCCCTAATGCTAGCAGCCTCTATCCAGCGGGTCACTGACGCGACGTCAGGATCAGACGGTCTTTAAAGGTCGTCTGAAGAAATTTCTAAATATGTTTGGAGAGTGTCGCTATAGACTCATGTGTGTCTTTAATGAAGTGAACTACCTAAGTTCAGACATAAGCCTTGTGAAAAACTAGCTAATACCGATTATCTTAGTATGAAGTATAGTGCGCAGATCTCTAGCACGTAGATGGGATGGGCTTCATACGATGTTGGTACAAACAAGGAAGACCGCGCCGCCAATAATAACCCGCAAGTGCTGGAATGAAAAGTATTTGACCAATTAGCGCTCTTCTATTCTGTATTATTTTGCGTTTTCATTTAACCCCTCCTGTGATTGGACAGTCCTCCAGCAGTTGTCGTCATTTCCCTTGTGGCGCCGCATTCGTATCCACCAATAGGGGTCGCACATGGGGTACGTCCTATGGAAATGGGAGAAATGTTCCACCAATTATATCTCTTAATTGTGACTACGGCTGTCACTGCAGCCAATCACATCTCGGGAAACAGAGCTCGGGGCTCAACAGCTTGTTGTTCGTGTATCGCTTTTGCAGCCGGAGCTAGAGAGGAAGCAACGGCGTATGATAATGTAAGTAATAAACCTTTATGCTGTAAACGTGAATAACAGTTTACTTCGAACGCTAAATTAATTCATTGAAGGTCTTCGGAGGAGCGAGTTTATGTCAGTAGAGAGGTCGGCTGCCTGTTACAGAACGGGGCTGGCTGTGAAGTGAATGGCAGTGAAGCAATGTGAAGCTCCTGTGCCTTTGTGGAAGAGCAGCTTATTAAATAAATAACTTCCCAGCAGTTTTCGTTCTGGCCGTTGTCATAGCTTATCTGTTCACCGGTGTAAAACTTGGTGTGCGTTTAGAAACCAAACGGAGTCCCGTATGCTCTCGTGTCGGGGTTGCCCTTCTTCGGAGCCAGTTTAAATCGCAGTGATGACAAACTGGCTAGTTGAATCGCCTGATAGCCAGCTAGCTAAAATGTCGCTCAGCGCAGGCGGACGGGAGGGGGGGCGAAGCCCGCTCGGCTCTCCTGCTGCTGGGACTTTGTTTGGGTTGGGATTCGGCTCTTTAGCGGGACTTTTCCACCCGGCAACAGTTCACTAGGTGGCTTTGATAGAGACGGACATGGTAAAGATAGCCGAGCTAACTGACATGGCGAGCTGTGATGGCGACGTGACTCAGAGGCGCTGGGAGCGAAGCGGGAAGTGAAAAGCCTTCTCAATGGCCGCGCTGCAGTCACCCTGCGCCCTCACCGAGCCGTCCACGGAGCCCAGCAGCCCACTCGGATCGTCTCTACACGATGGGTTGAAGTAAACGTTTCTGGATAAGTTTTGGGAAGTGATCCGGGTGAAGTGGGGGCGGGGGCAGTTTTGAGAAGGCAAAGAATGCCAGAGCTAACACAAGTGCGTGGCTAGTTGGTTAGCTTAAAATGTTCTTTCGAGACAGAGTATTTTCCATGGCAGCGCCAGCTTTAATCATCTCGTTGTTCTGTCTTCCAGTGACCCGAAATCCTTCGAGCTGGAACCCCTGGACTAGCCGGAGAGATGAAGGTGAGTGCTCGCCCTGCGCCATGAACTCTTGTCAGTCTTAGCTCCATGTTCCCATTCCGATGAGAGATCCTGCTGGAACCAGCTACTGGCCTGCACACCGGTGTTTATCCAGCTCACACACTCCAGTCCTCGATCAGATTTTTATGATTGACAGTCACAGTGAAGGTCTTGTCTGTTTTCAGCACTACATCCTTCAGATGTTCTTACCAACATTCAGTGGTGAAAGTTATGACTTATTTCCATCTTTACAGGCGAGTCTCCTCTTTACTGCTGAATAAACCCAAAACAGAAAGATGGCTATGGATAAGTCTTTCATTCTGATAAAAATTCAGTTGTTTGTGTAAGAATCCTCTGAGTCAGGTTTAACCAGTTACAGACATAATAAACTGACATCAGATCTAAGGGTTTACATTGTTTACACCAGGGGCGTCAAACTCCAGTCCTCAAGCGCCGGTGTCCTGCAACTTTTAGATGTGCCTCTGCTGCACCACACCTGAATAGAATAATTAGGTCATTAAGGCTCTGGAGAACTGATCTACACAAGGAGGCGGTAATTAAGCCATTTCATTCCAGTGTTTTGTACCTGTGGCACATCTAAAAACTGCAGGACAGCAGTCCTTTAGGACTGGAGTTTGACACCTGTGGTTTACACCATGCTGGGGGGCATATTAAGTAAAATTAAGACCAAATACATACCTTAAAACAAGTTCATTCTCCTGGCAAAGGAAGAAGTTACAACATTTGTAACTTCAGATTGCAGGATTTGCAGTCGGACTTGGTCACATCTGTCTTACATCCCCACACCCAACTGACATGGTTTCACACATCTGAAACTTTCATTATTCCCATAATACAGATAATAGTTGAAGCTTCTTCATCCAAAATGCAACAACTTTACCTGGACTGAACGCCAACTCTGCTGCTTCTTCCAGATGTTGTGAGAGAAAATAAGTCACATAGGTTTCAAAAAAACATAAAGAAGTGATCAAAAGTATTTAAAAGGTATCCTTTTCAAGCAGACCTGACATATCTGGGATCAAATGAATGCATTCTAACTCGGCACATTGTGTCAAAATGTGACAGATTCTTCTAGTGACGATGCATTTATTAGCAAGTAGTGTAATTCAGCTCTTCATGCGACAAGTAGGACCCAAAAAGTATAATTATGTTACAATAGACAGACAGAACCCTTTTTCAGACTTTGCTAAAGTTGCTCTTATCACTACAGAGAAACTAGTCCTGATAGACGACAGAAAAGGTTTTGCTGTCAGACTTTTTCCATCAGGCCCTCCCCCAGCGAGTCGCACTGCTTCAGTTTTCTCACCTTTTTATTTTTGTCTCATCATGGCTCGTTAGTGGAGAGATGTTTAATAATAGGCCATGTATATTTTATTGATTTAACAAGTCTATGTTTCCTCTAACAATATGTTCCTGATATTTTATAAAGATTTTTATACAGATTACAAAATATGTCGCCAGTGCAGGATGAGTGTGTGCAATATTCATATCACAAAAGACTGTTTGGAGTGCAGTAAGTGATATGAACTTGCATTTTAAGTATCAGACTGACGACTCAGGAAAATTAAGCATAGACAGTAGTAAAAAAAAGTATTTATTAGTAACAAAATATACTAATATCAACTATATCTTCTATTGAATCTCTGCATCTGATTTCGGTACCATAACTATATTATAATTACACCATGTTCCAGCCCCACTGTGACTTTTAGCATCTTATTTTACATACACATCAGATGTTGGGATCATGGCCAGTTAAGAGTCCATCCAACTGACCAAACATACCCATAACTGCATCTAAGCAGTCCTTTGCAATTGTGATTTTGCACACATTGATATTGCAATGTCAATTGCTATTTGGTACATTGTGCAGCTCTACTTTTAACCAGCAGAGCAATAGAACCAGAACCACAGAGCACATTTAAACCACAGTGAAAATAGGTTGGCACCAGCTGCTGTGAAAACTGCTGTAAACACACACACTTCACATCTCCAAGAATGTTAAGCTGTTTGCAAGGTTAGAAAGAGATTTTTGACTTTATTGTTTTTCACTTTTATGTAAAACGAACTGATAGAAAATAATTCAAGCTCTATCTTGGAATGGATTAATCTTATCTTGTAATAACAAGTATGTTTATAGTTGAGCAAAATTTTTCTCGCCTCTTTTAAAAACGAAACAAAAATAAAAACAATGTCCTCACTGGTTTTAGTGAGCTCGAGCCACTTAGTAGTGAAAGGTTTGTTTGAACTATGGTTATCAAAGGCAGTGAAAGTGCATGCAATAGTTAGGGCTCTCATAATAAGTAATTAAGCAATTGATTACATAATAAATTAAAACAAACTCAATATTTTCTATTTTCATGATTTATCGTTTTTCTCTCATTCTACCAAAACCTAGACCATTAAAGTCTTCAGTCTGGTGCTTTGCTCTCAACTGGCTCATTTTCTGAGGGACAGTTTTATTTACAGAAACTTCATGAGTCATTTTATTTGTTGTTTTTATTTGCCTTGCATATTTAAAATATTTCCCAGTTTCACTGTTAAATGTTCATTAGAATTGAAAGTTTATCGATCTTTGAGAATGTGTTCTTGTATTATTATGCCATTACCGTAATATTACAATATTATTGTTTATTGTAGTAACTCCTGGGACAATTTATGGTCCAGAAAAATGTGTTATGACAGGCCTAGAAACAGACCAGATATGTATAGTATCCAGAATTTGCATACATGGTGCTTGAAAATATAATCTTACCAAATAATGCAAACACACCGTCTATTGCAGTTGTGATACTGTTTACATTGGTGTTGCAATGAGGATGGTGATCTATGGTGCAGCTTAGTTTATGTGAAATAGTTACTTAAAAAACAATAATTAAATTAATTGTGGATGGGTGTGGGTTAAAAGCAGTAACATGACTTTGTATATTAAAAGGTTGATGTCAATACAGCATCACTATTAATAGAGTATAGCTGCAAAACCACTGAGTCGTCACAGGAACTGCTGCACTACATACTTAACACATTAGCGTGTATGCTAATTAGCCTGTGTGTTTCAGGCAGCAGATGAGCCTGCCTACCTGACAGTGGGGACAGATGTCAGTGCCAAGTACAGAGGAGCCTTCTGCGAAGCCAAAATCAAGACTGTTAAACGCATGGTCAAGGTCAAGGTAAGAGCTGGAACTGCAGGATCACACACCACCACATCACCACCTGGCATCCACCTTCTCAGGAGCCAGCAGAGCTTCTAGAGCGCCATGCTCTGCTCTGAGCTGTGTGTGATCCATCACAGGACTCTGAACTTCACACCAAACCTCCCTCATGTCTGGACTCACAACTTTATTCCTTTCTGTTTCTTTTCCCTCAAGATGTTTTGCAGTGAAACACTCTCATATTTATGAAATATGTAGAAAAGTAAACCCCTTCCTTTATCATTCGTGGGTTTCTTAGTTTCATCTTCAGATGTCGGTGGGAGCAGCTGTATGAAATCTGTTTCTTTCCATTTGATTTTTATTTTCTAATTATTCTTTCACTGAATAAAATAGAAATAATCTCTATTGTCTCTCAGTGGGGAAATTCAGGTCTAGCTAAGCGACAGCAGGCAAGTTTAAGCAAGTAGATTTACATAGAAATATTAAAATAGAACTAAAAATAACATGCTATCCAGTAAGGGCAGATTTAAAACTTAAGAAAATACTGTGCAGGTATTAACAAAAGCTTACTTGGATTTAAAGAAATGTACTGCACAGTTGTTGAAATAATTCTGCTTTCAAAATCAAATACAATTTTTAAATATTTCGTTGTAGTTGTGAATAATCCGTACATTTTTGGTAGTTTATGTGCAAAACTATTTAACAAAGTTTTTACTCACTCTTGAAAACTCTGGAAAGTGATTTCATAATTTTCCAAGTCTGCATATATATGGAAACATTGCAATCTAGAATAGAAAACAGTTTCCCAACTGTTTATATCTTATATCCTTCAGTAAAAATATAAACATAAAAATGTATTGAAATACAAAGTTATTGAGGTTTGTCTTTGGTTCGGTGCCATAAACGGTGATTTTTTTTTTTTTTGTGTCCCAACTAGTTGATCATTTGGGTTTCTGAATTTCTAACAGATAAAACACTTACTCGCTAAAAAATGACAGTTTGCGTTTTTTGGTTTCAGATCAGACCCAAGATTCTTCACCAAGCATTGGTGAAATAATTCTTTTATTTTTATTCAGCATAATTGTAAGTCAGCTTTGGTTAATAAAACCCAAACTGGCAAATGTTTTCCACTCAACTGCTTATCAAATCAATAGAAAATGATGGAAAATAATCTAGAAAATTTGGCCTGGAAATGTAGAATAGTTAAATAGAAATATCATATTGTTGAGTTTAAATTTTGTATAAGTCCTTATTTTCTCACTATCAGAACAGCTGCAGAACATCTGGACCTGGCTGTGTGTGAGGAGTGATGATGCTGAGAAATGGTTTCGCTTTTTGAGCTGATGACATCATGTGATGTCACATTTTCTCTTGGCTGTCTGACCAATCCGCTGCCAGATACAGTGACAAAACACAACGCACAATATCTTCACAATATCTTCTTTGATTAGAGTCACCAATCGGATGTCTAAAGCTGCAGCTCTAGGGAGAAACTGCTGGAGCAGGACCAAAGTGAAAATGTTAGACCATAAATTCAGTTTGTGTTGTAATAAAAGAATGAGTGAGTGTTTTTATCTGTCAGCAATTCAAAACATGAAATGATCAGGCTGTGATATAGCAAACTAGATCTAAACCGAAAGACTATGATAGATTGGTTTGGGTCAAATGTTTACCTTCTCATAGCTCTGTAGTTACAGTCCAGTCACAGCTGCTGGTGTGGTTAAAACCAGTTCTTAGCTGGTTCAGCTGGTTGAATTCTCCCAAATTAGAAAGCCACCATAGATCGACTCAACTGAAAGATACAGGGACGAGGATTTGTTTCCAAATGCTTTCAAACGAATATTATCAACATAGTAATGAGCCACATGGCAAATATGCTAATCATTTTGTAGTATTACTTGTATTTCTAACAGTTTGTAGTGCATTTGGTCAGTGTTTAGACAGGAAGGTTGGAAAAACCCTTTGGTTAATATTTAATTCATGTTCATTTACAAGTTGAAAAACAGTTCGCTGCAGGTCAACAAATAGACCATTTCAAGTATTTTTAGTATCCCTCTAATGAGTTTGAACTGTTTTCTGTTTTCTAACTTCATATTTTAGGGGCTGTGGCTGGTGTGTTTGGGATTAGAAGATAAATCTTTATTGATAAAGAACAGGCAGTAAATATAATTAATTTGAACGTCTCTCCTCAAAGTGAATGTCACAGAAACTTTCTGTATTGAGACTATTCCAATTTTGTCCAATATTCAACTGGTTCCGAGTTGGACACCAGCTCTAAACCTGTATGAAAACCTTTTGTGGAAAATGCAGCAATGATCAGGCATCCTGGACTCGGGGACGACATTTAGACTGAAAGCAGGCAGAGACTCACTTGTCTTGATTTCTTTGTCATAGAAGATGTTAATCATCTGCAGGGAAAAGTTAAACAATCTCACATGTTTCTTCACTAAAATGAAATAATAAAAGAAACGCATGACTTCTTCTCAGCTTTTCATTTTTCAGTTCAAAAATGTTTTCCAGTGAACTTTGATCACTTTCTATTTCTTGTCTAAGTGAAGGAGAGCGGAATATGTTGACCTCCTGTCCTCCGTTCATCTCTGTCCCCAGGTGACTCTGAAAGGTGAAAGCACGTCCCAGGTAGTGCAGGACGACCAGGTCAAAGGTCCTCTGAGGGTAAGCTGCTTTAATGCATCAGACAGAGGTTTTATTTTCTGTCTGCATCAGACTTTCACACAGAAGCTATTTAAAGAATCAAAGCTGCATACATCACATGAACATTATTTTCTGATCATGCAAAGATAAAAATGGCCGTGTTGATTTCCTTCAGCCACACAAAAGTGTTCCTACCATGTGAGCCTTTTTAATGCTCACACTTTCCTACCATGAAAGGCAGAAAATTGAAGAAAACTTCAATGTTTTCTGGTATCATGTGATAGTAGGGTTTTTTTTTTTTATCGTATTGTTTTTTTTTTTAATTATAAGAATTTTGATTTATCATCCTGATAAATTTGAGTTCTTGATGGTAAATAAGAAAGTAAACTGACAGCATTATTGGAAATGTTATTTTTACTATTCACGTTCTATGAGAGCATCAACAAATATCAGTAAATTCAGAAATATGATGCTGTTATTGTGTGCAGTTTAGTGATATAAATCTGACTCATTTGAGCAAGTAGCTTGCTGAAGAATCATATTGTAAATGGAAATATTTTTCACAATTGGTATTTGTTTGTGCGACTGTAATTGTTGTCATGCAGTCACAGCCATAGAGTTACCTAAAAAGTATGTAATAAATAGTTTTTCATCATAATTTTTATTGTTCTTAGAATACTACTACAAAATATTCTTATAAGAGTTCAAGTCCATATCGCCCACACCTTTGTAATAGACCGGGGGTCGTGGCTCTTTAGCGCTGCCCTAGTGGCTCCCTGGAGCTTTTACAAAAATGTTTGAAAATTGAAAAAGATGTGGGTGTTAAATATATATTTTTTGTTTTAATATGGTTTTTGTAGGAGGACAAACATTCTCAATGTTTTCCAATGCTATAAAAATGTCTAGAATGAATATAAAATTTCAACATTTCCATCAACAAAGATTTGCATCATAGCCTGTGACCCGTTTCTTTCAGCTGGGCGGGGTGCGAGGCAGGTGGCTGTTGTAAACAAACCGACGGGTGTGTGGTGGGCCATGGATAGCAAAGGGGAAAATAGCCGAGAAGAGATTCTACAATTCTTGGACCGAATCATTTACATTTATTGCCAATGCGGAAGGATTACCTGAACGTTTGTCAAATAACAAACCGTGCTTTCAGGACTATAGAACTCACCTTACTATAAGCCGCACAAAAAAACAAAACAAAACAGGAAACGTACATGTATAAGCCGCATCAGACTACAAGCCGTATGGTACAAAGCGTGGGGGAAAAGTAGCGGCATATAGTCTGAAAAATATGGTAATGTGGAAAGACATTTCCAGGGAAGGCGCTGCATTAGCTGCCAAGATTAAAGTTGCATCTTCAAGCTCGATGTTGAGAAGCTGTCCAGTGATGTCCGTAAACAGAAGTCACATTAAACACGTAAGAACACAATCCTGCCATAGGCAAATATATTTAGTAACAAAGTGGTTGTTTTTATAAATTGATTAGCGATTTTTGTCAGTATACGTATACTTAAAATGACACTTAGCGATATTATTGTGTTTTGTTGCTCAAGTCCAAGGATGGCTGCGTTGGTTGTGTGTCAAAAGAGAAGAGAAGAGGATGCTGCTTTGTTTTACCATTGCACTGACTTCCTTGGCATTTGCACAGGAATCAAACTTAAACTGTATTAATTTAATTTTATATACTTTACCTTCACAAAGGCTGCTGTTTTATTTGTGTAACTGCAGGTTGCGTTTTATTGCTCTCCGTTTGCCCCAGATAAGGGGCACGTTATGCACGTTCCGTTTTGTTGTTTTTTGATCACACACTTTACGGTGATTATTTCCAAGGAGGGATTATTGTTATGCAAACTGCATTTGGGAGAAGATTTTCCGAGGTTCAAAAGGAAAGATATCTTTCCCTGTCGAATCTTCATAATAAAAATGACATAAAAAATCTGATTTCTTTATTGCATTTACTTAATTTTATCAATGCAACGAAACATAATACATTCATATTGTAACGGGAGGTGAACTTAAAGCACTATTGTACAACAGAGTAGTCACGTGGTGCGTCATTCCTTCCAGGACGCACAGCAGGGAAAATAAACATTTAATCATGAATGCTCATGAATGTATGCATTTAGTCGTTTTGATAATAAGCTAAAATACCTAATATAAACACGTAAAGCCTATGTTGCCTACATTATTAGCCTTATATAAGGCTTTTACTTGTTTGCGGCTCCAGACAGATTTGTTTTTTGTTTTTTTGGTCCAATATGGCTCTTTCAACATTTTGGGTTGCCGACCCCTGTAATAGACTAACAGATAAATGTAAAGGAGGAACATGATACACGGTTTTATACACGAGAATCTGAGAAGTGTGACGCATTCACTTTTTTCCTCTTCATCATTATACACAACTCTGTTGGTCTTCCATATAAAATCGCAATAAAAAAGAACTTTGAACCTTGTAGATGAGTCTGCTGTTCAGGTTAAATAAAATGATCTGCTGTGTGTCCTTCAGGTGGGCTCCACTGTGGAGGTGAAGACCAGTGAGGGTCTGAGCAGTGAGGCCGTCATCAGTAAGCTGACGGATGCCAGCCTCTACACTGTTGGTGAGTGTTGACAAATTATCTACAGAGGACTGCTGTCAGCATGCTGGTCTGAGGGGTGGACAGACGAGCTGCTTAAATTTAACAGTTTATTCCAACAAATTACTGCTAATACACATAAAAACATAGTAAGAGGGGTGACTGTTAACCGTGCACCTGCAGGCTGAAAGTATCAGCCTCAGAGTTGAGGAAATGTGAGGCGGCTTATCGGTGATTCCCTAGCAATGAGACATTATTTTCTGACTAACGGAGCAGCTGCAGAACATCTGGACCTGGCTGTGTGTGAGGAGTGATGATGCTGAGAAATGGTTTCGCTGTTTGAGCTGATGACATCATCATGTGATGTCACATTTTCTCTTGGCTGTCAGACCAATCCACTGCCAGATACAACGATGAAACACAACGCACAATATCTTCTTTGATCCAAATCACCAATCGGATGTCTAAAGCTGCAGCTCTAGGGAGAAACTACTGGAGCAGCAAGTGAAAGTGTTAGACCATAAATGGATGTATTGTGATAAATTCAGATTTCTTACATTTAATTATTTATTTGTTTGTTTGTTTTGTTTCTACTGCTTCTATAAACACACTCAGACGGTTTTTGGCGTCTGGGAGACGAGCCATTTCAAAAACCTTTGGAGTAATGACACAAATCAGCAGGCACTGCCCCTCACCTAGTAATCCCAGCAAAGCCCAGCCCATTACCTAACAAACCCAGTAAAACACAGCCTGTTCCCTAGCAACCTAAGCAGAGCATGTTTGGTCAGCTGGTTTTAGGGCTGTATGCACTGCTGTTTGTGGTTCACGTAAAACCCAGAAACCACTTGCAGCATTCTTGATGGTTGTGCAGGAGGCTCCACTTCTGCTTTTTAAAGATATACGACTATATAATTGCGTGTCTGTTTGCAGCCATTTATGTGTGAGCATCAATGTTGACAGGGGGGCATGGCCAGCAGCAACTTACTTGGATTTGAGGTTTCTGAAAGGAGCTCAAAATAGTCAAGACTAAGAAGATGTAAATCTCATTACCTAAAAATGATTTTGTGCAAAAAATGTGGTGATCTTATTTTGTGCAGCCCATAGAGCCACCCTACCCTATTCAACAAAGCATAATCATCTGTAAATCAAGTTTGTGTTGCAGTAATAGAACAACCATGTTCCTCTAAAGTGGTCTTCTTAGGGCCTTAGCACTAGCTAAAAGTCATCTGTTCTTTGCTAGATTCTAAAATGGTCCAAGTCTAACCTGAACTGGACAAAGACACCACAGAATCCACAAACGTACTGCTCATTAAACACAGATGAAGCCGACATGGACGGGCTGTGTGTGAAAAAAGACCCACCCTCAGCAGCAATCAGTCTCAGAAGCTTTCTGTCCAATTGAGTCTCGGTCTCCTCTCCAGCGCTGCTTTATGTTTCTGAGGTTTGCAGACATCTTTTCATCTGCACAGCTCTGTTAAGAGCTTGATGTACCTGTCTGCCTGGACTTCAGAACCAGCACGTGTCGTTAGTCACAGTATTTATAGCTCACTCAGAAGAACCGCCCTCCTCTCAGAAGTAAACAGTCTTCACTGCAGGTGCTGAGGGTAATGATGCACAGATTTACAGACAGCCTGATCAGAGATGGAAAAGAGGCAAAGCAGTGGAAAAACTATTTCTCCCTAGAATATCAATATAGCTTTGGTATCTTTATTGTTCCTTAGTGATAAATGATCCACTGTGAGAAAACGCAGATTCCTCCTCTCTGTGGGGATCTGAAGATCCCATGGAGCAGATCCCTGCTCCTGGCCATTACTCTAGATCTCATCCTTCAGTAGATGGCTTCTGATGATGTGTTGACTGCTCTGTCTCTTTCAGTCTTTGATGACGGCGATGAAAAAACTCTGCGTCGATCATCCCTGTGTCTGAAGGGAGAGAGGCATTTTGCAGAGAGCGAGGTGAGTTTTCTGACGGATGACTGTCACTTCCTAAAAGAAAAAGTTCAGAACGATTGAGATGTTCTAAATTTCTCCCACGCAGACGTTGGACCAGCTGCCGCTGACTAACCCAGAGCATTTCGGCACCCCGGTCATCGGGAAAAAGTCAAACAGAGGCGGTAGACGCTCGTCCCAGGCTGTGTGAGTTTTTGCTCTTGGTTTGCTTTGAGCAGCCGCACACAAGCAGGGCGAGGTGACAACAGCCACAGCGAGGTCAGAGACATGTTGGTAGCTGCTGTTCATCTTTCCAAGTTTCTTTTGAAAAGGGTCAGCAGAATGAGTTCTGAGCTGTTTGTCAACATACATTTGTGATGTTTAACTCTACAAAAGCACAAAGAAAGTCAGTCAGCTGCTTAATATTGAGGTTTCTCGCAGATTTGTAAAAGCACTCACTTTTCATGTTAGAAAACGACAACAGCGGGTGCTGTGGTGGCGCTGGGGCAGAACACGACCCACGTACTGAGGCCTTAGTCCTCGTGGCGGTGGTCACAGGTTTGATTCCTGGCCTGGCGACATTTGCGACGTCTTCCCCCCTCTCTCTTTACCCCGTTTTCTGTCGAACTACTTTCAAAAAAAGGCCACTAGAGCCTACAAAACCTTTAAAAAAAGAAAATGACTACAGCTGCTCACTGTGACTGGACCTGGGGAAGGAGTGATGATACTTGAGAAATGGTTTCGCTTTATGTGCTGATGATGTCATGTGATGTCACAATTTCTCTTGGCTGTCTGACCAATCTGCTGCCAGTTACAGTGATGATATTTCTCACTTTGAGAAAAGGCTTCATAGCGCCACATTTTTGTTTTAATAAAGCACCAAACCTGGATAAACGTCTTCTCACTTCTGTGTTCCAACAAAATAAAATTGGGCTGCAGCTTGACTGATTGAATAAAACCACTGCGGTCTGTCAGTTTCATTCAGTTCAGTACAAATGCGGGATACCAGGTGTGTCCAGAGAACGGCTGGTCAGCTGCAGGTTTTAGATGTGAAAAGGTTCAATATTATAGCTGACAGATAACCAATGCCAAATTCAGTCATTTTTCTAATGTCATGTTAAAAATTTTGTGTGTTCATAATTTGTAAGCCATAATCACTAAAATGACAAGAAATAAAACTTGGAAGTATTTTAAAGCTGTGAATCTTTATAATCCAAGTTTCACTGTTTGAAATGAGCGACAGAAAAAAAAAGGATCTTTTCCTGTGATCTTATTTGTTTCTGAGATGGTCATATAGTTCAGCACTCATACAACAGGAGTACCTTTCAGGACTTGAAATTCCAAAATGCTTTATTGATCCCAAAGAGAAATTAAATATCAGAAATGAAATAAAATGTAACTAAAGTAAGTTTTCAGATTGTTTAATTTCTGTGTTAGAGTTGAATTTCTCTTTTGAGACATTTAGTCTTTAGTTCACTTCCTGTCAGCTAACCCTGAGGTTCAACTTACTCTTATGTATTTCAGAGCTGATGAGGAGAACGAGACTTCATCGAGCGAAGAAGAGGAGGACGACAAGAAGAGACTGACTGATGGGCTGCTGGGCCAGATCTGCAGCATAGAGAACACAGAGGAGTCCACTGATTGGTTCATGGCTCTGGTAAATACATGAAAACAGTTTTCTGATTTCTGATGTCTAACAACGTGTTTAATATTTGGAATACAGTCTTAAGAAGGTGATTGGTCCTCGCAACATCTTCTAGAATATGTTGCTGTGTCTCACTGCAAAGGATCAGGAGAATGAGCTCTGAGCTGTTTGTCAATCCACAAAGAAAGACAGTCAGCTGTTTAATATTGACCTTTCTCGCAGATTTATAAAAGCACTCGTTACTTTTCATGTTAGAAAACAACTACAGCTGCTCACTGTGACTGGACCTGGGGAAGGAGTGATGATACTTGAGAAATGGTTTCGCTTTATGTGCTGATGATATCATGTGATGTCACAATTTCTCTTGGCTGTCTGACCAATCTGCTGCCAGTTACAGTGATGATATTAAAAATGTCCACTCTGAGAAAATGCTTCATAGCGCCACATTTTTGTTTTAATAAAGCACCAAACCTGGGTAAACGTCTTCTCACTGCTGTGTTCCAACAGAAGAGGACAAAATAAAATTGGGCTGCAGCTTGACTGATTGAATAAAACCACTGCAGTCTGTCAATTAGACTACAGTGGTTATTTGAAGACCTTCTTCACCTAACTAGTTTAGTTTTTGTTATATTTCTGGTTCTTGCTAGGGATGCACGATCCACTTTTTTCTCTTTTGATACCGAAATGCGAGGTTTAGTACCAGCCAATATGATCCGATACAGAAAAATAATGCAGAACTGACTTTTCTTTTTTAAACACAGACACAAATAGCAGGTTTATTTGCTAACTCTGCACATGTACAGCACACTAAAATACACCAATACAAGCTTAGTCAAACATGTAAAAACAACTAACATGAATAATACAGAAACTGACTAACCAAAGTAGTCAACTTGTCATTTTAAACATGTAAAAATAAACTCTGACAAACCTTTTTTCAAATAGTTCAGAAAGTGCATTTAGGAATTATTACTAAACATAAAATAAAAGAGCATGTCACTCAGATCACAAAGCATAGAATTAGACTGAGTAGATCTGCCCTTATGGATTGAGCACATTGTCACAATACCCGATTCGTGCATTTTTTTTTTCTTCCAACATCAGAACCGATACAAATATTAATATCAGCTCGGTGGATCTCTAATTCCTGCTCCATGTGTAAAATCTGCAGCTGACTAGCAGAGGTTAAGCTGTGTTGCTTCTGCAGGTGGTGTCTCCCAGCTGCAGTGATGAGCTGCTGGTGAAGAAGGATCAATGTCTGGTCAGGTCCTTCTGTGATGGCAAATTGTGAGTTTACTTTTTATTATCTTTGTATACAGAAATCTGCTCCTCATCACTTAAGCAGTCATACTGATTTATTTAATTTCTTCTAACGTGTCATTAAAGCCACAAAAAAGTCAATGTACTTTAATGTGATCGATCAGCATGACTTGGATAGAAAATTTCTCTCTTTTGCCTTAATGATGCAGCTACACGGTGGGGAGGAGACATGCTCACCTGGTCAACACCATCAGCATTACTAAGCCGGATTTTTCCAACAGGAGAGGTGAAACGCCCTTCCTTCCTGCTGTTCTCACTTTTTCCACATCTGCCTCACGCTTTGCTTTGTCTCCATGACCTGCAGGTATTGAAGGAGCCCAGATGTTTCTGAGGAGCAGAGAGGTTCCAGAAGCGTGGAAGATGGACATGAGTCAGATTCTAGACTCTTCCTCCAGTGAAGATGACAAAGATGACAAGGAGAGTGAGGCAGAGGAGGAGGAAGAAGAGAATGAGGATGAAAAGAGAAAGAAACACATCAAGGAAGAGGCAAGTGTCTTTTTTTATTTTTTTTACATGATTCTTTGGAAACAAATAAGCAACAGAGCATGGTTCTGCTGTAATCCTATAGAGAAGACAGAACATAATGAATGTAATTAGTGTGTAAAAGAAGGAGATTGTGAGGATCTGGAGAGATTTTCATTTTAAGTCCATTCTAAGATGCTTCACCATAGAAATTTGTTTTTTTCTAGGCCTTCATTAAAGACTAAAGCAGCTGGTAGTGATTTGCACTTAATTCACTTCTTGCCTCTCTATGGATTGTTTTGCAGCTTCCTTTTTTCATTTTTTCAATACATCTAGAGGTTTCCAATGTGGACTTGTAATTCTATCAGTAGAATAGACTGCTTTTGGAAACCAGTTGCATAAGAAAGTGGAGGAAATATTAAAAGTAATAACCCTGACAATATTTTTAGTTTTGGGAGCTTTTCAGACATTATTACTGAGAATTTATTATTGTCGTAATAAATCCAGTTTCTCATTGTGATAAATAATTTTTCACTATAAATGATTAACAATACGATAGATGCTTATTCTACTTTATACTTTTTTGTTTGTGATGACTGCTTTTTACTGACATCTGGTGTGAATTTCATATTAATGAACTTTTTTATAAATAAATGACATCTTCCATACATTTTTTGCTGATAAATCTTTTTTTTTCTTTGTATAACCTGATGCTTCACAGTTGGGCAGATACTGATTTTGTTCTTCTTTTTTGTCTCAAAAGTTGCAAAAAATAGCAACAAAGTTGCTACGTTGGCAACAGTTGGTGAGAGTAGTTGTAACCTGGTGGGTCATCCTCAGTCAGTCTCACTCTCATGGCAGAGCTCTCTCTCTCTCAGACTCAGGTCTTTGTGTCAGTACATAAGGTTAGTTTCCCCAAAGACTAAGGAAATCGAAGCACCCATACAAGCCATTACAGGTGTATGTAGTTATTGATTGTAGTTACATCCCAGCTAGCAGTTAACAACCAGGTGAAAGTCTGTCTAATGAGCTGGCTCTCTCTCATCCTCTGTGTGTTTAGCCGGAGGAGGAGGCAGACCCTGAGGAGAAGGAGAACTTCCTCCAGCAGCTCTACAAATTCATGGATGACAGAGGTAAGACTTGAACATCTGTGGTTTCATTTAAAAAAGACATAAAAGCTCCTAAGTAAGTAAAGAAAACAGTAATAATGTCATGCATTAGTGGCTTCTCTGGCATTTTAACTGAGGGTCAGTAGGAATTAACTCTTATATTTTTCTGTGGAAATTACCGATTTATTTGTCCTTGTGATAAACATGGTTTGATTGAAACAAACATTTCGACTCTTAACTCACGGATGTAATTTGCATTTCATTGACACTTCCAACCTGACTTGGTTTTAACTAGATTGTTTCCTGATGAATGAAAGGAGTGACGTCTGATCCATGTTCTCTGTCAGGCACTTCCATCAACAAGCCCCCAGTGCTGGGCTACAAAGACCTGAACCTCTTCAAGCTCTTCAGACTGGTCTACCACTTGGGAGGCTGTCGCAAGGTGAGGAGGTCACTGTAGAGCTGCAGACTAATTATAGTGCCGGGCCGTGTGAGTGATGATCCTGAGAGAAGTTTCGCATGTTGGACTGAAGTCCTGATGATCCTCTTGGCTGTCTGACAGAACCCATCAGTATTGTCCAGATTCAGGAGTCCCAGAGCAGCTGGCTGATGCTCCGCTTTTCTGCCCGTTTCAGATCGAGTCTGGCACAGTGTGGAAGCAGGTCTACATGGATCTGGGGATCCCTGTTCTCAACTCAGCTGCATCCTACAATGTCAAGACAGCCTACAAAAAGTAAGAAGTGCCATGATCAGGCTGCGATGCGGCTTAGCGCAAGTGTAGCTTTACAGACAAAGCAGAAAAAGAATTTTCTACCAGCCTGACACAACAAATGCGTCTCTGATTATGACCAAGATCCCATCGCTCACATGCACACAAAAGCTATAAAAAGCTGTGCAAAGCGACAGCTCATCTATTACCTTTATTGAAAATGAAAAATTTTCTTGTACTTTATGAATCAATTGACAGTTGAGCTATTTTATAATGTTTTAGAAAATGTTTCCAGTAAAAGTTTTTAGTTAAGTAATTCTAAAAAAACAATAAAAAATACACTGTGTTTTTAGTATTCTTAATCTGTAATTGGAAATATCCAAGAGCTCTTTAATTTTGGACATTGTTTTTAAGGATGTAGTAAGGATGTATGGCGGTTCTTCTATCTGTCTTTGATCAGTTTGACCAAAGCTGAATGTTTCCAGGCTTCATAAGTTTGGATGTGTTGTACTTATTGTGAAGAGATGGCTGGCTGCAGCCTGGATGAGCATGTATTTGTGATGTGTGCCGTCAGGTATCTGTCTGGGTTTGAGGAGTACTGCTGTTCTGCCGGCATCACCTTCAGAACCATCCACCACAACAACCCCCCTCCCAATCACAAGAAAGTTAAAGTTGAGCTTAAGGAGGCCTTCACAACACCCATCAAGTCAGAGTCTGCTGATGACAAGAGGGAGGAGGCCGACTCGGAGAGTGAGAGCGAAAAGGAGGTGAAGGAGAGACATTCGTCACCCAGGGTAAGAACTTCTCCTCTTTTTACATCAGGAAGTTTGAAAAACAAATCATCTGAATCTGAAAGCAGACATCTGATTGGTCTGACTGTAGGGGAGAAGAGGTGTGGGCAGTCGGGGCAAACTGCCCCCCAAGCCAGAGAACCCTGGACGGGGAGGGCCAGAGAACAGTGAGGAGCAGCAGAGGGAGGTGAGGAGGCGCAGCAACAGACGACTGGACGACTCTGAGAAAGGCTCCGACGAGGAGGAAGAGGACGACGATGACGAGGAGGAAGAAGGGGAGGAGGAGAGAAGACGACATGGGTAAGATTTCCTTTCTTGTTTTAATTATTTAATTTTATTCATGACAACATTCAGTTTAACCCTGTAAGTCACAACAATGTCATCTGAAGACACTTTGCTAGACAAACAGCCCAGAAATAATAATAATAATAATAATATAATCAAGTAAAATACCATGATATAGAAAAAGGTTGGTGGCATCAACTAACTAACTCACTCTTTGGTTACTTAGCAACAACTTGTTGAGTAACTTACAGCAGTTTCAGGTTTCACCATTGTGCCCCATAACTGCTTAACAATAAAAAACAATATGACGTGTAAACCGTGGATGAAATAGAAAAGTTCTTGTCACCAGTTTGGCAGTATTTAAAACAAAAAACAGACCAATAATCGACTAATATGAAACGCTTACGTTTTTCAGCCATATCGTCCAGCCCCCAAAATAATTGTTTTAGGTCAATACAGAGCACAACAAGAGACCTTGGCTGCCATCACTATCTACAACAACTCCTTGAAGACTTTGAATTAATGACTTACAACTTCATTAATAAAGGATCAATAAAGTATTTTTGAATTGAGTTAAATTGAAAATAAGGAAACCATTGTGTTTCCCTGTGGAGATTACAAGAACATCATTGTAATCTCCATTTCCAAAACAAACACCAGGGAATATTTATGCAAATGAGTTTGCCAGTAGGTGTGCTTATCATGAGCAGATTGATCAGAAATAAAATCCAGATTTTTACTCTAGAAAAGGGTGGATTATTCAAAGTGAGAGTTAGCTTAGAGAAATTAAACGTACTGTTTACGAATATGATTAAGATAACGATGCTAAATGTGTTAGAACTGATATGCCTTGTGCTGTTTGTTTGTCTTTTTGTTTAGAAGTGAAGATGAAGAGGATGGAGACTCTTTGGCAGGAACCAAGGTCAGGGTGAAGTACGGCAGAGGAAAAACCCAGAAGATCTATGAGGCCCACATCAAGAAGACAGACATAGACAACGGAGAACAGTTCTACCTGGTTCACTACTACGGCTGGAACGTTAGGTCAGTGTCACCATCTCTGTTATATCAGCCTCTGTGAGAACAGGTCTGGTTCTGCTTTTAGAAGTGTGTGAAATTAGTGTCAGGTGGGCACAAAACTGATTAAAAACACTGAACGTGTGTGTGTGATCCACAGGTATGATGAATGGGTGAAGGCTGACCGCATCATCTGGCCTGCAGAGAAAGGAACCAAGAAGAGACAGAGAAAAAAAGTCAAGGTAGGACTAATGATGCACCTCTTTGCTCACTGTATGCTTTACTGCCACCTTGTGGTTTATCAGCACATTATTAGTAGCTCATAACTGGTTAACAATAAAAAACAATATTAGCTTTGTTTTTAAAGGGGCCTTATGTAAAGTCAACTTTTATGAATTTGACATCATATCATGTTTTTCCCTCATCAAAAACATACTTGGAGTGTCACCTTGATTTTGTCATGCATGTTTGAGAAATCCTT
Source organism: Xiphophorus couchianus (assembly GCF_001444195.1). Taxonomy (NCBI): domain Eukaryota; kingdom Metazoa; phylum Chordata; class Actinopteri; order Cyprinodontiformes; family Poeciliidae; genus Xiphophorus; species Xiphophorus couchianus. Next base: position 1,646,104 of record NC_040240.1, read on the forward strand.
TAATCTCCATGGCAACCATTGCAAACACCGGAGTGGACCTAGCTCCACCTTCGAGACACATCTAGTCCTCAGAGCTGCAGTTTCCAAGTTTCTGGACTTTTGCATTACAGAGCAGCCCCTCCCCCACTCAGCCCCTCCAGACTAGCTAGCAGCAATGAGCAAACACCTGGTGGAACTGAGCATCTGCTGAGCTCATCATACAAACTACTTTTCAGCACAATGCTGGTAAAAACATTGCACTGAGCAATGTTGTGATGAGTTTATGAAGGTGGAGTTCCAGAAAGAGCAGAAGTGTTTAGACAGAGGCCCAATTTCAAAGGGTTAAATTAAAAAATCTAATTTCTTTCAAGTCATATTTGATATATAGAGAATTGAAATTAATATAGTGACTTGATTGCTGTGTGCTGTGAAATAGTGCTATATGCCTGGAAAATACATGGTACTTCCCACTTAAGCAAAAGGTTTTGGGTTCAAATCCCAGCCTGAGGTCTCTTCATGGAGAGACTTTGAGCTCACACATCAGGTCAACTTAAGTTGCCCTTAGGATTGAGTGTGTGTGCTTCGTAGTTGGTGTAGTTTCCCTGATTTTTGCTCTCAGGGTCTAAACTCCGTGCCCGAATGAACTCTCTTCCTCAAATTTTCTTCTGACAGAACAAAGACAAGGAAGACCCAGAGAAGGGAGAAAAGGATGACGAGAAGCCAGCTTCCATAACGCCTCTGAAGCCAACAGGCTTGAAGCGTGGCCGCCCTCAGACCAGGCTCACTCCCAGCGGCCCGGCAGGACGCAGTGTGTCCAAAACCCCCAGCAGCGAGGGCCAGGCCAATGGGAAGAGCTCTCGACCCGACGCCACGCCCAGCCTGGCCAATGGGAACGGTAGGAGGCCGGGATCATCCTACACTCTGAAGCTTTGCTAGGTTGTGTGCTGAATGGTGTTGTTCTTTGTGCAGACACGCCTCGCAGGAGAACCAGGAGGACCTCTGGCCTGTATGAGTCCGACCCGCCGTCTAACGGTAAGAAGACCGCCACTCTCCGCTTCCTGCTGCAGAGTCGGCCCACCCTGCTAAAACCACTGCTGTCTGACCCTACAGAGGATTCCGGGAACTCCTCTGATGACAGCGACGCAGACGACACCCTCGAGAAAACTGACAAAGCGTCGCCGTGGCGAGGGAGATCGGAACCTCCAGCTTGTGAGCCAGATGAGGAACCAGCCATGCCGGAGGAAGAGGAAGAGGAGGAAGAGGAGGAGGCGAGGGAGCAGTCTGTGGCTGAGGCTGCTGCTGCCGACGGCAACATGCCGTCCTCAGGAGCTGTGCTGATGGATGTCCCTACCTCCCCATGTCCAAGCATGCCTCAGGAGAAAGCAGAGGAGCCTCTGAACCAATCAGAGAAGCAGCAGGGGGCAGAGCCTGCGGAGGAGCCCCAGGAGTCAGCGGTTCACCTGGAGAAGGAGATTAAGCTGTGTCCCGGGACGAGAACGTTACCTGGACATGAAGTGGTTCTGGACACGCCCCTCAGCAGGATGTCAGCCCCGCCTTCGTCCCCCCCATCCACAGCAGAGGACGAGAGCCGCGTCACACCCCTGCTGACCCCCAGGGGCAAAGGTCGCAGGGTCAGCCTCAGGGATTCTGAGACTCCTCCCATAATCCCTCACTGCAATGCTGGCCCCGCCCCGGCCCCCTCGCCCCTGCAGGCCACGCTGCTGTCCACTCTGAAGAGACAGGAGGAGCCCATGGTGGTCCTGCACTGCCTGCCCTCCCAGCACCTCCTGCCCAAACCCCCCTCTATTAACTCCGACACAGACTCCGCCACCGAGGAAGAGGAGGAGGAGGAGGAGGAGGAGGCGGAGCCTAAAGAGAGGGGCAGCACGCTGAAACGCAAGGCAGCCGACCAGAGAACAGCAGAGAAGAAGCTCTGCACTGGCAGCAGGCAGGACCACCTGCCTGCCCCTCCTGCTGCCCAGCAGCCGGAGTGGGCACCAGAGAACGCAGAGGACAAGCTGAGCTCTGTGGCCGAGGAGAAGCTGACGCCTCATCAGGACACAGAGGTGCATGCTGGGACAGTCGTCCCTGCCTCAGAGCCCCCAGGCACCCCGACAGAGCCCCCCCAAGTCGAAGAGCTAGAGCCTCAGATGGGCCCTGAAGCTCTGGTGTGCCATGAGGTCGACCTGGACGACCCAGATGAGAAGGACAAGCCCCCCCTCTCTTCAGTGCCCCTCCTCATGATGCAGAAACAGGCTCCTCCCACTCTGCCCCTCGCCGTCCACCCTGCCCAGCCTCAGGTCAGGCCCTTCTTGATGACTGCCACTCCCCTCACCTGTCCAGAGACGCTCCACCCTGCGAAGGAGCTGAATGAGACTGAGGAGGAGCGGGGGCCCGTCCGGGGTGAGCAGGGGGGCGACTCCAGCCCTGGCTTCGAGGGCAGCACCTCCTCATCCTCCTCCCTGCTGTTCATGCAGGAACCCAAGGACAGAGGTAAGACTGCAACACCTCAGCACCGCTGAGTCCTCAGTGGAGCCTCTGTGTTTCATTTGTGACCTTTGATCCCTCAGGTCAAAAGAGGGTGAATGAAGTAAATTCCAGCCCAACTGCCAAGAAACACAAACGGAACCAGAAACGGACCCTGACCCCGGCCAAGGCCGACAAGAACGGAGCAGGTAGCGTGATGCCATGATCTCACCTTCATCTCTGGCTCCATTCATTTCCTATGGAACTTGTGTGATGAGGCGACTGTCGCTTGTCCTCATCCAGCCAAACAACCAGCAACATTTGTGCATGTGAAATTTGAGCTCATAAACATAGACATAGATATGCTGCTGGCATATCTATGTCTATGTTTATATCTATGCTAGCAACACAACAGACAGTTGAATAATGTTCAACTTTAGTTGCTTTTGCTGCTTTCACCTCCTGTGTTAGTTCACCAAGAACAGAGGAAAACTGTTGCTCCTCACTCTGTGTGTTGAGCCCAATGTTTTAGAAGCAGAGTCCACATCACACTGTGTGTGTGGGTGTGTGTGTAACAGCAGTTGCCAGCATCTGTTCAGATTGATTGAACTAAACATTAACCAGTTCAGTTCTTCTGACTCTTGGTGTGTCTTTGCTTCTCTCCGTCTCTCATGTTGGAAGCTAATGTCCCCTCCTCTCCCCAGGACACAGCAGTGACAGTGAGGACCAGTCTCGTCTCTCGTCCTTGTCTAAATCCCAGAAATCTCGTTGTCCTGGTCTGTCGTCTCCGTCTGCTCACAGTAAAGACAAACACAGCTCCCCCTCCCCCCAGCGCTCCTACAAGTGGACCCTGCAGCTTGGTAAATACACACACACACAGTTTCATTACAGTTAGCTGTGGTTGGAGACATCAGCTGCTTTCACACAGCAATCAGGTTTTGTTGATAGCCTGTATGACCTGATAAACAGTCAGTGATCTCCTCAGCCCCAGTTATATGAACTGTTTGTGTATCAAGTTGCTGATTTTTGTCTCCTGTTCCTCAGACGAGCTGGACAGCATGTCGAGCACAGAGAGGATCTCCTTCCTGCAGGAGAAGCTGCAGGAGATCAGGAAGTACTACATGAGCCTCAAGTCTGAGGTGGCCTCCATCGACAGACGCAGGAAGAGACTAAAAAAGAAGGAGAGAGAAGGTGGGAGCAGCACAGCAGTATCCTGAACGAGATTCCACTCTGTTTCTGTCCTGATCAATATGTTATCAGTTCACACTACGGATGCAAACTGTTAATTGTTGACTAATGGTTCATTAGATAAAAATTAGTTCCAATTAGATTAGATTAAGGATCTTAGCATACAGACAGCGGTGCCATACCAGAACGAGAGTGTGAAACGATCCAAATGGAGTCCAATGTGGGATGCAAAACGTACTTTATGTTTCTGTTTATGAATATAAACATTCAACAAGCTCCTTAAGTTTCACCTAAACATCACTCATTCAGCCGAGCTGCATGACGGGGCAGAGGCAGCTTCTTATTCACAGGTTACTGATGTGCTACAAAGGCAAGGGATGTGACGGCTCACTGTGTCAGGGCCACTGTGGGCTGAAAAATAAGACAGGAGTGAATTTTTGCCAAAAAGTCAATGAAGAAAATTTCTGAATTTGAAAAGTTGAAAATTTGCTGAAAAAAAAAAAACTCAGAAAGTTTGAGATTAATCTAAAATTTTTTTTTTTACATTTTTCCCCCCTAAAGAGTTTAGCTTCAAAAATCCAAACTTTTCTAGTTTCAGAGAACAATTGTAACATGGGGAATAAGCACAGTTGATTCTGAGAGCTGTTGTGAGTTAATACACTTCATAAAGCAAAGTTTTAATAATCCTCATAGATCAACAATAAACACCTGCAACAACAGGAAACACAACATGTCTCTTAATGCTGTTGCTACACTGAGCTGACCACAGAGAGCCACATCACTTCCTGTCCATTTCTTTGACAGAGTGGACCATCGTCTGCTCTCCTTTATATACACAGCATATCTCTGTTCATGGGGAGTTGAGGTTTTTACATATTTAATAAAACTTAATTTTAGACTATTCAGCAATCTTTTAGGTTCCTGTTTTGTTATATTTTATAAATATGTCAGTGTTTAATAATGTGAGAAAACCAGATATTTCTGTTTGTTCAATATTGAATACAGCTCACACAAAATGTTCAAATTTAATGTTTCTTTTAAAACTAAGCATATTATGAAAACTGTACCCCTTTGATCTACTTGAAATACTTGAAGCAAGAGAAAACTCCAGTTTTTAAGAAAATGGCCGCCTATCAATTAACCGCTAGTGGATCGATGAGATCAATCAACTTTATATGAAGTCATTAATCAATAACTTGTGTTCCTGGTTCAGCAAACGGAGACTGACTGTGCTGTCTTTTGTCCTCAGTGTCCCACACGACGGCGTCCACCTCCTCAGGGTCCTCAGACACAGGCATGAGTCCGTCCTCAGCCTCGCCCGCTCAGAACACCGTGGCGGTGGAGTGCAGGTGATGACACGCCCACTCCCACCCCTGACCCTTCACCCCACAGACTTTCCTCACTTAAGTCAGTTGTGAGGACACTGCAGAGAGAGGACGGCATGTCGCTGTGACGTGGGACGCCGCCCTTCTTCCCAGCTGTGGAGGAGGGGCCGCACAAGGAGGCCCCACCCACTTCACCTGACGGCTGACTTTGTTTGAGGAGCCGGCCTTTTGCTGCACTGGTGCAGAACTCTTCCTGTTCCCCTCCCTCCCCTGCAGTGTGCCAATACTTGTCCTGGTTCCAGAACCATCTCTCCTGTCCTCTTTGTTTTCAGGGTCAGCGGTCAGTGAAGAACCGACGGCTGGCCGCCATTTTTAACCTTAACTGAGAAATGTAGATGAGGAAGAAGACGGGCTTCCAGTTTCAGTTTTATCTTCTATCCAATCAAAGTTTTTATTTTAATAAGACGGTGAGAAAAAGTATTAGATCTTTTAGTTCTTATGTAAATTAAATGCAATATTCTGAAGCTCTTTTTGTATTTATTGGCTTTGTGGACAGAATTTCTTATATTCAGGGTTTTTTTCCCCCTCTTTTTATTTAGATAAATTTTGGACAACATTTCTTACCAAGTCATAATTTAAGTTGAAACTCTTATGTATTTCTTTTAAAAAGCCTTTTATGCATTTCTGAGGTACAATTATATTTCTTGAAATGAAATCTCATAACTGACCCAACATCAGTTCACAAAATTTCAAACGGTGTAAATGAAATGTGACCATAAGCACCTAGAATGCATAAAATGAGAAGTTAGGAATCTTCCTGATTCTGGACCCCAGCTTGGCACTGACCCGCTCCTCTCCTGTTCGGTTCTGCATCAGGCTCAGACAGACGGCTGCTAGCAGCTCCTCAACAATTGCTTGTTTTGTACATACAATGTTCAAGAAACGAATAAAACCACACCTGTATTTGAGAACTACATTTTACACACCCCAAAAGAATAATTTCTAATATTTTCTAAGAGACTGTTTGTACTGTAGTTATTGTTTACTCCTTGGTTGTCTTTTTGTTTTTGGTTCTTATGTGTTTTGCTGGCGGAGATTTGAGAGCAAAAATGTAAATACAGAAACGCACACAAGCCATGCTACAAGTGTGTGTGTGTGCAAAAAGCAGCGCTCTCTGTTTCTAATAAAGTTTTTAACCAGGTCTCTTGTGCTGCTGCATCGTCTCATTTTCCAGATACTTCATGATGTGACGTGTGAAAACGGCGTCGTGGACGCCATGTTTCCACTGCCTTCCAGTCCTCTGCTTGATTCAGATCTCACTCACTGATCACTCACTGCTTTCTCCTGTTAACTTTGATTCCTTCACAAACTGGTTTGTGTGTGAGGTGGTCATAGATCCAGGTGATTGTTGAGGCCTCCACCTGTGTCTGACAAAGCAGATCAGACTGAATGGTGTTAAATGAACATGATCCTCACAGAGCTGCCTGCCTTGTTCAGATGGCAGTGGGTTTGTTGAAGGTGTATGATGGCATCTTCAACTCCATCTCCACGGCGATAAGCAAACTGCAGGGGGCCCTGATATGAGCTTGTCTACTTATTCAGGTGGCCCCTGGAGTCATTAATAACTGATGGCTGAGTTTTATTTGGTACTGGAACCAGCCAAGATGTCTGGTTGCAGTACCTCAGGTACCTGGAACCTACTCTTGGGTCAGGCTAAGGTTGAAGAGATGTTAGAGAATCTCACAGATCCCTTCAGGACTCTGGGACTGACACCATCTGGACCTGCAGCCTTGTTCTGGTTCAGTCTGTCCAGCTGCCTCTTCACTTCTAGATCCAGAAAAGTAAAAGCAGCAGCAGCTCCTAATTTGGTTGAAGACAAACTTGTAGAAGCAGAAGAATCCATTGAAACTAGAACATCTGAGGTTTGACAGCTGTAGGTTAGAGGAAGGTGGGATGTGTGTTTGGCTGTGGACAGAAGAGGATGATGATGATGATGATGATGAGCTTGTTCCTGATCTGAACCTGATGAATGTGTTCAGCTCAGGCTCCCATCCATCAGACCCTCTCTGTGTGAAACCTGGACAGTCACTTGGAAGTTGCTTAAATTTCACCAGCTGCTTTATGTCAAACTGAACAGAACATTTTAAAAGTTTACATGATGATTTACCTTTGGTTTAAAACAACAAAATGAGAGCAGTGCAGTTCCTCTGCTGAGGCATGTGTGTGATGTTCCTGTTCTTATTGCTGATTTCACTTTCTACAACCCCATCAGAAACAAGTTTAGTTTTATTTATTTAAGCTCAAAATCAAGAAGAATGCAAAAACCAGACATGAAAAGTCAAACAATATAAAAATAGCTCAGATGAGTGAGTAGCAGGATGTGATGAAGAGGAAGAGCGCCGGTGCTGATTTACATGTTGTCTTCATCAGAGTCATCCTCCTCCTCTAGAGAATCCTGAAACAGAAAACATGTCCATGTTGAGCATCTGCAGCAACGTTTCCCACAAACCACCTGGAGGACAGACCGGACCCCCAACATGGAGGCAGGGGGTCCCGCCGTTTCACATGAATTATAGAATTCAGAACATTCTGTCTCATAAAGCCTCACCTTTGCATATTTCTCTGCTTCCTCTTTGACATCTTTGGGAACCAACTCATGTCGTCCATTTGTCACTGAAGGAAAAAAAAAAAGAATCAGCTGTGTTACTATGGTAACCATGTATACTGAACATGATGTGCACATTAATTCAGGCTCATGTGTTGAAGGGGTTTAATGGAACAAGCATTTTTCTCCCCCAGACGCACCAATCAGGTTTTTACTGGTCAATTCTCAGTATCCCAGTCTGACCTGAACACTTTTCTTCGCTTTTTTTCCCTGTCTGTCTCACACACAGCTTCACACACTCATCACAATGTAGTAAACAATAACACTACAATAAACTGACTGTACAGACAGTTTGTATCAGCTCAAAGATTTTGTAAAATAAAAACATTTCTGTTGCATTGTAAACATTTTTTCTCACATTGATAGATATGTCCTTTAAAAATGTTTTTCTTTCAATAAAAAAAAAGTGCTTAAATAAAATAAAATGTTAGGACCATCACCAACTCCTAAACTTCTGGTTGTCATTCAATTCCAAACAGTTTTTCTGAAGCGTTCACCGACTGAACCCAGAGCAGCTTGAATGTGATTGGCTCTTACCGTCTCCCACCCAGCTGAGCTCCAGCTCAAACGCTTTATCCTTCACCTCGTCATGTACGATGTAGATTCTGGTGAATGAAAAAACAAACAAACAGTTGAACTGGGAACCATTTGTCTGGACTGGACGTGGAAAATCCATCTCCAGCTAAAAACTCGAACCAGGACGATTCCTGACAACCTCGTCTGGCTTTTACTCACATTTTGGCGACTTCTTTAACCAGTTCTCTGCACGTCATTTCTTTCATCTGATGGGTGATAAAAACAAAACGCTGTGAACATGTAGCTCTTCTTTCTGTGTGATGTGACAAAGCACTGATGTTTGGTCAGAAGATGGTCCTGGACTGTCCTACAAACTGACCAGCAGTTCATCCTTCAGGTTCACTTCTAGACATGCAGTAGAAACCAGAGCTGGATCACATGTAGCCCACAATTATTCTACCCATTAATTTGGCACATTCTGCCAAACATTTAGGCTTATTTCACACAGTATTGGAAATACATGAAAATATATAAAACATAATTCAACTCCTTTTTTTAAATAGCATTAAATTTCCTAATTATGTTAAACAGCTTCAGTTTCTGTCTGTCTGCTGTAGAGGCGTCTCACCTGCAGCTTCTCAATCTCTGTCTTGGCAGCTTGTTTTGCTTTTCCAATGGCACATCCCCAGTAACCCTGAACGAACACACACACACACACACACACACACACACACACACACACACCGCATGGTTAGTCGTGCTATCAGCTGCGCTCCCTCCCTGCTGTAGCTCTGACAGACTCACGTATGAGATGCCTGACGGGTCGACCATGTAGAGCTGCGCCCCGTCGTCTTTGTCGTATGAGCCCAGGATGAAACTGAAACGGAACAGAGCTGTTAGAGAGCCGCTGACCGCAGCAAACAATCACCATCCTGCTCAAAACACACAACGACCAGAAGCTGGGCCGTATCCAAGGAGATCATCGTTTCCTCTCATCATCACAACCCAACATTACAAATTTGACTGAAAGTTGTGCATCTTAAAGCTGCACATTTGTTCACACTGTCACCATGTTGTCAGAATGATATAAGAGAGAATCTGGGAAAAAAGAAAAAGAACCTTCTCTCAGTGCCAATCATCAATCAATCAATCAATCAATCGGGTCTGTCAATCATCCTCTTTGTATCCTCCTCTTGCTCTCTTCTTCACTGCAACTAGCACAGCATGAATGCTAATCTAGTTAGCATGGCTACAGCAGATAGATGGTGTTCCTGTAACAGTAAATTGTTTCTCCATCATTTGCACGTTGACCAGCGAATACATGAGGATGATTGACAGCGCTAAGTCCCTCCTCCTGGCTCTGATTAGTTGTTTCTGATCAGGAGTGGAGATTTCTTCAGACTGAAACAGCAGCTCAGAGAGAAGGTGGAGGAGACGACGACCTTTTCACAGGTCATCTGTCTCATATCACAGTCAGGACAGCGATGGTTTTAACAAATATCTCAAACTTGGGCTTGTTGCTGCAGCAGAATCCACTCAGGTCTGATATTAACCAGTCAGTGGAGAGCAGGTTGTGGGGTAAACCTGCTAATTGTTGGTAGGCCTGTCGCAATAAACAATAAATCTATTAATCGCATGATAAATGATAATTATCAACCTCATTTTAATTTGTCAGCTTTATTGTTTCTTCCTGCCTTTTTCTCTTCCTACTGATGACACTGGATGAAAAAAGGCTCAACTCCAGTGCTCTGACCACTCCAGTGCTCTGACCACTCCGGTGCTCTGACCACTCCGGTGCTCTGACCACTCCAGTGCTCTGACCACTCCAGTGCTCTGACTGCTCCGGTGCTCTGACCGCTTCCTTCATCATTTCCTTATAAGGGAGGAGTGAACTATTGAATCAGGTAGTTGGATATGCCCATCTTCTCTATCTAAATCTAATGGTTATTAAAGGGCAATATAGTATACAGACTTCATAATCTGTACTCTTTTGGTTGAATTTTGTTTTTATTTCCACCTTGGTTTCATGTTGTTTAGTTTTTATTCATTTTATTTATTTTTCGGGTTGTTTTGTTTACTTGTTTACCAGTTCCAGTGTTAAGTGTTCTTTTGAAAATAAAGACCAATAAAGCCAGGATGTTGCCTGCATTATTATATCATTACCATCAGCTTAAAATGGTGTTCAAACAATTTTATCATTTATCACAATCATTTTTTGAGACAATCGCTCAGCAAAACTTGTTATTGTGACAGGCCTAACTGTTGGGCTCAGACGTAGAGGAAAAAGGAGAAGTGAAGCAGACAGCAGCAGTCAGTATTTTCACAGTGTGGACAGAAACAGCATTGGCTGCCATCGCTGGCTCACCTGCAGCCGAACGGCCTCACGGCGCTGTACAGCGTGTAAGCGTGGACGTACATGGCCACTCTGTCCGACAGGTGCTGCAACGACACGGCATGTTCTTAAACTGAGCCTGAGACATGGAGACGTCATGCTTCACTCTGCAGAGAGGCTACCTTCAGAGGAATGTCGTGCCCGTAGTTGGATCTAAAGTTGGAAGCTTCTTCTCTGGCTACCTCAGCCAGGGAGCGAGCGTCAGCCAGCAGGCCGGCCACCGCCTGGAGGAGCAAGGCAGAACAACACCTCTACCTTATAGAGCCAGGCTGGTTCATTACACAACGGGATCCAGTCTGATCCAGTCCCAAACTAAAGCCGTATCCATCACATTGTTTTAAAAAAAAAATACACATATATATATATATATATATATATATATTATGGGACAGAAAGATTAGCTACTGCTGCTGCTTTACAATGACAAGACTTCTTAAGGCAGATGGCTAAAAAAATCAACGATTTTTGTTGATTTTATTTGTTATAAATTATCCAAAGTTTTTTATTGATCCTGACTGTATCCTCTGATTTCACCTCCATCAGTCACAGAAGCAACACTTGATCCCATCACACAGTCAGAAGAATCCCACTAACTTGTATTTATCCTCTCCAGTGTATCATTTGATCTGAAGGATTAGGGCTTTGTCTACGTTACCATGCCGACGTGTCTGTCAATGTTGAAGATGCGTTTATTGGAGCCCTCCTCATACAGTTTGGACAGAACCAACTTCTCCACCCCAAACACAATCCCGTCTTTACACCGGATCCCGATGGCCGTGCTGCAGAGAAAACACATTCAGAGTTCACCAACAGAAAGCAGCAGAACTCAAACTAGAACCAGAATCAACATGGATGAGTTATTCCTGGGTCAATCAGGACAGATGAGAAAACTGACCTGCTGTTCTCTACAGCCTTCATGGCGTACTCCACCTGAAACACTCGGCCATCTGGAGAGAAGGTGGAGGCCGAAAGGTCGTACTGCAGCCCCCCCCACACACACACGCACGCACGCACGCACACACACACACACACACACACACACGAGTTTACATTAGTGTCTATTAGAGGGCAACAATAAGAAATATCAACTTCTGTGAAGGACGAGTAATTTCTTTTTTTTCTCTAAACTGCAACTGTACAGAAAAATAACATGAACCAAAGTAGACAAAGAAAAAAAGGCAAAATGACAATTAGACAAACTGAAGACCTTTGAAGATCAGTTTTGATATTTCAATATATAAATTTTATTTTTTGATTTGAATGAAAGCAAACTGTAATTTCAGTGGTATTTTGAGGTGCATCTGAATCTTTCATTATGGCAGTGTGTGTGTCTGTGTGTGTTTGTGTGTGTGTGTTCGTTCAAACTTTCAATTCATGTTCAGATGTTAAAGTTTTGGGTAACCTTTAAATAACATTACTGATTCAGTTGTATTTGCTGATGACCATTTTTCTAAAATCAAACACAAATGAGTGAATATAAAAATCCATTAAAAGACAGACAACATATACTGGATTTTACCCCAGTGAGGGGTAAAATCGTTGGGGTAATAAGTGAAACCCCGATTGAAGCAAAAATGTTTGAACAGTGAGTTAACATGTTAGAGTGTGCTCTTTAGTGATTGATATTTAACTTTAACTTGACACAACCGCCAAGTTAAAGCAGATTTCTGAAACAGAGTCTGGCTGACAGCGCAGCTAGCTGTTAGCATTAGTAAAGCTACATCTCAATATCAGAAGATTTAAAGTAAACTCATTTAATGAGATCCATAATTACGCTCAGTATTTGTGTTTCAACAAGCAGTAAAAAAATACATATATATAATGAAACAAAGAGGAATTTTACTTTCACTTCGCTGTGCTAATAGGCCTGCCTGTGACTCAGCAGGCTAAGATGGCAGACGACAAGCTACATGTTGCTATCAGACAAATGCTTTTTAAAAGTCAAATATAAAAATAGTCAGAAACCTGCCAACAAAGAGAATGTCACATTTACGTAACAACAAAACCACAGAGTATCACAGACTGTAAACACTCACCCCGGTTCCAATGGAGCTCATTTTTGACAAGAACTATGACTTCAGCAAACCTCTCCACCACTCAGCCCGCTTTTCCGGAGAAAAGCTTTGCTCTTCCGGTGTTGGCCCTTCACAATAAAAGCGCCCGATTAAAAAAAAGAAAGCGCCCGATGTCAGCATATTTGATGCAAATATTGAGTGTACTTGTTGTTTTTTCTGTTTTTATATTTTTACCGTAGTTTGACTATGCACGTTTCTATTCTCCCGTCACTTGATGCTGGTGGTGGCAGCACAATTCTGCAGCGCCCTCTACAGGAGGAGTGTTCTTTTTGAACACTCAGGAGATGTTTTGGCCTTCTTCACTGCAACTGAGCCTCTCATGGAGTTCTTCATGATCAAGAAAACTTCTTTGAACTGCAGCATGCTCAGCTGTGATTTCCTCCATCTGTTGTTGCTATGCAATGTCGGCTGCACACGTACGTGAGGGAGGATAACACAAGGCACCGACATAAGGCACATCCAACGGCCATGCCCGCCCAGAGTCAGCCGTGCCCGCCCAGAGTCAGCCGTGCCCGCCCAGAGTCAGCCGTGCCCGCCCAGAGTCAGCCGTGCCCGCCCAGAGTCAGCCGTGCCCGCCCAGAGTCAGCCGTGCCCGCCCAGAGTCAGCCGTGCCCGCCCAGAGTCAGCCGTGCCCGCCTGGACTGGAAGCTGTTTGATGTTTTTACCTTAAAGTGGCCAACTCTCTGTTATTCCTATGTCGCTTTGATACAGTAGGGGCTTCCGCACTTCCCATATCTGGGAATTCTGTCACTTTTTTTCAGTAGTTAAAACGGTTTAATCCGTTGAATTCAAACTAAAAAAGCTCTTTGTGATAAATTAGCCTCTTTCTGATCAGTTTATCTATTACTTCAGAAAAAAAAAATATTGAAGCCATAATGTTTAAAAACAGCATTCATATCACAATCTAGGTTGGCAAACTACCTGGGGGGGGAAGGAAATACACATTTGTATACATACATCACAAACTAAGACTGGAAGATTTCGCTACCAAACAGTCGGGTATTATGTGTCTTTAGAAAATCATATAAACCCAGCACTTGTAAGAAAAGTGTCCATAAAGTTTTATTGTATCTCAGGATGACCAGGGTGGATTACAGACCTGCTGAAGATTAAACAATTAAAATAATGTGTATTTCAAAATCATTCAATTAAATCTTTTCTATTTCATCACACCTCCATTTTTAATTGTTCGTTTTTAATCAGCAATGGAAGCTTTGGTCACATAAGAGTGAAAAAACATTCATATACAGTAAAGTTGAAAAAAAAAGAAAACAATTCTTGTGTAGTTTTCTCTCTCTTTTTGAAAAATAAAGTTAAACTGAACGACTGACATTAAGGCAAAAAGACTGAAGCTCCAACATCGACTGGAATGGAAAACAAACCGAAGCAACAGACGATTAGCATTCATTGGTTAATACAAACAAGTACAAGTAAATTTTTGTAGATTTTTTTTCTTTTTAAATGACACTTAAACTAGAACAGGAACCAAGAGCCGACTTCCACCTGCACACACCAGCAGTAACACACGTTAAAACAGATCCAGACATACGACCGTCACCAAAACAACAGAGGAGGAAGATGTGGACGGTGACATGACGGGTAACAAGCAAACTTCTTGTCTGTCAAATAATGCAAAACAGAAACGTTTCAGGATTGAAGTAGTTTTGTCTTTTTGCTGATTTGCTTCCCAATAATTTAGTAAATGGACAAACCATCCCGGCGTGACACACACATTTATCAGCTAACATATGTGTTGTCAGTAGGGAGAAAAATCTGGCAGAAGTGGAAGTAGAGTGAGAAACTAAATATAGTTAAGATTTGTGTCCCAATGATGATGTTTGCTGTATTAGTTGATATGTTTTCTTATCAATTATTGTTTTGATTCACTTAAGAACAAAATACTTCCATGTGCCATCTTCACACACTGTTGGGTTAATGAGTCGATGGTTATTTGACAAACTGGAGGCATTTAGTACAGACCAACATGCTGCTTTCACTATCAACCTTCCAGTGGCGTTCATGTAACTTTATATACTGCATCAGGTTGCTTTATAGTGTGGATAATTATGGAACACATCAGCAAATCATATTTGTCATCTCATTGCATTTATCTGTAGATTATATGGTGAATTTATTTCATGTAGAGTATTTAAAAGAGTTCTTAGAGCGGTGCTTAAACTCAGCACAACTACTAATAAATGTCCACCTACAGCTGAGAGCTGAACTACATCCAGACTGCAGAGCCCAGACGGCCCACCAGATTTTTTTCTCTGGGTGATAATAAAGACTTTCAAATGATGAATGTTCAGGAGAAATCAAGTAAATATCTAAACTGATAGACTAGAATGAAAGCACGCTAAAAGTGTTGCTTGCATTCGGCCAAGAGGACCAGTGCCGGTGCTGAGGTTCTGATGATGAACCAGAAGGACAAGCATGGGTGGCTTTAGGGATTGTGAGTAGAGTGATGAAGACTGTGTTTGGTTACTGATGAAGAAAACAGACTTCGTGTCATTTTTGACCCCCAGCTGTCTGCCTGGTCCGCATGTCTCAGTGTTTTGTCCATTCTTACAGGCTCCGTCCTAACATTGGGCGTGTCCAGCTGGCTGCAGGCAGGATGGGACGGTTAAGTGTTACCTTTCAGGACACCCACACAGCTCTGCAGTAGCTGCAGGTTACCCTAGAGACACAAGCAGACAAGTAGTCCATGAAAAACACAATTCAGTCTGTTGTGGCAGTGACAAAGGAAGGAAATAGAAATATCTGTCTCATTTAACCATAAAACTTTACTCCACAAAACATCAGGATTTTTTCCCTTAGGGAACCCAAATCCAGGCCAATAATGACCCTAACTCTGACCCATGGGCTCTCCTCCCCACTCTCTGCTGGAAGCTGACCCCAGAGTGACATCGGTACCTTGGCATGTTTGAGCTCTAGTTCTGCCAGCTCCACCAGGTTCTTCCTGAACGCTGCCACTCTTCTCGTCTTGAAATCTATCAGCTCTACGTTCAGAAGGAGACGCATCGTTAGGCTTTCGAACAAAAGGACTAGTTCAAAATATTCAGGTGTGTTTTAATCAGTTTCATTAACCTTTACAACTGACATCATTATGTTGCTTCTAAACTCAGTACATTTCTGATTTAATGTGTGCTCACAGTCTTTAGTTTTTAATTTAAAAAAGCAAAACTTTGTTGAACACAAATTTTTTTTTACACTTTATACAGTTCTGCAACAAGAATAAATATATATATATATATATATATATATAATGGATGTCACAATTTTACAATATGAGCATGTTGTTCAGAGGTCATGAAAAGGTCAGATACAGGTTGCATTAAGGTAAAAATAATAAATAAAATCAAATTTGGGTCACTTCAGGCTGCAGTGTGAAAGTAGCATAAATGGTTCTCCTGCTGCAGATATGTTGGCATGTTCTATCATAATGTTTTATAACAACTGTCATAAAATCAGCATACCAATAACAGGGTTTTGGGGGAGCAGTTTAGTTAGAGGCTTCAACATCTCCCACTACAGCAGTGACTGACCTTGCTTGGCAGACTCAGAGATCTTCTCAAACTTGTGGCAGCAAAGCTGCTGGTTTGTCTCTGCCTGTAAAACATCTCTGTTTTTAGCTCGTGCTTTATCCAGAGCTTTATTAGCGTTCTCATAGTCCACCAGACCCCGGCTCCTCCGGTACAGCAGGTCCTGTCCAGGGCGGCACATGAAAAGTCAATATTTTTACTCAGCTAGCTCATTATTGGTGACTCGTCTGTCAGTATGTGTTCAGACCTTAGCAGCCTGTGACTCCCTCAGGTAATATTTGAGCAGGTCAGCCAGCTTCAGGTCTTCATCTGCTGCAACTCGAGCCTCAATTTTCTTTAAGACAAAAACCAAAATAGAAACAGTCAGTTTCAGGAAAAAGACTTTCAGGTAAAGGTCCAGCTTATGGCATATTCTGGGTTTAATTATTCTTGGAGTTCTAAGTGGCATTGAAAACTTCCTTCCTAGTAATGTTTCAGAGACTAACTTTACTATTATTCTACATCTGAGTTATAAAAGTAAATTTCTTTGTTATTTGCTTGTCACCTCAAAAACACACACATACATGAGGCGAGTGTTGCGTAATGATCTTAGATAAGTAGGGCTTAAATGGATTCAAATGTTTCACAGGAGTAAAGCTACAAAAATCCATTGCTACATAGGCCTGTCACAATAACACATTTTACCATTCGATAAATTGTCCCAGAGCTTGTTTACGATAAACAATAACGTTGTTGTTTTGAGACAACTTTCAACTAATACCATAGTAACAATGGAAGAATAATGCAAGAATCTCAGAGTCTCAAAGATCAATAAACTTTAAATTTTGATGAACATTTAAACATTGGACCTGGAAGACATTTTAAATATCCAAAATAAAGAAACAAAACAACAGAAACAACAAATAAAATGAATTCTGAATTCTCTGTAGACAAAATTGTCTTTCAAAAAAGGGATAATTGAAACCAAAGCACCAGAATGAAGACCAGTTTTGGTGAAAAGAGAGAGAAAAGAGAAAAACGATGAATCAAGCAAATGAAAATGATTGAGTTTGCTTTAGTTTAGCATGCGATTAATTGATTTATTGTTTATTGTGACAGGCCTATTGCTACATACCACTGCCATGCTGATGACACCCAGCCTGTATGGCCTCAGAACGAATCACCTCCAACTAAACCTTTATCAAACTGAGCTTCTTGTCAACTGTAATCAGGACTACAAGTAGCCTCATCTAATCAGGATCACAAATGAGAGGAGATGAAGACACACTTACTCTAGTTTTCTCAAATAGCTCTGATACCTTCAGGAAAAACCTTAAGGAAAGAAAAACAGAGGGACATTATGCTGGTTACATTCTGACGCCCCCAGAATATAAATGTGAAGGTACATCAAGATGTGATTCCATTGTGGAATTAGAAAATTCATCTTCCATCCAAATGCACACATTTTTCTCTAGCAACAGAAAATGTTGAAAAATCAACTGGGTATGGATGTTTGTGATTTCATTAAAGCAGCTCAAGTTAAAGGAATAAAACATAACTGAACAAACGCCTGTGCAGTAGGAGTTATGTTGAACTGCAAGAAGGCGTGTCATCAAAAACATTTAAAAACATTTTCAAAGTGTTATATTTCTTTTGCATAATGTAAACTGAACACAAAGCTTGAAAACATAATTAAGCTAAGTTTTTGGATCCTTTTTTCATTAGTAGTTTAGGGCTGCAACTAAACTATTTTAGCAATCAATCTATGGATTATTCTGACAATCAGATAAAACCTTTGGCACAGTCGACACATTTATCCACTTAAGTCTTTTTTATACAATATTAGAAATACATTAAAAGATGCAAAATTCCTTCTTTTAGATAAGAAAAACATTTTATTGCCTGAAATGCACTAACGCAGCATTCCTGTAGTAAATCTGAAGCAGGTGGAGTCAAAACCACGCCACCTCAGGAGTTTTGACTAAAACACATTTACAGACAGAGGTGTTTTTATCTTCAATGCAAAATGTATACTGGTACATGTTTTGTAAAGTTTTGACTTAATTACTGCTCTAAATATGTTGGGGGGGGTTTTCCACCATATAGCCATTTTTGATTAATCAATTACTAAATCTGTTGACGATTATTTCAACAATCGATTAATCAGGATTATTCCGCTTAATTGTTTGAGCCCTGAAATAGATTTGTCCATACTTGCAGAGGTCTGTGGAGTCCTGTGTTCCTAATGTGTACAGAGAGGAGGCGATTCTGTTCATGTCGTCAGCAGCATCTAAACAGGCAGAGATACTCATCAGACAGCGATCACAGCACAAACCGACCGAGAGGAAAACAATGACAGTATTTCAACCTGCTGTCTCTGCCAGGAAAACATCATCAAGAAAACACAAATAGGTGTTTTTGGGGGTTTTTTAGGTGGGTGTTTCCACCATGGAGCTTATAGTTTAATTGTAGCTGGTACTAGCTCCTAGCCGTTATAAACGTCACAGTCATTTACTTTTTGATCCTCCTTCAGTTTTATTCTGCATATTTCTAAAGGTTGTTAGTGCCTGGACAATTTAACTACACAAATAATATTTATATCAATATTCCTTTTAATTAGATGCCATAAAATAACCACCTCAGTTTTAGTTTAGCTCAATGTTTTCAAGGCTAGGGACAAACAAGAACTGGTGGAAAAACACATTTCAGCAGAACCAAGATGAGGTCAAAAGAGTAATATGAAAACATGAAGCATTCATCTAGAAAACTTCTAAATGACTAAATGGTTTAGCATGGCTCGAGCTTACTTTTATGTGAGCGGATCATTCTGTCACATTTAGCCGAAGCGTCTTTGACTCTGTTGTGATATTCTAGTAGAAACGTCTTTTCATGCTCAAAGAAATCATCCACGTCCTGAAAGACAAGCAGGAGACGACACGCTTCGATAAAAAGCCAAACATGAGAGCATGAAAGGCAACTAGAAGGACTGAGCTCTACTCCTGGTTTTACCTTGACTCCAGCCACTAGAACACCATCAGCCGACTTCACAACGTTCTTAAAGAAATCCTCCAGTTTCTCCTTCTTGTTCTTTCCTCGTACACTCAGCTGTCGGGGACAACATGGTGGTGATCACACACACTGCATAGCCATGGATTTCCTCAGCTGTTCCTGACTTGTCCCATTACTGCTTATGAATCAACTCTGAAATATTAGTATCTATTAAGACTCAGATTATTCACAGTATTCAAGCTGTGCCTGACACTCACATCCTGGTTGTACTCCAAGAAGACGTGGAAATTGAGGTCCTTCCTGAGGATGGGATGAGCAGCCACACGACAGAGGAAGACCTCATGCATGGCAACGGTCTTCTTAAAGATAGCCAAGTACTCTCTGGATGAAAACACACCAGTCAGGTTCACTCTTTAAAGGGCAGTGTTATGTATTTTCCAGGCACATTGTGCCATTTCATAATCACAATCAAGCCACTATGTTATATTCCATTGTTATAAAAATGCTGTATATATCAAATACAACTTAAAAGACATTTGATTTTGATGTTTAACACCTTGAAATTGGGTCTCTGTCTCTTTAAGAAGCTCCTGCTCTTTCTGAAACTCCACCTTCAGGAGGTCATCGCACATGGCTGCTTTATTAACCCTTTAACAATGTTTAAACCAGCGTTGTCCTGAGAAGTACCTCATATAAACTTTAGCAGATACACAGTTCCACCAGGTGTTTGCCAATTGCTGCTGGCTAGTCTGAAGGAGCTGAGTGAGGGATTCAAGGGTTAAGGCTGCTCTGTGGGGCGGAAGCTCAGAAGCTTGGAAACTGCAGGTCGGAGGCGTTTAGCTGAATGTAATCATGCATGAGAAAATATGCATAATTTCTCAAACATGCATGAAAGAATAAAGGCGACACTCCAGATATGTTTTTATGGGGGAATAACATTATAACATTATGTCAAGTTCAGAATAGTTGATTTTACATAACACTGCCCCTTTAATGCGTACGACTGCAGAGAAGGTGTGTGACTTACGCCTCCAGCTCTTGCTTCATCTTGGTGAACTCCTCCTTGGTCATGGATCCTTCTCCTTCCCCCAGTTTCTGCAGCTTCTCTCTGGATGCATCAAAGTCGGGTCTGGGAGGGGCTGGAGGGATCTGCCAAACCCAAGACACTGACACTGATAAATAGCTCTATTTGCTACAATCAGTTAAACTGGATGTTCAAACACTTTTTGAACAAAGTCAGCGCCTCCATTTGAATGTGTGTGGTTCTTACGATGTATCCTGCATAGTCTTCATTTTCAACAAATGAGTCGTGTAGCCAGATGAACTCTTCATGTTGTCGGACCACAGAGAACTCGTTCTGTTTGAAATTGGGGAGCGTACTCTGTGGAAACATGGAGCGCATGACTTAACATCCTGACACAACCAAGCATCCACTGCAGGGGAGTGAGGGTGAGAGAATAAACTGATGTGCGTCTCACCTTGGTGTGGACGGTAAACTTCACCTTGTCCCTCTCACTGAGCGCGTCAGAAATGTCCACCTGTAGCGTGGCGTCCATCTCCAGATCCACGTTTACTGCTCGCGGCTGCAGGACGACACAAAGCATACATCCCATAAGCCACCACTGTCAGAGATCAACATGAAGGCTGAGAGTCATGGAGCCCTGCGATCCACCTGCATCAAACTGGGAGTTTGTGGCTACAACCCACATGCCATCTTTTACTGCTGATGTTTCTTGATTAAAATATGAAAAAACTAATTGCAAACACTTTTTGGTGAAGATAAACTAAAAAAAAAAACAGTATTAGATATTTCATCAAGTCTAGGCCTGTTCCCGATATAACATTTTTCTGGACGATAAATTGTTCCATAAGTTATTACGATAAATGATAATATTGTTATTTTGTGACCATTTCGAAGTAATGTATTGACAATGGCACAATAATTCAAGTCCCCCCTGTCAAAGACCAATAAACTTTAATTTTGTAAAGAAAACGTCACACTGGATCTGGAAGACAAGTTAAATATCCAAAGTAGAACATGACACCAAAACACAAATACACACTACTTACAAACTAGTCTCTAAAGTCTCTAAATAAAAATTCCCTTAAAAAAAAATGGGTTAGGGTTAGATGACGTTCAATGTGACATTGAACATTTTTTCAAAAAATGTTCAGTGACATTGTTTTTCATTTTTTCTTGTTAGATCTCATAGCAACTACATCTGACTCCATCTATTCTAAACTGCTCAAAACGCTGAGACAGAATGAAAGACATCCAGTAACATGTCAGTAAAAGTCTGTTTTAAAGTTGGAATAAAGAAAAAATGAACATTCACAATCTCGACACTAGGAGATTACATTAAATCTCTCTTCTAGCAAATTTAGACTTCAGGTAATCTGTTCAGTTTAACTGCATGTGTGTTTTGACTCCACATAACAGAGTTACTAGTAACAGCAGCTGTTAGTCCTCCAATCAGTTGGCTGGTGATTACGACTGGCTGGGCCAGCCCATCAAAAACAGCTATTTTATCAATTACTGGAGATAACAGTTTTGAGAATTCTTGTAGATAAAGTTGATCATACAAAAATATTATGGATTATTTTTGTTTTATTGCCATTGGATAGTATTTTTAAAGCTTTGTTTGGATAAAAGTGTGTTTAATTTACCTAGAGACGTGTAGATTCTCTTAAATCAACCAAATAATAATGTCTTCATCCACCTACTAGGGCTGTCAAAATTATGTTTATGATGCTACAAAAACATAAAACTATGCAAAAAAAACCTAATTTGTTTCAAAAACTGTCAAGAGCTTTTATCTCAGTTTCAGCATTTAAGTGCGTTGCTTAAACAGATAAGAGTGTCTGAGCAAATAATTATTTTAGTGGTGAAAATAAACTCTTCAGCAAACAGCAGGACTTTCTAATCAAATAAAATGACTATTACACCTCAATTAACTCACGTTAATTTAACATATATATTGTTACATTTTTTAGTTATAATAATTACTATACTGTTGGAAATTAAGCATTCTTTTCACGTGTTTTAATGTAAATTCTGGAATATTAATTACTCTAGTACAGTTATACTACTACAAGTTACTTGTAGTGTTATATCTTCTGTTTACTTTATTACTGTATTGTATATCCATTTTGGGACCTTTCAAGAGACTAAATATGCAAATCAGCTTCTGCTAAAAATCTGGAACAGTATGGTGACATTTATATCTGAGCTGTACATGGTCCCTATTTAACTTCTAAATAAAGTTTATTGCCAAAGATAACATATTAAGCAATATGTTATTTTTATTTATTCAAGTTTGTTGTTATTTTTGACTCGATGCTGATTGTGTAATCAAGATATCACTTTTTAAATGACTCAAAATGCTTGCAGTCTCAACTAAGGGTCAGGGCCAAGAGCCTCTTACATTTTTATTTTGTGGGTCAGAAGTTGAAACATTTGGAACTTCTGAAAGTTAAGATAGCGGCCAAACCCCACGTCTGTAGATCTACTTCACTAGAAAATGAATCCGTTCCCACAGTAGGTAATGTGACTGGTGCACATTTTCCACTGTGTTGGACAATGATGTTTAAAAGTAAACCAGTGATAACATATTAGGGTCTTCTTTTAAGTAAAAAAAAAAAACAAACAGAAGAAACACAAAGAGGTGTGTCAAGTCATGTGACAGCCTGATTGTGAACAGGACAGCACAAACCGATAATGTCAGTTCAAAATAAAAGAACTGAAAACTCCAGCGAACTGTTAGCCATCTCTGTAGCTGTGTTAGCATGTAAAGCTAGAGGCCCATCAGCCACTGTCTTTATTTTGACTCTCGGCAGTGGTAACCAGTCTGACCACAACTGACAGACGGTAAACCAGTTAGCATGAAGCTAATATTAGCCTGGACGGCTAACAAGCCTAAAATGTATTAATTAAAATTCAGTGGTTAAGCTGAATGGAACAAGAACAATAACTCTATCAAAGAGCATACTGGAACATATAGTTGGGCAGGCGAACAGATTCATTGGTATAAAGACAGACAGGCAGAAGGAGGGCACTCACTCCCCGGTCCTCTTCGGAGAGGAAGTCGGGTCCGTCGTCCAGCCCTTCCTGCTGCAGAGACACAAACACACAGTTATTTTAACCGCAGCTCGAGCTGAAAGGAATTACTGCAAGTGTATATCACGGTGCGGGCCACCACCACGCTGAAAAAACTACACAAAAACAAGAAAGAGGGCGAGGAAAAGAAAAAACCCACCATCATGGCTGCGAACGGCTGGTGACAGGAAGTGGACACAGTTGCCAAATCTCGTGAGAAGAAAAAAAAATTATGGAAACGTTCGGAAACATAGGGGTCGGTAATTTTTAAAAAAAGAGGAACAGTGAACTCCGAAACACTATGACACTAAAAACGGTATAATTTTTAATTTAATTATTTTAAGACTAAAGACAGGGATTGTTGAAGAAGTGTGGAAATTGTGACTTCATGAAGGAGCTGCCATCTGTTTTCTTAAACTATTTCGTAATAACCACCTTTGTTGTCGATCATTCAAAATATTTACACATAATACAGGCTTACGTATTTTTTTCCTCTCTTTATTGGGTTCCCAACTTTCGTGGCTCTTATTTCTCACATACAGTATTAGTATAAAAAAAACATAGAAGCTGGATAAACTTGCTCTTGGAGAGGGACTTATTTTTTCCCTCCCATTTTTTCATTCTGCCTAGATAAATCTCACTCTAACCAAAAAAGGTAGCTCCAAAAAAAAAGAGAGAGAGAAAAAAGCACCTTGTCCCGAATTACATAATACTACTTTTCACACTGCTGTTAGGGATTTTGTTAAAATTGTGGTTTTTGAAGAGTTCCTTCATAGGCCTTTGGGGGCCATACATTTGCGATGGATGTTGCCAGGTCTGTCCAGATCAGCCCATCGTTGTTTATTGAGTCATTTGTTCAAGCTGCAAGACAGGGGCCATGTTTACAAACCATAACAATAAGGAGCTCAGAAGAAACAAAACATATTCCTCTATGCTGATGATGTACTGGTGAGTCTGAGGGATCCAGAGTCAGGAGTGTTGCAAACATACAGTGATGTGTTGTTATAAAATTGTTTATTTATTTATTTTCTTATTTCTTCTACCATATCAACAAAAACACACTGTGTACTACGAATACCAAAAAGACTACACTGGACTCTTTTCTTTATTTTCACATTTTACTTTATGTGTTTGTTCATTTAATTTTAACACCTGTTTTTATTTATATCACTAAAAAGGAAATGCAAACCCCATTTATCAGTTGTTTTTAATGTTCATGAAAGGTTTTGTTGTTGTGTTATTTTTGTTTTGTTTTAGCTTAGCTACATTTTTTGCTTCTCTTTCTTATTTTGCAATATAAGACGTTTTTTAGCAGTAAATTAAAATGATCTATCATGGTTTATTGGTTTTAAAGTGGATCCAAATGCAGATAGACAGAGGCAGCAAGCAGATAAAAGTTTAATAAAAAACTATGAACAAAAACTTACAAAAATCACAGGGAACTCAGGGACCTGAGTGAAGTTGGCCCCCAAGCTTTCTTCTAATCAGACAAAATTGGTGTCAAACATTTGTGCAGCAAAACGTTTCATTTGTGCCGTTATCATTTTAGAGATATTAAGAAATGTTATCAGAGGTAACGAAATGTCAATCCCCCTCTCCCCCCCACCACCACCTTCTTGAAATCAGACAAAATTGGTGTCAATCACCTCGACTACATTTGTGCAGCAAAAAATTTTGTTTGTGCTGCTTCGGCTTTGAAGATATTAATGAAAGTTTAAAGGTCATTTTGATTTTGTAAAAGTGAGCGGGGGCTGGTTGACCTTTTGACTTTTAAACTTTCATTAATATCTTCAAAGCCGAAGCAGCACAAACACATTTTGCTGCACAAACATAGTCTAGTCGATTGACACAAATGCTGCCGGATTTGAAGAAGACAAACAAACAAACAAAACAACAACAGGGTGATCCGGGGATGTAATGTGATTCAAAAGGAGGAACTTTGAGAGCAGGAGATGTGTTTAAATACTGTGAGGGTAAAACTGGAGCAATAGACCTGGGCTGGTCAGTTAACTGGTCAGCAGGTGTGAGGGGAGAGAGAGAGCAAATAAGGGAACTAAGAGAATAAATCTAAACGTAACAATGAACAACTAGAAACAAAGAATAATAAACTAGAATCACTAAGAATAACAGAACTAAGGCAAAACGGAAACAAGGCTGATTCAATCAGAGAGTAAGGAACCCAGAATAATAATAAAACTAGCATCAACAAATCAAACCCTGACAAAATCCCTTTTTTCATCAGTTCGAACAGGGTTGTTTTTGCTATTTAATTAATAACAATGTGCGTGTTGTTGTTCTTTTATATTAGTTTTTCTCTTATTTCCAGGAAAAGAAGCCGCCTACTTTGAAACTGTTTTTTTTTGTTTTGAGAAATAAACTTTTTAAGAAATTAAGAAATTTTTAAGAAATTAATGAAACAAAATAAAACATGAACAGGTTCACACCCAGGGGCAATAAAGAATGGCAAATTAACATAACAGTCGTGCTTTTGAACTGCGGGAGGAAGCCGGAGTACCCGGAGAGAACCCACGCATGCACAGGAGAACATGCAAACTCAGTAAGGCCCCAGCTGAGACTCAGACGGGGCCCCAATAACCTTTATTTGTTAGCTTTTTTATTTTTTTATTTATTAATTTATTGTAGAAATAATCAGCGTCATCTTGTAATTCATCCACAGAACAGACACTAAGATCATCCAGTGTGATCATTACAATGGTCCTTATAGGATTCATGGCTGATTTGTTCATCCTCGCTGTCAATTTCAACCTCATTGACAATTTCATTCTGAACAAGATCTGGGTGGACCGCAAGACTTTTATCTCCAGAACTATTAATATCCATTATGTTTTCTGTTGTTTTTATCACCTATAGTGCCCTTTTTATCCTCCATTGTACTTCTGTCCTTAGCACTAATGTTATTGGTGCAACAATACGTCTCATTCAGCACTCCAGGACTTGTAATATTTGCTGCAGTTTCCATGTTTATTTCTTCCTCTTCAAAACAGGCACTTATTTTGTTCTTTGTGACGGTTTCATCTATTTGAGAGTTGGGATAGGTCAAAGCTTTTAGGTCCTTTCCAAGTTCTGTCATTGTTGGTGTGGTCACCTTAAGCCCAACACAAAATTCATCATGTCCTTCTGTGTACTTCTCATAGATGTAGATAAACCCGTTATGGTAAATGTCAGGTGTACAATCTACATCTGAAATTGTTATCTGGTCATCCTCAGCCTTATACACCAGTTCTCCACACATCAGATATGTGTAAAAGTGGTCAAGCAGACAACTTGTAGATTGGTGGCAAATAACCGAGGACAGACGGTACAACAGTGTTCCAGTATTTACAGGAATGTCAATAGTCGGACTAGGAATCACAGGAAGTCTTAGATCCCCCTGGCTGTCTAGCCGTTTCAGATACAGGGCTATCACATCAGTGTGGTTGAGGAAGTATTTTCTCTTTAAGCTGGAGTAGCAGACGTCACAACATTTTGCATAGGTCTCAGAAGCCCAACGGTTAAGAAGAGAAGTGGTACTGTCATATGGTAGAGCAACTGGCAGACGAACAATGGGACCGAGCTCCCAGGTGTCCTGATAAGTCTTCTGACATCCTTCACAAGCAGCAACTGCGTACACCACACAATGTGTGTTAATGCCACATGGGTTAAGCCAGTTTAAAATAGTTAATAAAAAGTTTGTTAGGTCGTTGTGTTGTATCAAGTATTCTGAATCTATAATTTCAGTTACTTCCAACAGAACTTGGATCATTTCTTCTGGGGAAAAATATTTTCCCGGCTGGTGCATGGCTGTGAGGAAAAGGCTGGCACACAGTGGAGCTCCTGACAAAGCTCCAAAAATCTCTTCAGGACTCTGAGCCATGAACCTTCTGGTAATACTCAGGTTTGAAATACTCTGCAATGTGGTGTTTATCCAACAGTTATTGAAGTTGTTGGAAAACCTGCAAAAGTACATGGTTGGATCAAGAAGAGAATTTGTTGGACTTCCATTGTCTTCTGCTGTGTAGAGACAATCTGTGTCATTTTGTAATTCATCCACAGAACAGACACTAAGATCATCCAGTGAGCTCATCAAATCTAGAAGAGAGTCTGGATAGGATTCATCACTGAATTGTTCATCCTCACTCTCAGTGAGGTACTGAAGTAAATCCTCTTGAGCTAAATAGTTAGTAAAATCATCAAGAATTTCTTCGAAACTTGTCAACATATTTTCTGTTTTTGTGGTTTCTCGCTCAACCACTAAGCTAGCCTGCACCCCTGCGCTCATCTTGAGACCAGGAACACTGAGTTCGTCAAAAGTGACCTCCTCATCCTCTGAGAAAGTTTCCATTTCCAGGTTCGTTTGGTTTTTGGGACCACAGTTATCTGAAGGCTGCATTACCAAAGCATTAGTAGAGGCTTCAGAGTTAACATTCTTGTCCTCAGAGCTAACTGCAAGCAAATCATCCTTTTTGCAGATCTTTTTAGTAGATAGGGCACCAACAACGGATTGAGCAAAAGCCATGTTGCCTAGATGCTCAATTTGAAATGTTTGTAAAATAAAATCACTGTATTTCGTCTCACTCCCTGCAAGCAGTCTACTTTCAACAAAGTTGAGAAGTACAGCAAGACAGAATTCTAGTCTCTCAAATACAACCTCTTTGAACCTCTATGACATCATCAATTAAAACACTTTATGATAACGTCACTCACTCCATAAAAATGTCACAAGTATCCGGAGGCAAGTTCTTGTTAATGTTTTAGTTGCTATGGAATCTCAAGGAATTATGGAAGTGGTGCAAGGTTTTAAAGGTTCAGTGTATGCAAAGAACCCAGGTTTAAACAACAGTAAAGGCCATGATTCTTAAGCAACTATATTCACTGTTTAGACACCAAGTTATTGTCATTATTAACTCATACATTTTTTTTAAAAGGTTTTATCGATTCTAGCGGCCTTTATTTGAGAGTGGTCAGACAGGAAAGTGGGTTGAGTTAGAGGGAAGACATGCAGTAAAGTTCATCAGGGCGGAATTCGAACCTGTCACCACCGCATCAGGTATACGGATCGCGTCCTCTATAAAATAGTCAGTTTGTTGAAGCTGGGAGTAACCTCAAAGATTTAAAGTACAAAAAATATTTTCAGAAATGTAATTTGTGATTGATAGAAAAAAAAAAATACCAGGAGACATTTTGTCTGCCACAGGCTTTTATTGCAAAGTGGCTTCCTGTGATCTCAGAAACAATGTTTCACTTTAAGGCTCCTGATGATGATGATGATGATGTTGTTGTGGGGGGAGTCATCTCTCACTGTTGGGGAAGGTAGAGGGTGGGGAGTGGGCTAAAACCTGCTTCCCGTAGTGCTTTCTTTACAAAACAAAAGTGCACTCCGACTCTGGTGTGACGGTTACATTCAAACTGAAATAAGGCGACAAGCAAACAGCTAATGATGGTCAGTCATACAAGAATGAGAACTGAGGTAAACAAATCTTCACTTGGAAACAAAAAAAAAAACAAACAAAACAACAAAAAAACCAAAACAGAATTTAACACCAGGAACTTCAGTCTCAACCTGTAGTGTTCAAATGAAAAGTGCTGGACAATAATCTTATGCATAGTCTAACACGACGTGTCAGCCCGGTTGAATGAAATGGAGAGGACACAAAAGATTACAATAATAAATATTCATGTAAAAAGCTTCATGAGTGCAACCCGTGTACAGCAGGAGGCAGTGCTTTGTGGCGCTCTCGTCACACAACAGTGGCTGCTTCCTTCATATCAACTTTTTTGGCAAAACTCTGGCTGTGTGTGAGGGAGGGGGAGAAAGAGAGGGATGGAGGGAGAGAGAGAAAGAGAGAGAGAACCTTGGTGGGGTTTGGTAGTGTTGTTTTATTTCCGCCATGTAAGCAAAGGTCACATGACAAACTGGGAGGTGTTTGCATATCATTATGTTAATGAGATCTCCATGTTTAGGAAACAAAAAAAGAAAAAGAAAAAAGAAAGCAATAAGAACCAAGACAAAAAATAAAATAAAATAGAAACAAAGAAGCCTAAAGACGCTAACACCTTCAGGACATGGATACAGACAGCAAGCTTCTGGGTGAAGTGACGGTGTTCAGGTGGGGTTGGTTGTTTCGGTCCTGATGGCACGGCGGTTGGCTTGACTCCGCTCGGCTTGCCGCTGCCGCATCACAGCGGCTTGCCCTCCAGAGACACCACCACGTTACCGCCCAGCTTCTCGGCCAGCGTCCGGCGGTCCTGAATGTCGTCCAGGCCGTTCACCTGCCACTCGTGCTTGATACCTGAGAAGACGTTCCCAGAGTCAACGCAGCTGTGGACGAACACGCCCGAGCATTCACTGACTCACGCCAAACCAACGCACACACAAAAGCTGGGCAGGTCTGACCAATCATGGAAACTCCTTTTCTAACCAAACAGTCATGAATGAGCCTAAAACCCAGACAAGAACAACGCCACCACAGAACTAACAGGAAGCCGTCTAGATCAATCCTCTGCTTCAACAAAGCCATTAAGAAAACAAGAACACTTCACCCTGAGATGAAGGGAGTTTGTCATAAGCTGAGTGTTTATAGCTCTTCTGTCACTGAGCTGACTGGCTAGTAACAGGTAGCAACTCTGACATTATTCACAAAGTGTAAGTTAACTGTAGACTGTATCAGCCCAGCCGCCGAGCTTACATCCCTATTTCTCTCTGTCGGTGGTACAGCAGTGATGTCAGGGATGAAAGCTGAGTTATGGTCGCTTTCAACAGTTCGGGTTGAGCGCGTTTTTGAGCCAAGGCAGCAGTATGGTGTTTATAGTTAAGGTTTACATTTGAGCCGCCTGGAAGAGAATCTTCCAGATTGTCCAGTTTGTGAGAACGGCGGTGCGTGTGATCTGCGCCGAGTTACAAACATCCAGAGGTGCACGAGGTGCTGCGCAGCGTGCCTCTGCTTACCCGCTTCAACGCGCGCTGCTGCGTGCTCGGTTCAACGAGTCAACAATAAACGTAGCTTCTGCAGTTGCTAGCTGCTCCAGGTTCTGAGCTGAAATTGATAAAGTGTCAAAATGATCCGATCTCCATCCGCGGTTCTGAACTGATTTGAATTTGTGTCGTTTCATCTTTAGTGACCAGTAGCCTGATGTTTCTGTTGGTCTCTTGGTTTGTTGTACTTCATGTCAGATGGATTTCAGAATGACATAGTCGCTGTCTGTGGTGGACAAACTTGTAAGCTCCACTGTTGCATAGTTGTTGTATGTGTTGTAAAGTTAAATTATTATGAGCTTTTTTATTTGGGTATAAAGGGCCCGGTCACTAGCCCCGCCCCCCGGCCCGACGCTGACTTGTTCCGCTAGTGGATGAAAAAAAAAAAAAAAGTTACATAAAAGTGTTTCACTGTAAAGGTGGTTTGTAGTGCGTTTTGTTTCAACCTGAAGTGTGAAATAAACTTCAGTGGAGTTTGAAAACAAAATATGTGTCTAGGTTTATGTCTGGTTGAACGATGCGTGTGCCCAGTTGATTTTCTTTTTTGGGGGGGATTTTATTGTAATCCGGGGGAGGGGAACCACTGCTGTAGTGGGTCAGAAAAGTCCTGTGTTACTGATAACACAATGCGTTTGATGGCCTTATTATCAAGTTCAGAAAGATTGGATGTAATTCACAAACAGTACAACTGGCCGGCTAAAGGGACAGAATGTTTTTAATACTTTCTACAGCCTAAAATTACAATAACATCTAATCTGGAGATCATTCATGTTGCTGCAGGAACTCTGTAACCAAGTCCTCACCTGTAAACTTCTTTTTGATGGCATCTTTAGAGCTGGCGTAGATCATCTTGCTCTTCAGCGGAGCGCTCTCTGGGGCCCTGAGGAGGAAAAGAAGTTCAAATAATAATTAAAAGCTCAAGGCTGCTAATACTTTTTATTTAATTTACCCTAATGAGTCAACTGTTACAGCGCTTTATATCAGTTCAATGATTACACATAGAAACATGAATGCAGAGGTTTTTTTCGCAGTGTATTTATTACCAGTTAGTCATTTTTAGGGCTGTACTGATTGCAGTTTTCAGGCCAATCGCCGATCTGTGAAAACTCCGACCTATTGATTCTGGCCAAAACCAATTTTTTTATATATATATATTTCAACACAGCATGACCACACCACTGACTTCACTACTTCAGTTAAGCTCCCCACAATGCATCACTGGAACATGACCAGCCATCAGACGACCAACAAGATGGGAGACAAAAAAATGATTGGATGTTAATATGGGTCCAGTTTTACTGATCGGACTGAAACAGATGCGTTAAAAATACAGATATTGGTGCCGATATTTCGTACATCCACAGATTTACAGACCTTTGCAGAGTTAGATAAGATCAGTTTCACTTAAATATCATTAGACTCAAACTGAAAGAAAGCTGGTCTGACGCACCACGGCAACCTTAGTAAATTTAATAATTATTACATTTCCAACCAATATATTTAATGTGCAGTCTGAGAATCCTAACGGTAAGTTAAATTATTTTATGCCATATTGTGCTTAATTTTTATTAGATATAGAGTGAACCCTCGCTATATCGTGGTTCACCTTTCACGCTGCTTCACGGATTTGCATCGTGCATTGAGTTCTGCATTCTGATTGGCTAAACAGTCTCTCTGCTTCTCTACCTGTGTGTCAATAATGTTGCGGTTTAATATGTACACGTACGTAAAACAGCTTGCCAAATTTAACATAATCGATGGTGGCATGTCGGTTTATAAGAATCTTTTTGCCCAGAAGAAAAAAGAGCAACAACAACTACTGATAACTATGTTCTTCTCTCGGAAAAACACACCTGCACCGCGGGCTTTAGAAGAAAAAAAGCTACAGAGCGGAGTCAGGATGCAGCGGCTCAGTCAGAGGAGCAGTGAAAAAACAAGGGTTCAATGTGTTAGAATGAATACATCACACTTCATAACACTGAGCTGCTACAACTTTGAGTACCGGAATGGCTTCCAGACAGAACACATCTGTAGAGCTGACATGTTTTTATTTTTACGGTTTTAATCGACAGATTCAGTCTTTAATTTTGGCATCGGTGAGGAATTTAGGTAAGTAATTATGACATTGTGCTTGACACAATGTCATAGCTTGTCACAGCTGGAAACCTAAAATACAACATGGGGCAGAAAACTGAAAGCAGCACAGTATAATTTTAGACCGAGACAAAGGCTGAACCAACGTCCGAAAAATGCTAAAAATGTATTGCTGCTCCGAGAGAAATCTAAAAGTTGACGTGAATTAGGCGAGCCGAAAAAAAGTCAAAGCAAGTCTGAAAGCAGCCTGACAGAGCCAGCAGAAAAAAAAAAAGGATTTGTTAATGTAGTGCTCTAAAAACAGGCCATTTAAAGACATCACTGTGAGATCATGTTCTGCTGCCAGCGACTATCAAATAATCCCTGAAACAAAAATAATGTCTGAATTATTATCCACAGCTGTGCAATAACTGCTTCTGAATGGAGGCGTCTCTGCTGCTGCTAAACTTGCAGCACACATTTTATACTAGACATGAAATGTGTCTAGTATTCATAGAAAGCTATTCACAGAGCATTCTATGAATATTAGCATCAGTAAACCTGCAGCTAACACAGCAGAACTGAGCAATGAGAACAAATCTTCCAGAAAAAGAGGATTTGCTCCAGGTGAGTCTCTGGTGGTCGTTCCTGTGAGCCAATCAGAACAGCAGCCATGCAGAGCAGGTGTGGCTTTCCTCTGAACCGATGGCACAGAATGTAATCCCAACCAGGCTGAGGATTACGTTCCTCTTAACGCGCCGCAGGGCTGTGAGGAGTGGAAACATGGACGCCGGGTTAACCTGCTGCCTGTCACTTCGCTTTGATTGGCGTTTTCTTCCAGCGTGCGAGTAAACAAGCGGCATGACCCAACCGTGATCTCAAACAATGAAAAATTATTACGTAAGCCTATCGCAACAATCAAGAAATCAAGAAATGAAAACAAGCTGGACAATTTCCATTTGCAGGATTTTTTCTACTAAAGAGAAACAATTTTCTGAAGATAATAAAGGTCTGCAGTCTGGTGCTGTGGCCTCAACCAAACAATTTGGTTTACAGGCATTTCTTTCATAATTCATTTATTTGTTATGTCTATTTTGTTTATTTTGGCTATTTAGAATGTCTTCCAGTTCCAGTGTTAGATGTTCTTTCGCATTTAAAGTTTATTGATGTTTAAGAGTGTGTTCTTTCATCATTATGCCATTCTCTTTGCATCACTTGAAAATTGTTCCAAAACAACAATATTATCGTTTATCGCAATAACTTCTGACACAATTTATTGTCCAGCAAAATGTTATAGTGACAGGCAGGAATACTCCGGTGTACTGTTTCTAAAGAATTGATAGTAAGTTTTCTCAAAAGGCTCAATAAGAAAAAAATAAAACAAAAGAACATGATTTCAGTCAGTTAAAAGTTCAGCCTGGGAATTAATAACCCTGTTTAAAACATATCATGTTCCCCCATCACCACGCCACCAGTACCGTACCAGAAGATGAAGACCAGGTCCTCCTTCTTGGACTCCCTGGTTTCGTAGGTGGCGTCATACAGCGCGTATCTACAGTCATTGGGGGGGAGGAGCTTGACGAAGCAGCCGTAGGGGTCTTCCACGGTTTCGCCGATGTCTCCCACCAGGATCTGCTTCCCCTCTTCCACAATGATCTTCTTCCTGTCCTCGCTCAGACAGAACAGCACGGCCTTCTTCCTCTTCCTCACCTCTTCCTGAGTTGAAGACTTCCTCACCTTCATGTCATTGAAAACCCTGATGACTTCATCGTTTACTGTCACACCTGATGCCTGCAGGGGGAGACGGGAGGGGGAGGCATTCAGGGATCGTACCGAGACGTTCATGGCTCTGCTGTGGTCAGCACTGTTTTTTCCCTGTTTAAACAGTCGGCATTTTACAGCAACACTTAGCTCTGAAGTCCTAAATCATCTGATGAGTCTTTAGTTCTCTCACATTATATCTAGTGTGGTGCAGACAGAAACCAAACACCAAGTCCCAGAGAATTACAGAAGCACCAAGAGGCTGAAGTCTGGAGCTAACCATTATTTTTAGGAAGTAATTACTCTATTGATTAATCAGATGAAAAATAATGGCACATCCTAGACATTTTTTTAATTTAACCACTGAAGTCTTTTTACACAATATTAGTAATACAATAAAATGTGCAAATAAATAATTAAATTCCTTCTTTATTGCCTAAAATGCAATATCAGCATTCCTTTAGTGAACACTTGATCATTTGTAGGAAAGGAAAAAAATACCCAAAAGAAAATCATTCATCTACATGTGAACAGGACTTAGCATCAATACAGTGTAGAGCTGATCTTGCTCTGGATTAACCGATTAATAATAATTGGGCATATATATATGTATATACAGTATATATAGTGGTTGTTTTGGTTGCCAAGCAATAAGGCATTAATAACCAGACTTGGGCAACAGGAGAAAAAACTGTTTTCAATAAAATACTCTTATTCTCATCCATCAGCATAATTACACAACAAGGCCAATGGATTTTCTCAATATGCATTTTCTCAAACAAACCTTTCATAAATGAATGAATGAATGAATGAACGAACGAACTAAAACAAACAAACAAACAAACAAAAAAAACAACAATCTGTTTCATCTAGATTTCTGGTCTGGGTGGACTGGCTGTGTAACTACTGCATGCTAAAGGCAAGATTGTGCAATAAAGGTTTTTAAAAAATGGTGCCGTGTGTTGCTAGCTTAAAAGTTCCTTAAAAGAAACTTCCAGATCACCGTTTTATTCTCAGCCATGAATGTTCAGGTGAGTCATTGACAGGAAGAGAGGGGCTGAGTGTGTGTTTGCTGCATTGCTGTACAAAGAAGGACAATAAGTCGAGGTGGAAACGGGTCAGATTGGATTGTTGCGCAAATCAGCATTTTGAATAACAAATTTATTAATCCTATCTAAATATTAAGTACAACCCTATTAGTTCATTTGATTTTTTTCTTTTAAATTTTAGAAAATGTTAATTTTGGCTAGAATGGTAGCAACACCCCATCATAGCATCTTGACTTACAGTAACATTTTAGTTGGAACAACATACAATGGTGTTATTAGCATACTAAAAGCAAAAGAAAAATTAACCACCAAGTTTGTTTTAGCTTTTAGGTTAATTTCAGCAATTTAGTTTCTAAATTGAGTTCAATGTTAGCCAAAATTAGCATTTTAACTGACATTAACATTTCACCAACTTGTTGCATGTAACCAGAGTAGCAGTATCCATACTAGTAGAAATAAATCAATACTGCTCAACAAGATAGCCTTAACAAGCTAATATTAGCGTCTTAACTCATTTATAGCTACTAAGCTGGTAAGAAGCTAACATTTGCCAACCTGCTAGTGGCAGTATTTCAGCTAATTCTTCCTAAATGGCTCTTAGCACAGCAGATGGTGCAAGCTAAGATTAACCAACATGCTAGAGTTAGCCAACATGGCCATTTAAATGCTTAACATTACACTGGTTTATTTTGACATATCTTTTAATTGCTATGCTAAGTTGAATAAATTAATGTTAGCCAACTAGCATGTTGGCTAACCAGCACCATGTCATCTAACAGTATTTTTGCTAATTGCAGCATATATCCTATTCCAGGTGTTCTGGATAAGGTTCAGTTCAGGACCCCATTGATAGCTCAGATTTTTTTGGTAGATGGTTTGACAGTCAACCATACGTAACGTGTCTGAGCACAGCTTAGCTCGTTTAACAGTTGTGCTTCAGTTCAGCTTTTTGAGCAGTTTTCACCAAACAGTTCAACTTCCATCACAAATCAGCAGACAGCTTCTTTTTTTTAGTCATGTTCATCTACCTTTGCAAATACGATGACATCCTTTACTGCAGCAGAACAGCTGTTTGCCAAGTCTCTGTAATAATCTTTGGCAATTTTAACCAAGAGGACTTACAGCATGCACTGATTTTTGTTTTGTTGACAATTCTATTTTTTTAAATACTAAATCAAATTTAACATCTTGTGATGTTTTGTGCAAAGGAGAACATTCTGAGCTATTCTCCTGTCTTGTGAAGGAGTCATTTAAATTTGCTGCAATTCTTTTTTTTTTTATCTGGGTTCATTTGTATTGATACCTCTGTTCAATAACTGCTGAGGAAGAGAGACTGTTCAGTAACCCACGACTGTTCCAGAGAAATCAGCGTATTTTTAAATATGCCTTTTCAAGACGGTTCAACACGTCAACATGTGAATAAGTGAAAAAGAATTGTGTTATAGTTTTATAATAAGTAAATCACAGGTCACAACTTTACAAATCGTGATGGGAAATCATGGTGCACCTGTAGTTTGAAGACATTTATGGTCATAGGAGAGTTATACCTTTTAAGGTGAGACTTTTAATCTGATAAAATTGATTCCTGACAAATAACCATTTACGTTTGAAGGTGTGGCTAACTTAGGTCAGAGCGATTAACTGGACAAGATAAGAAGACAGGCAGAGGTTTTCTAGAACCGAACAGACTTGAATCAACGCCTTCATTCAACTCTTATGTGAAACTTCAATAATAAAGTTATCACTACTGTGTTTCCAAATCACCTAAACCTCCCGCTTTTAAGTAAACCACCTAAATATCAATGTATGCTTTACAACTAAGTCTCTGAATTACAGCTTTTAACAGATGATTCAGTCGTTTCATGTCTCATTATGTCTTCAAGAAAATAAAAGGTGTGTCAGAAAAACTAGATTAGCTGGATTAGATTAAAATACTTTACAACAATAAGCCTTGTGATTAAAATGCCCCACCCTCCTCCTCCTCCTCACATAGTGTAACTAACTGAAACCAACTTTAAAATGAACAGATTAACTGACAACTTGTAAAGGAATTAACCATAAATTAATTCCAATCGTTTCTGTGTCCATTAAATTACTCTCTTTGATTAAATGTTCTGTTCCTTAGAGGAGTGGAACTCTCCCAGGCCTCCACACGGTCTGCACCGTCACTGTGTGACTCAGCCTGGCAGAGAGTCGGCCTCACAGCCACGGTTCGATCGGTTCGGCGGGCCTGGATCAGCCCGGGACAGCAGGGTGCGGGTTGGTCGGCCGAGCAGCACCACAGCAGATAAGATGGCCGCCCGAAGCTCCACGCCACGGCCACGGGGCAGGGCCGGCCCAGGTTGTTACAATGGGTACCGGCTTCGACGCCATATCTTTGAATTAATATGAAAAGTATGTAATTCCATTAAGAACAGAAGGAAGAGTCTTGGTGCCAGAACCGTTTCTTGGCGACGTAGACACCCGAATAGAGGCAGAATTTTGCGGACTAAGAGCGGCGGCAGCCATGCTAGCTAACAACACGCTACCCACCGACTCGCTCCACCGTCTGCGGGAGACCCGCAGGATTGATGCGGCGACTGGACCCATTTCACACGCCTTTGTACATCAGGCGGAAAATCTCCAAATAGTACTTACCATTTTATTCCGGGATTTGTCCGCACTGCGTCGGAATCAGACTGAGGTTTCTCGGGGTGAAAGGTAGCAGGGAAAGTAGCCGACTGACCGGAGGAGGAGGAAGGAGCAGGGAGAGAGAGGCGGGGCTACAACTGGTCAGCTCCTTTCTTCTTGGACTTTATTCCTACTTCTTTTCTTTTTTTTTAATGGAAACTTCCTCTTATGGAGAAACTGGTTAAATTGCGGTCTTGTTGGATATACATACACATTTACTTCCAAATGTATGGAATTCAGTCTGCTAGGCTGGTCATTTGGAACCTTTGCCTCTTAAATTAGAAATCAACTCAAAAGGCATTTTGTATAAACGTACACCGTGTGGTTATCAGTATGAAAATAAACCGATGTTTGAAAAGTTATAACCTTGAAACATATTCCAAAGCTGTTCCGGTTGATTAACAAGTGTTGGGAGTCACCAGACTTTTTGTCAGTTTTAAACAGAAAAGAACAACTCAGTCCCCTCAGCTATTCATCTGAACAAAAAAATAAATAAATAAAAAATCACTGATCAGGTTTTTTTTTGGCCGATACTAATTTCAGGTGTTTAGGTCCCACCTGCTACTTCTAAATTTGACCAATTCCGATTTTTTAATTAGAAAGTTCATAAAAACTGCAAGACAAAAAATGTGCTCCCAGTTTCTAGATGCATGTAGAATTTTTTAACACCAATAAAAAAAAAAATTGAGGTGTTGCGTAATACATATGCAGCTAAGCATATGGCCATCAGATTTCATTCAAGTTTAAACAGTGGGAAAAATGATTGCCTTTGTGGCATAAATAAAACCAATGGATTAAATTGTAGAGTTCTGTTTAAAATCTTTTTGCAAATAGTATTATATTGTGATACTTTTAGTAAATAATTCAACAGCTCGTTAAAGTAATTAATTTAAATAATTTCCCTGCTGGGATGAATAAAGTAATTCTTCTTCTTAAAGGATATCCTTCTGTAGGAATCTCCTGTCTACTGGAACACATGGCAATAAGAAAGAACACCTAGGGTCTAAAATGATTTAAATCCAACAAAACCATACAGTAAACCAACCGCTCAATATTATTTCTAAGTTATTACTATGCCAAGAGGTGAAGAGTTTTTAGGGTTTTTTTAAGAAACCAATATCAAGGCAATAGTTTGGTTTTCCATACATTTTTTTTTTACAATTCTTCAAAAACACACCATTGAGGACTGCACACAAATTTTCCATGAAACAGATCTGGGTTTTGTGATGGTCACTCCAAAAACATTAACTTTGTTTTCTTATCTGCTTAAAAGGCCAATTTATGTCCAAGCTACAACGTCCCGTCTTAGGAATTCTGATACCGCTTCAATATCTCTACATAATCTTTCCTTAAGATGCATGCATTTTTTGCATTGGATTTCATCTAAGTCATATTTGATATATATATATATATAGCATTTTTAAACTGAATGTAACATTTACTTGGTTATGCTACAAAACAGCACTGCGCATATGGAAAATATATAATACTGCTCAACAAAAAGACTTATAAACATTGAGGGTTCAGGAGTAGCAGTCTCAGTAAAAACTCACTTTATTTTTTTACATCAGAACAACATCAGAAGTTGAGGGCAACTAGCAGTCATAAATAAAGACAGTGAAATGAATGCTTCAACTAAATAAATACAGATACAGAGCAGTGAGAGATGGCTGCAGTAGCTCCAGTGTAGTGTCCACAGCTGACACACCACCATCAGCATCAGGGAGTGGGAATGTAAATGTAGCAGAACATCAAAGACAGGAAATGGTGCAGTAGTAAAACAAACAACAAAAAAAACAACAAATGACTAAAACTACAAGCCCACTGCAGCAACTGGAGGTCTTAAAGGAACAATTCACAATTTTAGAACGAAATTGCCTTCTCTCTCAGGAAGAGACGCCCAACTTTACACTCAAATTTTAAAAAGGAATGTGAACAACACAATTAAAATGTGTGAAGATGGAAATCAACAGACATGTTTTTGAGACCTATATATCTGCAAAAACTAAAGTCATCAGCAGAACCGCTCTTCTTCCAGATTTTATTTTCTGCCTGTAAGGTCAGCTTGGTGTTCCTCTCCTCTCTCAACCTTAAGTCTTTCATTTTGTTTTAAAGCAGCAGCCATTACTGCAAACAGATTGGGACTGCAGAGTGGCATGGGCTTCCACTCATATCTTATAGTTGTATACTTCAGACTGCTAAACATCCCAGTTCCATGTGAAACTCTGAGCCAATAACAGAACACCAATCCCTGAGAGGCGGGGTCAGCTGCCAGGAACTAAATCCATGTCCAACCTTTCCAGGAGGACAGGTGTTTTCCTCACATTCAGACACTCCTCTCCTAACCTTAAAAAGTGAATTGTGGTTTCCTCACTTTAAAAATCAGTTGTTGCTTATGGTTGACATAACTATTTTTAAATGTCTAGTATAATTCACTTTTTAAATGTCAGATGGGGAAAAAAAACTTTAAAGTCTGAATGTTTAGAAGGATCTGCATGTTAATGCCCCATAAAAAAAACTGTTAGTCTAACAGCCAAATCAAAATGTTTTACAAACGCAATGTCTTTAAAATGTATCACATTTATTAATTTATTACTAATTTTTTTTTTATTTGCAAAAGAAAAAGATTTAGGATCTGATCTTTAAGGCATTTTAACAGACATCTTTCCATAATGTATGGCTTTCATTTTAATTTTCTTTATGTACACTTGAAAATGCTACATTGCTGCCAAAATAAAAAATAAAAACTTTGATCAAAGTATGAAAAAAAACTACTCTTTTTTTTTTTTTTTTTACACTGCAAACTGGCTCTGTATATTTATATATATAGTGGTTTTCAATAGCTGACCTCAGAGCATCGAGGAAACCATGATAATATATGATCATGGTTCTGTATGCTGGGAGAGAGGAACACAAATGACAGAAAAAAAATACTGTCAGATTTTTTACTAAATATTTCTACAATTCCTTTTTTTTTGTGGTTGTAAGAATGTCCACTAGTTTTTAGTTTAACAGTGACTATTTATTGAAGTATGAAAGAATTGTTTCAATGCAAACAATGCCATCTCTCATACCCAATTAAGCCAGTTCACACCTATGTACATTTGATCATTTTGATTTTGGCAGCACCAGACTTCCATATATTTGAACGCTGAGCACCAGTGGCATAACAAGAGTGAAAATCTGCTGCTTGATACAAACACGTTTTCATTTATAACAAAGATTCTGTCCCTGAGCAAAACATAAGAAACCTCGTCCGAGTCTTACCGGTCAGTGCAAATGTTCCTCAGTGGTTTTTGCTTTTCAAAAGGTGGGGAATTAGCAGGGACTCTACTGGCTCTACTGTCCTACAGCACCAAGTCTGTGTGTTCAACACGTTTGCTGATATGGTCAGAGAAATTCCCCATAGACCCAACTGCCTCAGGAAGGAGCCCACAGCTTTTCTACTACGTTGTCGTCTCACAGCAGACGTAACAGAAGTAACACATCAGGCCAACGTAACCGAGGATAAACTCTGAGATAACTCCACCTTTGTGGAATATCTGCTCATCAACTTTTAAATTTGCACCGTTTTGAATGCCCTCTTTCATTTATTTCAACTCTTGGCTGCATCCGCCAGCTGATTAGGGTCAAAGGTCACCAAGGAATAATCTGGAAACAACAGCAATACTTTGTGAGAGTCGGTCTGTACGTGTGGGGCCCCGGAGCCAGCAGCAGGACGTACGGTGGCGAGGTCACTGTCGGGAACGTTTGGCAGGTGGAGCGGAGCATCGCTCTCTGAGGCCCAGACGGTTGAGCGCCGAGTGGAAAAACTGCTGCAGGCGCATGCCGGCCTTCGCCTCGTTAGTGTGGCGAGGATTGTACTGAAGGCAGTTGGAGAACATCAACTCCACGTCGGAGATGTAGTCGCCTGCAGAAACCCAGAGGGAAAAAGGCTTGATAATCATCAGAACGCATTCACACTCAGAATTTACCTTTGTTCACTTTAATAACAAATGCAGATCTAGGGATAATAAACACTACGGCTGGATTTATTAACAATCAGTTTGAATTGATTTTTCTTCAAATGGCCCCAACATTAATTTATAAAACCCTTAAATTGACCTTTTAATATGATATGTCTTTTCCTTATCCTTCATGCTTTGTGACATCTCATGAGTATCATAACAAAACATGGCGGCAGCATTGAATGTAGGGGTGAACTGATTGCAGTTTTCTGACCGATCACCGATCATTAAAAAGCATCCACTCATCACTGGCATCAACAACATTAATTTGGGGATTTTATAATGTTTTTCAATCATTTTTAAAACAAATAATAATTAATCTGTTCAATATACTTAAGTAAAAAGTCATTTGTTCAACAGGGATGAGTTCAAGGCCAATCCAGAACCTTAATGTCAGTTCTATCCTTTCCAAAACATGACTGAATGTGTTTGGAAAATCCAATATTTCCTCATCTGAACACTTCAATGACAGGAAAAGAGAAGTGTTCACACCAAAAGTGGAACCTTCAGACACGTCTGAAATTTGGACCTACACCCACAGACAACAGCGCCTAATGGAGAAACGTCTCAGAAAAACAAGAGACAAAGACTGGGCTGTTTGATCATGACAGGGAGAAAGTTGACGTTTTGATACGAGTGCTCTGTTATTGTCAAGCACAGTGGTGGTAGCATGATGCTAAGAGTCCGTTTCACTGTTAGTACAGCAGAGAGTGAAGGAAACCATGAAAGCGGCTTCAGTCTTTAGCTTTTCCTCTACTCAGCAGGGAAATTGTTGAAACCAAGTAAGAAAGGGGAATTACTGTTTTATCTATCATCACATTCCATGGTCAGCGAAGGGTGACACAAAGAGCTAAATTAATCAGCCAATTGTTTTGGGCAGTGGAAGGAAGCCAGAGTACCCAGAGAAAACCTAATTTA
The DNA here is from genome assembly GCF_001444195.1 of Xiphophorus couchianus. NCBI lineage: Eukaryota > Metazoa > Chordata > Actinopteri > Cyprinodontiformes > Poeciliidae > Xiphophorus > Xiphophorus couchianus. Next base: position 1,688,787 of record NC_040240.1, read on the forward strand.
TAATTAGGTTTGTTTTAACACTTCACTCTGTCATAGTGAGTACACTTTCTCTGAGTGTTTCTGTTTTTACAGTAGGGGTGGCTATATAAAACATAGGTAAGAAATAGTTCTTATTGTCACTTTTATCATTATTACAATAGTACTACGAAACATTGTGATAAGACTTTAAATCTATATCGCCCACCCCTAGTTTACCACATTTAGGAATGTTCTAAACAGAAATAGCATGTGTGATTCATGACAATGCTGGACAGCATTAATAAATGTCTGATTTTTCAAGTTAAATATTAGTAGTCACAGAGTCTGTTTAACAATTACCAGCATCTCCAACTGATTTCTGACCATACAGCCAGCAGGGCCTCATGTGTAAGACTGATTTACATTTATTTGAATGTGTAAATGTTGGCCTCTACACACACCCAGTAAGTGGTCTCATGTCTCCTGTTAGACTCCCATGGAGGTGACTGAATGCTACAGACAGCTGTTTGGAGCAGAGTTTTCTCAGTACCAATGATGTTTACCTTTAGCTTGACATCATTTGAGATGAAGTTATTAAGTTCAGTGTAGAGCAACCTAACTACCTTCTTGGTGTTGAAAACACGCTGACAGTTTGCCCACCTCATGGGGATCAAAATTGCAACATTTGTTACATTTTCACATGGTGTGGTTCACACTGCACTGTGTCAAACCCTTTGGAAAACCTTCCCCCACCTCGCCTGTGGGCGAACCACTTAAAGAAACAACATGAAAACCTCCGAAGAAGACAAAGAGCGCAACTTCCTTCTTCACAAAACGTAAACAAAAATGGAGTGAAGTCATATTTTATTTAGCAGTTGGAGGACTTCTTTTTTGTCTTTGGCAAAATACCATGAGTCAATTCTCCCACTAGTGCTAGACTCACATGTTTGTTTTGGTGTATAAATGTTTCAAACTAACTGAACATTCTTGACCCACAGAATACAGTAGAAAAATCTTGTGCACAAACGTTTAGAAAATCTTCACATTATAGCTCACTGAGCTCCTCTGCATCATTCATACATAACTAGCTCTAGCTGGTGCCATCAAAGGGTCAGTAGTCGTATTTAGGTTCTCCACTGATCAGATTTTTATTTTCCTTTATTAAACTGAATCATCATTTGAAAACTGATTTTTGTACTCAAGTTACCTTTCTCTGATACCAACATCTGGTTGATAATCTGGAACAATTAAAGTACATTTGGGATAAATACAGCACTGTACATAACAGGGCTGGACAATATGGCAGAAAATATTATCACAATATAAGCATTTCACGTGAGTTCGTGTCCATAATTATTGATATTGATAATTGTTGATTAGATTATTGTTTTAAATATTTGAAATACTCGTGGCGCGACCTTTCCTGTTTTATCCACAGTTTTCTCTCCACACCGTTGCTTTTTATCCTTAAGCATTTGTGAGGCACGGTGGTGAAACCTGAAACTGCTGCAAGTTATTCCACAGGTTGTTGAATAACTGCAACAATCCTTGTTTAGCTCGCTGTGAGAGGTTGAGTAGCTAAAGCCTTTCTTCTGCCTACATCCCCCAGAATGCTTTGCGGTTCTGGATTGAAGTTCAGTGATTATTCTATATACTGAATATTCTACCAGACGTATTATCTATCAATATTAATCAGGTGTCTACCATGATATATATTGTTATTGATTTATTGTCCAGCCTTACATATCAAGTCAAAAAAGCAAACTTAGTCCTTCTGATACGCTCTGAATACATTCATACCTTGCTAAATAGTTTAGATGGAACTTAATAAAGGTACTTAAACTGTCTGTAGTCTGAGGTTAACACAACTTCACATGTGCTGTGATCAGCAGCTGGTCCCACCTACTTTGAGAAGCAGTGGAAAAATAAGGACATGATCCCCATACAAAGTGAAACCATATATTAACATAGAATGGAAAACTGCCATTAGATGAGTCTGTGCTCAGCTGCGTCCATTTCTATTGGCTGGTAAAGTTTAGAAGGGATAACCTTTGGTCTGTCTGAGTGAGACAAATAGCATTATGTCATTGTGTACAGCAGTGACAACACTTTGGTTCTTAATCATAAACCAAAACTATTTCTGAACTGACTGCAAGCCAAGAAGATTCAAGGTCTAATGGCCCATAGTTTTGTTTCTCACCTGCTGTCTGATATTCACAGTTGTTGACCTTCTCTCTGATGGTGCTCAGAGCGATGGGCTTCGTAATGATATCATAGTAGTCAGGAACCTGGAATCACACAAACATGGAGGAAACTTGGAACCACTACAGCTGTTATTTTATCACTCCACATCAAAGTTCTCACTTCTCACTAGGAAATAGCAAATGCTGGAGAAATTGTGGTGTCAGAATGCCAATCACTGTTGTATTTTTTGGGAATGACATATTCTCCAAAAAATAATGGGTTGATATAAACAATGAAATTAACTATATCTTTCACATCTGTATTCTGACAAATTTCAAAAACTGTTTGTGGACTGCAAAAGCCTGTGTTTTTATGTCATGAATATGTTGATTTTCATGTCCAGAGGGTTTTTTTGCAGGGATGATTTTTTCCCCTAGTCTACCTTAATGTTTTTCTCGTCTAACGAAAGCGCAGCGCCTCCCAAGGTTGCAGCTTCAGACACCTGTCTACCCATGTCCTATGTTTGTTTAATCCACAGTTTTCTCTCCAACTGTGCTGTACTGAAATGTCAATTTCCTCCCTGGGGATTAATAAAATATATTCATTCATCCATTAATTTATTCATTACGCAGTCAATAGATGGATAGCTTTGGGATACACTTATAGCAACTGGAAAAAATACAAAGAACTGGATGGTACAGAGAGAACTAACTGCACAAGAATAAGCTCAGGTACAAATAGATATTTACAAAATGGAAAAAGTAGCCTTCACTGTCAATTTAAAGATACTTATCTTTCAAACATTGGAATAAATGGGAAAAATATATCAAAGATGTCAGAAATAATTTAGAATGCTTATGAGTAATGAGTAATAACATTTTGAAAGGATGCCACTTTACTTAAAGCTGCAGCATGGAACAACTATTAAAAAACATTGTTTGAACCTGTCACTATGTCATGACAGTATGAGACAGATAATTTGAAAAAAATCTACTCCTTTTTCCAGGGCTATCTAGAAACAACCAATCAGAGCCAGGAGGAGGGTCTTAGTGCTGTCAATCACTCCTCTATGTGGCACTGCTCAATCCACTTTTCTCTCTGCTGCGCTACACATAGCATAGACCGTCATGAATGCTAAGGCTAGTGAGAAACACTCAGAGAAGCCTGATGTCTGGGTTTCAGAACTGAACTACAATAGTGCTGCTCAGCACCAATCAGGACTTCATATTTGTTCAGGAGTAAATGAAGAATCATTTTAACTATGGTTTGCCTCTTATGGCGCCCTGCAATCCCAGAACATAACTCCATCCTACTCAGGAGTTGGTGGGAGGTTGTGGGGATACATCTGTGGCTGAATGCCTCATTATCTGCCTCCATACCCAGCCAGCTAAAAATCCTCCATAGTGAAGGTTTGTATACCTGAGTCTTGGACACCAGCTTCATGAAAGGCCAGCTGTCTTCATGCCTGACCAGCTCCACAGTCAGCTGCTCACAGGCTGACAGCTCGTGGACACCTTGATTCCTCCCAGAGGAGCGTCGGCTGGAGGACAAAGACGTTGTTGGGAGAACTGGGAGGACGGTTTTTGATGGTTTGGGAGGTGTAGCTTCTGTGGGAGGAAACGGGACACAACATTTCAGAAGGATTAGCTGCATGGATCATATGATCATGCGTTGCAGTGACATGGAGGCTGCTTGTCGTTTTGTAACAGGAAATCTCAAGAACACAGTTTGACCTTGGAGCCCATTGTTGGTTTAAGCGGAAATGTAGGCACATGCTAGCAAAAGTCTCAGTATTAGAAACCTCTGTGTGTGTGTGTGTACTTGGGTCCTTAGTCACAGCTCAGAAATGGGTTTCTAAGTGACAGACATTGCTGTGGAACGTCCAGGGTTACTGTCCAGTTCTCATAACAAACTTAAATTACTTCATCAGATGCTAAATCAGGAAAGAAATTTAATTCCAGACTTTCGTTGAAAAGATTTGAAAGCTGCAGACAGATAGGAAGGAAGTGGCAAACAAATAACCACAACATCCTCTGCAGACTGAGCGCTCTGACTAGATTAAGCACTAAAAATACCATAAAACATACTTGTGAATAAATTCTACGTCTAAACATAAAACTAATTCACCTACTTTATGTGTCAGACAAAAATATACTTCAGTCTCAATACTAGGTCAGTACAAACAAATGCTGCAGGTCATTTTTAGGACTGCTACTAACAATTATTTGGGAAGAAATTATTCTGACAGAAAATAATTGGCACAATCTGCAAATTTTTTTATTTAACCACTTGAGCATATTCCATACAATAATAGAAATGAATTAAATATACAAATAAATAATTCAATACTTTTTTAAAATAAGAAAACTAACATGCATCTACAACTAAAAACATAAAACTTCTAAAATTGGAAGAGCTTTACAACACAGTTGATCTGTCCATTATTTTTTGGGGAGCACAGCACTGCTCTGGTCCACAGAGTAAACAAAGCTATAGTACGACTTCATAGTTTGACAGTTTTAGTCCTGAAAAGGGGCAGCGCTATGTATTTTACAGGCACACATTGCCATTTTATAGCACAATCAGGTAACCATGTTACCTTCAGGTATCATAAAAACGTTATTTATATCAAATATGACTTAAATGAAATTGGACTTTAAATTTAATGCCTCCTTCTGAAATCCGTCTTCAGAAAGTCATCACAACATGGCTCTTCTATTAACCCTTTATCAACGTTTTTACCAGCACTGCTTTGAGAAGTAGCTCCTATAATGAACTCAGCTGGTGGAATGTGCAGTTCCAGCAGGTGTTTGCTAATCGCAGCGGGCTAGTCTGAAGGAGCTGAGTGCTGGAGGGAGGGAGGGGGGGAGAGAGGGAGGGTTGCTCTGTGAGGCGGAAGCTGGGAAACTGCAGCTCTGAGAAGCTGCGCCTCAAAGGTGGAGCTAGGTCCACCCAGACGTTTTGCACAGCTGAATGGTTGCCGTGGGAGATTCAAGGATTTCTCAAACATGCATGAAAAAAAAAAAAAATAACAAGCAAGGGAACACTCCTGGTATGTTTTTGATGAGGGAAAAACATAACATGATGCAAAGCTCAAAAAAGCAGTTTTTTAACTTTCCTGGTTAGATGCCTTATGGCTGCTGGTGTTTACATGTGCTGAGGTCATCTGTTGCTCTACCTGCTGAGGGCTTCTTGCTGACCTCCCTCTGACCAGGTGAGGTTTTCACGTTGCTCTTTGGGGCAGGAATCTCGTTACTCAGGCGGGTGCTAGCTCGCTGTCCTGAGCGAGACGGCGCTCTATCGCTCGGTGTCGTGTTTGCTTTGGACGAGGATGCAGAAGCTTTCTTCCCTGAGGTTCTGTTTGGGGACAGATGTTACTGAGCGAAAAACAACTGTAAACAAGAGTAGGCATTTTTACAAAAAAAAACCAATACACACTTGGAGGCTGAAGAGTTTTTCCCTGATGAAGTAGTGCTGCTCTTGGGCGGAGCTTGTTGACCTTTGGGCGTGGCGGTTTGACCTTTGGGTGTGGTTTGTTGTGTTTTGGGCATGGTTTGTTGTGGTTTGCCTTTGGGAGGTGCAGCCTGGCTCTTTTTGGCACTGCAGAGTGGAAAGTGTTACTTTGGGTTGACTACTCTAAAAACTGAACAAACGTGAACTGTTCCATGCTCACCTCACAGCTACCACCTCCTCCTCCTCCTCTTCATCTTCCTCCTCCTCATCATCTTCCTCCTCTTCCGACTCTTCTTCCTCTTCAGAGTCATCTTCTTCCCCGTTCTCTTCATCCTCTTCCTCCTCGTCCTCGTCTATGGAGGAGCGCTGTCTGGACGGAAGGCGGCTGGATCTCTGTTTGGGTCGGCAGTCTGGACAGAACCAGCTGCCCTCTGGAACATGCTGAAGGAAAGTTGGATCATTTTCCCTCATTACTTAATAAATATGTTTGGTGGAAGAACAGCTACGTCAGTCATGGATGACGGTGGCTTGCCTTGAGGCGGGGCCTCAGACAGTGGGTGTGGTGTCCTCGGTCACAGCCGTCACACAGCAGCATGCTGTCTGCGTCTCCTTTGCGTCTGCAGACGCGACAGCGGGCGTTGAGGACCGAGCGGGACCAGAGGACGCTTCGCTCCAGACTGGACAGGTGAACAAACACCTGAATGGATTCAACACAAAGTACAGCAATGTGTTCACACAACCAGTTTGGATGTCTAGACGTTGGCAACGGTGACGTTGAGTTAGAGAAAGTCACCTGAGATGAGCTTGAACAGGCCTGTAGCGACTCCCTCCATCGGTCCAGCACCGTCCTACCGACCCGACCGCCGTCACTGCTGCCATCTAGCAAAGAAACAAGAGGTAGTAGTAGCATCTTACTTGAAAGTAGCTGTAAAGAAACAGACCTCTGTTGAGTTGTCTAGAGTTCTCTTTCCATGAAGGTAAAGTTTGCATTTTAATTGGAAATCAAGGTGCTAGAGTCTGGAGGAAGAGAAGAGAGGGACAAAATCCATGTTGCTTTAAAACTCTAACTGTTATGATGATACTGATGTATAGTCCTTAACACTAGACATGGACTAGTTTTAAGGTTAGTCCATGTCCTCATGGACTAACATGGAAGTGATTTGAGGAGGACAGTTAATGCGGTTTAGAATCCAGAGAGAAGTTTCCACAGTCTATGATGCTTTGGAAGCTGCTTCAATGACTGGTGTTTGTGGTCCGGATGGGCAAGCAAAGTCTCTGACCTTTAACCCCATAGAAAATCTGTGGGCTGTTGGCAAGAGGAAGATGAGATGCACCAGACCCAACAAGGCAGACAACCTGAGGGCAGCTGTAAGAGCATGTAAATCCCACGCGCCATTGATGCAGTAATTCATGCAAAAGGAGCCCCAACCAAGTACTGAGTAAATAGAAACATACTTTACAGAACCCCGTCATTTCTGTTTAAAATATCCCTTTTAATGAGTCCTACCGTCAGATGCTTGGTCTTCATCTTTCTTCTTGTTCTTCTTAACTTTCTGGTCCTTTTTTGAGTCTTCGTCACCTGGAAAGTGTGTCAATAACAAACAGTGAAAGCAAAACTCAGACGACCACACAGAGTTTGTTACAGTTAGAGATGCAGAGAGAAATGCAAATGATTGAAACGATTCAAACTGGATCAGTGAAAACAGTGACTGAAAAGACAATCCACATAACCTGAAGGATTTTGCTGTATCATCAGTTTTTAACAGAGAGAAAACTCACCGCAATATTTGGTCAGTTCACATGTGTTTTCCAGGCACATAGTGCCGTTTTATAGCATATTCAAGTAACTATGTTACCTTCGATTACACAACTTGAAAGGAAATTTGACATTGTAATTTAATGCCTTGAAATAGAGCCTCTGTTGCCTTAAACTCCTGCTCTTTCTGAAACTCCACCTCCAGGAAGTCAACACAACATGGCTCCTCTACTAACCCTTTAGAATAGAATAGACTTTATTGATCCCCAAGGGAAAATTGCCTATTCGCTACCAAGCTACTGAGGTATTAAATATCAATAATACAAATATAACCATATGAGACAAAGTTTATAAAATATATACATACACTCTTATACCTAAGAGTGATAACATAGTTCAATATGACTAAATATAAATAAATAAATAACAAGCATGCAGAACGTTTTTACCAGCATTACTCTGATAAGTAGCTCCTATAATGTGCTCAGCTGATAACCAGTGCCACCAGATGTTTGCCAATTGCTGCTGACTAGTGTGAAGGAGTTGAGTTGCAGAGATGTGTGGGAGGGCTGCTCTGTGTGTTTGAAACTGCAGAAGTCAGCATATTACCACCGAACAAGGTTGGCAGACTCACCCAGTGGAGGTTTGAGGAAGCGTCTCTCGATCCCTTGCTCAATATGACCAAGGGCCTGAGCCAGAACTCGAACCGAGCTGCTGATCACCTGAGGAGTCTCACTGCCGCTGGTCCTCCCAGTGGCTTCGGACTTCAGCTCCTGCAGCCTGACATACACACACACACACACACACACCCCATCAGGAAAAACTGAGGTCCTTCCATCACATAAGTGTGCAGCAAGCCATGCTGAGTACATAGACTACCTGTCACTGCCTCTGTCTCTGGTTTTTATGTGGCCAGAGTCCACCTCCATGGGCTCCACCTGTCCGTTTATCACGCAGTTTTCTTTGCCCTCAGACGCAAGAAGCTCGTAGTTTCCCTCTTCCAGCGCAGAGCGCCAAACATGTCTGTCCATCACCTTAGCAACACCAAAATGAAAGCTGAACATGTCATCTCTTAGAGGCTACGGGTCATTTGTCATTGTAAGCAGCTGAGCCTACTTTCAGGGTTCCCAGGGACCCCTGGTGGATGCGGTCCTCCAGGTCCAGCAGCAGGTCTCTTAACCTGACCTCCATCCGGGACTCAGCTGATGCAGAGCAGGGTGAGCGCTCCGCTTCAAAAATTGTAGATTGGTTATCAGTGACAACGTTCCAAATCCATAGGGCAGATCTATTCAGTCTAATTCTATGCTTTGAGCTTTGAGCGACATCATGTTTTATTATTCATTGTACATTATATCTAGAATTCCTAATTGCACTTCATGGCTTGCTAAAGTTTATTTTTACATGTTTGACCAAAATAGTCAACCTATTGTTTTTGTCTGAAAGTTGCTTTTACATGTTTTACCAGCTGGTGAAACTGACGGTGTGTTTCAGTGAGCTGTACTGATGCAGAGTTGGCAATGAATTTATAATTCAGTACATTTATGTCTGTGTTACATTTATAACATTTGTCTTGCCTAAGCAATACATTTGTCTTGCCTAAGTCAATTCAGCACTGTTTTTCTGTATCGGACCGGTATCGGCCAATGCTACACCTCAGATATTGGTATTGGTAGTGAAAAAGTGGATCAGTGCTTCCCTAGAGATAACAGTGCTGATTTATATAGCTAGTCTCATCATATGTGGACAGAAAGGTCGACTCACTGTTGCCTGGCTGCGTGGTGAGGAGCCTGTATTTGCTCTGGTCACAGCTCTGCAGCAGCAGCTGGAGCTTGTCTCTGTCCTGCAGCAGCGCCTCCCGCAGGCCACTCTCTCTGTGACCTCGAGGGTTTAGAGCCTCGATCAGCTGATCCACCTCCTCTATGGAACTGTAGAAGTACCACTGGTTGGGACGGTTCACCGGTACTCCATGCGCACTGAGACTGGAACCAGCACTGTCGGGTTATGAAAGCAGAAAATCACAATTAGGACGCTCTTTAAGCTTTAAGCTCTCAGAGATCTTTGATGAACACCCACTTCTCTCCAGGTTGTTCAGTCTCAGCTTTTGTGTCCTCCATATTAGCTGCAGCGTCTTCAGAAGGTTTGGGGCATGGCAGCAGCATGTCCTCCGTCAGGCCAAAGAAGTCCTCTTCCACAAACAGAGCGCAGGCTGAGGGGATGAGCCAGTACCTGCGGAACAGCCGGTCTTTACCCAGAGGAAGCAGGCAGGTGCAGGCGGCCGCCTTCTGGATTCGCTGCAGCAACTCTTGAACCTGCCAGGAAGACACAGACCTCATAAGCACAACATACACACTAGAAGACTTTCCATTACATGTGTGCGTAAAACTTTGTTGATATTCAAATAATGTCAAGAGAAGTAAATTTTGCAATTAATTTAGAAATTTAGTTCATGTGAAACTTATTCGCGTATGATTAGTTCATTAAGAGGCAATAAGTCATTAAAAACATTCTGCGCCTTGCTTCTCCTACCACTTCCTGTCGTCTTTTCTGCCAGTAACAGCCGTTGTTGATCACATGACTCGTGATGTGAAAAGTGTCTCCATTGCAGTTTTGCAAAATGCACTAATTTAGATGCAGTAGGGAAAAAAATCCCCCCAACCTATCGAAAAACATTTTATCAAGAAGCACAAGTTCTCTCAAAATTGCCATGTTTCCAATAAGTGTATTTGTTTTTATAACGCTCCATGGGCTGCCACCTTATCGTGGTGGAGGGGTTTGAGTGCCCCAATGATCCTAGGAGCTATGCTGTCTGGGGCTTCATGCCCCTGGTAGGGTCACCCAAGGCAGACAGGTCCTAGGTGAGGGACCAGACAAAGTGCAGCCCGAAGACCCCAATGATGAAGGAAAACCTTGGACTTGGTGTTCCCTCGCCCGAACGCGGGTCACCGGGGCCCCACTCTGGAGCCAGGCCTGGAGGGGGGGCACGATGGCGAGCGTCTGGTGGCTGGGCTTTTACCCATGGAGCCCGGCCGGGCTCAGCCCGAAGAGGAAACATGGGCCCCCCCTCCCATGGGCCCACCACCCGTGGGAGGGGCCAAAGGGGTCGGGTGCACTGTGTGATGGGTGGCGGCCAAGGGAGGGGACCCTGGCGGTCCGATCCTCGGTTGCAGAAACTGGCTCTTGGGACGTGGAATGTCACCTCTCTGGTGGGGAAGGAGCCGGAGCTAGTGCGTGAGGTCGAGAGGTTCCGGCTAGAAATAGTCGGTCTCACCTCGACGCATGGCTCTGGTTCTGGAACCAGTCTCCTTGAGAGGGGCTGGACATACTTCCACTCTGGAGTTGCCCAGGGAGAGAGACGTCGGGCAGGAGTGGGCATACTTGTTGCTCCCCATCTCGGCACCTGTACGTTGGGGTTTACCCCGGTGAACGAGAGGGTAGGATCCCTCCGCCTACGGGTGGGGGGACGGGTTCTGACTGTCGTTTGTGCTTACGGGCCGAACGACAGTTCAGATTACCCACCCTTTTTGGAGTCCTTAGAGGGGGTACTGGAGAGTGCTCCTCCTGGGGACTCCCTTGTTCTGCTGGGGGACTTCAACGCTCACATGGGCAACGACAGTGAGACCTGGAGGGGCGTGGTTGGGAGGAACGGCCCACCCGACCTGAACTCGAGCGGTGTTCTGTTGCTGGACTTCTGTGCTCGCCATGGATTGTCCATAACGAACACCATGTTCAAGCATAAGGGTGTCCATATGTGCACTTGGCACCAGGACACCCTAGGCAGCAGTTCGATGATCGACTTTGTCATCGTTTCATCGGATCTGCGGCCGTATGTCTTGGACACTCGGGTGAAGAGAGGTGCGAAGCTGTCCACTGACCACTACCTGGTGGTGAGTTGGCTCCGGTGGCGGGGGCGAAAGCCGGTCAGACCTGGCAGGCCCAAACGTGTTGTGAGGGTCTGCTGGGAACGTCTGGCGGAATCCCCTGTGAGACGGAGCTTTAACTCCCATCTCCGACAAAACTTCGAACACGTCCTGGGGGAGGTGGGGGACATGGAGTCTGAGTGGACCGTGTTCCGTGCCTCCATTGTCGAGGCGGCCGATCGGAGCTGTGGCCGCAAGGTTGTCGGTGCCTGTCGCGGCGGCAACCCTCGAACCCGTTGGTGGACACCTTCGGTGAGGGATGCCGTCAGGCTGAAGAAGGAGTCCTATCGAGCCTTTTTGGCCTGTGGGACTCCGGAAGCAGCTGATGGGTACCGGCGGGCGAAGCGGCATGCGGCTCGGGCGGTTGCTGAGGCAAAAACTCGGGTGTGGGAGGAGTTTGGAGAGGCCATGGAGAAAGACTTCCGCACGGCTTCGAGGCGATTCTGGTCCACCATCCGGCGTCTCAGGGGGGGGAAGCGGTGCAGCACCAACACTGTTTATAGTGGGGATGGTGTGCTGCTGACCTCTACTCGGGACGTTGTGGGCCGGTGGGCAGAGTACTTCGAAGATCTCCTCAATCCCACCAACATGCCTTCCACTGAGGAAGCGGAGCCTGGGGACTCTGGGTTGGGCTCTCCAATCTCTGGGGGCGAGGTCGCCGAGGTGGTTAAAAAGCTCCGCGGTGGCAAGGCCCCGGGGGTGGATGAGATCCGCCCGGAGTTCCTTAAGGCTCTGGATGTTGTAGGGTTGTGTTGGTTGACGCGACTCTGCAATATCGCATGGACATCGGGGGCAGTTCCCCTGGATTGGCAGACTGGGGTGGTGGTCCCCCTGTTCAAAAAGGGGGACCGGAGGGTGTGCTCCAATTATAGAGGGGTCACACTCTTAAGCCTCCCTGGCAAGGTCTATTCAGGGGTCCTGGAGAGGAGGGTCCGTCGGATAGTCGAACCTCGGATTCAGGAAGAGCAGTGTGGTTTTCGTCCTGGTCGTGGAACACTGGACCAGCTCTACACCCTCAGCAGGGTCCTGGAGGGTGCATGGGAGTTCGCCCAACCAGTCTACATGTGTTTTGTGGACTTGGAGAAGGCGTTCGACCGTGTCCCTCGGGGAGCCCTGTGGGGGGTTCTCCGGGAGTATGGGGTACCGGGCCCTTTGATACGGGCTGTCAGGTCCCTGTATGACCGGTGTCAGAGTCTGGTCCGCATTGCCGGCAGTAAGTCGGGCTCGTTTCCGGTGAGAGTTGGACTCCGCCAGGGCTGCCCTTTGTCACCGATTCTGTTCATCACTTTCATGGACAGAATTTCTAGGCGCAGCCAAGGTGTTGAGGGGATCCGATTTGGTGGCCTCAGGATCTCATCTCTGCTTTTCGCAGACGATGTGGTCCTTTTGGCTTCATCAGATCGTGATCTGCAGCTCTCGCTGGATCGGTTCGCAGCCGAGTGTGAAGCGGCCGGGATGGGGATCAGTGCCTCCAAATCCGAGGCCATGGTCTTGAGCCGGAAAAGGGTAGAGTGCCTTCTCCGGGTCAGGGGGGGTGTCCTGCCCCAAGTGGAGGAGTTTAAGTATCTCGGGATCTTGTTCACGAATGGGGGAAGAAGGGAGCGGGAGATCGACAGGCGGATTGGCGCAGCGTCTGCTGTCAAGCGGGCGCTGTACCGGTCCGTCGTGGTGAAGAGAGAGCTGAGCCAAAAAGCGAAGCTCTCGATTTACCGGTCGATCTACGTTCCCACCCTCATCTATGGTCATGAGCTTTGGGTCATGACCGAAAGAACGAGATCGCGGATACAAGCGGCCGAAATGGGTTTTCTCCGTAAGGTGGCTGGGCTCTCCCTTAGAGATAGGGTGAGAAGCTCAGTCATCCGGGAGGGACTCAGAGTAGAGCCGCTGCTCCTTCACATCGAGAGGAGCCAGTTGAGGTGGCTTGGGCATCTGGTCAGGATGCCTCCTGGACGCCTCCCTGGTGAGGTGTTCCGGGCACGTCCCACCGGGAGGAGGCCCCGGGGAAGACCCAGGACACGCTGGAGGGACTATGTCTCTCGGCTGGCCTGGGAACGCCTCGGGATTCCCCCGGAGGAGCTGGAAGAAGTGGCTGGGGAGAGGGAAGTCTGGGCCTCCCTTCTGAAGCTGCTACCCCCGCGACCCGACCTCGGATAAGCGGAAGAAGATGGATGGATGGATGGATGGATGGATGGTTTTTATAACGCCCACTTGGCTAAGTTTTAAGGTAAATGGACACGCAGCTAGCAGAAGCCATCATCATGCTTGTCATTTCTCCTTAAAAAGAAAAAAAAAAAATAGACCATGTGACCTTTTCCTGCTCTTTCTCCAGCTCCTCTGGGCTCAGGTTGGAGGAAAGGCCGCAGGGTTTGGAATCAGAATGCATTTGCTGCTGTTGCCCGTCTTCATCTTGGCCCGCTTTACCTGGAGAACAACAGGACAAACTAAATGAACACACATTTTATCTTGGGGCAAATCAAATGATGTCTTTTCAGCTCTAGGTCAATAATTATAATAATTGTTATAATAATTATTGTCCTGTTTGCTTGAGCTGAAAACCTCTACCAATAAGTGCAGTATGTTGACTCAAAGTGCCCTGCTGGGGATCAGATGTTACCTGTTTTCAGGGTGCTGGACAGACCATTTTCTTTAGCGTTCTTATCGCGCTGTTCTCCTTCAGCCTCAGCAGCCGTCTCACTGAGGACAGAGGAAACAGGACTTCAGAATACCACTCACATTCACTGTTGAGAGCTTTAATGCTACAAGCCCTTCTCCAGGAGTGATTCAATTCCCAGCCAGCTGAAAGCATTGAGTGTCATTCCCAGAATCAGTTTTCAGTGTTTACTTTAATATAATCACCAGGAGAAGAAAAAGGTGACATGCTGTATTCTGTAAACACATCTAGTTTTAAAAACAATTCCATAGAAGCAGACACAAAATAAACACACAAAGAGAAGGGAATGCTTATCCAACAACAGGACATGAAGCAGCTCTGTGAGAATTGTGTAGAGAAGCAATGCAGCTTCCTCATTCTGAGTGAAGACTTCCTTCCATACCCATTAGCTTGCAGTCTTTCCTTCAGTCGCTCCTTTTTCTCCCTCAGTCTCAGCTCCTGCTCCCTCAGCTTTTCCTCTTTTCGAACACGAGCCCTAAAAACAAAAATGCCAAGCACATCAGATGGGAAACTTAAAACATGATCAGTAAAAAAAACACAAAACATTAATGTACCCCTTTTTTTTAAAACATTAAACCCAGAGTGAAGCATCTTGATTTAGGACATTAGTGTTTCAAAGCAGAGGGCAGAGATCAACTGATACTTACAACCAGCGTGTGTGTTCCCTACCTTAGAGCGATCTCCTCCCTCTTTCGGCGGTGTTGTTCTGCTCTGATCTCTCTCAGCTCTTGTCTGGCTGCCTTTTGTTCATCCACACAGTCCTCTATCAGATCTCTGCTGGAAGCCAGAGTCAACAGCTTCCCCACCAGAGCAAGAAGGATCTTCAGTTTTTCCGCTGCAAACAAAAATATAATCCATTTTTCTTTGATTTAAAAAAAAAAAAATTCACTTTGAATTATATTTGAATTATCTCTATAAACTGAAGGGTGGACTGATTACTGCAAGGAACATAAAGGGATGACTAGTTTATAAGGAATTAATAGCTGCCATTAATAAAAACTGATTTAAGGCGTGTTTAATATTGACACATATAAACATAGAGGACAGAGGAACAACTCCTCGTTAGCATCAGTGATAATTTGCAACAAGCGTCAGATTTTCAGAGGTAAAGACTTTTCTTTCGGTCTGTCTGTGTTTCGTCAGTTTCGTCTTTACTGATCTTGCTCCCTGTGAAATTGCCTCATCTATTCTGCCTAAAGACTTCCTGCCGAGTTACTGACCTGGTGTGAGGTCATACACTGGAGTGCAGGACAACCTCTTCAGCAGCGCTGGGTCAGACAATCGCAGCTCCACACATGGGTCATCCATGACAGTGAAACCACCTTGTTTCTGGTAACGGAACTTTGCGTTGCTATGGTTACAATCAGCGCCAGAGGCTAGGATGTAGAGGCGCAGGATTTCGGAGAGCGTGCAGCTGTCCAGGTCCAGCTGTTTGAGCCCTGAGCCCTGATGCAGCTGAGGCCAGGCTGCAGCCAATGAGGCGACAGCAGTCAGAGCCGACTGAGTGGGATCAGAGTCGTCATCCAAAGCCTCCCACAGGTCTGCAGGGAGGAAGCAGAGAAGCATCAGGTGTACTGGCAGCATCCATCCACAGGGGGTCAAAGATTTGACAGCTTTATGACCTATTAAAGTAAAGGTCAATAGGCTACAAAAGATGATCATCACATTTTTTTATACAAAATCATTCTGAGAGTGACATGTCAGTCTGCTTAGTTCTGACTATGTTGAGCTCCTTTCAGAATGAGCTGTTTTAGGGCTTCCATCAATTTCAATTCAAAATAGGCCTTCGCAGCGCTTTGCTGCTCGGGCCTAATAAGCTGCTGTTGGCCACGCTCCCATATCAAAGCTAACATTCACATGAAAAAACGGCTGCAAAATTATACAACCGTACATCTTTGAAAAGCAGTAGTGGAACCTCCTGCACAACCAACAAGAATGCAGCAAGTTGTTCCAGGATGGTAAATGTACAACAAAACACTTGTGAACACAGTGGAATACCAGCTGACCAAATGGGCCAAAGCTCAGTTCAGGTTGCTAAGTGACGGGCTGGACTTTGCTGGGGTTGCCAGGTGAGCGGCAGGGCATTCCAGACATTGTGATGTTACATTGTGAAAATTTCGTAAAGTGCTTTCTTTCCAGACATAAATTATAAATTAAACATTTAATTATTGCCAAAAACCAGCTTGGTGATTGGTTAAAGCATTTGTTGTTATTTTTTTAAAGCAATAGAGATCCAAATGAAAACACAGAAACATGCAAAGGAGACCTATTATGAATTTTGCATAACAGGACCCCTTTAATTTAAAACAAAACACAAGAAAGGATGGCATCAAGAACCGGTACTAATGTAGGAGTCATGGTGGACTGGTCAGTGTGTGTCCCACCCTCAGCCTGATCTTTGGCCACCTCCTCCTGCTCCTCATCCAGAGCTTGAAAGATGGCCGTCAGGAAGAAGAAAAGCAGCTCACACAAAGGACCTTCTGGGTCAGTGCCGACCAGAGCCTCCTCCAGAACCTCTGTGGGAAGACAAAAATCTGCTTAGACAGACCACTTTATCTGGAAATAAACACTTACAGCTTGGATCAAAACTCCATTTCATGAAAGAAATTATTTTTGTTATTAATGCAAAACGCGACTCAATAGACAGGCAATAGTGAAAAGAAAGTGCACCCTTTAAGGTTTTTACACATGAACAAATTTAAAAAGATGATTGTGAGATCAAAAAAACATCATTCCAAAATGGAACAACCTGCATGTGTAGGTTTGAATTCATAAACATTTCCAGAGCAATACTTACGAATACTCACCCAGAGTAATTCCCTCAGGGAACTCATCTTTCAGGTCAAAGGCCTCACCAAAAGCTCGCAGGAACTCCAGCACCATCAGAGCTTCTCCAAAAAGCTTGGAAGGAAGACGGGTTCTCACCGGCATTGGGCTGGGTAACTCCTGTTAGAACAAACAGATATTCTACATTTGTATAAAGGGAATTCCGGAAATTAAGCCTTTCTTCAACTTGCATGTCCCTTACTCAGAGGTGAGGGTTTGGGTTACAATTTTATTCTTAGTTTTTATTATGTTCAACTGCCTAGATGAATGTGTTAGACTCAGAAAGAGAGATTATAAAAAGTGACTCTGAAAACATGTTTGGTAAAACTGAACTATGAGTGAATGATATGGACTTGAAGTTTCATTATGATATTTTGTGGTACTATCGTGATAGTAAAAGTGATGATATGAACTATCTTTTACTCATTTTTTAAAACTGTGACTGCATGGCACAGCATTCACTTCTATTTAAAAACATTCCAATTTTTAATACGTTTCCTTAGAACATCAGTTACATAAACTAGTACCATTTGTATCCCTAAACTCCACACAGTTTTAAATTCATTGGTATCTATTTATACTCTCATTGAAAAAACAGAGGAATGCTTTTAACATATTTTGTATCATCAGAGCTGATCAACATTCAGCAACGATCTGCCTACTAATTAATTATTTTCCTTCTGTGCTAGAAATGATAAAGTATTAATATTTAAATTACATTTTTCTTAAAGTGAAGTGAAGAACAACCATACATCTGGTTGTTGTTTTTTGTCTTTGGTTGGCTGATATTTCTACATTTAAAAGTAGTTCAATGAGCATGTTGGCTAATATCTGTTGGCCTAACCTCCACTCTGACGCTGCTGCATTCACTGACCTTTAAGTCTTCACACTCCATGTCCTCTCTGGGTTTGTTCCACAGCTTCAGTCGCTGAGCATATTTCTTCTTCTCTTCCTTCAGCTTCTCTCGTTCCTGTCAATCAGTTGGTAAAATTGGGGATCAAAGTTTTCCTCCCAAACTGGAAAGGTGACTTTGATGTTTCCAGTTACTCACTCTGTCTTTCTCCAGTTTCCTGCGCTCCCTCTCTTCCCTCTTCCTCTGCTTCTCCTCCTCAAACCTTTGTCTCTGCTCCTCTCTCAGCCTGTCCTTGCCCTCTCGCTCCCTCCTTCTGGCCTCCTGCGCCTCCTCCTTCTCCCTCTTCAGCCGGGCCTTCTCATAGCCTGCAGCAGCCATCTCTTCCCGCCTCTGCAGCAGCATCAGCTTCTCCTCCAGCACATTTATTGACGACGCCTGGAAAGCAAGTTCACTCAATAAGGCCTTAAATAGACTGGAAATATTCCACCTTAATATTTCGGACTGAATGAATGACAAAATATCCTCTAACAGCTTTTTTTCTGATGACTAACAATGTTTAGATAACCTAAAGCTTTTTGTTTTGGACTTTGGAAAGTTCTCGCCAAAACTCTGAACAGGTGTTAAACAGTTATAGCCCACTTACTCAGACCTTTGGTTATGTGAGCAGAAGAGTTCATTATCGTCTGCTGGTCATAACTATGAACTGCATGCAGTCTTCAATAAATTAGTTTTTGCTTTCTGAAGGAGCTCATTTGACAGATTAAATTTACCTATTCAAAATAAACTTTCAGCAGGTATTCAGCATATTTTTTTATGTTACCATGTTTTTTTTATTGGTCTGATGTAATATTCTAATTTTAAATGTCATATTTTCATTAGCTGCAAGCAGAAAATTCTAATTAAAGGGGCAATATTATGATCTGAAGCTCATAATATTGAACTTCAGCTCAATATTATGAGGCTGGAGAAAAATCAAGTAATTATGCTACCTCCAGTTATTATAAAAACACTATTCCAAATATGACTTCAAATATATTAGACTTTGTAATTTAACAACCTGAAATTGGGCCTCTGTCTCTTTAAAAACTCCTGCTCTTTCTGAAACTCCTCCTTCAGGAAGTCGTTACAACATGGCTCTATTAGCCCTTAACGACAGTTTTACAAGCGGTGCACTGGGAAGTAGCTCATAATGAACTCAGCAAGTGTTTGCTAATTTCTGCGGGCTAGTCTGAAGGAGCTGAGTGGGGGAGTCACGGGGCGGGGTTTCTCAGGGTGTTTAGAAACTCGAAGGCAGTGATAGGTCCACCAGGCGTTTTGCATAGCTGAATGGTGCCATGGAGATTAAATGATTTCTCAAACATACATGACAGAATCAATGCGACACTCCAGGTATGTTTTTGATGAGGGAATAACATTATACCATTATGCAACGCTCAAAAAAGTTGAATTTAGATAATACTAACCCTTTAACAGAAACTGAGTAACACCAGTTGGTGTGTAATTAATATATATATGTATGCAACGTGTTTCACTTACTGGTAAAGTTCCTGACAAATAGACTTTTCATAACATTCTATTTTATTAAATAGGCCTGTGTGTTGGTCTTTTATTGCATATAATCCTGAGATTTAAGAAATCACATATCATGAAGACTTCTCTTAGATCTCATTACTATCCTTAATGTTAGCCACCAAAACATTTGACGAGACTAAATCCCAGCCATAGTATTGTGCGCCTAATATAGTTCTGGTAATTAAATGCATTTATGATTTTATAGAAACACTAGCCAACGTTCTGAAGTTCTTGATGACAGCACACTGACATTATTTGCCTGTAGAGCAAGAAAACAGATGTGATCATCTGACCCAGATTTTAACATCAGATGTAAACCGCTAAAGCCGTCTACTAATATCTGAGTAAGTCAGGGCATGTTGATGCAAGCTCCGAACAGGGAAGATTAAACCAAGACTTGATAACCTCATGTTCAGCATGAACACAGAAACAATGTCTGAAAAAGAGCTAGTGTTTTATCAAGCAGTAATAACTGCTAAATTATATTAAAAAAATTGATCAACAAGAAAAGATAGACATAATATTCAGCTTTGCCTTGCCAATAAGAGTTCCAGATTTCTTTGAGGTCTTATTATTATTAGAAATTAGCATTGCCTCTCATCATCCTGCGTGGCCCACATACCTGTCCAGGGGAGCCATTAGAGTGGAGGCTGAAGGGAAAAATGGGGGGATCATCAGGGAAGAACTGAGAGAAGGTCTGTTCAGACAGTCTGTACTTCTTCACTGTAGAAGGCTAAAAAACAAACGGACACCGCTGTGAGTTAACAGGATCTACAGTCATTTCCTGCAGAGCAGGTAACACTAATGGAGCTCCTACCTTTAGAACAATGCATCCCCTCTGAGGCTCACAATGCTGCTTGAAGAGGAGTTTCAGTCTCTCTCTGGATAGGATCGTTTTCTTTCGACTGAGAAAAACAACAAACTGAGTAACAGCTAGTTTAGCTGTGACTCTAGATGCTTCCTTTTTAGGTCCAAAGATAATAACAAACTCCAGTCCTCCAGAGTCTCCTGCAACCTTCTGTCTGCTTCCAATATCCAATTTCAGCTCATTAGCACATCTCTGTAGAGCTGTACTGCATGCAAGTGAGGCAGTTAACCACCACTGCTCAGAAGTAATGATGATGTTTAAGATTTGTGCGAAAAAACCTCCCAGAGATCAGTTTGAAAATTATTCCAGCAAACGCTGCTCCTTCAGGTTAACCAGCTAAACCATGGTAACTCCGAACAGAAACGTGGACGCTATTCAGCTGAACAAAACGGCATCCAAAGAGATTCTTGCTGTCCACCGTCATAACATTATGACTCACTAATAAACATATTCAGTTTGAGTCGTATCAGTTGCTAAAGTTATCTAAAAACTAATTGCTTGAAGCTAATTCTAATTTTACAGAACTTTACTTCAAGAAGTCCAAGATAACCTTTAAGTAAAATAAACAGGTCAAATAAAACTCAGCTACTTAAAAGGGAACTGCCTTTTCTCCGGCATGTGGAGACATTCATGAGGTAGAAGGCTGATTGGTGTACATCATGTTCGATCCTTTGTTATGGAACAGGCTGGATTTGGAAATGTGTCCCTTTTGGAATTCTCAGAGTAAGCATCTTCAATTAGAATCCAAAAACAAATTATGAGATTAGACTCTTACCTGATTTGACTGGCTTTGACCGTGAAAGGTTCGCCGCTTTCATCCTTGACAATCCTCACTCTGTAATTAAACGCTGATGGACTCAAGGGCTTCTTTCCACTAAAACACAAAAACAAACAGTTTATGAGGAAGGGAAGTTTAGTGTGTCTACACAACCTGCCTTGGTCCAATGCCATTCTATATTATTTGACCTTCTATGTCCTAAATTAAAAATCTTCGCCTGGATATCTTTGTTTATTTTTATTGTACGCAGTTCTTTAAATGTCCTGTCAGTAAATATATGTTTCCATTTATCCATTTTAAAAGAATACCCCTCAGATTCATTTCAATCAATCAAATTTTATTTGTATAGCACATTTCAGCAACAAGGCATTTCAAAGTGCTTTACATAACAAAAACACAAAGTCATGCAACATAGAATCAACAATCAAAACATTACATTAAGTCAAGTGCCATTGTTAAGTTCTTAATTGATTATGCTTCAAAAGCAACTCTAAACAGGTGGGTTTTTAGTCTAGGTTTAAAGGACCTCAGTGTTTCAGCAGTTTTGCAGTTTTCTGGAAGTTTGTTCCAGATTTATGGTGCGTAGAAGCTGAATGCTGCTTCTCCTCATTTGGTTCTGGTTCTGGAGATGCAAACCAGTCCAGAATCAGAAGATCTGAGAGGTCTGGAAGGTTGATACTACCACTGCAGATCTTTAATGTTTTCTGGTGCTAAGCCGTTCAGTGATTTATAAACTAACAGTATTTTAAAGTCTATTCTCTGAGCTGCAGGGAGCCAGTGTAAGGACTTTAGAACTGGTGTGATGTGCTCTATCTTTCTGGTTTTAGTGAGAATGCAAGCAGCAGCGTTCTGGATCAGCTGCAGCTGTTTGATTGATTTGTTAGGCAGACCTGTAAAGACACTGTTGCACTAATCAATGCGACTAACGATAAACTCATGGATGAGCTTATCTAGATCTCGCTGAGACATTAGTCCACCTTCTGCAGATGACAGAAGGCTGACTTTGTAACTGTCTTTATGTGACTCTGAAGGTTCAGGTCAGAGTTCATCATTACTCGAGCCTGATTGCTGGTTTTTAATTGTAATAAATGAAGCTGTGACTCTAGATGGTTCCTCTTTAGGTCCAAAGATAATAACTTCAGTTGTGTTTATTTTCAGCTGGAGAATGTTTTGGCACATCCACACATTTATCTGTTCTAGGCATCTATCTAATTTCACTCCCTTTATGTTTTCTCCAAGTGTTTCTCTGGCCTGGCGTTCTGTTTGGCTGTGAGTAGTTCCTGGAGGAGGCCATAGTGTGACATAATGATGCAATCACCTAATCGTTCTCCCTCTCCTGCTATTAACTTTTTACTAACACAGAAGGTTAGTAAAAAGTTTTTTTTGTGTCTCTGCTCTGTCTTCTCAAACCTCCAGTCAGTCGTGGTAGATGGCTGCTTATACTGACCCAGGTTCTGGTTAATTGTAGGTTTCTTCCTGTTAAATAGGAGTTTATCCTCTCCACTGTCACTACATGCATGCTCAGTATGAGGGACTACCGTAAAATCAACAACTCCATGCCAGTGGTTGTCTGCTGTTGCCCCCTGCTGGTCCAGGTGGAGTGAATGCTGCAGGTCAATGACTGGATGCAATCTACTGGGTTTACTTAGATAGAAACTTTTCAAACTAATTAAAATAATGAACTAAACTTCTTACACTGTTTGATAACTAGAATCTGTATGTATAATTAATTGTTTATAAATTGCCTCGAGATGACATTTGTTCTTAATTTTCATTATATACTGTATCTGCATTTTTTTGAATCTTTGCAAGGACTGCTCTAAGTTGCTTCTTATATTGACAGCATGTTATATTTTATTTTTATTTTGTCTACAATTGCTACTCAGTGGTGGTTGTTGTGTGTCTTGTCTCTATGCTGCTGTAACTGCAAAATAATTTCCCTGCTGGGATGAATAAAGTAATTCTATTCTAAATAAACTGAATTGAACTAATTGGCATAAGTACACAAATGTGGGATTTTTTTTTACATGCTAGAAACAGGAAATCTCCACAGATCTACTAAGCAACAGAAATAACACCAGAAGAGCGACACAGGAAGCACATCATACACAAAGCTCTTGCTGCACTGAAAACAAAGCCAACCTCCTGTTTTAACTGGAAGGAGCCTGAATCTGCCGTCGGCTACATGGTTCTACTGCAGATCTGGATCAAATCCACTAACCCTGTCCTGCCTATCTATAACTCCAATAACCCCAGCTCAATTTTTGCATTCATCAAACAATTTAAGGAATTGTGTTCCAGAGTGGTTTGTGATCTACTAACCCGTTGAGATGTGCTGTGGGGCTTTGGAAGACGTCGCTCTCATCGTCGCTGTCACTAATCACAATGGTGTCGCTGTCTGCTGCCTTGCTTTGCCGGTTAGTGAGTGGCGCTCCGTTAGCACAAGCATAAAGTGACAGCACCTGCACGATCTCGCACACACGCCTGAAATACACACAGTATTTACACTTGGGAAAGCTGAGAATAGTCCAATAGGACTCACCTACGGACTCTTTTGAAATGTTACTAAAAGTCAACAAGTCAGGCATAAACTGAACACTGAAAAATTTCATATGTAAGGTGATGGGACATAGCTATTAAGCATGAAGACTGATAACCTGACATGAAATATCACTACTGAAACTCTTCGATAATTAGCTTCTCCTACAGGACAGCAGGCAGCTGTAAGCTAAGGCTATGTGAGCAGGACTAACAGGAAGAGTGTTCAGAACTGCAACCCAAACCAAAAGTAGAGAAGAACATTGCCTCTAACGATCGAAAGCTTTCCATAACAAATGTGCACAACATTTTTTTGAAATTCCACTAAAGTAAAAAAACATAAATAAAAAAAAAATCACAATTGCAGTGTTTCCATTAAATAAGAAATTAAATTAAAGTCACACGTGAATAAGATTGTTCATGGGTCAACTCATTAAAAAACATGGAGTGCTAATAATAATACCACTTCCTGTCATTTTCTTTGTGATTTTCACCAGAAGTAACATCCGGGTTTTGATCACATGATGTCAAAAAAAAGAGTTTATATTGACATTTTGTGAAATGCACCAATTCTGAGCGCTGGAGGCTGCTTGTTCTCCACTGGTTTCTGTACGGCTGAAAAACCGTCTCACCCTAGTGCCAAAACTCATCAAGAAACATGAGGTCTTTTTTTTTTATTGGCATGTTTCATGTTTCCATTAAGCAAATTCATTTTCATAAAACCAATTTGCACAGTTTTATGTTCAATGGAAACGTAGCTATAGATGTCCTTGATGGTGACTCCCGGAGCCTGAAGATGAACATTAAAACTAGGTTACTGGTGCCTACCTAGTTCCGTTGCGTCCGCTCACATCCACTATCTCTCCTGGGAAGAAACGATCTTTAACGAAGCCGTAGACGTCCTCACAGAGCTCCGACAGCCTGCAGTGGCGGCTCAGAGCAGCCAGGTGGAGCATTGGCACCACCAGGGCCTGAGGGAAGCTCTCCAGGCTCTGCTTTGCTCGCCGCTCGCTCTCCACGGCCTCCAGGTAGGTGAGGCCGGCTCGGCCCGTCAGAGCACAGCTCCACACCAGACTGTTGCAAAGGATGGTCCTCTCAAAGAACTCACTGTGGGAGGAAGGGACAGAAAAACAGAGAATTCACATCTTCACACAAACTTCATGCAGCATGTTGCAATTTTTGCATACAAATAGCACACAGGCTAATGGGAATTTTGACTCAGAGAAATGTTCAGAACCTTGGTGAGCCAACGATTAAGTCAAAGGATGGGCAACACAAACCTAAATTGTTAAAAATAACTTAGAAAATAACTATAAAAATAGCTACTGTAAAACATAGTTTTGCAGGCAACACTCTACAACAGCTTGCAGAGTGTTGCCCATCTTGATCTTTTCTCTTTTATATCATCTGAGATCTAATAGGAAAAAAAAAAACTCCTGTCGTTGGGATTATTTTTTTCTCCATTAATACCAACAACATGTATGTAAATATTGGTTCTTTGAAACAGTTGAAGCCTGCATATCAATTTGGATGCTGAATGACTTAAAAAAAAATAAAAATAAAAAAAACAATCAAAGGATCAAATTTGAGCCTTTCTGTAGGTAATTTTTATACTTATTCCAAGAAACAATGAAAAACTTGAGCTTGCAGAAATAAACCATTGGCCCACTGGTTAAGCTGCCCTTTACTTTAGTCTCCATGTATAGTTTTGTCACTTGATATTTACGGAAGCTGTCAATAA
This sequence comes from Xiphophorus couchianus, assembly GCF_001444195.1. NCBI lineage: Eukaryota > Metazoa > Chordata > Actinopteri > Cyprinodontiformes > Poeciliidae > Xiphophorus > Xiphophorus couchianus. The sequence goes on from NC_040240.1 coordinate 1,713,902, forward strand.
CCATACATTTAACATGTCAATTTCGCAATGCACATTTTGAAGATGAATATGACTTGTAATTGTGTAATATGTCATAATTATTTTAGGGAATTATATAAAACAGTGGTTTTCAAATGTTTTATAATCTGTGGCACTTCAGTGAATAATTGACTTTCCCAACCACCATTTTTTTTCAGGCATTTTAGACACCATTACCACACAAGTTTCAGTTTCTTATGGTACCATGTAAGAGCAAAACAAAAATTTAAAAAAATTAGATCCTCAGCATGTTTACTTAATGATGCAAACTGATTATGCACTGGATTTTAATTCAGAAGTTGAAGCTTTTAAGATTGTAACTGGAGAAATTAACAGAAAGGTCCCTGAGAATCAAACCTGTCAGCAGGAAAGTTGTAGGTTTCTCACAAGGACTTTACCCAACATCCAATATGGCTGTTTTGTGACAGTAACAGTTAAAAACTGTTTATTTGCACTTTTAACAAAGTTGATCCTCATTAAATCGTTTCCACAAACTGTACCATATAGCCTAATCGACTGAAAATTAGCGACAATGTCTGATAGAACAAAACATATTAGGCGATGTGATTATGTTTAATGATAGAGGTGGTTAGCCTGATCACAATTATTAGGAAATCTTACTAGTTCCCGAATTTCATGACTAAATCAGGTTTTATGTCATTCCTACATCCAACTTCTGACTTCAGAAGTTAACGGGTCTCCACATGAGTCAAATTTTTCGTATTTATAGGTTTTTGTTTGTATAATAACCCTCCTAGAAGATGTGAATGAGTGGACTGTTTAGATGGGCTAAACTCTCAAAGCTAAGCTCTGGTAGCTACCAAGCTAACAGTCACTTTAGCTAGCCAACCGTACACCTGTCCCGCTCCTACTGACCTTTTACTACCCGCTTTAACCTGCTTCCTACTATCCTTGGGGCTCTCGCACCTTGGTAAAGAAAATAACCTATATATATTGTTTTATTTTAATTTACAATAAAGTTAACTTTTATGTTTTGTGTGGAAGTTTTTCTCAATGATAGAACATCCCAAACTAACTTCAAGCGTTTTTTTTTTTAGAGTTGAGGCAGCTACTTACTCATAGGTCCTGAAGATTTCATGAGTGATTTTACAGAGAAACACTTCTTCGTCCGGTCGAAGATCAGCCGGAGGTTTCTGTCGGGTAAAAGGCTTTCTGTGGAGTAGCGGCATCTCTTCGCTCCGCTTCCACTCTGAAAGAAAGAGGAGCGAAACCGGGTCACTCGTCTTCACCGAATAAAACACGAAAACCCAAGTGAAACGCCTCAACTAAAAGCCCAAAGCTGAAGCAGAGCCCCGGTCAGAACGGGGCAGGAGCTCGACAGAACAGCAGGAGTGAGGAGGAGGAGGTGAGCGGGTCTTTTGTTACACGCGCCGATAATCCAGCCCGCATGGAAGTGCTCCTCTTCATTATCTCCCAGCCGACACGCTAAACTCAGAGCCAATTCAGCTCAAAGCTCACAACTTCAGTCCTCCGACACTCGGTACGCTAAACAAAAAGAAACCGATAAAAACGGCCGGTCTTTACCAAGTTGTGAAACGATGAAGCGATAACAAGCGGTCCGAAATGAGGAGGAACTCCGGGCTAAGCCGTCTCACTGGCGGCTTGTTGACGAAGTTTTCATCCACTTCACGGCCAGCTGGGAAATTTCATTACTTCGCCTACGTTTGTTTCTTGAGTGTAAGAGAAATTAATATGTCAGTGACCTCGCGTTATTCTTTTTTAAGAATAACGTGTTCGGAAGATCTTTTAAACATATTAAAACACCTTTGTCAAAAATTTACACACCCAAAAAATATTTGCACACTTTTATTGACAGGTTATCTCCTTTAGTTAGGTTCAAATTCAGTCATCGTGACAAAGTAACTGAGAGATGGAGGAAAAATAAAGAAAGAAAGAAACTGAATCCCGCCTAAGATGTAATGATCGAGAGGGCCTACTCAAAGTTAAATGAAGCCATAAGCAGAATGGAATTTTGGGGCACACTTCCATTTAGCCCATCACCCACCACTGACCATTATTTGTCCACTGTTGTAAATTTTTCCATTTTGCATTTAAAGCTATTTGTTTTGCAATTTTCCTGTAAGCTTTCTTTAAATCAAAATGGAACATAATTTTTTGGTCACATTGCATTATTTATCAAACAAATAGTACTTCAAGTAAAGATTTTAAATAGTAATAATATAAAACAATTCTCAACTACGAAGTTGAGCTTAAACAGAATGAAATAAGACAGGAAAGTCCCTAATTTCCTTTCTTTTAAGCAATTTTATAGGCAATTCAAATATTTTTGACCTTTCGGATTTTTCCTTAGCTTGTTCAGATAATTTGAAGTGGGTAAAGATGACATTTGATAACTTTCTTCAAGTATTTCCAGAATGAGAAGCCATTTTAGAAAAGGACTCTTCACTTTGTGTGAAATGTGGACCTTGAAAACATTAAATAAAAATTTAATTGTGACCCCATTAGCATAACTTATTAAGAATAACTACTACATTTGTCAACCTACACTGTGTCTTCTCTCTCTCCCTACACCGTGTCCCAAATTATTATGCAAGTGATATTTTCTCAGATTTTCCTAAATGGTCAATACAAATGATGGTCAGTATAATTTTCAAGTCATGAAGTATTACAGTATAAATCAAATTTTACTGAACAAAGCTCCCCATGAGAACAGTATTTTTTTCAAAAATAAAAAACTCAAAAATGCACAGTTCCAAATTATTATGCACAGCAGATTTTCTAAACATTTTATGGATTATAAAGAACTGCAAATGGTCATTCTTCCAGAGGCACCAGCAGCTTTAAATAATTGTTTGCTGCTTTGTAAGGGGCTGCACAGTGGCGCAGTTGGTAGCACTGTTGCCTTGCAGCAAGAAGGTCCTGGGTTCGATTCCCGGCCGGGGTCTTTCTGCATGGAGTTTGCATGTTCTCCCTGTGCATGCGTGGGTTCTCTCCGGGTACTCCGGCTTCCTCCCACAGTCCAAAAACATGACTGTTAGGTTAATTGGTCTATCTAAATTCTCCCTAGGTGTGTGTTTGTGTGTGAATGGTTGTTTGTCCTGTATGTCTTTGTGTTGCCCTGCGACAGACTGGCGACCTGTCCAGGGTGTACCCCACCTCCCGCCTGGAACGTAGCTGGAGATAGGCACCAGCAACCCTCCCGACCCCATTAGGGACAAGGGTGAACAGAAAATGGATGGATGGATGGATGGATGCTTTGTAAGGGCATTTTATAACAGCTGCTCTCTTAATCCGATGAATTTGTCTAACAGAAACCTTCCTGTTAAACCTTCCATGGGTTTATCTGTACAAACCCATCTTTATGCTGAATCAGCCACAAATGTCTTCACAGTACGACAACGCTTCAGTTTTCGTTAAATATCTGATGTTTTCATATCTTGTCTTATGGCACTACACTATCTGATGATTTTCATCAGCAGAGATTCTTTCTCTTTCCCATATTGCCTGAAACCTGTGGCCTGTTTAATAATGTGGAACATCCTTCTTAAGTAGATTTCCTTTAATTGAGCTCACCAGACAAACTAATGAACCCAGCTTTCTGAAATTAATTATAGTGATTCAAAGAGCCCTGACACACAATACCACCTATAAATTTAATAGCACAACAAAAATGTTTATCTTTATGACACTTAAATCCAATTTGCATAATAACTTGGAACACGGTGTAAGTTCTTTTGGGGACCCCCAGTGAGAACTTCTGGTCAGCAGGGGGTTCTAGTCAATCACAAAAAGGTGGGCCTATGCTGATCATAACTCAGCATAAAATCAGAATCAAAGCAAACATCTTGAAATTGAGATGCATCAGGCAGCTGCATTGAGGATTTCTCTGATGAATGCCTATTCTTTTCAGTGTTATCATTAAGCAAACTCACAGGAAGCCTGAAAAAAAAATTGAAACTAAAAAAAATATATAAATTGTAAATGTCACTGGTGACATTTGGTTTCTGGAATTTTCTAAGCAGTTGGTAAAGATGTGATACAAGTTTCAGCAGTGAAGAGACGCCAGGTGAAGATCCAGAACTCACTGGATGTCTGGGTTTTCCTCCTGGATCTCCTCAAGCCAATCTCAGATAAACAGAGGACAATGAATGCTGGATATTGTCAGATGCCCAAATCCCCATGGTAACCTGTTGTCTTATTTGTTGTCTTATGTTTCTCCAGCTGCTTTTTGAGACACACAACAGCTTCTGAGTGGATTTAAGATCTGGGTAGTTTTCTGCTCGCTGCTTCAAAATGAAACGTTCCAACCTTTCAAGCACTCTCTCACTTGAATGTTATGATACAGTGCTCCAATAGTGCTGAAAAATAATAATATGTATTTTCCATAACATGGAAAATATATATTACTCATGCTGGATGGTTGGTCCCACTCTTTACATTTAGTTTTAAGGTATAGCCATTCTGTGACATGCATCAAGAAGCTGCACAAATGTCAAGCTTGCCTGATGCAGCTAACACATACCATCTTAATCTGAGGTCTGATGTATTCAAATTTTTTATGAAAAGTTACAAAGGTCATTCGACTTTCTTCAATGCCCCATCTCTTTTCCTCTCTCTCCGTCTGTAGGTGGCTTTTCTGACTGTTTCTATGGTAGAAGCAATGATGGATAAACACTACACTTACACAAAATGCTGTGAAAAAGTATTTATACCCTTTGAACTCTGAGTTTTTATCTAATTACAACCTAAATAAATTTTATTAGGACTTCATTTGATGGAGAAAAATTATTACTTGGAAGCAAAATAAAACAAGTCTAAAAAACACTGAGAACTGAAGTGTGTATTCAATCCCCTTTAGTTTTATGCCTCTAATAAAAAGCCAGAGCTAATCGCCTGTGTTTGAATAAAGTTCAGCTGTGTGTAAATGCAGCTGTTCTGTTTCTGGACTCAGAAGTTTGTTACAGAAAGTTAGAAAACACAGCAGGCAGGTCTGGGAGGATGAAGAATAAATAAATAATTTTAAAAAATGTAAAAAAGACTTTTTTGCTTTATATCATGTTGTCATGTTATTCACATTGATTCTTTTATGCATGTTTGAGAAATGCTTAAATTTCCCATGGCAACCATTCGGGGGAACCCAAACACTTGCTCTCACAAAGCTTCGCCTATTTTCACAAAGCTCCTTCTTTGAGTTGCAGTCCCCAGCCGAGCTTCATCTCACAGAGCAGCCCTCTGCCGCTCAGCTCCTCCAGACTAGCGGCAGCAGCAATTAGCAAACACCTGGTGGAACTGCGCATCTGCTGACCTCATCATAGGAACTACTTCTCAGTGAAGTAGTGAATGCTGAAGATGGAGTTCCATAAAAAGCCATAGTATCTTAAAGACACAGAAGCCAATTTAAAGGCGGTAAATTGCAAAGTCAAACTTTTTTTAGATTATTTTTGATGTGCACCAAATTTCTACAACAACTGCTATCTAATTTATGAAATAGTACTTGATTGTGCTATAAAATAATACTATGTACTTGGAAAATAAACAATACTGCCTCTTTAAAACTTAGAGTACAAGGAACTCTATGTTGCCTCTGTTCAGTTCTGGTCCTGAAATCACTTTGTGAACAGTTCACTATAAGGATTTAGTAACAGACAATGTGGGTGATCAAATTTAGGTCCTAGCCTGGTTTCTGATATGTTCTGTAGTTTTCTTAACATCAAGCCTAGTTGAGTTTGATTTTTAAAGTCTCCTGTTTGTGCACACCTTCAGTGAGATTCCCCAGGATAAGACTGTTAAAGGACCCAGGACCTAACATGTCATGCAACATGTCATAATACACAACTTAAAACACAAAAAATATAATTAGGGAAACAAAAATCAACCCCTGTCTATAAGATTAAGTAAACAAACACTAGACAATGCTGGTATCTTTTGTATTTTGAAATGTATCAGATTTTACCAAACAGAAACTTGGAAAGATAACAATAACATAAAAATATTATTCTCAATGATGGTTTATGCAAGCTGTAAAGTAAATATACAAGTGAAGCATAATTAACAGTTTGATTTATTATTAACACCAATGTGCAATAATCTATTCTATGCCTCTGGTTCTGCAAGATTTGGACCCATGGTAGTTTGGAAGCCATGTTGAAGTTTAGTGCTTGAGGAGGTAAAGAACCTCTGACTTGTGAAGTTCACATTCTGACTTAAGTTGATCTTGTAAACTCTGAGTACAAATGAAGACTTTTGGTAAAGCAGATGCAGTCCAGCATAATTTCCCACCTTTTCAAACCACTTCCAGTAAGATGTGGAACCACCTGGATCACAGAGCTGCACCACCTCCTGACAGGTGGAGAAATGTGCTTGGATGATTGAGAACAGCCGCTTCATTCTGCAGTCACCTGATCCACTGGCACTTTGTCTCCAGTCACATGACCTTGTCCAGCTGGATCTGTTTGTAGTCATACGTTCCGTTCTGTTCCAAGGAGCTCCGTTTGCAGTCACATGACTCAGTAGGGCGGATTTTGTCCGCAGTCATATGACCTCATCCTGGTGGAGCTGCCAGCATCAGACGACCCGGTACAGATGAATCTGTCTGAGCTCCTCAGGGTCTGCATCTCGGCCCAGGTAGACGTTGTAGTCTACAGGAAGCTCCTCCACCCAGCCTGGTGGTAGTGGCACCTGAAGGATGTGAACCGTGATATATATGGATGGAGATAGGTTGCAATAAACAGAAATCAATAGATAATAACATGCGATACATATTCCAATTTCATTACACTGCTTACTGCACCACTGCTTAAGTTAAACTCCCCATAATGCTGCATCACTATCACTAGCTGCACTTCCATTGACCATATAATTGCACAATTTAGCATTTAAAAAATAAATGTACTTAATGGAAACATGGCGATAAAAAAAAAAAAAACTATATAGTTTTACAATAAAAAGTTTGGGTTTATTTAGCAAAACTGAAATGGAAAGAATTTTTCCCCTCATATCAGTCACATGATTAACAACCTGATGCTACCACTGCTGCAAACCATGAAGAAGAAATTAGTTTTTAAATGACTTATTGCATGGACAAACTTATCCAGATGTGATTTTAATCGAGCTTCTTATTTAATGGGAACCCAGAATTGCAAAAATATGTTGTTTTTTTTGACATTATCAGAAAATTGACATGGTTGTGCCCACATTTGTAACGGAAATGCAGCTACTGTCACATGACCAAACTAACACCACAGGACCAACCTCCTTCTCTCCCGTCCAGAAACAAATAGCAACAAGATGGAAATATCGGTTGTCAATATCAATCCAGGTTTATTTATCAGACTGATTTGATATGCTAAAAAATGACAAATATCACCTGATACCGATGCTAGTGCTGATATATTGTGGTTCCCTAAAATAAAGCTATATGAGTTGGTTAAAAACATGAGTACAGAAAGAGCTCCAGGTGTGTAAAGGAAGCAGGAAAATGGACAAACTGACCCAAAACTTTTCAAACACTCGGCTAGTACCGTAATTTCCAAACTTTTGAGCACAGCTGCATATAAGCCACACCCACCAACTTTGAAAAGAAAAAGAGTTTACATATTGAGTGTTGCACTTGTCAAAAGGTGCGGGTGTCCATGTAGGAACATGACATATTTACACAGAAAGATAATTGAAACTTTTAATGAAATACATACACTAAATGCTTTTTTCCCAAACATTTCCCTTTTAAAGCAGCCTGCAAACGGCTGCTTTAAGAAAACAGTCTACCAGGAAAAGTCACTGATTGCTATCTTCATCTTCCTTCTGCACACTTAAACCACTAAAGTTGTCTTCGTCAGTGTCAGAGTTGAACAGCTTCACACACATTTCCTCAGTTTCCTTCGCTGTTGCTCATAATGTCACATCAGTCCTGCTGTCCTCACACAGAATCCAGCCACTCCAAACCCGTTGCTAAAAAGCCGTACATTAGCCGAATGGCAGCTTTCAAAGCGTGTGAACAGTAACAACTTATAGTCAGGAAAACATAGTTAATGTCACTAGCTGGTGTTTAGAAATTTGCTTAGCAACAGGCAACGAATCAGCACTTAGAAATAGTGATCAGGATCATAAAGGGTTTCCACAGGTTGTTAAACCTGTCGCAATAAGCAATAAATCAATTAATCACATGATAAATTAGAATAAGCTCAATATTTCCCACTAGCATGATTTATTGTTTTCTCTTTTCTCTCTCTTTTTCTACCAAAACCTTGATGATAAAGTCTTCAGTCTGGAGCAACAATATTATCTTTATTGCAATAATTTCTGGGACAATTTCTCCCCTGGTAAAATGTATTACCATAACAGGCCTATGTGTTGGGTATAAGAATGTCTAAACACAATAAAATTAAGTCTGTTCACAGGAATCAGAAACATTTGAAAGACAAACAACCTGGTGTGGCTCCAGGCTGCGCAAAACGAAACTAGTTCTCTTTTCTGTGTTGAAATGATCTGGTGTTTTCCAGGTACCTGCAGAGCATCCAGACTCTCTTGCAAACTGGGAACAGTAACCAGCAGGGCTCCTCTCCTCCTGAAGGCCTGCATGATGAACTTCCAGGCTCTGAACACACAGAGCAAACATTCCTTTAGAGCACGCAAGTCACAGTTGGTGTTTTCTCAATATTTCCTGCACAGTCTTAGAGGAACTACCCAATTTGTTTGGTGGGCTCCATGAAGTACTCAAAAACATTGTTCATGACCAGAACATCCGCGCCCTGCAGCAGAACCTCCTGAGTGCAGACGTTTGCATGGAGAACCTGGGCGGGTGGGGGGTGGGGGGGGGGGGGGGGGGGGGTTATTAAAGGTGTGTGAGAGTGTGTGTGTGAGAAGGGATGAGGGACGATCAGAGACACGAACCTGAACTCGATCAGACAGGCCGTATTTGTGGAGCATGTCGTTCTGCAGCCTGACAAAGTCCTCACTGAGCTCCAGTCCAATGAGGCGAGAGGCTGAACTGTACACATAACCCTGAACACATGATATGTTCATCACAATATGATACAACAATGATTAACATGGTTTTCAAGTCTCTCCCAATGATTTCAATAGCATGTATCTAAAACAGAGTTGAAACATTTCAAGATTTGAAAGAAAAGGGTTTAACATTAAAGGGGCAGTGTTGTGTGTTTTCCAGCCACTTATTTTAAAGCACAATCAAGTCACTATGTTCTCTTCTGTTAGAAAAATGCTATCTATGCATAACATATTTCTGTATATAAATTAGATTAGTTTGTGTTGAAAGGTGTTGGATCGATAACAGTCAGAGTGACGAAGAACCTGTAATGTGCCAACAGGGTGAATGTTACGTTAATAACACTGGCAGTAAGCTTGTCTCTGTTTCTTGTGTGTTTTTATTCCAGTCCTTATTATCAGAACGCCTGTATCTGCTTGTAGTTTGGGTAACTGGCTGTACTGTCAATAATGGTCCGTATCTTTTAAATGTATTTCTTGATTTGCTGATATTCACTGAAAACAAACAAACTGATCTACACACAACATCTACTAAACATGATTTAACTCAGCTGACCTTGTTTTGGACATTATGACCTTTTGTTTTAGACTAAAACAAGATATAAGTAGTAGCCTGTATGATATGCTAACTAATTTACACCAAACATACATTGAAATTCCTCCCCTGAAATCAAAAACCTTGACACACAGACATGTCCCTGAACTCATCAAAACATCCACTAAGAACCTTATACAGTAAATATTCACTTACAGAGGCATGCTGATTAATTTTAGGGAAGAACAGTCCCACCACATGACTGAGCAACATGTTCTGATCATTTCGATCATACTTCACCTTGCACCATCTGAAACAAGGTTTCTATGACAACCATCACGGGCATTGACACGTTTCTGGATCTGCAGGGGTTTCACAAAGGTTAAGACAAACTCTGACCCCATAAAGAACTGCTCCCAGTCGGGAACCAACATCCACCACAGTCCGACCACTGAGGTCCGGAAGAACGTTCTGGAACAGGAACTGAAGTTCTGACACTGAGAACGAGTGCGAGATGAAATCTGCAGGAGAAGAAGAGAACAGGAGGAAACATCCAGGTTTACATGCAAGTTCATAAGTACACTACTTATGACACTCGGTCTGTGTGGGCCTGTCACAATAACCAACAAATCAACTATGATAAATTAAGATGAACTCAATAATTTCAATTTGTATAATTTATTGTTTTTCTCTGTTCTCTCTCTCTCTACCAAGGATGATAAAAGTCTTCAGTCTGGTGCTTTGGTCTCAACTAGCTCCTTTTTTAAAAGGACGATTTCATTTAGAGAAACTTCATGATTCATTTTATTTGTTGTTTTGTTTATTTTGGATATTTAAAATGTCTTCCAGTTCCAGTGTCAAATGTTTATGAGAATTTAAAGTTTATTAATCTTTGAGAATGTGTTCTTGTATTATTCTGACATTACCATCATGTTACTTGAAAATGGTCTCAAAGCAGCAATGTTATCATTTATCATAATGAATTCTGGGACGATTCATTGTGATAAATGAATCAGTTGGATCAATTCATTTATTGTTTCAAATAGAAGGAATAACTAGCTGTGCCTCTTTTTCCACCTCTTCATCTTTACCTACTGTTTCAGTTTAATAACTGACTTTAAGAATGGAAAGCAAAGATGTTTGGTTTTTGCTTTGATTAACAATAATTTAAAGTCATTTTTTATGATTTGGTTCTGGTCTACTGTAAAGAAACATGGCTGTGTTAATCCATAAGGATCTATGAGCAGGCAGGCCATCACAGTCATTTGGTTCGAGTTGGGATGACCATCTGTTGGACAGCAAAAGAGTTGGATGGTCTAGCAGGGATCAGAGACACAACATTCAGAAAATAACATCAGAACAAAATAAGAACTGCAGCAGGTAACTTTTATAAGCAACATGTTTTTCATGTAATTATTAAAACTGTGACCATGTCATAATAAAAAAACCAAAAAAACTCCTTGGTCATCTGCAGAAATACACCACATGGTCAGAGACAACCAATCAGAACCAGGAGGATGGTCTTAGAGCTGTCAATCGCATTGGAGTACACGCTGCTCCATCATCGTGTGGAGGCAGAAGGCAGAGCCACGTTCCTACCGAGGGGGGCGGTCCTGAAGGATCCACAGCTGAGACAGTAGTTCCTGCTCATGGCCCCCTCCTCACACAGAGCGTCCACCTGGTCCTCACTGTACAGGAAGCTGTCCACATGAACCGTGGGCCGCTGCCGCTGCTGCATCTACAAGACATAACGACATCAGTAGTGCAATGAGCTCAGCTGATGTGCAGTTCCACCAGGTGTTTGCTAATTGCTGCTGGATAGTCTTGAGGAGCTGAGCTGGGGAGTCATGGGGGAAGGCTGCTCTGTGAGGCAGAAGCTCGATGGCAGGGGTCTCAAACTCCAGTCCTCAAGGGCCAAAATCCTGAAACTTTTAGATGTGCCTCTGCTGCACCACACCTGAACAGAATAATTAGGTCATTAAGGCTCTGGAGAACTGATCTACACAAGGAGGAGGTCATTAAGTCATTTCATTCCACTGTGTTGTACCTGTGGCACATCTAAAAACTGCAAGACAGCGACACTTCAGGACTGGAGTTTGACACCTTAGGGCTTAGAAACTGCAGTTCTGAGGAGGAGCTGCACATCAAAGGCGGGGCTAGGTCCACCCAGGTGTTTTGCACAGCTCAATAGTTACTATGGAGATTAAAGAATTTCTCAAGAAGTGAATAAAAGAGTCAAAGCAACACTGCCGGTAAGTTTTTGATGAGAGGATAACATTGCAACATAATGTGAAGCTCAAAAAAGTTGATTTTACATAATACTGCCACGCTAAGACTGTGTCTTCTCTACATCATTTGTGTGCAGATTACTGGAGAACATGACGTCATGTAATCACATCACACCACAATGACACCCTGAGCCAGACAGGGTCAGACAGGCCAATGAAAACGCCTCATTCATTCATGCAAGCACCATTTAAGTCCGTGTAGATGAATGCGAGCACGGTCATGTTAAAGTCTGTATGCAGACTGCACCCTTTTCAGGATTATTGTGGTTGTTTATCCACATCAGAAACAGACAACTGTGGCTCAGTAATGAGACGCTGTGAGATGGCAGCAGATGAAACCGTGGAGGAACCTTGTGTTGTGCAGCAGTCTCAGACGGCAGCATGGCATCGACCGGCAGTCTGGCTCTCAAGTCTTCTGCAATGCTCTGCAGGATCACCTTGTTGTTGTCAAGCAGCAGCTGATCCAGCTCATCTACAGAAGGACACACACACACACACCCACACACCCCACACACAGAGACATTAGGGACTCACACATTACCGAGATTTTGGTTCTTTAGGAAACAACATCAGAGCCTCTACCAGAAACCTGGATAACTGTGTCAGATAAATGATGAGCTAAGATGGCTGTTTCTACCTACGAATGACAGCGAAGGTGAAGTACAGAAGACAGTGCTGAGCTGACTTAAAATGTTTCTTTAAAAAAAAAACCCAGAAAAACCAAGGCATAAATGTACTGAATTACAAATTCATTTGCTAAGTCAGCACCGATTCCTGCTCCTAAAATGTGGCAGATTGTATTTAGTAATAATACAATAGATGTTATTAAAATGCCCTTTTTATCTTGAGATTTCAAAGGGCTACAAAGGTCTAAAAAATACAAAGAAAATTAAAAAAGTTATTACAATGGATAAAATGAAACCAATAAATAAATAAGAGATTAAAACATGTCTAGGAACATGAAACAAAAACTTTTGCTGAAAAAAAGACCATTTTAAAAACAGACAGTGGCCTCAGAGTATTAGTTTTAGAATACTTTATGCTTCCTTGTGCTGACAGGTTGTATGGAGGTCCTGATTTCATTTTCCAGCAGGACTTGGAACCAGCCCCACAGCTGGACCAGCACCTGCTTTCATCGCCATGGTTTCAGCAGCAAACTGTCCTGATCTAAACCTTACATGCCAAATCCTCTCAGAACTTCTACTACTTGCAAAACATTTTCATTAAACTGTGTCACTTTCTGTCACATAACAACAACAAACGATAATGTATTTTATCTGACAGACTAAAACAAAATAGCACATATTTGAAAACAATGTATATTTTTATATATTTTAGATTGGATGAAGAGCATCTATGAATGTCAAGTCAAATCTTGCCAAAGATTTTTTTTTTAACTTAAATTAAATCTAGACTTTGACTAGGCCCATCAAATACATGAAGTTGTGGAAACGTAATATTTCTGTAAAGACTGTGCGCAGTGTTCTAAAGTACTGAACTGAGACTTGTAGTGTGCTCGTCACTAGTCACAGATGACTCCTGTAGTCAGAACCACGCTTAACCTCAAAGTCAGACTGGCCAGAATGAAGTATCGCGAGAAGGAGGGAGGGAGGCAGGGAGGACATGCGTGCAGGTGTTCACCTGAGTTTTTCATCCAGTCCAGTAACTTTGGGAGCTCAGAGGGATTCACCTGGCCCAGCAGCTCCCGCAGCTTCAGCCTGGCCTCATCGGCGTTCATGATGACCCAGTAGAAGCTTCGAGAACAGGCCGAGTATCCCGCCTCTCTCCGGGTCCCGGTCCGAAAAACACGTGCTAGAACTTTGGAGGGGAACCGGGGGAACTTACTTTATCATCATCACTACTATTATTTCTCCTCCTTCCCGTTTTTTCTCTTCTTCACCGCTCCAAACTGTATCGGTAGAAGTGACTTACTGACACCTTGTGGAAAAATATAATTACTGCAGGATTGATGAGCGTTGGAGCATTTACACTTACAGGACAAAAATACAGAATCATTATGGAATATTCCATATAATCATTCAGTTGTTTTGTTCATAACCGATAAAACTACATCATAAGTGTGACACAGTTATTTTATATAACAGATGGACATTGTAAAACGTTCATTAAACTCACCCTTTTTTAGATGGGGTAAGATGATAAATTATCAAATGTTGAGAAACAAAATCATGGTAGCAATAAAAAATGACACTGGAGATACTTTGTGTTTTGTTGCAGCTCTTCTGTTTTTTCTATCTTGAATTCTGTGATGTCACAAATGAAAACTGATGTTTTTAAGCAATGTTCCAACTACACATCACCAAATGTACTGTGGACAGACAGAAGAAAACAAAAGTGGATTGTGTTTATCTTCCAGCCTCTACTATGACTTTTCTGGATAGAAATCTAATGAGCTCATTTCTTACAGTTGACAAACAAATGCTGACTCATGTTTTATGTTTGTTTTTTTTTGTTTGTTTTTTTTTTTTATTACAGATGATATATAATTTATTCCCCCAAATATTTTTTCGGATCCCAACTGATATGGACTTTACTTAGCAGCAACTTAAATCGGATGAAACTTAAAACTGAAGTTTAGTGTAAAGAATAATGAGTGAACATTTAGCCATAAAATTGTGAGAAATTCGTAACAAAACATCTAGTTACTGCTGCTAAAGTGGTACATGCAATTTTTATTTCACACCTTTATATGTTGAAGATGCTGTGCTTTCTGGATAAAATCTATTTTCCTAATTATGAATACTAGGCATCAGAAATGTCTTTGCTTGCTTGGAAACAGTGTATGTTTTTAATTTATTATTTTTCACAGAATGCAATACATAAGTGCACAGTGTGTTACAGATACAGACGAGAGTCACGTTCACCTCTTACACTCCTGGTAAAACAAGACCAAAGAAGAAGAGAATGAATCTTATTGGTTAGTTTATCAGTTTCAGTAACAGAACACAGCTGGAGGGATTTCCATGTTTCCTGCCCAGCCTTGTGTTAGCCACTCACTTCTGATGTAAGGCTGATTGTTTTGAACAAGGCGCATAAAAATGAGAGCAGCTTCTGTTTACAGCTGAGCCAACGTTCACAGATCTTTTTAGTAGCAAAACCTTTAGCCCCAAAGTGTCTCCTCCTCTGGAGAAACCATGATCTAACATTGTTGGGTTTTTTTAACTCAAAAAATTTGCTTTACTCCTCAAGTAACTGTAGGATGGCCAACTATAAGATCAAGAGGTGTGAGGCGGCATTTATGCTAATTGAACAATTGAGAATATAGAATATAAGTGAGAGAATCATTCTAAAAGTTGCTGTTCCTGTATATATTTGGCGAGTTTTTCAAAGGGGGCCCCTGCCCAGAACCTGATGCAGTCTGGGGTGCCGTGGCATGGAAAGGTTTGGGAATCCCTGCAGACAACAGAAGTCACAATGTGTCACAACAATAACTGCTCTGATTCGGTGCTCCGCTCTCCAGCAACATCATCTGCAGGTTGACACAATACATGCGGACATAAAGGAAATGCAAATACTAAACGTTTTCCTCTATCCGGCGTGAGGAAGCTTGATGAGTGCGGCCTGCCCCGGGCCGAGCCGCAGCTCCATCAGGTCCACGCTGCTGCCTTCAGGGAGGGCGCTGCTGTTGGTGCTGAGGGCGACCGCAGCATGCCGAGGCAACGCTGCTTCGTTCATCTGCAGCACCGCCTCCTCCTCCGGCCCCCAGTTGAAGGCAGCCAGGTAGCGATCGTTCTGATCCCAGACCCGCAGGTACGCCAGAGACGAGGAGGAGTTGGAGAGGAGGAGGAAGTCCCCGTGAAGGAGGGAGCGCTGTTTGGCCCGCAGCTCGCTCACAGAACGGAAGAAGTTGCGGAGGGACAGCCTGTCAGTCTGATCCTCCTGGAGACAGAGAAACACAGAGAGGAGACGTCAGGATTTAGATCGTAACCAGAGGGCCATTTTAGGGGCCTAAAATATTCACAAGGCCCCCTAAATAATTTAAGGGGTTTTGTTGATTTTTTTTCTACAAAAATAAAGAAAAACTATCAGCAAATTCAATTTACTGTGTCCAGAATATGAATAGAATATTTTTAAAGTGTAAAAGCAATTTTTCTGCATTTACTGCTGTTTGAGAAGTGTACTCGCCTGTCATGTTTTCTCAAATCCTGTGCCTTTTTTGGGGGGCTATGGCCCCCTTGTCCTCAAAAGCTAGTGACATCCCTGGATGTGTTTGCTGGATATTCCCTATAATCTATGAAAAATTGTGCCGCAACCTTCCTTAATCACAAACAAGCCTTCGGTAAGTTAAGTTTAAAACTACAAAAGATGCATGAAATTTATCAGCAACAAATTCCCAGATGATTTGAGTGACTACACTGATGTGTGTGTATTTTTTAGTTTTATTACAGGTACAGTATGTCCCAGAGTTTTTCACCTGCAGTTCCTAGACAGACGCTAAAGTCACCCTAAAGGGATAAGAGTAAAACTACATAGTTATATAAACACTGTGACGCATGTGAGCATTAGAACCTGCTGACAGATTACCTGCAGAGTTCCATTCAGTTCCTCTTCATAGTCCCAAAGCATCGTGGGAAACTTGGTTTCCTAATGCAAACATGAAAATATTAGAAAAAAACAAACAGTTGAACAGTGTCTAATTCAAAACTAGTCAGAAACGAATCAGAGACGCAAATTTTACTAAAAGAACTTCAGGATTTATTTCCTGTTGAGCAAGATCTCAGAGCAGGTCTGTTTGTCAGCTGAGCGGCTCTCACCCCGTCCATCAGGCCGATCTCGTCTCCGTAGCTGAAGACAGGCGTCCCAGGCAGCGTCAGCAGCAGCAGCTGGTACAGTTTGACATGAGCTGGGGGAACTAATGAGGCCAGGTGACCATCGTCTCGCCCCCCAAGATTCCAGGCCAGCTTGGTCTGCGTGTGGTTGGAGTAGAGCCTCTGGATGGTGCGGGCGGGCTCCGGGCCGCCTGTGGTCAGAACTTTGGATATGAGGAGGTCCACTCCAGTGGAGGACAGAAGAGCAGACACACCGTCAGCAGAGGAGCTTTCTGTGACGCCGAGCAGGAGTCTGAAAAACGCAGACACGGATTAAATCCACAACTCACAGGAAGCTGCTCATTTCTGCTACCAGAGGTATTTTCAAAACCCAGACATCAAGCCAGTTTTTAAAAATGTTCATTTTTAGAAACATTTAGATAAGCTAAGATAATAAAAAAAGTTCATCAAGACAAAGACAAGAACAAGGAAAAGACACATCCATCATTCTCTAAAGCTTTAAGGAGTTTTAATTTTTTGCCTTATAAAATATTTCAGTTTGAAAAAGCAAAGTTAGAAGGGGCAGCAGAAAGGGGACAGAGTATTCTTTAAAGACGAAGTCATTCCTGTTCTTGTTGGATTTTTTCCTATTGAAATAATTGAATCAAAATGTGTTAAAATGTACATTTACTGATAATAAAAGCAGAGCTTAATGTGTGACATTTTTGATCCTCTCTTTAACATGTGATCTGGGAAGCAGGAACCATCATGTGAAGAAGGTGTTTGGCTTTTGGAACAAAAAGAAAAAGCCTGTTGCTATCAGAGGTCAGAGGTTACAGATGAACCCCGCACCTTTCTGACCCGCCTCTCAGATCCTGGTCTGTCCCGTTCTGGACGATGGCCCGGATGTCGTCCCAGAGAGCTGGGACCGTGCTGGCCAGCTGCTCCACTCCAGACAGCTGGACTCCGTCCACTCCTTCGTTCAGCCAGAACACCAGGGCAGACTGGAACCGCAGGGACACGTGTCACTCATTGTTCATCTTATTAAACACTTCAAGTTTCTCTTCACAATTCTCTATGCTGAACCTAAAAAAATCTGTAGGTGACACTGAGTGACTTAAATGTACAATTTAACTTTCATTTTGATCCTGCAGCCCATATTTAGAGACCTATAAAAAATAGATATATTATTCATATCTCTTGACTTCTGTCACAGAGTGATTTTACCACAAATTTCCCTTTGTAAACATTGCGATTATAAAATATACTGTAACCTCTGGCTGTACCTTGACTAAATATGACAAAGTTCAAGCTAAGTAAAACTTAAAACTTGTCATTTCTTACAGGGACCAGTAAAAAGTTTAAGTCCATTTCATATGTATAATGTGTTTCTATATTTACAAGCAGCTGTGGCACATGCTGCTCCTCCATGGGCTGCCACCTTATCGTGGTGGAGGGGTTTGAGTGCCCCAATGATCCTAGGAGCTATGCTGTCTGGGGCTTCATGCCCCTGGTAGGGTCACCCAAGGCAGACAGGTCCTAGGTGAGGGACCAGACAAAGTGCAGCCCGAAGACCCCAATGATGAAGGAAAACCTTGGACTTGGTGTTCCCTCGCCCGGACGCGGGTCACCGGGGCCCCACTCTGGAGCCAGGCCTGGAGGGGGGGCACGATGGCGAGCGTCTGGTGGCCGGGCTTTTACCCATGGAGCCCGGCCGGGCTCAGCCCGAAGAGGAAACATGGGCCCCCCCTCCCATGGGCCCACCACCCGTGGGAGGGGCCAAAGGGGTCGGGTGCACTGTGTGATGGGTGGCGGCCAAGGGAGGGGACCCTGGCGGTCCGATCCTCGGTTGCAGAAACTGGCTCTTGGGACGTGGAATGTCACCTCTCTGGTGGGGAAGGAGCCGGAGCTAGTGCGTGAGGTCGAGAGGTTCCGGCTAGAAATAGTCGGTCTCACCTCGACGCATGGCTCTGGTTCTGGAACCAGTCTCCTTGAGAGGGGCTGGACATACTTCCACTCTGGAGTTGCCCAGGGAGAGAGACGTCAGGCAGGAGTGGGCATACTTGTTGCTCCCCATCTCGGCGCCTGTACGTTGGGGTTTACCCCGGTGAACGAGAGGGTAGGATCCCTCCGCCTACGGGTGGGGGGACGGGTTCTGACTGTCGTTTGTGCTTACGGGCCGAACGACAGTTCAGATTACCCACCCTTTTTGGAGTCCTTAGAGGGGGTACTGGAGAGTGCTCCTCCTGGGGACTCCCTTGTTCTGCTGGGGGACTTCAACGCTCACGTGGGCAACGACAGTGAGACCTGGAGGGGCGTGGTTGGGAGGAACGGCCCACCCGACCTGAACTCGAGTGGTGTTCTGTTGCTGGACTTCTGTGCTCGCCATGGATTGTCCATAACGAACACCATGTTCAAGCATAAGGGTGTCCATATGTGCACTTGGCACCAGGACACCCTAGGCAGCAGTTTGATGATCGACTTTGTCATCGTTTCATCGGATCTGCGGCCGTATGTCTTGGACACTCGGGTGAAGAGAGGTGCGGAGCTGTCCACTGACCACTACCTGGTGGTGAGTTGGCTCCGGTGGCGGGGGCGAAAGCCGGTCAGACCTGGCAGGCCCAAACGTGTTGTGAGGGTCTGCTGGGAACGTCTGGCGGAATCCCCTGTGAGACGGAGCTTTAACTCCCATCTCCGGCAAAACTTCGAACACGTCCCGGGGGAGGTGGGGGACATGGAGTCTGAGTGGACCGTGTTCCGTGCCTCCATTGTCGAGGCGGCCGATCGGAGCTGTGGCCGCAAGGTTGTCGGTGCCTGTCGCGGCGGCAACCCTCGAACCCGTTGGTGGACACCTTCGGTGAGGGATGCCGTCAGGCTGAAGAAGGAGTCCTATCGAGCCTTTTTGGCCTGTGGGACTCCGGAAGCAGCTGATGGGTACCGGCGGGCGAAGCGGCATGCGGCTCGGGCGGTTGCTGAGGCAAAAACTCGGGTGTTGGAGGAGTTTGGAGAGGCCATGGAGAAAGACTTCCGCACGGCTTCGAGGCGATTCTAGTCCACCATCCGGCGTCTCAGGGGGGGGAAGCGGTGCAGCACCAACACTGTTTATAGTGGGGATGGTGTGCTGCTGACCTCTACTCGGGACGTTGTGGGCCGGTGGGCAGAGTACTTCGAAGACCTCCTCAATCCCACCAACATGCCTTCCACTGAGGAAGCGGAGCCTGGGGACTCTGGGTTGGGCTCTCCAATCTCTGGGGGCGAGGTCGCCGAGGTGGTTAAAAAGCTCCTCGGTGGCAAGGCCCCGGGGGTGGATGAGATCCGCCCGGAGTTCCTTAAGGCTCTGGATGTTGTAGGGTTGTGTTGGTTGACGCGACTCTGCAATATCGCATGGACATCGGGGGCAGTTCCCCTGGATTGGCAGACTGGGGTGGTGGTCCCCCTGTTCAAAAAGGGGGACCGGAGGGTGTGCTCCAATTATAGAGGGGTCACACTCTTAAGCCTCCCTGGCAAGGTCTATTCAGGGGTCCTGGAGAGGAGGGTCCGTCGGATAGTCGAACCTCGGATTCAGGAAGAGCAGTGTGGTTTTCGTCCTGGTCGTGGAACACTGGACCAGCTCTACACCCTCAGCAGGGTCCTGGAGGGTGCATGGGAGTTCGCCCAACCAGTCTACATGTGTTTTGTGGACTTGGAGAAGGCGTTCGACCGTGTCCCTCGGGGAGCCCTGTGGGGGGTTCTCCGGGAGTATGGGGTACCGGGCCCTTTGATACGGGCTGTCAGGTCCCTGTATGACCGGTGTCAGAGTCTGGTCCGCATTGCCGGCAGTAAGTCGGGCTCGTTTCCGGTGAGAGTTGGACTCCGCCAGGGCTGCCCTTTGTCACCGATTCTGTTCATCACTTTCATGGACAGAATTTCTAGGCGCAGCCAAGGTGTTGAGGGGATCCGATTTGGTGGCCTCAGGATCTCATCTCTGCTTTTCGCAGACGATGTGGTCCTTTTGGCTTCATCAGATCGTGATCTGCAGCTCTCGCTGGATCGGTTCGCAGCCGAGTGTGAAGCGGCCGGGATGGGGATCAGTGCCTCCAAATCCGAGGCCATGGTCTTGAGCCGGAAAAGGGTAGAGTGCCTTCTCCGGGTCAGGGGGGGTGTCCTGCCCCAAGTGGAGGAGTTTAAGTATCTCGGGATCTTGTTCACGAATGGGGGAAGAAGGGAGCGGGAGATCAACAGGCGGATTGGCGCAGCGTCTGCTGTCAAGCGGGCGCTGTACCGGTCCGTCGTGGTGAAGAGAGAGCTGAGCCAAAAAGCGAAGCTCTTGATTTACCGGTCGATCTACGTTCCCACCCTCATCTATGGTCATGAGCTTTGGGTCATGACCGAAAGAACGAGATCGCGGATACAAGCGGCCGAAATGGGTTTTCTCCGTAGGGTGGCTGGGCTCTCCCTTAGAGATAGGGTGAGAAGCTCAGTCATCCGGGAGGGACTCAGAGTAGAGCCGCTGCTCCTTCACATCGAGAGGAGCCAGTTGAGGTGGCTTGGGCATCTGGTCAGGATGCCTCCTGGACGCCTCCCTGGTGAGGTGTTCCGGGCACGTCCCACCGGGAGGAGGCCCCGGGGAAGACCCAGGACACGCTGGAGGGACTATGTCTCTCGGCTGGCCTGGGAACGCCTCGGGATTCCCCCGGAGGAGCTGGAAGAAGTGGCTGGGGAGAGGGAAGTCTGGGCCTCCCTTCTGAAGCTGCTACCCCCGCGACCCGACCTCGGATAAGCGGAAGAAGATGGATGGATGGATGGATGTGGCACATCAATATTTTGGTGGATTGTCTAAGCTCACTTCTGCCTCATGTTGATGACTTCCCGTACATTTAGCTCATGTCGGTTTCCAGCTCAGAAGAAGTCGGTCATTATTACCTTCAGTCTCTCTGCTACGTTTGTTACGCTGCTTCTGGAGAACCAGGGTCCAGATGAACCCTGGTAGTTTGGAGTCAAATCCAAAACCACAGAAATACCTATGAAAGAGGAAAGAAAAAGAAAGAAGATATTTACATATTGTGAATAAAAGTCACATCATTTCTTCCTCCCAGTCTGACATTAAATCAGGCCAAACATTTTCTGTTTTAGATCAGTTAGTGTTACTGAGAGGAGTTTTAATGGGCTAAATGCCACAAAAATGAGAGCAAGAATTCTTTTTTTTTTTTTTTACCCCTCCAGGGGGTCTTTTGTGGGCTCTAGTGTCCCTTATATGACAGTAGGCTGACAGGGAAGGAGAGGGAGGAAGACATGCGGCAAATGTCCTCAGGTCCGGGAGTCGAACCAGCGACGGCCGCGTCGAGGACTCAAGGCCTCCAAATACAGGTCACGCTAACCACTACGCCACCACAGCACGGCCAGCAAGAATTCTTTGAAGATTTATTTAGTGATACTTTCTCAGGGTTTACCAAGTATTTTTGCTTAGCTAAATACAACATTTCTTTGTGAATGTTTAAAGTCTACATTTGAGATTTTGAGTACATAATAAACAGATGAGCCAAAGAAAAGCTGGACCTTGTGAATGTCTTTATTAAGGATGCACCGATTTGGACCAATATCAATATCCAGTATTAATTCTGCTTTATGGCTGTTAACCAGTGTTTACAGATATATCAATTATATATGTTTCGCTACACTTCTGATATCATGTAAAAGTGACCACCGCCCACTCTGCTTCTCTCCTTCAGTTAAGCATCCCACAATCCTTTGCTGCATCACTATCACATGACTGAACAGATACCACCTGACCAACCTGCTCCCCTCCTGAAACACAAATGGCAACAAGATGAACATGAACATAAATATCAGTCCTTATCAGCCCAGTTTAACTTACTGGCCCGATACCGATATGTTACGATGCATAATATAATCTGATATATTGTGCATTCCTGGGCTTCGTAGTCAAAGTATGGCTCTGAAAAAACATTTTCCAGTGTTTGCTCACCTTTTCGGCGAGCCGCCTGGATGACACCTTTAAACTGCTCCAGGTTTCCGGCTTCAGGCGAAACTTCCTCAAACCTCAAGCTCATGGCTTCATCAGGTGGAGCAACGTGAATCGGTCCGATCACCAAACCTTTCACCTTCAGCTGGGACAAACTGGTCATCTTCTGCTCCACACCTTCCAGGATTGAAAGTCAGGGAGGATTCTTTAATTGTTCATCCTTTTAAAGATCAACTATCAACAAAACTGAGAAACAGGAGCAAGCAGAATGTTTTGGTAGCTCTCACATGGAGCAGGGAAAAAAAACCTATGAAATTATTCATCTGATTTGCATCACATGATGGCATATTAGGGCCATTGTAGATATAAAATCAAAGGAGGACATTCCTGGCAAAAAAAATTCATTAAATTTTAGATTAATCTCAGAAATTTTCTAGAATTGACGGGGAATTTTCTGAGCTTTAGGAGTCAAAAACATTTTGACTTTATGAACTCAGAAATTTCCCAGATTTTTATTCTAGAAAATTTCTGAGTTCAATCTAAAAATTTCTGGGGCTTTTTTTGTTTTTTTTGGCAGAAATCTACTCACTTTTTTTCTAAGATCTACAAAACTTCTGATGATTTGCTGTAGTTCAACACACCTCTACATTTGTAGCTCTGTCCAGATGTCACTAACACGTTCTGTTTAGCACTGTGCCTTTCACTTTCATCAGCTCTGCAACACAGCGTGTGTGTGTATGTATGTGTGGGGGTAGGCGTGTGCGCGTGGGGGTGTGTGTGTGCAGATGGGTGGACGGACAGAGAGCAGCTCACCCTTCAGGTTGTGTGTGTCGGTGAAGGCGTGGATGTTTCCGATCTGGTACAGTGGGCCTTCGTTCCACCAGCTGGTGGCTGGCAGCTCTCTGCAGCGAGGAGCCTGCAGCAGGATGAGGACAGCTCCCACCAACATCCCCAACCAGCCGAGCCAGAACACCAGCAGGAGCGCCCAGCGGGTTCTTACCCAACTAGGGAAAGAACGAAACGTATTCAGAGGACCCTTAACGACCAGAAACCTCCAAAACCTTCCAGTTTAAATGATCACTATTGAGTCTACAGAAGTAAGACGCTACCAGCTCATCTCACACTGCTTGATGCCTGATGTTTGGTGACATGATGCTCCAATAACACCATTCTATTGCACCGTCATCTTATTAAACGTCACTTTAATAAAATGATGCTTGGAGTATTTCAGCAACTTTGTTCACATCTTCGTGTACTAATAAATTTACTAGCTTCAGCTGTGTTGATGATGTGATTATTACCCTGAGGTGATTATAGCTGGTCATTTTGAACAAAACTGTTTTGCTGCTAAGCTAACCAAGCTCTATGAATGCATCAATCTGCCCCTATAGCACAGAGGTCTGCAACATGTGGCTCTGGAGGCACAAGTGGGTCTTTGGACCTTCCAAAAGGACTCTTAAAAGAATTTGACTAAAAATGATTTAAAAAATGTTTTAAAATACAACCAGATATAACAAATGCAGTTTTTTTCATGGAATAATTTCATTTCATGTTCACAACAGAATGACACTAAAAGTATCAGTCGTTTTTATTTAGATCTATTTTTCTTGTTAGCCTGGGTGAAAATATCAACATATCATATACAAAAACATAGCCATCTTCTTTTTAAAAATGTTTTCCTTTGTACTAAAACATGAAAACAGGAATAAAATAGTAGCTTTTTAATAATTACAACAGATTTCCTGTAGTTAATCAATTAAACAATAAATAATCCAAAAATTACACTGTGTCTTTTGTTCTTGAGGTCATGTGATATTTGTGGCTCTAACCCCGTTTTTAGCTGGACTGAATCTTTGAAAATGATCAGCATAAAAACTGAAGCTGCAACATGACAAAACACAGTGTGGTCCTGTACAGCAACCTAGAAATAGATCAATACTGCAGGATATTTTCTGAATAATAGATCTCTAGTTTAAGTGATATCTCACATTAAAAAATAAATCCATTTTATATTCCACAAGTTGTCAAAGGATAATTACCAGCATCTAACCCCATTCGAAAGCGGTTCCCCTGCTCCTACAAACAGGACAGTGTGTCTGTGTGAACAGCGTCTCCTCACCCAGGAGTCCCCGCCACCCGCAGCAGCTCCTCCTTGTTCAGGCCGGTGAACGTCTCCTCCTCATCCAGGATCTTCAGTTTCACGGAGCCATTTTTCTCCGCGTCCACCTCCTCCCTGCCCTCAGGAGGAGCCTCCGGGGGCCGGTCTCCATCGGCGGTCATCGGCTGCTTCTCCTGCTCCTCCTGGTCCAGGTCGGCCTCGCTCACATCAGCCTCGGTAGCGTCAGCATCCACAGCGGCCCGAGCCGCGTCCGGAGCCGCGTCCGGGCCGCCCTTCTGCTCCGCGCTGATGCTCTGAGCATCCTTCATCTCCACATTAGTCTCCTCCGTGTTCATCCCGACTCCACCTCACTGTCAGTCTGTCCCCGAGCTTTTTAAAAAAATTTAATATAATTTATTTTTTTATTTTTAAGAATGAGGTTTGCTGTTAACGGTATGTCTGCTGGTGAGCTTGTAAAAATCAGCCAGCGTCTGCCAGGCTTGCTCTATCTGCTGCCTTCAAGTGCAGTAGGAAACACTCAGCTCCACTCAATAGCTGACGATCTGAAAAGATAGATTTCCTTCTAGCAGAGGCGGCCCAAAGCATATGCGAGTTAAGTGGCTGCTGGGGGACCCCTAAGAATACCACCTATATATCTATATATGCCAAATAACATTGAAAAGAAAAAGAAAGGCTATTACACATCAAAAAACTATATACAATTTTTTACAGTTGTAAAAAAAATTGTTGGATTTGTTTCCTGCTGCCACTGCTAACCCTAACCCCTGTAAGCTAACAAACTTAACTTGTTTACTGTAAATTTAATGTAAACAAACAAACAAACAAACAAATTTGTTTACAAATTGTTTGTTTGTTTGTATATTATGCAGACATGGCAAGATGTTTAAGGGTGAAGGAAGAATGAATTCCCTGAATGACACTTTCAGCAGTCACATTGGTTGGTAGAGGCGGTTGGCTGCAGACTTGGTTTGAGCCTTTCCCCCTACCGTAGAGTCAGTAAGGGAATCCGGTGTGAAACTTAGCTGCTGTGGCATTAGTGCCTAGAGGACTGATAATTTGGCCTGATAACCTTATCCAATATTAATATTGCTGTTATGGCTAATAACTGATATTTAACAATATATTGGTAAGTATCAGTTATATAAGTATATAAAAGTATATATTTCACAACCTTTTCAACAACCTTTTAAAAAGCAACAACCATACTGGTGACTTCATCAGTTTAACGCCCCATAATCCTTTGCTGCATCCTTATCACTGTCACATGACTAAACAAATACCATCTTCCATGACCATGACTCTGTGACAGTACACACAGGGTGGGTTGGTGGTGTGATAACCATGTAGATGTGGAACATTCCATCTCATCTGAAGCTTATTTTGATGCATTAGAGTCAATCAGAAAAACCCATGATGTAGATCCAGACGTCTGGCTTCATTCTCTTCATCTTCTGAACTTTTCGTCCGACGATTATTAAAACACTTTGAGTTAGCTGTAGATGATTTTACAGCCTCAGACAATTTTATATCAGTAAAGATTCTGTTCTATTATTATTATCACTTGTTTCACATGTGGTCAAGGCAAAGGGATGGAACCTAAGCTCGACTTCCACATAAACCCTGTGGTTGACGGTGTTTCTACTTCATTGCATTGGGAAGTGACAGGGTTCACACTCGAAAAAAAGATGGTATTTTGCCAGAGGATTTCTGCTTATTCAGAGAAATCAAATGGAAATTGGGAACAAAAAATGGCATTCCACTAATGTGGTAGAACAAAAATGACCCTGGACACTTTCTACAAATATTTGAAAAATAATTGTTAGATGTTATTGTTTTATATTGGAGAACAACAATAATTCCAAGTTTCTTTCTTTTTTTTTTTTTTTTTACAGACTAACAGAGTGTAACAGAGTCATACCTCTGCTGTGACTGCCATCTCAGTAGAGATGACAAAGATTCTTTATAAATAAAATCTTATTGACAAAAAAAGTCCCATGACATATTTATATATATAAAAAAACTGAAATATACAAAAATCTGGTCCATCCAGGTATTGATTTGGGGTTTTCTACAAGAAAGTTTCTTTTAAGTATCACCATGCTTGTAATTTGTATTTTGGTAGAAAATGTAAAAAATTAAAACTATTTTAGTATCAGTCTACTTCATCTTTGGTATATTTCTAAAATGCAATTAAGAAACAAAAAGAAATATCCTAAAAAATATTGATAAAGCACTCAAAGTAAACACCAGGAGGTATAAGTTTGAATAAAAACATGTTGTGTACAACTCCTTACAATATTAAAACAGTTCTTTAATTTGTCAGAAAAAAATCCCAGTTTTTCACATCAACATACTGCAAGTGGAAATAAACTGAAGTTGTAATACATCACAAACAGAAGACAGAAATCCAAAATAGTTATGGCAAGAAGTAGGTTAGAGAAGTTAAGGAGAACATTTTGGTTTTTACAACAAAGCTCTCAGTTTACAGTTGAAACCAGATTTTTCCTTTCAGGAGTCTTTGAGCTGAAATGTTCAAACTCTAACATTAAAAGTTATTTGATAGTCTGATGTTGTTCTGTTGTGGTTTCTCCACATTAGGACCTTCTTCCATCACAGTCTCTCTCTTTGGTGGCTTGTTTGGCACGTTGTGAGCTCTCTAGTCCTCTGTGTGGTTGTACAGTGCATCTGCGGTGGGGTTCTTACGATGGGCCGGAGGGACCAGGTGATTGGGCAGCTCGTTGGGCAGCTCATATCCCTCCAGCTTGATCTGAATGAGATGCTGAGCGAGAGCAAACTCCTCATCGTCAAGCATGCCATCCTGATTGCAGTCAGCCAGTTTCCAGATCTTTCCTAGCACAGTGTTGGGTAGCCGGGAATTCATCATCTCCTTCTTCGCGTTGACGCCGGTGATCTTACCATTGACGGGCATCAGTGTGTAGAAAATCTCATCGTAGCGATGTTTGTCACGGCTGACGATCCAGTCGTCCGCATCTGCGCCGGCACAAATACCCTCACCATAACCCCGACCGAAAGGCCCGTCCTCAGAGCCCTCAAACGCCCCACCGGACACCATGGCCGGAGGCAGCTTGGACTCCTCCTCTCGGATCATTGCCATCAGAACTGCAATCTTGGTGGCCAGCATCTTATCCACTGATTCAATCAGTTTTATTTTCAGAGACGGAAATTTACTGAAATCGTAGTGCTGCAGCATGTCCTGCAGGAGAGTAAGAGGCACAAGGTCAACAGAACTAATTTGTCATTGTATGCAAGACATGTTTACATCCGCCTATAACATTCTATGGCTTGAATAATGTATTGATCCCAGCGGGACTGCTAACTAAAAAGTTAGTTGCGCTAACCCTTAAGCGCTACATCAACATGATATTTAACAAAAACTAATGATAAAGCGGCTGCACAGTGGCGCATTTGGTACCACTGTTGCCTTGCAGCAAGAAGGTCCTGGGTTTGATTCCCAGCCCGGGGTCTTTCTGCACGGAGTTAGCATGTTCTCCTTAGGTGTGAGTGTGTGTGTGCATGGTTGTTTGTCCTGTCAGTTTCTGTGTTGCCCTGTGACAGACTGGCGACCTGTCCAGGGTGACCCCGCCTCTCGCCTGGAACATTAGCTGGAGATAGACACCAGCACCTCTCGACCCCAATAAGGACAAGGGTGTAAGAAAATGGATGGATAGATAATGATAAAGTGCTAACTTTAATTCAAATTATATCTGCCCTTGAAAGGCTACAACCCTTGAGTAACAATTTAATTTTGACCTGATAATTTACATGTTCTGTAATGCCTACGTATAATGCATTTATGTTCCTATCCTGTTCTGTACTGTTCATGTTTCTTTGTTCCTGTATAATTCTTGTTTGAAATAAAGTTAATATTAAAGATGAACATGAAGACAGGAAACAGAACTGCTGTATAAACAGTCTTCACCCACTTCAAAATAAGAGCATGAAAATAAATGTCTATCCACTTGACAATCTCAAATATATGTTTTAGTGTTGGGCAAGTTTGAAAGCAGTGAAAATTGTGATTAGCAGTTTGACTGTGTGAGTATTCGACGTTATCTGCATCTGTAATGTAAAATTTAAGGAAAACAAAAAAAGTGTTTGGCTGTAAGGTTTTTAACCTGACATCTGTGTGGATTTGCAACATTAAGGAGAGTTTTGTTTTGTATCACAGTAATAGAGCTGAACATCACACTGCCAGCTGTTTGCAGCTGGACACAGCATCCCTTCTGATCACTGTGCAAAACCAAAACCTGTGTGTCAGTGTTGTATGTTCAGGACCGCAGGCTTCAAGAAGGCTTTCAAAATGAAGGAAGGAAGATTTATAAAGAGGAAGAGCATTTCAAAAAGCTACAGACCATAGTTGTGTCTGTTGTTGTCCCGAGGGACAGAAAACAGGGGACAGAAAACTCTCAAACATCCACCAACAGCCAACTATTTAAGTACAACTTGGGAAATCACACACCCACTATCAGTGTCTCCCTACAGGAATCAGAGACCAGCTGCAGCCGAGTTCATTCTGTCCTAAGTGTCAAAAACATCTTTAGCATTGATCACACACACACACACACACACACACACACACACACACAGTTATACTTCAAAATGAAGCTTCAGGCTTCTCAATTTTTCTTGTCATTATGGAATAACAACATCTCAACAGTTTTCATCAACAGTTAGACAAACTGACTTAGCAGCAGTGAACTGTCAGGATCTAGTTTGTTTTTATTTCCTTACTAACCAGATGTAGGGCCTGTATTGTAGAAGAGCAGCCTGCCGTGTGATGAACAGTGTTTGAATCAGCCACGATTCATGTGCATATTGGTTGGTTTTAAATGGAGAAGGACTTCTGCTTCTACCTGCATCTTGGTGACGTTGGGAAAGTCTCCAGGGCTGATGTGATGCTCTCTCTGCAGGGTGACGTAGATCTCTGGTAGCCTCATGATCAGCTCTTCCTTCTTCTTTTCACGCCCAAAAAGAGAAGGCATCTCCTTCTTCAGGTAGCTGATGATGTAAGCATGCACCTAAGGGACATGACCAGGAGATTTTAGAGGGTGTTGTTGGTGAATTCAGATACTTACACACATTGCAACAAACATAACTGTAAAATTAGACTACTGTTCTAATTTAGGTTAATTAGGGTTACCAAAGTGATTTCTATTTGCTGAAAGATGAAAAAAAAAGAGTGGCCTCATTTGTTTTCCTTTCTTTAAATTTAGGAATGTTGAAAAACGTTTCCTTATATTTGGTATAAGCCCAAGATATAGCAAGCCCCATATCCATTCTTCCTGACAGAACTGGGTTGGATCTGCAGGCTACTTTGCTCACACACCTTGTCAGCTCTGCTCACACATTTTCTAGGAGTCTGAAAACAAGACTTTGTGATGACCACACCAAAATACTGACTTTCCTGTCAAAACATCAACTTTCTTGTAATTTTATTCAGGTCACACACTTAGGCTCATTGTCCACTTGGAAGACCCACTTCAACTTCCCGGCTGATGTCTTGAAATATTGCTTCCATATTTTCACATAATAATCTTTCCAAGGACGAACCAGACTTGTTGAGATCCAGAGTTCTCTTCCTGAGATCTTAGCTGATTCTTACATTTTATCCATGATGCCACACAAGAAAGCGGTGTGTTTGAGCTGTTCCTCCATCCACAGGTGTGCCTACCTGCACTCAACTCCAATGTTGCAGATTAAATTATGAGAAGCTAACAACACCATCACATCGTCATCTGGGGTTACTCTAGTTGCCTAAAGGTGCGCACGCTCCTGAATGTTAAAGAACATAATACAAAAAGAATTTAACTGGTATTTAGGAAATAGAAATAACTTTGTTAATCCCAGCAGAACTAAAACAAGAAAGGTTTAGTCTAATTTCATTTCAAACAGTCAGAAAAAAATTATTCTATCTCTTCATGCAGTATATGTAAGTAGATGGTCTCTACGCCATGCGTCGGTTTTTCATCAGAAATTTACTCCAGTCTGAATTTCAAATGTGGCTCATTTTACACAAAATTCTGACTTCTTCATACTTTATCATTAACTTTTACAATGCTTTCAGACATTCTATTGAGAAAATATTTAAATGTCTTAATGTAACATTTGCAAAATTTATGTGCATGTATAACACTATTCTCTTGGAAATAAAAAAAAAACAGTTAAAAAACTAAATACTAATGCATTGGCTTAACCCCACCCACCACAACCATTTATGTTTTTACAGCCAGCTATGGGTTTTTTTAAAACACTAAAAGTGCAAGATTTTCTCTTTGTCTTGGATTCTGAGCAACATTTCTTAGTACTCCCATGATTCTCAAAGCATCAGAACATGCAGATTCTTTTGTCACCTTGGCCAGCCTCGCTCTCTTAATGAGGTCGTTGAGTTTACGGAGAGCAGCATTCCTTGGAAGACTCTGAATGTCCCGAAAGAGATCCTGAGACTCTGCCTCGAACAGACGCCTGAAGACGAGCAGAAATGAATGAATGAGGTGACATTTTACGGGAAAAACAACAACATATATACTGTCCAAACATAAATAAATGCGTGGGAAAGCCATCAGCTCTACCCAGGTTTGAATGAGCGAATGAATGGATTTTTGAGTGAGACCTGTTTTCTGTGTTCTGCAGTGGTTTGGCCCAGAAGGAACCCAGATACACTCTCACCACCTCTGGGGTGTTAATCACCTTCCCCAGTGACCACATGAGGGCGCCGTACACCCGCATCAGCTGCTGGGTGTCCACCTAAACACAGAGGGGAAAGGCAGGTGTTCAGCATGACTAAATGAACACATGAACTCCGGTCTCTAGAATCCCTCTGTCCGTCCCACCTGGTCGGCCTTGTTGAGGACCACCCGGATCTTGTCGTCTTGTCCCTTAAAGGCTTTTATGGCTTCAGAGAACTCGTCAGAAATATCCAGCTTGTGGGCATCGAACAGCAGGATGATTCTGTCCACCCGCTCCCCAAACCAGCGCAGAACCTCTGCAAAGTCATAACCTGAAGGCGAGAGGAAGAGGAGAGAAAGAGAGTTATTAGAAAAGTTCATTTAAAGCTGCAGTGTGTAACTTTTATATATATAAAAATATCTTTTTACATATTTGTTGAAACTGTCAGCATGTTATGACAAAATAGTATGAGACAGATAATAAAAATGGAAAAGTATAGAGTTCCTCAGCATTCTCCCAGTGCTAACAACCAATCAGAGCCAGGAGGCGGGTTTTAGTGCTGTCAATCACTTCTTTGTGTGCCTTGCTTCCTCGGATGGTGAGTTGTTTCTCTGCCATTATCATATGAGCAGCACGTTAACAAGAGTGATTAACAGCTCTAAGCTCCTCCTCCTAGTTCTGATTGGTTGTCTTTAGACAGCAATAGTAGCTCAGAGAGAAAGTGGAGGAGGTTGATCATTTTACAGATAATCTGTCTCATACTGTCATGACATGGTGATAAATGTTTTAAAAAACATATTAAGTAATAGTTACATACTGCAGATATAAGAGCCGTCTGGGAGCTCTGTTGTATAGAAGTGTCTATAAGGCATACTTACTGAGCTACCACAGCAACGGCTCGTTTTTAAAAATTTGTCAAACACGAAGAAAAAGAGTCCACACTCCACTGCAGACCAGCAAACAAAAGCTTATCCAAAAACTGTCCAAGATAGCAGAAAGCTGTTGACTTATTGGCCTGGGAGACACGGCAGCCTTTCAGGCTCAGCACACACATCTGCTGCAGCTATTCTCTGGCAGAACACACAGTTTTAGAGGTGACGTACAAGCTGTGAGGGCACACTTGTTGAACTTTTGTGCCTTTTAATTGTGCGAGAGTATGTGTGTAAAGTGAGCTGTGGCAGTGAGGGTGTGGCCGCTTCGATAACAGTGAGCTCAGACCTGGAGACTCAATCCATACAAAGATTTTCAACATAAAACGGAAATTTACAGCAATAGCTCCTAGGTGATCGTGCTCCGGCTGGAAATACTCCCAACTGGACACCAAATGGGTCTAGAATTGCAGGTTTTAAGAGAATTTTGAGTCTAACTTTTATATTTTAAGTTAAAGATTGGTTACAGGGAATAACTCAAACTATTTTCAAATGTCTACAAGTACATGAAGTACCTCTACTGTCCTTTACTGTTACAGTCACTCTGGATCTCTGCTGGGAGTATAAATACAGATTTATCCAGTTCTTTCCAAGATAAATTTTGTCTAATTAATGGGGTTGATTTATACATCCCTGTTGAGATTGGAGGAATATTCCCATGCTGGAGGTTCTCATGAATAAGTGAGGGTGTTGCCACTGGCAACAGAACGACATCCCCATCCGCCTCCTCCGTCAGGGCTCAGGTTACACCAGAGGCTTCAGGTGTTGGCTCAGGACCAGCCCAGGGGACATGATGCCGAACAATAACTACTGTCATCAGCAAGGACACTTCCTGCACCTCTGAGACACATTTCAGCTGACAGCAATCACACAACAGCAACGCAGAGAGGAAGCAAAACTCCAGCAGGTCTAAAAACCAAGGAAATTCCTCTGATATGAGGTCTAGTTAGCCTCTGCTTCTAGAACAGGGTGACTGATTACTTTATATGTTCCACTTCCTCTGAAAAGGGAAACGCCTTCACCCTAACAATACTACTTCCCCTGCAGTGCTTTCACATATTTAGAGCACAACATTGAGATGAAACAGTGGAGAGTTCTGAAATATGTTCCACTCACGGATTTCACCACTTTAGGCATCAAGAGCAGGAAGGAGGCCAGCAACAAACCGCCCTGCTCCCAAATAACACACTGATGCTACTGACTTCTAGAACTTTTATAGTCAGTCAGTGAAAGGTTGGACACCGGTCCCTGAAGGGGAAGAGCTCAGGGAACCAGCAGGTCAGGTCGGCTGACCGGTTTGTACGGTCAGTATCAGCTAATGATCAGCTCCATCTCTTGAGAGAACTCTCATTGTTTGCTTGGTGAGTTCCTGCTCCTCCAGTCTGGACTGAAATTCCTGAGTGTAAACAGCAAGCACCACCGGAACAGTTTACTCCTGGCTGCTGTTCCCTGTTTAAACACCTCGGTTATATCTTTGAATTACTTTGTCCATCGAGTAAACCTGTCACATGATAAATTAAAACGAACTCAATCATTTTCTCTTTCTACCAAAACCTGGACGACCAAAGTCTGCAGCCTGATGCTTTGGTCTCAACTAGCCCCCTTTTTCAAGGAGAATCTTGTTATTCAAAGACTTCAGTTTCCATTTTAGATTTTGTTGTTTTGTTTATTTTGGAAATTTAAAATATCTTCAAATTCCAGTGCTAAATGTTCATTAGAATTTAAAGTTTGATGATCTTTGAGAACGTGTTCTGGCATTATTATGCGTTTACCGTTATATTAACGTGAAAATGGTCTCAAAACAATATTATCGTTGATCACAATAACTTTTGGAACAATTTATCGTCCAACAAAATGTGTTATGACAGGCCTTTGAACAAATTATTTAGTTTACTTATTTATATTTCTTTTAAAGGTTAAATTTATTTTAAGTCATATTTGACGGCATTTTAAAAATAACTGAAGGTACTTAAGGTTACTTGATGGTGTCATTTATAGCACTATGTACTCAGAAATACTAAATAAACATGTTGGAAAAATTTATTTTTACTTAGGATGTTACTTATGTAATTTGTAAATAGCATACTCCAAAAAAGATTATTATACTAAAGAGACAAACATATCTATTGAAACAACAGACCTTCCTGTAGACTGTGTGTCATTTGCATGTAAAAGAAGCAAATATAAGAAGAATAGTGTATAGAATCATTTATAACTCATAATGTAGTTTTTGTTTAGGAGACAAATCACTTCTCCAAAACTGATTGGAGAAGTGATTCACTGATTCACTGATTGCTTGGTGAGTTCCTGCTCCAGTTATCCAAAATTACATTTTATCAAAAAAGGACATTGTAGATTTTAGAAATAATTTTTCAAAAAGAAAACACTCATTTTATTACTAGTAGTGCGCATTATTAAAATTATCTTCAAATATACAACATTAAAAAAAAGTCTCAGACATCTCGAAATTAACAGTAATTGTGGAAAAATCTAAAATAAGGAGTTCCACGGTTGAAACCTTGCCCGGTTGTTAACGGAGTGCGACTCCGTCTGATGATGACAGAGTGGCAGGAGATGTTGTGTGAGGATTTGGAGCAGAGCCCAGTGGGCAAACCGAGGCCCCACCCTGCAGACGAGCCGCAGCCCAACATGCAACTGGAATTTTCCACGCAGCTTTAAATCCCTCACAGCAAAACTAACACTGAGTGGGACAGAATACACAATTCATGGTTACACTACAAACAACGTGGACGTAACACACTCAGCGTTTTGCACAGCTCTGCCTGCTCAGATACTGTTTCCATTACAGGATCCTGAGCAGAAAATTACCATACAGAAAATCTCAAAGGACTGGAAGCATCTGTGCTGCATAAGAGGAAAGACATTCCTAGTCACCAGCTAAAACCTTTTGGGCCCCTTTATAGTCTCATTTATATCCAGTTATTAAAACCCAGCCCAGTGGAATCCATTAATCACAATAGAACAGTAATATCAAATCTATTTCAGCACATCAAGTGCTGATGAGATGCAATAACCTCCCAAACCAGCAGTAAGTCCCACAGATTCAGATCCAAAGCGTCTTGTTACTGATTGCTGACAATGAACCAGGAATTCACCTGCACACACACCCAGAGTAATGACCTCGTTCCCACTGCTAAGTTATCATGGACTGCCAAGGCTCTTGCAAAACTGTTACCGCCTGATCTTTGTATTAAGCTTTCCTGAGGCAATACTTCATTGAATCACGTTTCACTGCACGTCCAGCAGCAGATCTTCTGGGGTGTGTCTTAGAACATCTACCAACGGAAGCTTTTGCCCATTGGACCTTGAAAAAAAAAAGCTCAAGCTTAGTCAGACTGGATCAACAGCAGGTTATTAGTTTCACCATGAGGATGGTGTGTTCAGAGGGACATTCAGTACAAATACTGTATATATATACACATACTGTAATTTTCCATGTTTTAATTTCAAATTATTTAATAAATAACAGAAAATTGCAAATCATGTACAAATATTAACTAATTGATGCCTGTTACTAAGCTGAAACAATCTGGTACTTTTTTTCTGGCCAAACATGTGACATCACTTTGATTATTTACTTCATAATTATCCAAAATAAGAACAGTCAGAGACATACAGTATGAAAAGATATGAATTTTTTTTGTCTGTTGGTGCACACAGTTTTCATTATAAATAACTCTTTGCTGCCGAGCCAGTTCCTCATCATATTTGTGCTTTCTGCTCATATTTACTTAATGCTAAAACAAAAATATACATCAAGGAGTGTCTTTTGAGTCAAATTCATAGTAATTTTAATAATCGTTTTAATTTTAATAATTAAATTTAATAATTGTATTTCCTTCAAATCTGACCTCTCCTGGAGCTCATCAAAAACTGCTCTTGTAGTACAATTGCATATATAATTTTAAATAGATATATTTTTGTATCTGGCTTAAGGGCCATATTGCATTATATTTTTGACATGAAGTCTAGGACTGAAGGTGAGGAGCACACGGGTCACTTCCAGCCAGGAGTTTGAGACCCCCGATATAAGGCTTTATTTCAACAATGGCTTTTTTTTGGCACCCTTATGTAAAGGATAAATTTGTTAAACATTTTCCTGATCCATATTTATGCATTCATCCTCTTTGATGAAATATTTGTAAGCAATAGTCTCAAAATTTTAAATGCAACACTACAAACTGGATAAATTGAACAAAATAACAGAAAACAATTGAACAAGGAAAAAAACTGAACAAGGTAACATCCAGTAAGTTCCTGCTACTCCTTCCAGTCATTGAAAAAAGGATCAAGCAAAAATATGCTAAAAAGCACACTTTTACTATTACTCTGGTTTATCTCTACAGCTTGGATGGAACGGGAGGCAAAATCTCCTACTTCTACTGTGGCTCCATTGAAATGTAAAATGAGCATGAAAAAATTCTCAAGTCTAGCACAGTTGCTTTACATATATATATATTTTAAAAATCCAACAAGACCCTTGACAAAACACTGAAAAACAACATTGACCTCAGTGATATCTTAACCTCTGGGTGGTGGAATCATATCTGTCAGTAATGTTGAATTAGTTTGCATTGGTACTGCATAGCAGCTGGCTTGTCAAACGTCTCCAGGAGGAATTTTACATCAGCTGAAAGCTCTAAATATTTCCAGATGGAGGGAGAGCCCAAACTTCCTACAGCTCTCCGTCCCTCCCCCTCCTCGTCCCGCCCTCCATGTTCTGTCCTTCGCCCAGCAAGCCGGGGCCTTTAGCTTGATGCTGTCATTCGCCCAGGCTGACTCAATGCAGGGGCAACAGAGTTCAGCAACCAGAAACAGAAGATGGTCCTGGAGCGAAAACCAAAACGACAGCAAAAACACATCAGCTTCTGTCAAGTGTTTCTTTTTTTAATATCTGATAATATTTCATTAAATGCACCACTCAGAGAAAAGTTGCAAATAACCCATATTTCATCACTACCACTTCTAATATCTGCAGGAGATTTGTGTTTTATAATCTGAACTGTCTGTGGGAAGTAATATGCTGCACTGTCTATAAACATGAAGTATTCATACCTCTTGGACCTTTCATGTAGTCAAGCCATAAACAAAAACTGTCATTCACAACATTTGGCTTTTTTGTTATAGACCAAGACAAAGCAGAGGATAATTGTAAAGTGGAAGAAAATTACATTGTTTTCAATATTTTACAACAAAACTACAAAGTGTGGTGTGAATTTATGTACAGCTCCTTTGAGACAATGCTTAGGTCACTAATTATTGCAATGAGAGATGCAGATTTCTTGTGGCATCTCAGATTTGCATATTTATAGATGGAATTTTTTTTGCCTGTTCTTGGTAAAACAGCTCATGCTCAGTCAGACTGCATGGAAAGTGTCTGTTAACAATGTCCAAGTGACGCTACAGACACTAGGACTGGACTCTGAGCCTTTCTTAGAATCAATACAAATTGTGACGGCAATAGGAAGTAAAGATCTGCTGCAGTCAGAATTAGAGCGAAGAGACTGTTATTGTGAAGAGGATGTTCTGGTTTGCTCAAAAAAGTAACACAATACTGTCCCTTTAAATTATGCTTGTAGATTCCATTTTATGATGAGGAGAAACTTTACTTTATTTTGGCATATTCTAGTAAAGGGAGCAGAATGCCACACTTTTCAGATTTTCCTAGCAAACATTTTTTTAAACCATACATCTTTTCACTTCAAATTAAACTGTTGATTAAATTTAATTAAACATTAAAATGTTAAGTTTGTAACTTAAAATCTCAAGAGACTACCATCATTGCAATATGTAATATCAGACTGCAACAAAGTAGCACCACGTGACAAAGTTCAGGAAGTAGGAATATATTTATTATACTGTAAGACTGATAGACTTTTGCCAGTTCAACTCAACCTGTTGAACCAGCTGGAACAACAGACCCAGAAGCTATCCACAGTGCTGACGTGATCCGCTCTGAAAACCCAACAGGGACAGTGATAGGTATTTCAGCACCGGCTGCGTTTTACATCTACACTCACTGAGTTACTCACGGATAGGATTTGGACGTAAATAATGTCCACATGCAGACCAGAGATGAGCAATTAAATTATTTGATTTGCAAGTAGCTAGTACATGTGCGCAAGATCATAAAGCCATTTCTAACTTCATAGCTGAGTCTATATACAGATTCTCATAAATAACATTAAGTCGAGTCCTGGAGGCTCCCAACAGAAACCACATTAGCATCTGGGATGCAAAACCACAGACAGATGACTGGATTCAATTTCTGTTCATTAGCAAGTCAAATGAACCAGAACAACCGTGCAAAGCAGCAGTTACTGAACGTCAATACAGGAGCTACAAATATTGACACTGGACACACCTGTTGCTGCAGCTGGCACTGCGGCTGCTGGGTTTGATCATCTTCTTATTGTCATCACAAGCCCCGATTTTGGAGCCTGGCAAGATTTGGTGTCTCACAAATGTGATTCAAGACATGTAGGTAAGTAAAAATGAAACGATACAGTTGTTTTGCAGTTTAAACTGATGAAATCAGCAGCTGCTACAACATTTTTTGACGGTGTCATAAAAAAAAAAAAAAATTAAATTGAAGTTTAATTAATCAAAATTACCTGTATACATGAAACTGTTTCTCACTACTAGGGCTGCAACTAGCAATTATTTTAGGTATTGATCATTCTGATGATTAATTGGATAAAGTAATTGGCACGTTCTGCAGATTTTTTACTTAACCACTAAAGCTTGTTTTATACAGTATTACAAATACAGTACAGACCAAACGTTTGGACACACCTGATGAATATTTGTCATCATCACAAATATGGGCTGGGCTGGGTCCTCCGTTTACTGGTAATCATGATGGTAATAAATGCTAAGCATAATATTTGTCCCTCTGAGAGATAAATTACCAGTCAAACATTAAATAGACATTTCCAAAACATGTATTATTTGAGCCCAATGATATGAAAACAGCAACATTCTTGAATTTCAACACGAGGTAAAGCTGCACTTTATTGAATGTGAATTCACTTATTGAGTTATGATTAAAATTCATATGTCCTCAGAATCTCTCATCTTCTCTGGGGATTATGTCATAGTTCTCATATATACATTTTCTAAGATTTCAACAGCAGTAACTCAGCTTAGCAATTAAAAAAAGAAAAAAAGAGCCCTAAAAGGAATAATAATTGAATTTATTTTCCACAAGCTGTCCTATTTTGGCTCAAGGTAAAAAAAAACCCCCAACAAAACAAAACAAAAAAATTAAAGAATGTAAATATTAAACTGCTACAGCATGTAGACATGACAGTTGCTAACAGCATGAGGGAATCCTTCCTGAGAATCGAATCCTGGCCTGGTGTCCTTTGGTTTCAGATCTGCATTTCTAACCTCTGTGGTTTGAGATCAGCAGTATTGATTCATCACAGGAAACAGATGGTGAGATAAAACAGGATGTAAAAAAGTGAATACAAGAAATCTTCTTCTTGCACTCATTCGGGGAAATGCCTACTAGAAGCAAAAGAGCAGATGTTCTAAATCAGTGGTCCCCAACCACCGGGCCGTGGACCGGTACCGGTCCACGGCCCGGACTTAACTTTTCTGGTTAAGTCTGGTTTAACGAGACGTTTTTTTTGGGGGGAGAAAAGAAAAATGACAAAAAAATGATTTCTATTTACTAAATTCCTTTGTAAAGCCAAGAGTTAATATGCACTAAGGTTATTATGCGCTTAAATAAACTGGCAAAGCCCACGTAGTGATGCCATGGGTTTGTAAGTTTCAGGTTAATTCAGAACATTTGAGTTAACTGAAGGCGTCATAAACACATTGCTTCCTTGTGTGACATCATGAGAAAATCAAATCACATCATGAACAGAATGGCTGACCTCCACAAGTCTGAGTCCTGTGGTCTGAAACTAAAACTGCTGTGCTTGGCCACTGGCAGGGTAAACTGGAACATCCCAACTGGGAAGTATGGGAGTGAGAGCAACATGTTATGGGACTGTTTTGCTCATGGAAGTAACTATTCAAATTTGTTGATAATTCCTATTGCAAAATCAGCACCCCAGCTCACTCACAGCAGCTTGCATAGTGACACACACTCATACACACATCCAAGTATCTGCATTTAGGCTTAACCCAGGCATCTTTTCCTAACTCTAACCATAACTAGTCTATTTCTAACATTAACCTTAATCAAAACTTCCCACCATACGTCTACATTTAACCAAAAGAGCGCAGTCAACCTGAAAAAAACAGAAAGACCGGGAAAATGTCCTCACTGTCCTCCTTTTGTTGGTAAATACTGTGAAGGTGGTCCTCTACATGTGGAAGATACAAGCACACACACATACACACCCCTGCATAAAGAGAAACTACACACCTCTGCTGATTCGCTGTTTCTCTCCAGACAGAATACCAGGCGTGTCGATGATGCTGATGCTCTGAAGAACCTGGTTGGGCATCTGAGAGCAGATAAACCTGTCAAACACACACACAAAGGGGAAAGGTTTAAGTTCATTTTATTCACTGGTTAATTTAAAAATTTGTGATTGTTTTAGTAGTTTGACTTTTAATTATCTATCTTATTAATTTTCTTGTTGACTAGGGCTAAAAATGTGACGATGCTACCAGTTAAAACAGGAATGAGTCTTACAATGATTTTCTAATCAACAGTTCAACTTCTTTGAGTACAAGCTAATAGAGAAGGTTGTAGCTCTTTGCATAAATCTGCACCGTCATCACAAACAGCTGAAGGACAACACTAAAACCTCCAGTCTAAATGACCTAAAGGCTGCTGGAACAGTTCAGCATCCTAATTATGGGATTTTTTTTTTCACAAGTGGCATTATGGTCCCACATGAAACTCCACTCCTAGAGTTTATTGCTTGTCCACTGTATATTGCATAAACAGTAAGATACGCTGACAATTTTTAAATACCCACAATTGCCTATTTTCATGTGAACAGTTAGCAAAACTGTATTAGTTTGTAAACTTCATCGATTTGAATCACAACTCATTAAGTCCTATGAGTTTCAACAAGTGTTATTTTTGTAACTGGGAAAGAAAACTTTTCCTGTTTGTGTTTTTTAGGGCAGAATTAACAGAAACCACAGTAAAGTTTGGTAAGTGCCAAATCTAGAGAATAAGCATCCTCACTGTAGCCAAGTCCTGAAGTAAACTGTCCACTGCTGCCAAAACAAAAGACTGTAACAACAATATGTTGAGTAAAGATCTAGTTGACATAATGTCCATCCAAAACATTGAGGTAGCTTTTAACCCTTGTTGGAGAAGGTCCAGTGGTGCCAACTGAGTGTAAACTGTGGCTGCAACACAGCCTATCACCATCAGTGTGTGAGTGTGTGTGTGGTGAATGTAGGGGTTTGTGCCAGTGCTTTGGAGTCCTCTGACTTGATAGTGCTATACAAATGCAGGCCATTTACCATGTTCTCCCAAAAGAGGAATTGTTAGTATTTTATTGCGGTTTGTCCCATTAAAATGTACCACCAAACCTCTCCTTTTTAATTCTGTTAATTCTGTTTCTGTTAATTCTGTTAAGAGCTTCTTCTTTGAAGCTCTTAACTGTGTTTGCTTTTTCCATATTCTTTTCACTGGTGGGTCTGACAGATCACCTAAGATTGCATTCACAGCTTCCTGAAGAGATAAACTTAACAGCAGGCCATAATAAATTATTTTGCAGGGCTGGAGCCTAAGACTGGCAGCGGGGAAAAAACAAACCTATGCAGCCGGTACGTGGTGACGCAAAAACACTTCCCCTCGGGAAACGGTTAATTATTGTGGAGGGGTTCTGTGTCACATCAGGACACGAAGGAATTCCTAAAATAAGGGGTGATTCAGGTATTCATCAACACACACTGCCAAGAGGTCAAGTGTCCTTCCACTTCCTCACTGGACACAGGAAATGTGGCTGAACCAGAATAAGGATTGAGCTAAATTTAAAATGTCGGTACAAACGCTGGTGTGTCTTCGATTTGACAGCTTTCAGTGCATGTCTGTCCAGGATGAGCAGGGGGTCACTTCCCATGATGAAAATGCTATGAGTTCAGCAGTGACAGGATTGGGAGTGGAGTAAGGGCTATTTATGTGGAAAGGAGGTAGAGGTCACCTTTCAGCCTAATGCAATGTGTCATAAAGTTAAACCTTTATTCTCGTTAACCACAACATAACTAGTAAGTACTGATGTAACTCACTAAAGCTGCAGTTATGGATGTCTGATGAACTGACTTTACTCTGGGTGAGTTCCACAGTCATTTTCCCTGAATCTCAGAACAGATTTTATTTTTAGCGCTTTAGGTATTAAACACCTAGCAGGAAATATTTGGCAGACTGGAAGCCTGTGGACTGAAAATAGCAGCTACAAAAACACTCAATGCTAGTTTGATTTCCTCTCTAAAATGCTATATGTGAATAGATATGATCAGAGTTCTATTAGTAGTTGAACTTAGTCATATTCTGACAGACTTTCTTTCCAAACTGTTGTTCCAGCAGCTTTTAGTGAATATAATCTGAGTGTTTCTTTACCTGTTGAGGAAGGAATTTCCAAATGCATTGAGTTTCCTGAAGGGTTTCTTCGGGTCCACCACCAGAGCGTTGCCAGGGACAACTCCTTCAGTTTCCCCATGCATTACCGCAATAAAGCCATCAGTGGTTGGTTCTGGACCAATGCGCATCCCAGGAAAATCCTGCTCCAAGAGATATCTGGGAAACAAATGTGGATTATTAAGTTATTTTAGACTTGAAACACTTGAAACTGACAGAAAACAAAGGATAACTACATCTGTGTTCAAATAATGCAACAAATGGATTTGAAATTTTTAAAAGTCACCGTTTCAAAACTGAGAGCCCTTTCCTCAAGTGTTTGAAGTTTAAAACCGATTGCAGTTTCCTGGCCGATCACTGACTATCAATCTTTAAAAGAAACTTGACCTGCCTATTTCAGTTGTGGATTACATCAATTTTTTTAATAACTAGCTGACACTGGCAGGTGTTGTGAGGTCACAATACACAGGAAGTCACTTCCCTGAGTCAGGCTCACCAAAGCCTGGTTGCTCTTTACAGTAGAAACTAAATTTGATCATGGTATGGCAGTGGGCTTCAAACTTTTTAACTGACAAATTTATAATATACATGGACCACAACATTCACTAAAATAAAAGTGCAACAGTTAGTTTATTGGGATTTTTTAAAAGTTTTACTTGCTCTATAATAAACACATTTTTAATTAAATCTATAAATTCTTAAAGATCCAAAACATAAAAAAAAAACTTGTTGCGTCATT
The DNA here is from genome assembly GCF_001444195.1 of Xiphophorus couchianus. NCBI lineage: Eukaryota > Metazoa > Chordata > Actinopteri > Cyprinodontiformes > Poeciliidae > Xiphophorus > Xiphophorus couchianus. The sequence continues at coordinate 1,757,515 of NC_040240.1, forward strand.
AAAAGAAAAACAGGGTCATCAGTTTTCTGTTCAGCCAAAAAACTGTTTTTTGTTTTCAGTTTTTTGGCCCATCGCTGATTAACGATCTTTAAAAAATCTAATCTGCCTCTGAACCTCTGCTTTTGGCCAATACCAATATTTTTTGTCTGAAATGTCACTAAATATAGAAAGAAAGCTGCTGAGTTGGCAACAGTGGAGTGACTGTTAACATGCAGACATGACCTGGTTTCTCTAAAGGCAGAGCAAGAGAGGACAGTGGCTGATTTTCTCAAAATTAAGGAAATCGGCACCAATAAATTGTGTACTCCAAATGACATTATAATAAACCTTCACTTTAATATTCATTGTTGGAAAAAAACCCAGACCACCAAATATGAGCTGCTGCCATTATTTGCATGTTTCCTCAGTTAAATTGATCTTATAGAATTTTTTTAAGTTAACCTTGGTTAGGGAAGCAGTTGGCCATGATGTATTTGACTGTAAGGAAAACAGGATTCTGGAAAAGTTGCATTCACCAATGAATTAGTTAAGACAAAACGGAGTAGGTTTTCCAAACAGCTGTATCAGAAACTATTAGATTTATACACTTTTAAGCCATATAATGCTTAAATGGACTAATTACAAACAACAATGTTTTAGCTGAATAACAGCTTGTAGCAGCTGTAGACTGAAAGATAACTAGAAGTCAGCAGTCATGTTACTAAACATCCAAATAAAAGCTGTGTTTGCAAATGTCAAAAAACGTTTTCCCTTCCACTCATCATTAACCCATCACCCTCTTACACAGTTTTTCTTCTGAAAGGAAAGTGTGACAGGAAGCAACAACGGCTGCTGAGAGTCTGCCCTCTCTCTTCCTGCCATTCATGACAGCCTGAAGATCAAAGAGGATAGCGGAGAGTTCAGATGAAGAAAATCTAAGTGATCAATGATTCCTAATACTACTTTTATATTCAAATGGAAGAAACGATATTCACTGAACTGCATGCATTCAGCAATGGTAGCAACATTATTTACGAAGAGGTGGCACAGCAGTATGGAGCCTGGCATTCACACATCTAGAGCTTTTTCAAAATCTTCCAACACTAAGTAGTTAATAACTAAAATGGAAGGAAAATTGTATGTGGTTTTCATTTTTTTCTGATAAACATCTGAGAAGTGCGGCATGCATTTTTGTTTAGCCTCTTTGAGTGGATACTTTATAGATCTTCTTAAAGCAGCAGCTACAGCTAAAAGTCTTTACCAGACTTGAACATTTAGAAACTTTAATTTTGCACTTTCTTCTTTCCACAACAGATGAAGGTCAGTCAGACTGGAGGAGAGGACCTGAACAACTAATTAAGTTTATCCACAGACTTTCAGCTGGATTTAGTTCCTGACTTACTCACTTTGGCTTTTGTTGAGGCAAGTTTAACCGGATTACGCCATTTAGACACTTCAGGCATCTTCTTTTACCCATTTCCAACAAGTTTATTTAAAATTTGTCTATTTCAAGGTCAAATGTTACATTTTTGTCTAAACAGGAAGTGAGGGAGCCTTTTCATTTTGGGAGTAAAAACTACAAATAATATAAAGGTGATGGTTTAAAATATAGGACTGTGGGTGTGCTGTGGTGGCGTAGGGGATAGAACGACCCACGTTTGGAGGCCTTGAGTCCTTGACGCGGCAGTCGCGGGTTCGATTCCCGGACCCGGCGATATTTGCCACATGTCTTCCCCCCTCTCCTGTCAGCCTTTTATATAAGGGACACTAGAGCCCACAAAAAGACCCCCTGGAGGGGAGAAAAAAATATATATATACCGTATATATAGGGCTGCACTAATAAATCAGCCGTGATTTCCTTAATTTTGGGAGATAGGCCGAAACTAATCTTATCCACCAATTTTATCTGCCTTTGCAAAATTCTGAAAATAAGCCACTGCCTCCTTTTGCTGTGCTGTGACAGGGTGCTGACTGACAGACACGTCCAACTGGTTATGTCACTGTTGCCAACTTAATGAATTTTCATAAAAAAGAAAAATGGTATCGGATAAACTGGAATCAGCAGGTCAGGCTTTTTAAAGGCCAGTGATCGACCTTAAAACTGAAATTGGCGCATCTCTATGGAAATACCAGCAGTAAGACGACTAATGCTGAATTCATGGACGTCAGGGTCTCTAAATGAACAAGTTTGGTGATGTAATTAGTTGATAAGTCATTACAATGCGATGTAAAGCAACAATTGTGTAGTGTGTTCAGAATCAGGAGGAAGAAGAAGGAGAAAAGGAGAAGGAGGTGAAGAAGAATACGTTGACTCTGCACTTTTCTGGCAAGATGTTGCAGTGATTCAAAGCATTCCTCAGGACAGGGTGTTGCCTCAGAGTCTTTAACGCTGCACAGATACTCTTACAAAGATAATGTATTAGTTTCCTCTCATTGAATATACCCTAACACAGACCCCAACTCCAATATGCAGCATTTCAAATTCTGCAGCATTGCACCTCCCTGGGGCCTCGGTCCCCTGTAAGACCACCGATCCTGAGAACACAGAGAGCAAAAGAACAGGAACACACACCAGCTCAGCTGACCCTCCACTGTTTGCTGTCAAAACTTTGAATTTTTGTACTCAACAGGTGAATGTTCAGAAACACATACACACACCCTGCAGGCATGATATTTGCATGATGAACTGGAAATGCACACCATGTGCCTGCAGAGTACAAATACAAGTTTCCATCAACCTCCATATAATGCCTCTTCTCTTTCAACGTTGCTTTCCTGGGTTTAATAAACCATCCATCTTCTTATTAAAAAAAAATTACAGTTGAATAACTTTTAGCTCTGAGAGCTAAAGTTACAGTTTCATTGATTGCACAGACATTACAATCAGTAAAATATGCTCCAGCAATCAATTCAGAATTGCTTTAACCTGGGCCTGACCGAAGCTGACGTAGTGTTCCCAGCTGCAGAGTCATGCAGCCTCACACACACACACACCTCACACTGCTAGTCACAGCATGCCTTGCTCTCCCCTTAGCTCGCAACTGTAGGTTGTCTACCAAATATTGTGGCTTTTGCCAGCCTACGCAGTCAGACTGTCAGTCACCAACACCTGCACTTGTTCAGCACTTTGCAGCCACCACTACCAACTTAAAACTATTGGAACAAATGTGACTGGAGCTGTGGAAAACGCCCTGGTTCTGTATGATGTGGTGACGGGACATGGTGGAGGAATTATAGAGAGCAACAAGTTAGCTTTAACTTTGTTTCAATGGAGACAAAACAAAGGAGGCATATATATCTGATTATTGTCCAAATGTTTAAAAAAACCCCATATTGTCTGATATTTGATGTATGACGACTATAAAAAAAAAAAGAGTCATGAGTGAAGAGTAACGGAATGACAGCACTCCACAGGGAATACACAGAAATAAAACAGTGATTTTAATGCGACACCTAAACATACTTTGTACTGTAATCACAAACTTCAAACTACTAATGTCAAGATATATGTTTTTAAAATATTTGTTAAAATTATCATTATGACAGTATAATATGAGACAGATAATCTGTGAAAATAATCTCCCAGTGCTCCCAGTACTAACTGCAGAAATACACCGATTGGTTGTGTCAGTCAGACACACTGAGCAGCACACAGGAGGTTGATTTTTTTTTCCCAGATTACCTGTCTCATACTGTACTGTCAGGACATGATGATAATTTTGTAAAATGTACCTACTGCAGCTTTAAGAGACCTAGTATGCAGAAATACTACAAGTAGATTGCACATTCCTCAAATCTTTTTTCAAAAGATATTAACGTAAATAGCATTAGTTTAAACAATAAAACCACATCAACATTTTCAACAGCATTGAAATCAGGCCGTCTGCAGATAACCTTGATCTTATTGAACATTTCAGAACACTGTTGACCCAAACCAGTAGAGAACTCACAAATGACAAAATACTGATGTTTCTGAAAGGCCCAGACAGTCTCAACTTGAATCGGACAGAAAGTTTGTGGAAGGCACTAAAGAAGATGAAGGGTGACGGCAAAGAGGCAGTCCAAGCATAAAGACTTGGAGCTCATTCCAAAATATGGATGAAGAAAAACTAGACATATGGAAAAAGCTGCTCATCAATAACAACAAGGGCTCCTGGTTCCTGTAATGCAAAAAAAGACTTTTCTATTGATTATTGAGAAGGGCATGAATACAGTAAAGTAAGGTGCCCTAAAGCATCAAACAGCGCACCATTAGAAAATTGTCAATGGAAACCAAAATTAATAATTTTTTTAACTCTTGAGCTCCTAACATGAACATCAGTATTGCAAATATAAACATATCATCTAAACACATGGAACAAATGTTCCATGTGTTTAGATGATATCTTTATATCATCTAAACAATCAGATGATTGTTTACATTGATCTATCTGTTTAGAATAGATCATCAGTTTTTCTTTCTTGTTTAGAAAGAAAAGAAAAAAATGGTTTTTCTTTTCTTTTCTGCCCAAAGAAAAGAAAAAACATGCAAATCCCTCAACCAGGCAATTAAATTAGTCTATTTTTTAAACGATCCTTTATAAGGCCATATGGATTTTTTAATATGGGCTTTGCTTTACTGTTAAATTTGAATCACATAGTCAACATGTTTTTTTCATAATGTCAAACCAAACTAATGTTTGTTGAAATAATGTCAGACAATCAACAAAAATCATCCAGTTGGACTTTAGTTCAAAAGTAACAGCAGTTAAGATGCTCTATGGCAGGGCTGCCCAAAGTGGGTCTTCGAGGGCCGGCATCCTGGACCTTGTAGTTCTCTCCCTGGTGGTACCAACAACCTTTTCAGCATGTCAATGTTCTTCTTAGGCCTTCTAATGAGCCACCATTTGATCCAGGTGAGTTAAACCAGGGAGAGAACTAAAACCTGCAGGATGCCGGCCCTCGAGGACCCACTCTGGGCACCCCTGCTCTATGGTCTCAGTGACAATGTCCTCATGAACCCTGTGTGTGTGTGTGTGTGTAAAGTAGGAGAAATGTGTGTTTTGAAATGTTTCCAGTGAACAGGAAATGGGACAATAAAACAAGGAGCCTATGCAGACTGCTTATTATTACAGCTCTCCTTTTACCACCTCATCCTCTCATTTCCTCTGACCTCCAACCCTGAATGACGGTTACATCAACATGACACTTCAAAGATGAGTAACAGAATACCGAGTAGTGCTTGTTTAGCTACTGATTTGACAAGGAAACTACGGCAGATTATATATATATATATATATATATATATATAAATAAAACGGAACTGAATGGATTTCAAAGAAGGTAAGGCTAGCAGTGTTTCTCAATTCCAGTCCTCAGGCTGCCCTGCTCTGCATGTTTTAGATGTGCCTCTATTTCAGAACAGCTGATCCAAATGATTGCATTACCTCTTCCACAGGCATCAAGTGCTGCAGAAGCTTGTTAATCACCCATAGATTCAATCCAGGTGTGTGGCAGCAGGGAAACACCTAAAACATGCAGGGCAGGGAGGGCCTGAGGACCGGAATTGAGAAGCGCTGCGCTAAAGCAACACCAGTCATTCAGAAGGTGTATTAGAGAGGTTACTGACAGGTTATCTATACCTTGTGTTATGATGTCTGTCTATGACAGACTGTGTATGGAGTGTCACAGTCGTGGAGTTTTTCCCCAGAGGCTGTAAGCAAATTCTACAGCTGCTGGGCAACTTTCTCATCCAGGAAGACACACACTTCAAGGTCTTCATACACCCGTCTCATTAAAACATACTGTGAGGACAAATAACACAAATACCTAGAGTACTCTCCTTCACTGGAAATTATACTTGTGGTCAAAAGTAACTGCCCCCATTTTTTCCAGGGTTTTATTTATTAGGATATAATAAAAAAAATTATCTGCATCGCTTCTCTCCTTCAGTTAATCACCCACAATCCTGCGCTGCTTCTCTACCACTGTCTCATGACCAACCTCGTCCTGCTCCAGAAACACAAATGACAAGATAGAAATCAGTGTCGGTTTTTAATATCGGTACAGTTTTACTTATCGGACCGATGGAGGGATGTTAAAAAATTACCAACATCAGCTGATCGCGATACATTGTGCATCAGTAGTTACATTTATGTACTAAAAATCTGTTTGGCAAACGTTTTTCTTCATGTAGATTTTCTCATCAGCAACACCTACTGTCTGGAAGACATAATCACACAGAGTAACCAGTTTTAGCAGTTTGCAGTGCTGATGCTACACCTTGTTCACTCAGCTCCCAGTATGCAAGTTCCTGCAGTGATATGCCAAACGCCAGATAAAATGACTTATATTTAAGACAAAACAGAAGACAGATCTGCTTCTGGCAGACCTGGCTACAACCTGCTGCTACTTTTATATCCTCACAAATTTTTCAAAATAGCACAACAGCTCAAACCAAGAATCTGAGCAGAGACACACGATCACAAAGGAAAAGAAACCAAAGCTGGTTGGATATTTGGGAGATATGATGAACCATAAAGAATAAATGTAACAATGCATATTTCCTTCCGTAGTTCTTCATCTGTGAAACTTGCAGCCTTCTGATGAAAAGGCCTCAGTGCAAGATAAACCCAGACTGTAAAAAGTTAGAGTGGAAGTTAATATCATAACAAGTCTCAGTTTTACCTTAGAAATGTTGCATTTGACTAGGTGACACTAAAAGTACTACTTTTATTTTTGAATCTATTTTTCTTCTTATTAAATTGGACACTTTGTGCCCCCCAAATAACACCCTATGAAATAAAATGTATTCATTTTAATGTCCATCCTGTATTTGCAAATGTTATCAATTTTTTATTTGTTCTAAAACCTAAAAATAAAACCAAAATGGTGCTTCCTTTACAATAAATTTTCTACAGCAAGTTTAAAAAAAATAAATCTTTTTTTTTCTCAAAAAAATAGTTTTAAAACATTTGCAGCTCTAAACAGGTTTTATCTAGCTATACTGTATACCTCTGACCACTGTAAAGGTTTCAGACTTTTTTGTTTTGTATAAATCTGTAACATTTATACAAAATATTTTCAAGTCATAATTCTATGAAGATAAGCCATTTTGAGGTCCCATTATCAGGCCAAACATAAATCACACGCGAGACCAAGATTTCCCAGAACATTCTTCTTTTAGAACTGATTCCTGAGTCTTGTTTACACTTTAAAATCCCCTGACTGCCTGCCTGCACAAAACCACACGTCCCTACACCAATCCTTTGACCTAGGAATCCAACTTGCCCCTAAACAGGTCAGCTGATGCAACCCTGTGACTTCCTCACTAGACAGACAGGGGCGAACCAGAGGCAGGGTGACCTCATAACCCCAGGCACCTATAGGTCCTTTTAGAAATAACAGACATAGCAAAAATGCGCCATATTTCCACCCTGAAGAGTTTGGTGTACGAAATGGATGAATACATTGGATTGAGTAGATTATAATGAAGCAAAATATACAGAACTTTTCAGGCAGTTTACACTACAGACAAAAAATGTGAAAAGCTTGTTACACTTTTAAACTAAATCCCATAACATCCTGTTGAAGTTTTGCCTCGTGGAACAACTTGCAGACTCATGTAAACAAAGACTTTACACTCATTCATCTGTTCTACTCTTCCTGAGTGATCAGGGTTTTAGAACTAGTTCAGGTTTAGGCTATCAGAACACTGGCAGCTGAAGCTGAACCTTTTCTGATCAGATTCCAATAAAACAGATTTCCCAGCCAAATGTTGCATGAAGACAATCTCGGATTTTTTTTAAATCCTATTTTTGAGCAAAAATAAATTTTCACAACTTTGGTGTTCTTACTAAAAAATAGTATCTGAGAATGTCATTCTTTCATTGACTTATGTTGTTCAAATGTACAGCATTTTTCATTAGAATAGATTTAAGTAGAAATATGTAATACTTTTGGCACAAAGTTACTTGTATAGTACAATAACAAACAAAGTTAATTTGAGCACATGAAACAGGCAGCCCCCTCCCTCCCCCCCGGCGGTTCGGCCGCTGACAGAGCGGTCAGTACCTGATGAAGGTGGTCTTCCCGGTGGAGTACTGACCCACCAGCAGCACCATGGGCTTACTCTGGAAGTCGGCCCCCTCAAGGGCCGGAGAGTGGAAGTCATGGAAGAGGTAGGTCTCCTCCAGCGGCAGCAGCTTCTTGGTGTAGAGCGTTTGGAGTCCCTCCGTGACCGTCTGGTACATCTCTCCTTCCTTGTTGCGGCCACCTTGCTCCTGTTTCACCCAGCTGAACATTCTTCTCTCAAATACAAACGATCCAACTTCCCTTTTTCGGGGTTTCCAAACGTTCCGGATGTTTCCGCGTCCCTCCCTGCTCGGTCCACAGCGCGAGAAAAGGCTGGTTTAGCTCCTGGGAGTCTCCTTGACTTCTGGACACAGAGCTGCGTCTGTCTGCAGCTGTTTGTGTTGTGGACCGAGCTGATAATGCGGGTACCTGTGGGCGCCGCCCTTCACCCGGTGACGCTGCTGTTTCCCCTGGGCGGGGAGGAGGGAAAGAGGAGAGGAGATGTTCGCAGCGGTTACCTCGGAGAAAGTCCTTCAATTTTACTAGCCAATATTACACTATAAAAAATACTCTGACAAATCTAACTAATTTATTCTTGTAGGAATAGTAGGTTCAGTCACATGAAGATAATATGAAGGCAGAAACAATGCACCTGTGCTTTCAGGCACCGGTGACCTTCATTCAACAGTAACTGGACAGGAAACAGGGAGGAAAGAGAAGAGGAAGACATGGAGCAAATGGCCCGAATGGAACTCATGACAAGTGCGTCAGCACGAGGCAAATAGTGCGCGCGCTCTACCAACTGACCAACTGAGCTCACAATCTACTTATTTGGGCAAATTCAAAGTCACAGAGAAATATGCGCTTGTAGTTGTATTCTTGTCAAGGTTTTCTGCAGATATGCAAAACAACAGTTATTTTACTCCTTTTAAAGCAATCACTGCAAGAGCACATCCACACACAGAGAAAACAACAATAATAAAAATAATAATCCAAAACAATTTGACTTACAAAACACGTTGAAAACAAAACCAAACTAAACAAACGACCTGTCTAAAATGTAATGGCAACAGTTCTGAAGCCACAACTGTAAAGACCCGATATCCTCATGAACTGCAGCTGGTCCAGTCAACAGGAGCTGGTCAGCCAATCCAAGCGGACCAGAAAAAATAAATCTTTAACCAACTTCACTTATTAATCCGGTGAATGTGGTACTAAAACATTAACAATTAATTTGTACATAAGATTTTTCACTTGGAGTCCTTGAATTGCAAACTGATTGTGCAGATGAGTTTCAACCAATAATTACATGTTTTTTCATTTGAATAACAAAATATAAATGAACAATGTTGTGTCCAAAATTTGACATATAATAAAGAACAATACATTAACTAATTAATAAATCTGAATAAAATTCACTTAACGATTTGTTTGAATTTCACGAATTTTCTTAAACACTTACAGTTTTTTAGCTATTAAATTCACATGGAGTCTTTTCAGAAATATTGATTTAAATCTAGCAAAAATAAAATGATACTTTTGAAAGTTAGTTTGCTATTTCAATGCAACTTTTATTTTTGCGAACCTTCTGAAGTCAGCAACGAAGAACTCCAATATTTTGATATGAGTAGCAAATTTCAGAATAGCATGACTCAGTCTTCTGGCTGCTGTGCTCGCTCCTGACGCCAGGGGGAGCAGAATGTTTTCAGTCGGACAGAAATTTTCGGAAACGGAAATGGGTTTCCCTTGTTTTGAAAGAGGGAAATTTAAAAGAGGGCATCGTTAAGAGTAAACAGACTAGCGAGAAAAACGAACTTACAAAACAAGAGTCAAATATGAATGCAGAATAAAAAAAATATTCATCTGGGGGTAAGGTAGGCTAAAGCAAGAACATTTCTTCATTTTCAGTGTAGCGGAGGGTTCGGCTCTTCACTATTTCAAGTAGGTCGACAAAGGTGAGCGAGAAAACTTTTACATTTGAGAAAATATGTTTAATGTGCAGGTCTTTACGTTTGATTTGACAAAATATAGCTGGAGATTTTGTTTTAATTTTAGCTAGGTTTATATCGCGGCTTTAAGGTAGTATTTTATGGTGCTACACTTTTGTTTAGCACAGGGGTGGGCAATCCTGGTCCTCGAGGGCCGGTGTCCTGCAACTCTTAGATGTCTCCCTGATCCAACACACTTGAATCCAACAGCTGAATCACCTCCTAAGAACAGTCAGGTTCTCCAGAGTCCTGCTAATGACCTCATTATTTGACTCAGGTGTGTTGAAGTAGAGACACATCTAAAATTTGCAGGAGACCGGCCCTCGAGGCCTGGAGTTGCCCACCCCTGGTAGCAGCTACACTCCTCCCTTCCCCCACCAGTGTTGGTTGATTTAATCACTGAAAAAATGACTATATAAAGTAATGTATGAATGGGTGTTACGACTGGCTCAAGGTCATAACAATAACGGGAGACCATGCAGAGATTAAAGTGCATAAAAAGGAATGTTTATTAACACAAACAGCAATGGATTGAGGATGTCAGTATCAGTGGTGTAATGCAAATGCTTGGATGTGGTGTATGAGTGCATATGGAATTGTTGAAGTGCAAAGACAAACTCAAATGTGCAAAAGGAGGGGAGCTGAGGCCTGGCAACAAAACACCACAAGCATCAAGGCAGAGTGGACGCTGAAGGCGACCCAGAAGGTGGAGACAGCCAGGTTTAAATGCTCTGTGCTCCAAATGAATAAAATCAGCAGCACCTGTAAAGGGGAGGAGCACAAAGACAGACAACATGACACCTGCAACCCAGCCCATAAGGCCCAGGGCCGTAACAATGGGGATAATCTTGGAATTCCTTTATTTTCTGCTGAACCACTGTTCATTTAAAGAACTTGCAGCACAGGTCGGATTGGGTCATAAAAAGCCTCATCAGTGGATCTCTGTAACAGTGTCTCAGTTTATATCAGTATATTATTAATAAGACAATTTATGTGCAACAAAATAAGAAGTTCTGTTATACATATTGTAGATTTGCTACACATTAGTCACAATACAATTATAGTTATTAAGGTATATCAAATTTGGAACATGTTACTAGATGAAAAGCATCAATAATTTCCATCCTACTGCTCTTCTAATATCTTTGTGGTTAACTCCAGTTAACTCTTTACTTGATCACGTGGTAATAGGAAGTTGTTCTAGAAACTAAAGCTTTATGGATCTGGAAATGTTTATGATTGTTCTGCTGCTTCATTTTGCACAAATAATTTCAAAGAAACTTGTATTTATTAAATTTAGTTGAGTTGGGGCTGCCGTGGTGGCGTAGCGCGACCCACATTTGGAGGCCTTGAGTCCTCGACCGTCGCGGGTTCGACTCCCGGACCCGACGACATTTGCCGCATGTCTTCCCTCCTTTCCTGTCAGCCTACTATCATATAAGGGACACTACAGCCCACAAAAGACCCCCTGGAGGGGTAAAAAAAAATGTAGTTGAGTTGCTCATGTTTTTGCCTGATTTGAGAAACTGCTTGGTGAGTCTATTATTATATAAAGCAATCAAGATGCAAAGAGTTTGAGTTTTGTTCACAGTCACTGCTGCTCACGAGTAGCCCTGCTATCCATTTTCATTTTGTTTTTAGAATATCAGCAACCTATCAGCGCCATCTATTGTATGGTCATTGTATAGTGTGGTAATTGTTCACTAAATGTCATCAGTGTCTATCATGTCCCCACAGGTTGGATACCATCATGAGGAAGAAGTTAAGAAGGTTAAGGGACACTGAGAAGTCCAGCAAAGGGGAAGAATGTATGTGATGTATAATCATGAAAACCACTGTTTCCACTAACACTGAATTAGCTGTGTATAAATCAGTGTTTCCATGTAAAACTGCAGGTGTAGGAACAGAAAATTTGTCATTTATTGTGAGAAATGTCTTATCATTCCAATTAATGATCTCAAAATTTTCCCAAAACTCTCCATATTGTCGGGATTGTTTGTTTTGCTATTTCCTCCACTGTATTTTCACTAAAGATATAAATATCAATACACCTCTTTATGTGACTGGCGTCCTAAAGAAGCAGATTACAAATGGGAATGCTTTTCAAGAGCAATATTTGTGTTTGTGGGGCTGTAATTGCTGTGACACACAATCACAGCCATACAGTTACCAAAAAAGTAGTAATAAATAATTCTTAATGTAAGTTTTAGATTAGAAATATTGTGATAAAACTTCAGGTCCACATTGCCCATGGCGGAGAGGAAGGCTGAGGCAAAGTATGACGGAAACGTTTGGTCAAAGATGTACGGTTGTAAAATTGTGTATCTGTCTGCAGCTTTCTTCATGTGCATAATGTGAGTGTAAACATGGTAATCAATGAGATGGCTACAGCTTATTTGCATAAACGTGACAGAGCATTAAAACATCTTTCTGGCCTTTATAGTGGCCACCTGCCACCTGGGAAACACATAACTTTAGTTTTCCAGCGGGAAAATACTTTCTGAATAGATGTCATACAAAAAATGTTTGAAATTTTAATTGTGGTTTGTTTTGTTGTAACTTTTGTCTAAGTTAATGAGAGATTCTAGACTGTGTTCAATGTTTAGTATTAACTGGAAACGGATCAAAACTGGAAATATGTTGTGTGAATTTGTGATTTGAATTTGAGTATGTAGATTTTGAATGATAATTTTGTGTGTTTCTAGGCTGTGCTCTGTGCAAATGCAGTGATGATGACCCGGCCTTATTTGGGGAAAAGGTCAAACTCGAAGAGCACAATTTCTCTGTGCATTACTTCTGTTTGGTGAGTTTTCATCAACTTTATATGTACATGATTCAATGTTCACAGATACAGCAGAAACCACAAGTTTATATACACCTGTACTTACTGATTGTAGATAAATCAATAAGTTACTATTTGACATTCTTTTTATCAATATTGTGGCTTTCAGCTAGTAGAAATTAGATGGTAATTCTAACTGACCTAAAACAAGATAAGTTTGGTCTTATTTCATTTCAGAAATAAGACCTTGCACCTCACACCATGTTTTGTGAGGAAAGCAATTTGTTTCTTTTTTTTATTCGGTGAATGTAAACTTCTGGTTTCAAATGTCTATGGGATGAAATCCCAGTTGCCCAATCAGAGCAGCAGCATCTGTGGCTTGTCTGTCTTCTGCAGATTCATCTGCTGTTTATTTATTACAGACAAGCATTTTATTCTTCTCTTCAATATATCGGCTCCAACATTAGTGAAGTCAGCTGTGGGGTCGGCTTTTTCAAGGTGTCAAAGCCTAGTGAAATGTATAATATTTACAATATCTGTAATTATTATTCAAATCTTTTTATTTGTTTTAAACATGTCAGAACAACAATGAAACAAACAAAAACAAATTGGCAACAGGTGCTGACATCACATATTTAGTAAGAAGGAAGGAGGGGAAGGGCAGGGCTGTATACTCAGGAGGACTCTGTCTCAAAATACAAAAGAAATGGCCGCCAGGTGACATTGTATTGTTGAATTGAGTCGTTGACTGTATGTTTCAGATGCTCAAGCCTCAGATGGATCATAACATCTTCCATCCATTCCTTATGAGACGGAGGAGCAGCTCTCTTCCAATTGAATAATATTAGGCGTCTGGAAAGTAGTGTAACAAATGCTGTGGCATTGGCCTGCTGCGTTGTTATTGGTGTAGTCAGAGGGACAACCCCAAATAAGGCAGTTAGAGCACTTCGATCAATATTCCTCTTACATATAAATGTAATTGTCCTAAAGAATGACTCCCAAAAGGGGAGGAGCCTGGGGCAAAGCCAGAACATATGACTGAGGTCAGCAGGGCTGTGCCCACACCTAACACAAGATGAGTCTGCGCCAGGATATATTGTAGATTATTTATTAGGGGACAAGTATAATCTGTGCAGCACCTTAAACTGTAGCAGGCTATGTCTAATGCAAATTGAAGAAGAGTGGATTCTTGAGATTGCGGCCTGCCAGGCTGTATCAGTAAAATGCAATATCTGTAATATCGGTTCATTTTTTCCTGTTGTCAAAGAGTTTTCTCTTGTCTTCTGTAGCTGACGTCTAGTGGAGTTTACCAGCGAGGAGAAGAGAACGAGGGTGTGTTTGGTTTCCTGGTGGATGACATCAAACAGGAGGTCAGGAGGGCAGCTCGAATGGTGAGTGCTAAATAGGGTTGACACATCAGTTGTTTTGTCTGAAAGATTCTAAAAAGTCACGAGATTAAATCCGAGACAGTTGAAAAATTGGTTATTTAACATTTAAAATTGACTTTGACAGAGAAACCCTTTAATTTGTGTGTCTTTCATGTGCTCCAGACATGCTATGGTTGTAAGAAGAAGGGCGCATGTATTGGCTGCAACGTCAGTAGCTGCAGGAGGGTGGTGCACTTCCCCTGTGGGAGGAAGCTGATGTTCATCACACAGTACAACAAAATATTTCCGTAAGTGGCCACACCAAACACCATTCAGATGTAGAGACGAACACTCAACTATCCATCCAACTCACCACTTAAGAAGAGTGACCTCCGCTGACCTCCTGTTTGATTGCAACACTTAACGTTGCAATCAAAATGACCCCCCACTCTGCACATTACATTTGTTGTTATACTGTAGTAAACAAGTCTAACAAGAATAGTTTAATTAGTTCTATAAAACTAATATTATAGCTGATTTGTCCAGATTCCATGCTTTAAATGACATCTTATTCAGCAGTGAAAATTAAGGCCTTAAAATGATCTTCTATTCATTTAAAAAAAATAAAGTTTGCCTCAAATACATTAATCTCAGGTCTAAAATTTACTCGTGGCAAGATGTAGTTTAGTATGTAGCTTATTTTTTCATCTCACTGGACTTTTCTATCGGACGATAGTTTGAGTCACACACAGACATCTTTATTGTGACTCGAGGCAGCTAGTAACTAGCTGCTAATATATCCTTGCTAGCTAGCTAGCTTCTTTGAGATTCATCATGAGTTAGTGCAAATGTATCACCAACTCATATATGCCAGCAGAATTCCCCAATCATCCCCTCTATTTATAGGTAGTTTTTTTTTTTTTGGTCTTAAATTTATTTCAAAGTGGCATTAAAAAGATCTTAAAAAGTCTTTAATTTGACTTGCTGAAATCTGAAGGTCTTTCTGACTTGTTTTGGCAGTTCTCTGGTCTTTGGATACATTTTCAGTGTGGAATGACACATCACCAGTAAGCACGACTGGGCAATTTGGCTTAAAAATAAAATCTCCAATTTTTTTCTATTCAAATCAAATTTCTGATTTTAATTGATTTCTCTCCCTAATTGTCCAGATATTAAAGGGTGTCCCATGATGCAACTAATGACGCTCATGATTAATGTATGTGTGTAAGATCACTCCTGATTTGCAAGTGTGAGAAGACTTTTGCCAATGACCAGGAAGCGGGGAATAATTCAACATGAATGTAACTTATTTATAAACTGCTGCAGTAATGTGCATAAAGATTGTGCAAACAATATACATATGAATTCTTGCATAAAATATTAGGGTTAAAATGCCTTTTAAGCAAACTCACATTTAGTCAGATTTGGTCAATTAGGAGTGATGAAAAATAATCCAGATTAAATTAGATTTTTCAGGGTTGGAAAGCTCAGGTGTTGAACAGGAAACACATGGAACTTAAATGGAACAAACAGCTGAATTCAAAATTTAATCTGTTAAGAAAACGCTTGCTTGCAATGTGAAAGACTAATAATATTTACCTGAACGTGTGTTTTCATCTGCAGGTCTTACTGTCAGGATCACAGTCCAACCCAGTCTCTCTGCGTAGACTCAGACTTCAGTCTTCCTCAGTCCTGCTCAATATGTTTAGACTCTATTGAGCCTGTCTTGTCCTACTCTGTCCTCAAGTGTCCATCCTGCCACGCCAGCTGGTTCCACAGAGACTGTGTGCAGGTAATATACGGCCCAACGGTCTGACAGTCGCTTTAGCATTTTAGAGTAAACATACATTTGAAAGGCTTTTAATTGGAAATGTGACCTAATTAATAGGAGGGTAGTGATTGCAGTTTTCTGGCTTTTTAAAAAGCCTGACCTGCCGATTCTGAATTAGGCGGATTTTTTCCTTTCTTTTTTTTCTGAAAGGTTTTGTAGCACAATACTCAGGAGAAGACAGTCCTCTGGCCTGCTGGACATCCTGATGCTCTATTCTTCTCATCAGCTCGAAATTCTAACCTTTAAGTTCAGAAAGCTGTTCTTTCTGTTTATGTAAACCCAGCATCAGCATTCTGATGCAAAGTGATGATGATGTTCACCTTTCTTTAGACGAAACTATGGCTAACACCATAGCCACATCTGCTCCTCTTGCTTGCTGATTAGATTGACTGTGATTTATTGACTCGTTTACAGCTTCACCTGCTCCTTTGTTATAAAGTAAACATCTGAAGTTAAAAAGCTGTTGCATATGAGCATCCTGCAAAAAAAAGCTGAAAACTCTAAATATCAGAACATTTAAATAAAGGAAACAGGTAGGTTGGGACTGTTTCTTTAAAATTAGTGGCACTCAGTTAGATTATCTTTCATTTGTTTTATTGTGTTGTACATGCCACCTTAATGTTACTCCTCTTCTGTTTTCTACCTTCCTAATTCCACTTGAGACATTTTAGACCACTGCTAAATTAATTCCTGCAGGAACCAAACGGTTTTCTGATTGTTTTTCTGTGTAGCATCAGGCCCACAGCGCAGGACTCTTCTTCTTCAGATGTACTCTCTGTAACAACAAGGAGAACTTCCAGCAGGAGATGGTCAGAATGGGGATATACATCCCAGAAAGGTGACACAATTAACTAGATTATATCTGCAGTAACATGAACCTGTTTTATAGCTTAAAAATTACAGTATTTTACACTTTTTGTTCTGAAAATATGTACATTATTTAATTGACTTTTTAAAAAATAAAATAAAAATTCATGGCAATACTAATGCTTTAAATTGCAATAACAATGTCAGTTATGATTAAAGCACATGTTTTCTGCTTCTTTATTATTCTTTATCGTTTCATAATTTCTCCATTACCCTCTGTTAGTTTAAAGATCTAAGACACTGAAAATGTAGATGAGCTCTGAGCACAGAGGACAGTTTATCTTGTTGGTCAGCTGCATGTGTGCATGACACAGAATATAGAAACCTACAAAATATTGAGTCTAAGCAATCCTTTGTAACTGCAATTACTGCATTCACTAATCTATCCAGCCTTTAAACGGCAGGTTATGAAACTGTTCAGAGTAAGAATGTACATAGAATTTCTTCTTGCACTAAATATTTCAAGAGTGTTTAATATTAATTTTCTATTTTATTTTATTTTTTTATGATCTCTTCGTCCTTTTTTTGTTCTGTGCAGAGATGCATCTTGGGAGCTGGAGGCAAATGCATACTCTGAGCTTCTGGAGGTTTACAATCACTGCGACTCCGTTACCTGCGTCTGCAACGAGGGACGCACGTACTCTAAGAAGGGGTACATCATGTTGTGCTTGAGCTGCAAACATAAAAACATTGACACTGAAAATGAAAATGTATATTCCCTAATTATATAAAAATAAAATCACCAGTGTCCTGGTATCCTTGGGACTGAAACAGGAACGGTGTATTTCTGTAGAATTACACCGTTTCTGTTCAGAAACAACCAATCAGAGCCAAGAAGAGGGTCTTGGCACTGTCAATCACTCTTGTGTATGCTAGTTAGCATGACCACCTATGACGGCAGATAAACAGTTTTCCTGCGACAGTAAGTTGGTTCTCTGTGATTGGCGTAACTGCAGCGTGTACAGGAGAATGATTAACAGCGCTAGGACCATCCTCCTGCCTCTCATTTGTTGTTTCCGACCAAGTGGTTTATTTCTGCAGATGACAGTACGACCTTAGGGAGGAGGAGCTCATTTTTTTCACAGATGTCAGTATTATACCGTCATAACATGGTGACAGTTTTAGCAAATATGTAAAAAGAAAACCACACATTGTTTATGAAAGTTAATTTCTACAGCTTTATTTAGATTAGTCCTGTTACCAGTTGAGTTCAATGTGCATCTCGAAATATTGCAAAAACATGCCATCAATATTTTTACTGTGCAAGCTGAGCACTTAGACTTAATTTCAGCGGAGACGACTGAGCAGTGTTAACTGGTGAAGGGGACTGATCTCAGAAGGAGATCAGAAATGCTGACAGACACTCTGCAGCTTCAGTGTCCGGTGTGTTTCCAGGTGGTTCGAGGTGATCCGGTGCTGCCTTTGTGGATCCAGAGGAACCCACAGGAAATGTTCAAATCTAAAGCTGGACACCACAGACTGGGCCTGCATCGACTGCATAAATGCAACGGATGGGAAAGGTTGGTTCTCTGTGATTTATGTCTGCATACATCTGCATGTCTTCTCCTCTGCTATGGTTAATGATAGAACATTCCTGCTGCAGCAGTTTTAAACCTCGTGTTTTTGTCTCTCCAGCATCTCTGGTTGCATCACCTCAGAGCGGCCAGAAGAGAAGCTTACTGTCCAAGCGCCATCTGACCCCCATGCCATCTCCCCTTGACTGTAAAAGGTACACACATGAAACACTCCAAAGCTCCGCCTCCACGATTCATTATTGTTTTTATTCTTCATTTCTCTCTCCCTCTCTTTTGTTTTTCTTAAGACCGTGTACTCGTGTAAGACCTGAGTCACCCAAGGAGCTCCTAAGGTCTTTACTTCCTCACTCTTGTCCTGTCAGCGCCCAGGTGGAGGTCCATAGAGACCAGGCTCTATTGGCTGGCCTGGACCTGGTCAGAAGGACCGACTTTGACCCCACACACTCACTGTCTGTCAGGTAAACATTCGTTCTTAACCTCAGATGTGTTCTGCCGTTTCTTCTCTTCATCCGCCAGCTCTTTGTCTCCAGGTTCAAAGGTGAGCAGCACCTGACCCTGCCCAGTACTCACTGCGCTGGAGACGCAACCAGGAAGTATTTCCTGAATCTCCTGATGCAGCAGATCCAGAACTCCGTGGTGTTTGAGGGCCCAATCGGATCCAAAAACCTGGCGCTGGACACCCAGGGTGAGCAGATGGACTTTATCTGGAATGTGTCATGCAAGATGACTAAAGCTGACAGCCTCCTGGGTGTCTTTCTCTTGCTTTTGTGGACTGTGGAAACAAGTGACAGCCGTAAATGAAAAGTGTGTGTGTGTGGTGTGTGTGTGTGTGTTTTATTTAGCTCTGCGTGAGGATCTGTACTTTGACATAGGCTCCCTGTTGGCTCTCTGTCTGGTCCACGGTGGTCCACCTATTGGCTTTTTCTCCCACGGGCTCTACCAATGTCTGTTTAACTACCCAGCCAACTGCCCCCTCAGTTTGAACCACATGACCCCTGAAACACACTTCACCCAGCAAGTCCACCAGGTGAGGGCAGGGCCGAGTCCGCCGCTCTGAGGCATCCCTCACAGAGGCCCCAGAAGGGAAGGCTGACCACCTAGTGTGTGTCCATCTAGATTGCAGCCGCCAAGTCTCTATATGAGCTGAAGAAAGTGATGAAAGCGAACTGGGAGTTCCTGGAGGTGGCAGGCTGTAACAGACCGGTCACCAGTCTGGATGAGAGAGAGGCTCTGGTGGAAGATCTGGTCAGCTTCACCATGATCACCAGGATGCAGCTGCCTCTGCAGAGGTGAGCAAAATACACTGAGATGGAAGTGAAGATGAACAGTCATGAGTACGCTTGTCACAACAACAAATATTTTTAGGCAAATGTTTTTTGTAAATATTGCGATAAACAATAGTATTATTGTTTTGAGACCATTTTCAAGTAAAGTATTGATAATGGCATAAAAATACCAGTTTGTTCTCTCAACGACTAATAAATTTAAATTTTGTACAAAACAGTTCATGTTGGAACCTGAAGATATTTTAAATATCCAAAATAAAACACAGCAACCAACAATGACAAATAAAAAGAAAATTAAAAACTACATAAAATAAATAAATAAAATGGATTATGAAGTCTCTGTAAACAAAATTGCCCTGCAAAAATTCAAACTTCCTGTAATAACTTTACAGTTTTTTTCCTCTGCAGGTTACGAGACGGCCTGCGCACACTGGGTGTATTTGATCAGGTGACTTAAGGCTGACTTTCATTACAGTAGTACAAATTCTTATGTTAAACAGCACCTGCATTTAACAAAGATGTCACAATCAGGAGTTAGACTGCGAAAATCTGAACTTCTGTTTGATCTGATCCAGGTTCAGCTCTTCCCATCCGTCTTCTTCGGTGTTTACTGTGATGCTAGAGAAGCGATGACGGCCGAGATACTCGGCCGGCTCTTCGCCATAAACTTCTCCGAGCAGCAGGAGATGCAGAACCTAGAGACGCCAATTGTCTCCTTCTGGAGACACCTCCTGCTGGAGTGTGAGGGTAGGATGTTCATCTAACTTTGCTTCCTGAATCAATATCAATACTCTAGATTCAAAACAAGCTTAAATAAAAATATTTCCAGATTAAATCTGGACAGATATAGTTAATCTTTGTAGATTATTTCAGTAAAAAAAAGCCTTTAAATCATGGTGTCCATGTCCTCAGTTGGAAGGAGCTCCATCTCCCTTCAGGACATCCTTTGCTTTGTCACTGGAGCTGAGGAGCTTCCAGCAGTGGGCCTCCGCCCACCTCCCACCATTTCTTTCCTCCACCATGTCAAGCCGGAGGAGCAGACGGAGAACTCAGTGGAATGCTGGGATGACTGGCTTTTCCCTCAAAGCAAACCAGCGACCAACCACCTCCTCCTGCCTGTTACTTCCACCTACAAGGTCTTTAAAAGCTCCATGGAGCAGGCCATCAGCCATCATGTGCACCTGTTCCCTTCAGGCTCTTAGATGTGGGCGAGGCGACGAGACAATCTGCTTTTCATGACAGCGTCTGTGGAGTGGACTTTTCACAGATAAATATACTATATTATTTTCTAAAGTTGGTCATTTTTTTCCCCCCTCAGTGTCCCAGAGACACTGCATATAATCTTTAGCATGTTGATCGTATTTTGGTTCAAAGCAAAGAAATTCCTTTCAGATTTGATCACCTTTAACTCAATTTGATGAGGTTTGAAATCTATGAGTAGGAGTGGTTTATGGCCATGTTTCTCCTCCATCTTCTGTCAGTTCAACTTTCTTTCAACATCAAGAAAACATGACATTGCCATAATTATTTTAAATATTGTGATGACAGTATCAGTTGTGATTAACCTTCTCACTAAGATCTGCACCACATAGGGTGGTTAAAAAAAAAAAAAGTAGCCTGCCAAACGCAGTATCCAAGCAACCTTTTGGGATTGCAAGATTGTACTCACTGATATTGCTATGAATGCTATTTTTAATTTATTATGCATCTCAAGTCAAAACATGGAACTATGTCTCTTAATCCTGTTTGACACTCCGAAAGCTCTCCGGTTTCAGGTTAAACTAGTGTATACAGAAGTAATAGTGCAAACTCATTCAAAGTCTTGTTAATGTGTTATGGGACCAGTTATTGGCTCCAACTGGAAAACCGTTTTCTGTCAACAGACAACCCTCATCTGAAAAACAGCTTTAGTTTTGTTTTTATTTTTGTCAAAATTAGAGTAGAATATGACATCCATAACTCTAGCATGACTGTCAGGAAGCTGTTTTTAAATGATTATCTGTGGGGGGAAAAAACTTGATGGATTTAAAAAGAGATACTGTAAAAAAAAAAACTTCACAAACATCTAGGGATCTATTGAAAAACATTTCTTAGTTGGAACTGTTTTTACATAATGATGTTCCCTCAAACTTAAGATTTGCTCAGAATAAGGTGTTTTCATGGCATTAATTAACTGTTTAAACTTTTATTACTGGCTTTACTGTTTCAGTTGTACTGCCTGAGCAGCAACACTGACCAAAACTGAAGACTGGATTTTCCTTTGGTTTTATCACCATCTCCCACCATCTGTTTTTGGATTTTTGTGCTTCCACAATTTTATTTCATTTCATATTACAGATTTTAATTCTGTTAGTTTAAAAAAAAAAAAAATTGCAACACTTTTTTCATGTGCATCTCTTATGATTTGTACAGTGCTTACTTTATATATGCTTTAAAATTAGGTGCTAGTTTCCTAGTGTTTGTTTTTCTGCTTTTCTTAAAATCGAATTCTTGCTCTGCGTTTTATTCTGTTTCTCTGATTTTTGGGAGGATGTTTGAACTCTGAAAAAGATGAGAATTGGAGCTAAAAATGAAAGAATTCATCATCTTTGAGTAAACTTTTAGTGACATCAAGTGCCATTTTTTTCAACAATTACCTGACAAAAATATTTATCAGTAACAAACATAAAATTACAAAAATGTAGGTATGTTGTGAGAAAATGCTTTCTCCCTCAGCCATGAGGAAAGGTAGTAATGAAACTGTCTCTACCAATTCTAATTAAATGCCACATCTTAAGATGCACCATCTACAAGTAGATCTTTAAAAAAAACTTTCATCAAAATTACAGGAAATAAAGGATTGAAATATAAATGGACAACATGGTTACATTCACCCTTTTATACTCACAAACGTGAACAAACTAATAATCAAATTAGTAGGAAATTTGGAGTACAGTGCCTTGCTCAGGGGCACATTGTCATGAGACAGGAGGAAGTTGGAATTAAACCTAGCCTTCTTATACTAAAATAAAATTTTGCTAAGTATTTATATAACAAATACACAATGTACTTTGTTAGGGAACTTCATATTGAGTCATATATGATATAATTCATGTTTATTTGATTCAATTAATTTGATTTAGTACATTCCAATTCAGTATAGTCAATAGTCAAAGGAAATGACAGAGTGCAGTTTAGTTATAATACAGTACAGTCAGATACATGGGACCATAAAAGTAGTATAATATTGGTTAATGAAAGTAGCGGAAATAAACTTTATTGATTTGATGTTTTTTTTGTGAGAAACTGAACAGCCTTTAAATCTAATGCAAATTATGCGTTCAATTTGAGAAAAATAAGCACTTTAACAATATTAATATGTTGCTACGTGATATTTGAGTTGCAATATTTAAATTAAATTGGGGAAATAATTTGACATTTCAATGACATTCTAATTTACTGCGATGCAAATTATAACACGTACCAGTGTAGAGCGAGTGATGAATCAGCCAAACACAATGAAGTTTCCAGGAAAAGAACCAGAGTGATACCTCTTCGCAATCCACTAATCTCTAAAGGAGGACTACGTCGGTCCGGGCTGCTGCCACGTCAATGGTTTCGTCATCACTATCAACATAAAACATGGCGACATCAGTCCGAGAAAAGCAAACAGGTAAGCGAAAGTATATATTTTTTCTTCTGGTAGGAACTGCTGTGCGCCAGGAGGGCTGCCACATTACTGGCAGGCTGCTGTGAAAGGCCCGGGTCAGAACCTGGACCTCTGTTTGCGTGTCAGCCTCCTAACCGGCTCACAGCCCGCCTGCTTCACAAGCTAGCCGCCGGCGGAGTCCCTTCCCGTGGCAGCGGCTTCACGGGAGAAACTGCCTTAACTTATCTGCCTCTTACATTAAATTCCTAATAACGAAAGTGTCACTAGCAGTGGCAGTGTGTCAGCTGTTTGCGGTGAATGATTTCAGGCGGAAGAACTAGATGGTCCTAGCCTGCTGCTAACGCTGAAGGCTTCATGTATTTCAAACACAAGTCTTTACGTGAAACTCCTGGATCTACAATGAAATACATCCGTGCATATTGTTGCCGAGAATCCCTAAATTATATTTAGGGATAATATAATTTAGGGATATATTATATATAATTATAAATTATATTTCTTTAAGTCGTGGGATGTAAAAGTATAGGTTTAATTCTGATATTTACTTGTGGTCCGACAGTCATCACCACTACCCATAATTTTAAAGGGGACATAAAATGTCCAAACATTTTAGCAGGAATATATCACATTTAATTCATATGGAACATTTTTAGATCTGACACCCAAATATATATACAGCTATCATAGCAGCCAAAGCAATTCAAAATGACTAAAAAGTAAATTCTAAAAACTTTTTTTGGTTGCAAATGTAAAACATTTTATTTAAAACAAAAGATGAGAGAGAAGATCACTTACTGTGCACAATTTAGTTCATTATGCTTATTTCCCCTCACTAGGCTGCTGGTGGGGTAGAGATGATTCAGTTTGCTTAGAACAAACATAATAAAGGGTTCAGGTCCCATAGAGGGCGGCTGGTTGTATCAGAATGTGGTTCTGGATGTCACTGTGGGCCATCAGTACCAGTGTAGTGGAGAGGCCTGCCAGCTTTACCCCAGCATCATGGAGTGAGGAACCATACACTGTACTTGATGACCCAGATCTGACAGCTCTACACCAGTCACATCCTGTGTGTCTGAGTGTCTTCCCAACATCCAGACACACAGGATGTGTGTTTTAAACCTTAGCAATTATTTGTTTGTCAGGGATGTACAAACTACATTTTTGTTTCTTGACTTTCTACCAAATAATATTTTCAGCTAATCCCAAAACTATCCATACCTCTATCAGATTTAGTTATTTCTATTCAACCAAGATTTTTAACATACATTTTTATAGATTTTAAAATGGCTTGTTAGAACTATGAAAACTGCCTATGAACTATGAAAAAGTCTTTACATTAATCAAACCTTTATTGTAATTCCAGAATAGCTTTTTGCATATTTTTTCTGGTATTTTGATGATTTATCTCTGGGTTGGAAGGCCTCATTCTCATCACCCTAATCTTTTGATCCCTTCACAGGGAGCTAAAGTCAGACGGATGCTCTCACTCTGGTTGGACCGCTCCAAAACATCAATACTGCCATTCAAAAGAAAGATTTTGGTTAAATAAAAAAATTACTTCCAACCTTACCTGGGATTTGTACAAAGTGGTGCTAATTGTGGTTCTGGAACATTTCGGCTATTTAAATCCGTTCTTAAATTTTGAATTGTTACTTTTTCTAGTTTTTTAAAAAGACACCAAAGTGCTGCTGTTTTTGGTTCCTCTTTGGAATTTCTGTAGGAATAAGATTAGAGAATTGCCAGTCCCATGGCAATTACATAAAAGAAATGTAACGTTCCATATGTCCCAAAGATTTCTCTAAAAACCAAAACCTGTCCTCTATGTACTTTATTTACCAAGAACAGCTTCTTATTTATGTATCTTTTCAGTTCAAGATATTTATGATGAGAATATGCTCATCTGAGCACTTGTTGAGAGAGTAAATGGTGTCTTTGTGTTTCTGCAGTTGCCTTAAAGCGAATGTTGAACTTCAACACTCCTCCTCTGAAGAACGCAGCAGCTGAGCCAGTATGGAAGGTAACACTTTGGTCACTGGGCAACTCATTTCTCCTTTGCTGGGTCAATTAAAGTCACAGACAAAAAGTTAGTAGGGTGGGATCATTCACGCACACATTAAGGGATTGTATGAACACAGAGGCCAAATGAATCTGTTCCTAAATAAATAATGATACAATCCTTCTAGGGGGGCCCTGAGTGCAGTTTTCTGGCCGAACACCAGCCTTTAAAAAGCCTGATCTGCCGATTCCGATTTTGGCTGATGCTGATTTTTTTGTCTGAAATGTTAAATACAGCAAGAAAGTTGCTGAGTTGGCAACAGTGGGGTGACTATTGTTTACTGCAAATGTGCAGACATGACCTAGGGGGCCTGTCTGTCAGTCAAACGTCTCTCACAGCAGAGCAGAAGAAGACAGTGACTGATATTTAGACCTTTGGCAAGGAAGATAAGAGCGGTGGATAAGATCGGCTTCAGATGGAAGCATCTCAGTCATTTAGGTTAAGGACATGTTTTGTCTAGAAACAGTGTTATGCTTTTTCAGTTTGAAGGGACATGAGCAAACCCTCCAAACTAACTTTGTCCAATGATCTAGGATCAAAATGGTGAAGAACAACCCTGTCCCACAGAGCATCTGTGTTCAGGTGACAAAAAGTGAGAAGAGAAAAGAAACAAAGCGAAAAATTGTATCAAAGTTGAGCACTGATAAGCAGAATGGATCGTCATCAATCTAAATGTAACCCCCGAGCTCATATGCAGTATCCCATGGTATAAATGTGGATTTTTTTCAGAATAAAAGCCTTTCATAGATGAGAAATCTATGTTAAACTTCTGTAGGCAGTAGAGTTTTAAAAAAACAAGATGGACGTCAGTTTCAAACCCTTAGCCGCAGTCGTACCGTACAATTGTTTTCTACAAACAAAAGGACACTGTTACCATCAAGCCACCACCACATTTTAGGCTCCCAAGCAGCAGAACAAAGGAGAAACACAACACAGGTCGTCTCATGTCTACATGTCTGATTTTTTGCAGGTGTTAATATACGACAGATTTGGTCAAGATATCATCTCTCCACTGCTGTCGGTCAAAGAGCTGCGAGACATGGGCATCACCCTTCATCTGTAAGAAACATACTGTTGTATTTTTATTATTTGGACTTGTACCTTCTACAGTACTGACTTGCCTCTATATGGATGCTAACAACTCTAAAATATTTCTGCCTACAGTTATATAAAATTTTTGTCTGATTCTTCTTCATCACTGCGAGGCTTGAGGGAGAGGGCTTTAGAGATGATTAATTTGCATGAGGCAACATGGCTGCTAATAAAGCTGCAGTGATGAGGGTTTTAAAGCCAGGTTCCACCTGCTCAAGGTATTTCAGTCAGTCTTATTGGTTTATGTAGACCTGTACGAAACAGTCAGCCAGGTTTTGGCAATATCACTAAAAAAACAAACAAACAAAAAAAAAAACAAGGAGAAAAAACGTAAAAGTTTGTAATTTGTAATAAAACGTTATAAAGCTATAGAGTATTAAAATCTTTCCTGAATAAATAATTTGTGTTTAATTGCTGCTCTCGTTGTGTTGTTCTTTTAGCATATGGCCTTTTTTGAGTCTGTATGCTCCAGTTAATGATTAATAGATTAGTAAATTAGATTATTTCAATATTCGATTTATCTTATTTAATAGGATTAGTCCTTTTAGGAGTAATTTGGTTAATTCAAATTTTCAACTATCCATTGTTTTGTTTTTTTTTGCTAATAATTAGTCAAAGACTTGGATCAACTGCAGCTGATGCCCTCTTATATAAATTAGAAAGGGTTAACTTCATTCTCCACACACAGCTTCTCAATTTGTTTCAGGAAAATAATATCCTGGCAACTGTTATGTCTTGAAATTGTACCATTGAAATTAGATGTCTTAAATAGAAAAATATTTTTAATGCTTTTAGGTTTGTTAAAAGGCAAAAATGAAAATTGGTGTTTGGACTAGAAAGGGACAAGAGGTCCCAATCTGCTGGTTAAAATATATTGAGCAGTAATACAAAGTTATGTTTTTTGTAGTATTTATGTAAACAGTGTTCTGCTACACCGTATTTTTGTATGTGTAGGCTTCTTCACTCGGACAGAGATCCTATTCCCGACGTTCCTGCCATCTACTTCCTAATGCCCACAGAGGAGAACATCGACAGGATCTGTCAGGTGCTCCCACATTTATCTGTCTGGTGCCTTGAAACATGACTCAGCTTGATGATTAACTCTAAGTGAAGGCGATGTGTCAGGCTTCGTCAGGCCAGATGCTGACTGGTTCTGGGACATATTTGGGAACTATATTTGAGAGAAAGAGGTCTTTTGTGTACATAGAAGATCTTTGAGTTCAGTTCATGCCCAGTGGGGACAAAACAGCTGAAAAATAGTTTTACGTTTAGAATTTTGTTGAGTATATATTCTCAATTTCTGAACCACATTGGATTTAATGGCTAAATAACAGTGTGTGACATAGTGTCATTTTGTGTATAACTCTGTGTGTGTGTGTGTGTGTAGGATCTGAGGAGCCAACTGTATGAGTCGTACTTCCTGAACTTCATCTCTGCCATCAGTCGGAGTAAACTGGAGGACATTGCCAGTGCTGCTCTGGCTGCTAATGCAGTCTGCCAAGTCACCAAGGTAACTGTGCTTAGATCAGCCATTTTTAGGCTTTGTTAGAGTTCAGTTTGTTTCTGCTGAAAATGTTGTAGACAGTGAACATCTTAATAAAAGTGAACAGATTTTTGAAGGACATTGTGGAACTTAGCAAGCAGATGTCCTGTCTTGTCCTTTCCTTTGATTTACTGTTTGATGTTAGCCATGTGTTAGCTGAATATGTTATGTTTAAACACAGGAGAATCAGATACAAATATGTTCATATCATCAGATGGTATGATATGAATACAGGATGGTAATAACCTGTATTAACTATATTACAAGTTTTGGATTGACAATGAAAAAATGTAGGGTTGTTTAACCACCACAACAGTCAGTCCGAGTTCTTCTAAAAAACTTTGAGTTATTTAATATAATCCCAGTGGCAGGCCTGCATTTGGTACCTGAGGGTTTATTGACAACATCCACCATCCAGACATTGCAATGTCAGAGTGGTTGATGGGGTAACAGTGACAATGTTCCCAATCCATAAGGGCAGATCTACTCAGTCGAATTCTACACTTTGTGCTCTTACCAAGATCATGCTTTATTATTATTTTT
Source organism: Xiphophorus couchianus (assembly GCF_001444195.1). Lineage (NCBI taxonomy): Eukaryota > Metazoa > Chordata > Actinopteri > Cyprinodontiformes > Poeciliidae > Xiphophorus > Xiphophorus couchianus. The sequence continues at coordinate 1,786,085 of NC_040240.1, forward strand.
AATATTCTATTTAGATTTCCTAATTGCACGTTCTGAATTATTTGAAAGGTTTGTTGCAGTTTTTTTTTTTACATGTTTGACCAAGGAAGCCAACCGTTTGTTTTTGTTAGTTTCTTTATTATTTATTTTACATTGGCTGTTCTACTCCTAATTGCACTGACTGAACAAATGAAAGTTCTAAGTCAATTCAACTAAGATTTCTTTCTATCAGATGTTGGTATCGATATCTGAAGTGAAGAAAGTGAATTGGTGCATCGCTGGTTACAAACATATAAGCTACCAATCATTACTATGAGGATGTAATGAGCTTGGTATTACATCGGTCCAGTTCAGCCCTGGCATCGCATCAGTATTGAGGGATCACATGGATCCAGATCTCACTAACTGCTGTATGCAAATAAACACAGAGAAGACAGCCAGAAAACATTCTTCCAGAGGTTTCCTTCTGATGTTTATTTTTTAATTTCCAGTGCGCATCTGACTACACCCACTAGTTTTGAAAAGAAAATACAAAGTGTACATATCTAGACTCCAGTTTTCCACAAGTTGCAGATGACATGAGAATTAAGCCATGTTACAGGTTTTCCTATATTTTCAGTGGATTGATATGAATAGTGTTTATTTTGCAGGTTTTTGATCAGTACCTGAACTTCATCACCCTGGAAGATGACATGTTCATCCTCTGCCACCAAAACAAAGAGCTAATCTCTTATCATGGTAATATATATTAATATACATCTTTTCTTGTTATTTGTCTTTGTGACCTCAGTAATGACACTCCACTTTTCTCACTTGTAACCTGCTTCCAGTCATAGCTCTGAAATAGTTTTTTCCTCTGGGATAGCATGGATTTTTCAGCACTATAACTGGAAGTATGGCTGGAAGCTGTCTGTAGAAGTTGGGGTTTCTAAGTTGTACTGGATTGACCAGACTTTGATCACTCATCCCTACAATTTCCAGTTTTCTTGGAGCTATGACTTGCAAATTCTTGTTTTTACCACTTCTGTTTTTTTTTCCTCAAAGAATGAAACACATAATAGAGAAAAACATGTGCTGCAGATTATTTCATTGACTTAGTCGTTTTCTATCCAATAGAAAAGGAAGGAATTTCAAGATTTTTCCCATTTCTACATCAAAGCATCTGCCCCTAACCACTGTCTGATTTTTATTCAAGCTCAAAAGCAAAGTCCAAGTACTTTACTTGTAAATTTTGAGGTGTTTTTAAGCAAAAAACAGAAAATAAAAACAAACAAACAATGGGATTCTTATTTTTGATGCATTTATTTAATGAGAAAAACAGTCTTTTATGGTGTTCGCCAATCAAAACCAGTCAGGAGAAAATTGGTAAATTCTGATATCTTTTCAATCAATGCTGTTGCTTCAAAGCTGAACTGAATGTTCGTCTTGGTGAGGTCTCCACCTAGAGAGTCAATGTATAGTCAAGGGATAACAACATCGCATTCTTCATGATGGAGGGCCTGATAAAAACCTGAACAGATGTGATGAGTCTTAAATGTTTTCCAACACTCCGGTCCAGGGATGTAACTGTAGACAGCAACCGTCACTCAGTCATATGAGTGTTTTATTTTGTGTAATTATTTAACCTCAACTTCATGCATTAGGGCTCTGTTGGAATGAAAAGTGAGGTGTTATTTAAACACCATTCAGCTGAGGTCATAAACAACCATTGTGTTGATGTGTGTTCTTTAAAGGAAATGTTGATCTTTCAAACTTCTCATAGCTGCTCCATTATTCCTGAACAACGTTCTAAAAAACATACACAACTGAGTTACAGTTCTGGCTTAGTTAATGTAAACTGTCTTCATTTCTTACTTGTGCAGCCATCAACAGAGCAGACATCCAAGACACAGACATGGAGGCCATAATGGACACCATCGTAGACAGCCTCTTTTGTTTCTTTGTTACTCTGGGTGAGTACCTTTACATACTGTTAAAGAAGAATCACTCACACAATGCACACTGATCACCTGCAACTGCAGTTTATTTTGAAAAGGAGATGTAAGAAATTGAAACCATGTCATCAAATTGCATATACGTTTAATTTTGCAAATTGAAAGAAAATATAAGGATTGCACTGATTGCAGTTTTTTTTTTTTTTTTTTTTTTGGCCGATCAAAGATCTTTAAAAAGCGTGATCTTCCAAATCTGATTTTGGCTGATACTGACTTTTTTCAAAGTTGCAAAGTTGGCAATAGATAGGTGACTATTATCATCTGTACAGACATGACCTGGTTGGTCTTTCAGTCAGTTTCTCTCACAGCATTTCGTACGGATAGTGGCTGATTTTCACACCTGTTTGGCAGTAGACATGATGGCTGGATAAGCTCTCGGCCTCACTTTTGTACGACTGGACCAAAGTGCCCTGTTGTTTCATTTATATTGGAACATGTGAACGTTTGCTGTTTTTCAAAGATTTGTTTACTTATTTTTAAGTACTACTAATAAAACTAATTATATATTGTTAAATTGTTTGCGCTGTAGTTATCAGGGATCTCTCAAATCAGTTTCCCGTTTTGCTGTAAATGTTCTTTTCCCTTTGAGATCTAACATGGAAGCTGAGGTTCCTCCGTGTTGCATAATGGTTAGATGTTATGTTCACCTTTACCGAAGCATTTTCCTGTTTAGATGCAGGGTAAAAAATAACTAACTTTATGAAGTTTCTGACACTTAATCAGTGTGTGACACTGTGATTCAGGTGCAGTGCCAATCATCCGATGCCCCAGGGGAAATGCTGCAGAGATGGTGGCTGTGGTAAGTTGTCAGATAAAGCGGGAAACCTGGACTCTTACCTCTGACACTTTTGGAGGAAGTTTTTTAAGTGTTGTGAAGGGAGAAAGTTAAGCATTTCCAATTACATTCCTGATATGCTCCAATATGCCTAATTTATTTTTTTTAATCATATGAATTTATCAGTTAAACCAAAAATATTCTCAACCCTTTCAATATGAATAGATGGGTTAAAGAGAGATTATTTTGTGTTTCTGTCTTTTTTTCTTTCTCTCTAAATGTGTTTCAACAGACCAGGAAGCTTAGAATATTCTGGAATGAAGCATTTGCAGTGAATCTCTTCCTCTTTGTTTTCATTTGTATTTTATGCTCTTATCTTTGTCTGCAGTTAAGTTCTCCATTTTCAAAGGGTCAACAGGATTTTGTTTAGTAAGGATTTCCAACAGATCAATGTTTTTTCTGTATATTGTGTTGTGTGTACAGAAGCTGGATAAAAAGCTCCGTGAGAACCTGCGGGACGCCAGAAATAGTCTGTTTACCGGAGACAGTATGACTGTCGGACAGTTCAGGTCAGTGAACAGTAGAATGTTTTTTATATTAAACTAGATTTTAATTAATCATTACAATCGTCGAGTTGCTCAAATTAATGACAATGCAGCTAATGTGAATTTTTAACTTCATATTAAAGTTTAGCATTTTACATTTCAGTATCGTCACTGTTGTTGTAGCTGATTTGTGCCACAGTGTAAATATCAACAGAACCAGCTTTCATCTGTCACTCACTCTGTGTAACATAATTATTAGCAACCACTAGCACATTTAGCTTGGGAAGTATAACTTAATAGATGGATATTTAGGGCTGAACGTGATGGAGGGCTTGTAAAGTGTTAATAAATGCTCCCTGAACTATGAGGAAAGAAGAGAGACAGAACTAACTTACTATCCCAAATTTAATTTCTGATTTTAATTTTTTTTTTTTAATTCCCTCAAACTTTTCCCTTAAAAAATTACAGACAATATCTTCAAAAACTTGCTATTATTTAAATATTTCATTCTGTGTGCTGACCTGAATGTATAGTTGAAATAAATATGAGCTGTAAAACACACTTGCCAAAATAGATGGTAGTTGCTGTGTGGCCTGACATCACTCTGAATTATGGAAACTCAGAGAACATTGGTGGAAAAAAATCTGATTTTCCAAAAATGTAATTCTCAAAAACAGAAACATGTATTTATTGCCCAGCACTAGGTTGATTTTAACAACAGCGTAGAGCTAATGAATAAATATTTGAGCAAAAAATACAAATTGCTGAAAAAAACTTTGGTCGTTTGAATCTGAAACTTGAAAATACAAAAGATGTTTACTAGAAAGAGATGATGTGATGTTCTGTAACAGGTCAGACATGTTGCTCTGTGATCTCCATAACCCATGATCGATTTTGTCCTTACCAGTTTCCAGAGACCCCTTCTGGTTCTAGCAGACCGCAACATGGACATGGCCACGCCCCTTCACCACACCTGGACCTATCAGGCCCTGATCCATGATGTCCTGGTGAGTTAGCCTGTCTGAGTAAACTATTTCATGTTACAGTGTACTTGTAATGCAGAAGAAACTGCATTAAAAATTACATTTACAGATAGATCAGTTAATCAGTGATTTCTTTGTATTTTTTTTATTTTTATGCAGGACCGTTTTATACTAAAATCTTTTAGAGGGTCTCAGCTCTTGGTAGACATGCAGACAAAACATGACCCGTTTTCTGTGTCCATCAGGACTTCCATCTGAATAGGGTGATGATGGAGGAGGGGGCGGGGACCGATCCATCACAGGCTGGTGCCAGACCAAAGAAAAAGACCAAGAAGACGTATGACCTCACTGCTGCTGATACGTTCTGGCAGAAGCACAAGGGCAGGTCAGTTCCTAAGCTACATGTTTCACAAACATCACCAGGAGCTTTAACTGCCATTTTCTAACTCAAGTTTAGAACAGTTTGACTTTAATCTTCACTTAGCTTGTACCTTAATGTCTAGATGAGAGCTAGATGATTCTGTTCTGTCCTGAAGTTAATAAGTGATTTTTTTTCTGTATATCTGAGGTCATTAAAGGGACAGCCCTCCTCCTTCAGACTAGCCAGCAGCAATTAGCAAACATCTGGTAGAACTGCTCATCTGCTGAGTTATAGAAGCTACCTCTCAGTGCAATGCTGATTAAAAATGTTGTTACAAGATTACAACGTAACAGTGTACAATATATATATATCAAAAATAACATATATATAATTTTTGATATATATAGAATTTTTTTAACAACTGAAGTTAACACAGTTGCTTCATTGTGCTTTAAAATGGCACCGCCTGCCTGGAGATTCTGCCCCTTTAATTACTGAGGTTTCTGACACTCTGTTTGGTTTCTATATCTTTTTTTTTTTTTTATTAAAAAAACACATGTTGTCTGTCTGTTGCCATGTTGCTGTTTTTCTAACAGTCCATTCCCAGAGGTGGCGGAGTCAGTCCAGGAAGAGCTTGATGCATACAGAGCCCAGGAAGACGAGGTCAAACGGCTGAAAAGCATTATGGTCAGCTTCACACAAACACACACGCAACACCTGAAAACTACTCTTTATTGAAATTGTTCACGGTCTGACACTGATTGAGGTTTACTAACAACAGATGTGTTGCTTCTCCAGGGTCTGGATGGCGAGGATGAAGGAGCCATCAGCATGTTGTCAGACAACACAGCCAAGCTCACCTCAGCCGTCAGGTGAGAAGAAACAGAGAGTAGGAGAGCGATGCTTTAAACTATCCTTTAATCTCCGTCTAGATTCATGTCACTTTGCTTAGTGGCTGATGCTTTAATAGAAACATCATAGAATGAGAAACAAGAAGTTAAATTTAGTACATCTGTAACTCTGAAAAATGTTATGTTGTTATCTAAGTCTAATCCAGACCGTCCTGGATTTCCTGATTGTTTTGTGATTTATTTTTGTTTTTATTTCTTTTGCAATAAAACCACTCATTTTGTGGTGCTACTTCAGAAATATTTGCAAGAAGTTTTTCATTTTTTCCCCCTCACTTTGAAGTAAAAATTAGAGCAAAGAAACGCAGGAATCTGTTGACTTTTTTTTCTTCTTATTTTCTGCAATCGCAGAATCACCTGGAGCAATGTGACTGAGGTTATATCACAGAAAGAATCATGGAAATGTGTATTCTGGATTTCAGCAGCCTTTTTCTTCCTTTTCTTTCCCCCCACTGTTTGATGTCTGCCGACAACTCATAGTCTGTATTTTTAAATCGGTCTGGAAGACGTTCAGTACGTCTTTGTCTTTCTAATGCAAAACGTCTTTAGAAAAATGTCCCTTGTGAGAAATTCAATGTCATTTTTAGCATTAATGTATTGTTCCATTGTCCTGTTGCCTCCAGCTCTCTGCCTGAGCTCCTGGAGAAGAAAAGACTGATTGATCTTCACACAAACGTTGCCACTGCCGTCCTCGACCACATTAAGGTACCGCAGGGCCGTTTGAAACCTGAACATACCAACACATTACCTGGTTTTGGGACCTAAAATTTCGAACGTTTTTTTTGCAAAAACACCAAAATCTTACAAAGTATTTTTTAATCTAGTTTTTAGGTCAAATATCTTAGTACATTTGAAACGAGACAAAACTAATGTGCAAGTATCTTTTCTGTAAGCTTGTTTTAAGTAAATAATTCTTGACAGTAGATAAAAAGTACTTGATCCACTGGCTGAATATTTAGCTTATAAAAACAGATTTTTTTCCATGTGATAGGCGAAAAATCTGCTAGCATTTTTTAATCAATATTATAGAATTATTGACTTAAAACAAGCTCCTATGTCTTCTTTTTGCTTCATCAGAAAATGTGCCTGGTCATTGCTGTAAACACAGGCATATTCTCTAAAATATTAACAACCAGTGGGTCAGACTGCTGGTGGTGTCGGTACTTCAGTGAGTTGAGGTGTGAGATCTGTTCCTTCATACTGACTTCATTCTGTTTTTGTCAGCAGAGTCGTAAATTGGATGTTTACTTTGAGTATGAAGAGAAGCTGATGAGCAAATCAACCATAGACAAGTCACTGCTGGACGTCATCGGTGACCCAGACGGTATACACACACACACACACGCACACACACACACACACACACCCACACGGTCACCTCAAAATGTTTGTACATGTTGTGTGTTCATAATGTACTGAGAATGTGTGTGAATGTTTCTGTTGGACAGCGGGGACTCCAGAGGATAAAATGAGACTCTTCCTCATCTACTACATCACAGCTCAGCAGGTTCCTTCAGAGGTAACACACTCCGCCCAACACACTGGCCTTTGGTCACACACTTAGCATTAAAGCTGCACTATGGAACTTTTATAAAATATCTGTTTTTTGTTTTTTTTTTACATATTTGTTAAAACTGTCACTGTGTTGTGACAGTATAATATGAGACAGGGAATCGGTGAACAAATGAAGCTCCTCTGCCTTTTCCCTATGGTTCTGCTGCCGTCTGCAGAAATACAGTCAAAAACAACCAATCACAGCCAGGAGGCGGGTCTTAGTGCTGTCAATCATCCTCATGGGACTGCTCAGACCCTCCCCAATGCTCTCTGTTATGTTACAGCTAGTTAACCATAACCTGTCCTGAATGCTGAAGCCAGTTACCATGGCCACCAGCGGTGGCGGAAAAATGGTTTTCCTGGAACAGGAAGTTGTTCTCCTTCATGAGGGTGACTGACAGCGCTAAGACCTTTCAATTCTGTCGTAAGGTTCTAAAGCTGTGAGAAATCCTAATGTTCATGTATGTTAGTAACTTTGCTCTGTGTGTGGTTGTGTAGACTGATTTGGAACAGTATAGGAAGGCTTTGTTGAACGCAGACTGTGACCTTTCACCTCTAAACTACATCAAACAATGGAAGTAAGTACTTAGCTTCTCTCCATCTGTTACTTTAACAGACTGTTGAATACTGATTGAGTTGACATGAAGTCACTGTACAAAGGGAAAAATAAATGAGTTTAATGAAGATAAATCCTCCAGGCAGTTTGATCACAGATTGGCTGTTTGTGGTTATGGTTTAAATATTGGTTTGTAAATTACAAGTTGGTTCTCAAGGGCAGAGAAATGCGTTGAGACGACGCAAACAAAGTTATTCTGGCCACAAAATGTTCGCACTGCACAAAAACCCAGACCCAGGACTCCGTCATCATCTCTCCCACTGCAGCACACAACCTTCATATTCTATGAAACTCGTTTAAGAAAATATTCTTCAAGAGCGCTGACACCAGGAGTGTTGTTATTTCAACCCTGCAGCTCTGGCATTTTTCTGTTCTCTTTTAGTATGAAGGACTTTTCAATCAGCATCTCCTGAATTTAGTGACAAATTTGTAAAAATGTTCTTTGTGTTTCTTTGTTCCACTGGTGGAACATTAAAAGTAAAGTTGGTTGCTCACTTTGTGTTTTCGGGTTTCTCCTCAGGGCTTTTACCAAAATGGCTTCCGGCCCAGCAAACTACGGCAACAGTGGAGTCAAACCGATGGGGTAACCTGCCTTCACTCTGCTGCTCATTCTGACAGTGTTTTGTTAAGCCAGCCTGTTTTATGTGCACTGATAAGGATTTTACTTTGGACATTAGATTTCCAATGGTACTTATTTTTGTTGGTATGTAGTTTTTGATTAAAATATGATTAATTACAGATTCTGCAATTACTTGATAAAAAGTTTTCAGTCACAGCACGACCTTTCACCTTTATTTTACTATATTTCACAAAAGAAGGCTTAAGAGATTATACCGTAATACCCGGACTATTGAGCTCCCATGAATATAAGCCGTAACCACTGACTTTAAGAAGAAAAACTTTCTGAAGATTGTCTGTAACACAGCTGTTGTTTTTCCATTTGAGTCCTTTTCTTGAGGAAAACTTAAAGTCTTCATGTATTTGATGTTGTAGCTGCCTGATTGAAGCTGGTTAGAGGAAGTACGTTAGCTTAACGCTGTCCTCCTCTGCTGCTCCAGGCTGTTCTCCAGAGTCATGAATACTGGCTCTCAGTTTGTCATGGAGGGAGTGAAGAACCTGGTGCTCAAACAGCATGTGAGTCAAATGTGTTTAGTTACTTAAAGACCAGCAAGAAAACTGTCATCAGACGGCAGGAAGTCACTAAGACTTATTTAGATCAGTCTTCATCTCTTATTTTTAAACAGTCGAGTTTAGACATGAACAAATGTGCTTTACCTGGACCTGGACAATATGTCAGGTTATTTTATTGTCCTGTTTAACACACAACAGGGAAAATGTTCACTTTTCTTAGGTTGGGAACCAGCAAACAGACAGAACGCAACCTGGCTTTGCAATGTAGCAGCTTCTGAATTCAGTCTGATGTTTCTCATGTTTAGGGATTTACTGAAATTTTGTTATCTTTTGGTTTTTTTATTTTACTTGTTTTATTTGTAACATAAACATTTCAACTTTGAATTCATCAAATCCAATCATGTTATTTGTAAATGTGTACAAAAAATCGTTTTACTGAAACTTAAACAACTTGTGTTATTTTCAGAACCTTCCAGTCACTCGGATCGTGGACAACCTGATGGAAATGAAATCTCATCCTGTGAGTTTTTGTTGCTTTGCTGAAGATGAAAAATAAATATTGGTTGTTCATTTTGGCCCAGTTTTATTTTTCGGACTGATACCAATATGTTAATAGATAACTGATCCTGATCCTGGCCGATACATTGTTCATCCCTAGTTCAAAATGTAGGTTGTGTGCATCTACAGCATTTTCATCATTGTCATCTCTGTTTATGATGTTTTTTCTTTCTTTCAGGAAACTGATGATTATCGCTACTTTGACCCCAAGATGCTGCGGGGTAGCGAGAGGTAGGACAAGAATCAGCAACTCCCTTAACAGATGAGCAGAAACAGACGGGCGCTGTGCCGACTGTCTCATCATTTCACTCACTTCTTTTTCAGCTCCATTCCCAGGAACAAAAATCCATTTCAGGAGGTACGTTTAGTGTCTGGTACAATGATGGATTCCTTTTCATTCCCAGAACAAGATGGATTCATACTCAGAAAGTTAGATTTAGTGTAAAGGGTCAGTTAGATGGTAAATCATCTCCATCAATGTTATTTTAAAATTAATAGCATATGACAGAAAACCAGTACAAATCAGAATTATTGATTATCTGTAACTTGATCCTGTTTTCCTGTAAACTTTGGATTCAGCTGGTCAGCAAGCCACCACCACCCTCTGATGCTGTTTTATATTTTTTATTTAAACATAACCTGTTTGGTGTTGTGCTGTATGTGTGGATGTGATCATGTGTTGGATGTGTGTTGCTTTCCTCTGTGCCTCACTGAGATCTTGTGTGTTTCAGGCCATCGTGTTTGTGGTTGGAGGAGGAAACTACATCGAGTACCAGAACCTGGTGGACTACGCTAAGGTTAGCCGCGTTAGCAGAGCTAAGATTCTTGTTTAACAAATTAGTGTTTCATGAAGCTAACGTTTTGGTTAGCTATCTACACAATCAGCTAATTGTAGCCATCTACAGTTAGCTGATTTGTAGTTTAAACATTCTCCATTAAAGCCATTTTGAAAAATTTCCACCAGAACAAGGAAACGCATAACCAAAAATATAAATATGATTTCTGTCATTCAAAATATGTGGCTATGATTTGACACCAAATGTATAATTGGCAATTTCAGTGCAAAAACATATTTTCCATGACAACGGTGACCATCTGGAAAAATCTAAACGTGGTTTCTGTAGCTCCAGTTGTGTATGATTCAACACCACCGTGGAAAATGTCTGCCATCTTTCAGTGGCTAAAGTTTTTTAAAAAAATTTGAATGATTCCCTAGGAACATCTGTGCCACGTTATGTTCTTGTTCATACAGTTACCTGCTGCGCTGTAACTCCTAGGGGAGCAAATCTTTTTTCACAGCTCTGTATGTCAGGTAGTTCTGTAAGGTAAAAAAAATAGTCGTCTTACCAAAACCATAAACAATGACTGGGCCGGAATTCCCAGAGAGTAAGAGCCGGGTCCAAACATCAACCTGAAGATCAAGAGGCTCCATCTTCTGTTACATTTTACCAGCTGTACTAGAAATGTTCAGGAAACTCTGTGGATTCGTTTCCTGTCTTGATGTTTTGCTTTCTAACCACATAAAAATCCTCTTGGTCTTTTCTTATTTTTCAGTCGAAACCGGGGAGGAAGGTGGTTTACGGCTGCAGTGAGCTTTTCAACGCAGCTCAGTTCATGAAGCAGGTCAGCACACACACCTCTACTGTTCACCTGCTGCATGACTAGTGTGTGTGTGTTGTTGCCCCCTACTGACTGCCTCTTTCTTCTTTTTCTCAGCTCTCTCAACTTGGACAGAAGTGACCTGTGCACCAATAAAACCGATCCTCCTGTCCCCTAGCTAACCTGTTTTATATCAGCTCTCTTCTGTAAATGGACTAAATATTTCTGTCTTTGTAAATCTGCTCCATCCACTCATTCCTAATAAACCTGAACAGTCTGAAGTCACTGCTGCTTCCAAGTCATTAGAGTAAACCAGCAGCAGCAAACCGGACGCCGGCTTTTAGTGTGGAAAAAGATAAAAACCAAAAACGTTTTTTAATCGTTACAAAGAAACCAGAACAGCAAAATGGAAACTTCTGGAGCTTTTCTTAGCGTTCTGCTGGAGCGCAGTAATAGTCTCCACACAAGAAGTGAAGCAGCAAACTGTACAGGTACAACATTTATTACTCATAATAGACATTTTATATACATTAACAACTGCTGTATTCTGCTCTGTGGTACAGTTCTGAAAAACGGTTCAGTTTATATAAAAAAAAAAAATCTAAACTGCATTTTTCTTGTTTTCATGGGAAGACTACAAAAAGTATTTTATTAACCATGCTTCAGACACACAGAGTTAAAAAGTTGATCTTAGTCTTATTTAAAACAAAAGCATTTATTTGGACTTGTGATCAACCAGAAGCCACTCAGGTTAGGAACTCTTCAAACAAACAAAACGTCAAACTAAAACTGTGCATCAGAACAAAGCACAACAATGAAGTCACATTCTAAAAGGTGGCTACTCAAAGACCACTTTTTCTAGGAGCTCCAATGGGCTGCTTTCTGCTAAAAACACACTCTAGATGTGTGTGTCTGTGTGTGCGAGGTCAGTAACATCTGCAGAAACACACACAGGAGCCAAACACTGACAGAGGTGACGTGAGGATGAGGAGTCGGTCGGCCCCGAAGAACAGCTGGGTTCAGGCTGAGCGGGTCACTAAAGGTCTCGTCACTGGAAAACAACTTCAGTTGGATCAGCGACACCAGAAATAAAAACTCAGTGGTTCAGACCAGGGGCGTCCAAACCTTCTCTCAAACGTAATCACAGGCCAAGACATACAAAATAAATAAATACTACAATCCAACAAATAAAGTGGTCAGATCCCCCCCCAAGAAAAAAGATGTTCTTCACCATAGATCCAAAACTTAAAGGATTTACACGTTTGCTATATTATGAAACCAGCGTTCCAATTCTTTGGGCTTTGGACAAATTTATCGAACAATTGATTCTCTGTAATGGGAACAGGATTTGTGTCCCTTTCAAAACACTTGTCAATATTTAACCAAGTTTCATAAATAAAGATGATTTGGGTTCAGCATGAAGTAAAAGTTTCTGGATAAATGTGGTTCTGCTTATTATACAAGCTTGGTTGTAAAAATGAATATTTTATTTTGCACTTTACATTTTCCATTGTAAGAAAATGATGTTTACAATTTTCTCCTGATTTAAAAACAAACCAAAAAGAAGCTCTGAGTCCATACAAAAATCAGTCCAAGGGCCACAAATGGCCCCCGGGCCACTCGTTGGACACCCCTGATTTAGACATTGAGTTTACAGTTTGGATCCATATTTCAGACATTTTTGATGTAAAAAGTCAGAAGAAATGTCATTTAAATAATCAGATCAGGTATTTTAGGTCAGGCTGATAGATTTTTGTACTGTTATTTTTCCAGCTTCAGAGGGAGAATCTGGATTTAGTGGCCAGTTTCTAAAGCTTTGACTTGACACTCATTTTATCTGATTTCCCTTTCTGAACTACAAGAACAGATTATTTCTGGCTCTGCTGCTGTAATCGGCCTGTAATTCTTCCCATCGGGACCAGAGGTGTCATAACACCGGTGTGAGAGCAGCTGCTGTCTAACAGTATAACATGGTGCTGACCTGTGTCTGTTCTTTACATACCTGATTTCAATAACATTTAGGTTCTTATTAAACCATCCATCCAGTGTGTTTCATCTGAACCGTTCTCCTTTCATCCGTGTGACTTCTGCTCTTTAATCTGTGGCAGTGAAGTTAGTCACCGAGCGACGGTTAATCTGTGAGCGTTGGCATGGCCGACAGGACAGCTCCTCCGCTCCAGTAACAATATTTCTATAAAAAGGATTATAAAAACTAGATTTTTTTTTGTCTCTTTCACACAAACAAAAATACTCAGCTTTAGACGCGGGGCTGCGCTCGGCGTTCCGAGCAGCTCCACCCTCGTCAGATTTTTCACCAACCATGATCGCTCGGCAGGTTTTTCCAACACACAAACTCACTCATGTTGGGTTTTTTTTCCATTTCTTAATTTAAATTTCTTCAAAACTGTACAACTGCTAAAATGTTTTCCTGGCAACATCAGCACATTTAAATATTTTTCTTTTTCTTTTTTTTTTTTTAAAAAAAGGAGAGAAACCAGAGATCAAACATCAGATGTTCACTTCAGTCCAGACTTTGTCTCCGTAGGTTTAAAGGAAAAATCCCCTGTTTGTCTGTCAGGTTCAGTGATTCTCAGGCTGAGCTTCAGAAAGTTAAAGGAAAAATAATTACCCAAAATTTTAGATATGAACATTAAACAAACTGGCTCTATTAGTTCAGATCATTTAGCGCTTCTGCTTCTTTAGTGTCCTGATAGATGTTAGCACCCCCTGCTGGCTCCTTTACACACTGCTGATGCACTTTTAATGCTTACCACTGTGAAGGCAAATGTTATGTTACGGATTACAGACAAAAGACAAAAAAAGGATTTTTAGTATTTTTTTCTCTCAAAAATAACTTCTTTAAACTGAACCTCCACACCACTAGGGGCAGCAGCAACTCAACCTGTCAGTTCCAGCCTGAGCTTTCCTAGTGGCCTCATACAAACAGGAAGCAGCACATGAACTTAAAGTGTTTCATAAAGATGTCAATAACAGGTGAAGCAGAAAACAAACATCTGCTTTTTGAATTGGGGTTATGTTGAGAGTAGTCAATATCTTCCCTGCAGTGGGGAACGTTCAGTATCTCTCTTGTTCTGCAGTTTATGTTGCTTCATAAACTGCAGAATAAACAGTATAGAAATCCTGATGTAGAATCAGGACGTGTCTTTACTTTTCCTGTGATGCCGCCATCTTGTTCTTTATTTTTTAAATAGCCCGACTAGGGGCTGAAGGTAAATGATTTTGGTCAAAAATGTGTCAGTTGATTAGCTTAATCAAAAACTGTTAAGTGTTACATGATGTTAATTCATATTACTGAGTCTGCTGCAGCAGTGACTCAGTAATACGAGTCACTGTCAGTCAGCTGACATTTCAGTGTTGGCTGACTGAATTCTGCAGCAGTGTGTCTGAAGATGAAGGATTTCGTTTTTACACACAGTTTGATTGGGATTAACATTTCACTTTGTTGAAAACCAGAATTAGATTTCTGGCTTGTCACTGATTAGAGCCTGTGAGCACAGTTATGTAAAGATCCAACCAGTCAGATGGACTGGTAGAATGGTTACTGGTTAGGAAATCCCCACTAGGGATGCACGATATATCGGTATCGGTATCAGCCGATGTTAGCCACGTTTTATCATATCGGTATCTGTCCGATAAAACTGGACTGATTAATAGCCGATGTTTACTGCTGTCTAGTTGCTGTTTGTGTTTCAGGAGAACGCGGTTGGCCACATTCAGTCACGTGACAGTGAAGCAGTGCAGGACTGTGGGGACTTTAGTTAGAGCAGCAGTCACAGTGACTGTGTAGCTGCTTTTACACTGGATTGAAACACATAGGAAATATATATATATATATATATATATATATATATATATATATATATAAATATTGGTAAATATATTATTGGTCCCTACTCTCCACAGAAGCCCATTTCAAAACTTCAGATCCGTCTCCCCACACGATCCCTGCTGTCAGAGTTTTTGGTTCTTCAGGCTGAATGAATAATCAGCAGAAGGTTCTGTTAAGAGGACAGAACCGTTTAGGACGAAACACTGAGTTTCTACATACCAAGTTGTGAAAAACTGATCAAATCAGAAGTAACAGTTTAATTCTTGCTGCATCACTAAACCACATCTGTCCCTGGCATTGGTCTGATCAGACACGTTTCCTCGTCATTTCTCTATTTTCTAAGCAGACAGCTTGATGAGCCCTGACTTTATGTGAAGATGGATTCTTCAGTAAACGTAACTGCACTGTAAAGCTGAATGAGTCTGGAAAGCAGTCAGAACTTCATCCTTCACTCAGAAATAACATGAAAGCCGTGATAAAGTTAATCATTTCAGACTTAATTCTTCCAAGTGAAACTTTGTCGCTACGGAAAACTTAAAGGACCAAAAATGTCATTTTGACTGCAGACGTCTAGCTACTGTAACAGTAAAATGTAAAGAATTCATCCTTTGAACTTGATAACAGTAAAGATGATGAAAACACAAATCACTGTTAGACATTTTAACTAATTTACCGGCTGCCTTCCTGTGAGTGGATGGTTTAAAACTAAAAATCCCATGATGCAATGTTTGACCATGGCACAAATAAGGAGGTGACAGTGATGGAGACTGAGCCAAAGAGTTGATGGGATGGACGGAATCTGCCAGCAGAGAGGAGCAGCTCCACTCATCGGCTGCATTTGGGGGGATTTTTCCTTTAACGTTCCTACGTCTGCATGTGGAGATTGCACTAGAGTTCAACATGACGAGGAGGCCGGGCCGGCCACGGTCAGCCTGCTGGACACCGCCTTAGAGAGGGAACTGACTGGCCAGGTCAGACGTGCTCCATTCAGTGGGCGAAGGCGGCGGCGCGGGGCGGCTGCATGTGTGTGGGCGTCTCAGTCTGCTGCTGCTTTCAGATGGATGTGAACAGACCTCAAACCTGGCTACGTCTGACTCAGAGCCCGCGGCGCGGCGCTGTGCTGCTCCTCTCCTCTATACGTAGACTCTGGCCAGGGCGTCGGCTCCGGCAGAGGCGATGTAGGCTTTGGACGGGTGAAAGGTCACGTCGTAGATGGCCTCTTCGCTCTTCTTACGGTGAGCCGTGATCTCCTGCACGCACGTTTTACTGTCCAGGTTCCAGAGCCGCAGGGAGCAGTCGTGACCTGCGGAGGAGAAGAGGAGACATGTTGGTCGACCGAACCGCTGCTTCACTCTGCATGGTTCCAGTTACTTCATGGTTCCACATGGTTCCAGTTACTTCAGCTGAAGCTACGGACGTTCAGCTGAAGCTGAAGCGTCCGTCACTACCGGTACCCCTAAGTTTAGTATCGGTCGATCCCGATCCAATACAGAAAAACTGCTGAATCAACTTAAAATGTTTCTTTTTTTTAAACAGACATTAATTTACACAATTACATGTTCATTTGTTAATTCTGCAGCAGTTCAGCACATTTAACACACCAACAGCTTCACAACCCTGCTAGGCCCAACCTTTTTAAAAAGACACTGTTATAAACAGTCTGACACCTGGAACTGCTCTGAGCTTTATGAGACGTTAGGAGACTTACTGCCAGAGATCAAGTAGATCCCGTTAGGATCCACGGCCAGACTGGTCACTGCGTCCAGATGGGCCACCATGGCGTGGATCATTTTACCTGCATGGAGGACAAACTCCTTCAGATGGGGCTGAAAATTCATCTATGCAACATTATAGCAATCCACCTCACAAGTTTTAGTAAAACCTATTTATTCTAGAGACACATTAATCACAATTTGAAAGTTCATTCCTTTCTGTAGTTTTTTTTTTTTTTAGCCTTCCTGCTACCAGCAGCTAGCCTGAGGGCTGGAGCAGATCACATCTCTTCAACATTTAATAATAATAATAAAAAAAACTATGAAAAACCGAGAGCGTCCTCTTTATGAGAGAATTATTAAACAACAGTGTCTTCTGTCAGAAGCCTCTTTAGATACAATGCGACACAGGCTGCTGCAGGACATCCTTCCTGCACACAAGAAGGATCTATAGTAGACATTACATGTTCTGTCTAGTTGGTATTAATTTCATTTTAAATTTGAAGTCCTGTTGAGTTTATTAAATCTGTTATATTCTTTATATTAGGAGTAGGAATGTAAGATTTATCTATATTAGTGACTGATGTCACTGGTAATGATATCAGTCATTCTTTAACATTCTATATCAGTCAAACAAAACTGGGCTGATGTTTATTTCCATCTTGCTGCCATTTCTTTCTAACGGAGGAAGAGAAAGAGGCTGGTCATGTGACAGTGAGTCATGGTGCGTTTACAGACTGTGTGGAATTTTCAGGGTTTTTTTTAACAACAAATGGTGACATTCTGTTCCTCTCTCCTGCAGCTGTATACGTTCCACTTTATAAATTGACAAAAGACGAGAGCAATAATATTGTTAAAAGTCATAATAATAGAACAATCAGTATATTAAGAGACAATAAAGAAAGAGATAAAAAATTATAATAAATCAATAAAATCCCCTCTGTTTGTGTTGCTCCAGGTGGAACCCGGCGGTCAGCAGACTGACCTGACTTGTTATCGAAGAACTTGATGTGGCGATCCTCGTGAGCTGTGATGGTGACGGGCAGCGTGGGGTGACTCACCACTTTATTGATGTGATTCAAACCCGGGACGGCTGAGCGGGGCGGGAGAGGAAAGGTCAGAGGTGACAGGTTATGGAGATGAATGTCAGTGACCAGAGTGAACCTTACTGCTGTCTCCTTGACCCTTCAGCACCAGCGCAGTCTGGGACGTTTCCAGGTCGTATATCGCCACGTCTCCGTTGTTAAAGGATGCCACCATGTGGGCGGGGTCACAACCGTTGAAGTCTACAGCTGTGGGGATTCCGTGCTCTGCAGAGAGGGAAGTTCTGCTCAGTTACTTCCTGCTCCGTTCTGCTGAACTCATAATTAATCTGGTATAATCTACAGATGTACCGATCCAATATCAATATCTGTATTGGTCCTGATCGAGAAAAAAATCTAGATCGGGTATTGTGGCAATGTTTCCAATCCATAAAGGCAGA
Organism: Xiphophorus couchianus; assembly: GCF_001444195.1. Lineage (NCBI taxonomy): Eukaryota > Metazoa > Chordata > Actinopteri > Cyprinodontiformes > Poeciliidae > Xiphophorus > Xiphophorus couchianus. Next base: position 1,804,133 of record NC_040240.1, read on the forward strand.
TCTACTCACTCAAATTCTATGCTTTGTGCTCTGAGTGATGTCATGATTTATTATTTATTTTACTTATATTTAGAATTCATAATTGCTCTTTCTGGTTTGTTTCAGTTTATTTTTACATGTATGGCCAAAATAGTCAACCTATTGTTTTTTATCAGTTTCAGTTTCTTTGTTACTTTCCCATTGGCTGTTCTATTCCTAACTGTACTGACTGAACAAATTAAAGTAGATTTGTCATGTTTGACCAGCTAGTGAAGCTGTTGGTGTATTTATCTGTTCTGGTGCAGAGTTAGCAAATTAATTTGTAATGCAGAACACATATGTCTGTGTTTAAAAAAAGAAACATTTAAAGTCAGTTGAGCTGTTTTTCTGTATCGGATCGGTATTGGCCGATACAAAATCTCAGATATCTGTATCAGAAGTGGATCGGTGCATCCTTAGTGTAATCTGCCTCTCACCATGGTTTGTGTTGAAAGTGCTGATGCACGGGTCTTTCTCCACAGTGTTCCACAGCTTGACGGTTCCGTCAGCGGAACAGGACAGGAGGCGGTTCTTGATGCCGCTGTAAGCCAATCCCCACACGGCGTCGGCGTGACCCAGCAGCGACCCCGCCAGGACGCTGCAATCTGCCAGCAGCACAACAGGAAACTATAGGAGGGATTTTTTTGCTTTGCTACAGCTTAACTTCTGATTTCAGTGTAAGGCACCATCTGAACAGTTTCTTCATTGATTCCACTAAATAAAGAATAGAGTGGATCCAAGAACCAATGAATCAATGTGTCTGTAGAAAACAATGTAAAAAAGCTGCAGATTTAAATTGGGAGGCTTTTATAAACAGTTTTCTGATGACTTCACACAGAGCTGCAGATTGGTCCTGCTGAACCTTCATCGACCATTCATGTTGAATTCAGGCTGAAACGATTAAATGGATCAATTGTGATGAATTGATTATTGAAATAATCGTCAACTATTTTCGTAATCAGCTTTAGCTTTACCTAATTCAAATCCTGTAAAAATAAATATCCTACCTTTCGCTGTCCAATTAGTAATCAATCAATTAGCTGCTGATTCATCCTTTGATACAAATGATCAAGAGTTCACTAAAGGAATGGTGTTATTATATTTTAGCCAGTAAAATAATTCTTATTTAAAATAGGAGTTTAATTATGTATCACCACATTTTGATATAATTCTAATATTGTACAAAAGACTTAAGTGGCTAAATAAAAAAATCTCCAGAATGTAGCAACTTTTTTATCTGATTTTATCAGAATAATTGATCACCTGAAGTAATCGTTAGCTGGTTAGCTGTTGTGTTTAGTTCATCTAAAGACTCAGCTTGAAGAAGATCAAAACAATAAGAACTGTTTTCCAAGATGGCCAACTGTGCTGCTAAAAGTCAAACTTTTCACTCAACATTCTGCAGAAATCCACAAAGTTTCTGATTTAAATGTTAAAGACCAGAGAACAGGGAGCTGATCAGCAGTGATCCAGTGGATCACGTCAGTACCGTAGGTGTCATATGGGTCGACGTTAGAGCTGGGGATGTTCCACCACTGGATGGTGGAGTCGATGCCTCCACTGAAACACTGCTCACCGCTGGAGGTCATGGCCAAGGACAGAACCGGGCCGCTGGAAAGGAAAAGACGGAAATAAATTAAAATATTCTTTCAGGAAATAAACTCTCTATTAATAACAGTAAGTTATGGTGATCTTTCAACAACCAGGCTGGATTCTGGTTGAATCTCTTCAACAGATCTATGCTGCTATTTTGATGAAGTTCAAAACTTTAACCTATTGAAGGTTTGTTCTCTCACACTTTAAAAACTTTCTAATACAATTTTATTTTAAAAATAATCATAAACAGAACGTAAAATTGTTGGACAAATATCTGATTAAAAACAAACAATAAGATGGAAAAAATTTCACATAAACATGATAGAACCTACAGTGAAAATACAGAACAAACTTTTATTAAAATCCCAGGTTTCTGTAATATACAAGAATATTTTTTTCACCTTTAAGTTGTTATAAGTTCCATAAATATAAACTTAAGAAACAACAGGAATATTTCCAAACAATGCCCGTGATCTACATGTGGCCATCTGTTTCCAGAACTGTGCAGGGCTGAAAGAAAATCTCAGTATCTGGCCGAAACCATCCCGAATCTCAGAGAGCGACTTATGATCTGACAAAACAAATGTTTCCAAGACAAAATATTTAACATAGATGGACACCATCACTGACGCAACACAGTTTCTTCAGTAAAAAAAACTGAGCATCATGCTCTGGGACTTGAAATAAGCAAAATTATTATTTGTTTATTTTAGGGTCAATACTGAAGGAGGAATAAAAAAAGTTCTCTGTGAACTTATTGCAGATATTCCTACCGAGATCTGACTGGATGGATGCTGACGACTGGACCTGGAATAAAGTCACAAACATGATGTTCTAGACTTCAGCTTTCTTTCTCCATCCTAACCCACACCTTGAAAACCAACTCCTTACGCTTCTCCAGACTGTGGATCAACTTTATTTTATTCAGCTGGAGCTTTTGAGTGAAGTGGAAGAATTTAGAAAGGCTGGCTTGTCAACACTTCAATGGTGTAGAAAATGAATAATTCTACCTTCAGACACTAAACACACCGTTTATGAGGACCAGGGTTCATAAAGCAGAGATTCTTCATCTAAGCCTCTGAAAAACCTTTCTGACAAAACGTGTGTGTGTGTGTGTGTACCAGATTTTTATATCTTTGTGGTTACCTATTTTTGTATACATTGTCCTTTTCAGGAGACATCTTCTGGGTCCCCATGAGGGGAATTGCTGTTTTCAGGTTAAGGTTAGGTATGTGATGGTAAGGGTGAGGGTAAGGGTTAGGTCAGGGGTGGGCAACTCCAGGCCTCGAGGGCCGGACTCCTGCAACTTTTAGATGCATCTCCACTTCAACACACCTGAGTCAAATAATGAGGTCATTAGCAGGACTCTGGAGAACCTGACTGCACTTGGGAGGTGATTCAGCTGCTGGATTCAAGTGTGTTGGACCAGGGAGACTTGCAAGAGTTGCAGGACACCGGCCCTCGAGGACCAGGATTGCCCACCCCTGGGTTAGGTTGTAGAAAATGAATGGAAGTCAAAGTAACGTCCCCACAAGTCACAAAAACACGACTGTGTGTGTGTCTGTATAGGAGTGAGGATACTTACATGTGACCCCTGAATGTGTAGATGGGCTCCACATCAAAAGAGGCACTTCTGAAACAGAGAGAAGATCCAGGTTGGTGTTCAGGTCATCATGGCTGCGGCTCTCCTTTTCTTAAATGAGCTTTTAAAGCTGCACTACTTTTATTTAAAAATATGGTTTTTACATGTTTGCTAAAACTGAAACTGAATAGAGACGCAGTTTGTTCACAAAGTGCTGGCTGCATCCAATATGAATGGAAAGTTAAAAGGAAAACGTCAAAATGATCAAAACATTATCACTGTGTGAGTTTAGATTAAATGACTGAAATGAATGAACTTTATGATTCTCCTGTACTAAGTTGTGTTAAAGAAAGAGTGTATTTGACGTAACTATGGACGACGGTAGGGCCGAAGTGTTGTGCTGAGTCAGCATACTTTTTGGCTGGGACGGTCTTTGTGAGGTTCCACAGCTTCAAGGTGTGGTCTTCAGACACGGTGACCAGGCAGGGCTCCACGGGGTGGAATGCCAGCGCCCGGACGCCATCGAAGTGGCTGCGCAATGTGTACTTAGGGTTCCACGTCTTCCTGAACGCAGACTCTTTACTGGACGACAGCTGGTGGGGACACACAGGGATGCAGAGGGACGCAGAGGGATGGTGGGATTTTGTCCATTACGTTTTCTCTCCCAGCACAACTTGAACTATTTTTCTTACATCATAGCCAAAGTCCGTCTCGTCGTTGGTGACGGTGAGGTCTGCCAGGTCCCCCAAACCCAACACGCTTTCCAGCACGTCGTCCGGCCCTCCCAGCAGGAAGGACTTCCCCCCGCCGGAGGGGAACGGTAGTGGTTCCGCTGCAAAGAGAAAAACAATTCAACAAGAGTTGAAACTAAAGCCGCGTCCTTCTAGGATCACAGGGAGTGTCTGAAACATTCAGCATCTTCAGACAGATATGGACCAAATAAAACTTCTGCTGCAGATAAAAGGAACCCATTACAGAACTACATATTCATTACCAGGTTTAATGTGCAAAACAATGTTCAGCAGCAAATTGTATGTACCAACATTGGGAAATGGACTAATGAGACACTTGAACTGCCTTCAAGGCCCATACATAAAGTACGGATGAAGACTAGTCCACTGAAAAAAAGAATTCTGACTAATCTCGGAAGATTAAAGTCAGAATTCTTATTTTTCCAGTGACCCTAATCTTCTTCTACAATAAATTGACATAAATCATCATAAGCATATGAATACATATTTGTTTTCTATCAGATTCATTTGAACCAGGCAATCAGGAAAGAGAGAGAGAAGTTTTCACGCCTCTCTAGATTCTGATATGATTTTCACGTCAAAATCACAAATGATGTTCATATTGTTGTTTATGCAGCAGCAAGTAGAGCATTGTTATGAAGTGGAAGGAAAACAATGAACTTTAATTTTTTTTAAACTAAAAAAAATAAAACATGCACATATGTTTATCAGCCAAACTATAAAAGTAGTGCGACTCGTATTGTAGAAAAGCTGTCTGAAGGCTCGGCGGTCTGCTCTGTATGCTCCTCTGAGCTCCAGTCAAACAGATGAAATCTAGCATAGCTGTGGAGCTTTACTGATTAGCAGGAAGTCCTTCAGAGTCGAGTCTGACAACTCGGAGCCTCACGGTGCAAACTAAGCCGTTTCTGACAGATGAAATTAGACAATTTATGCTTTTAGGCATCAATTGTGCAGAACTGCTACAGAGAAGCCGATTAACAGTGACTGTGACAGGAAAGAATATCTAGTTTACAGGAATGAAGCTCATTGTGGAGGGGAAGACAGGTCTGAGTTGACTGAGCAGAAACAAACAGCCCATCAGCTCTAGATAGCAGCTCTAAGAGAAACTACAGGATCAGCCTTCAATCACTGGAGCCAATAATACACGAAGGTCTGAAGAACAGTGTTTCTAGATTCTTTACAAGATTACTTGATTTGGGCATCTAAACTGTTAATCAGCTGAGAGTTTCCTACAGGTCTCACCCCACTCTGTCCCGTCTCCAGAGCTGCGAGCTTCTCCGGCTCCCTCTCCGTCCTCTGCTGTCACCAAGAAGTCAAACTCCTTCAGGGCTTCCTCTGTGTCTGCGTCGTCCTCTGATGCCAGGCCCTCGTTCTCTATCTGCACCATGCAAGGCAGAGAAAGAAAGGAAGGAGGCAGGGTCAGGAAAATACAATGGCCAGGGGAGATAGGAAAAAAAAACCCGAGTACATTTCTGCTAAAAATCTCTAAAATTGAGATTAATCTCAGAAATTTTCTAGAAAAAAACATAGAAGGCAAAACTCGCCGCAAGCTCCAAAACACAAAATCAATGGAAAAATGCTGCTGATAAAAATGTTGCAATCTCATAAAATAGAAGCAAAGAGCTATACTTAACACAACAAATACAATTAAAAATGCTGCAAACACAGAAAAAGTAAATACAAGATAAAAAAAAAAACAACAAAAAAAACCCAGACAAATATGAAAGCTGTTTCACAACACAGAAACACTCCAGACCACCAGGGGGAGTCTTACAACGGCGCATTAGGGCCATTGAAGATAGAGAAGAACGTGGTAGAATAAATTTATGCCTTAAAACTCAGAAATTGTCTCGAACAAGAAAACTTCAGAGTTTGAAGAGTCAAAAATTTGCTAGGAAAACTAAAATTTTGAGAGAATTCTCAGTTTCTAGAAAAAACGTTGAAATTCTTTCTTTTTCTTAATGACCTAATATGCCACTGTAGAGTCTGGAGTTGGTAAAGTTATCCCCATAAATATCCTAGAATAATATTGTAAAAAATATTATTGTTTCAAAGAGATATGAAGTTGTACTTGAAATGCCATATCATGACGTCCCTTATTTACCTTAAATATGTGTCTATGGTGTGGTCCGAAAGGATTATTTGTTCGACTCCCTCTAGTGGTGTGGAGCTTTGCAGTGGAATTTGCAGCATTTCATACTAGAAATTGTTTTTACTATGTGCAGCGTTTTCCTCCTTGCTCTTTTTTCCTGTGGTTGCAGCATTTTGTTTATGGTGGCAGCATTTTTCATTTGCATTTGTTTTGATGATTGTAGAATTTTGCTTTTATTTTCTGTGATTACAGTGTTTTTCTTTGCATTTGTTTTTTCTGTCAGTGTGTTTAGCCGCTGGTGCGTTGCAGCTGGTATCGCTGTCGACCATCATAGGAACCACATCCAGGAGAAATGATTTGTCATAAAAACCCAACAGGAGGAAGTTCAGCTGCCTTACGTTAGGCTTGTGTTTCTTAGGTCTGTGTTGTTTGTCAGAGCTCATGTCATCCATCAGGTCTCCTTCCTCGTCCTCCTCCTCATCGCTGTCCTCTGCGTTTTCCAGGAAGTTGAACGTCTCCAGATTGTCATTTGGAATCCTGCACAGAGCAAACACTTTAACCCCTCATGCTCTGTGTACCAGGTAACGGTTAGGTGAGGTGAGGATGGATGGTTGGTGCCATCCATCCTGGTTGAGATGTGTGTGTGTACCTCTTGGGATCTTTGCAGCGCTCCGTTCCATTGATCAGGTGCTGCAAGTTCTTATTCTCCATCGATCCGTTCTGCTCAGAACCCGACAGGCCGAGCAGAGAGCGAACCCTCTGAGTGCGAACATCCAAAATGGTGTCTGTGTATCCCACTTCTTGAAGGTACCTGAATGCAACACATGACATCCCAGTGGATACTGAGCTGAACTAGTGTCGCAACTAATGACTAATTTAGTAATCAATGATTCTGGTGATTAATCGGATAAAAAACTGGCACATTGTACACATTTTTAATTTAGGAACTAAAGCACTTCCTACACAATATCGGAAATACAAAAGGCAAATTCAATTTCAGTTCATTGACTCATTGTGGTGAGCATGTTGTCATATAGTTTCTCTACAAATCCCCTTATGGTCTTTGGTTCTTCATTGAAGGACAGGTCTTACTGTCTGAGGAGCTGCCGGCCTTGTTTCCACATTAGCTGACTGTTGGCAGGGACAGCAGAGACCTCCGACTCTTTGGTGTCTTCAAGGAGAGAAGAGAGACAAGCTGAGCCTTCTCATCAGGTTCACAGCTGGAGCTGATCTTCCTGCAACACGTACCTGACTCAAAGATTGGCATCTTCATGTCTCCTTGGTTTAACTCTGTTCCATATTTTAACTTGTGGTATTTTGCTCTGAGAAGGAGAAACAAAGAATAACCTTAATTAATTTGTCATGTTAGTGTCACACACAATGATTACTCCCATATTTTCATCAAACACATTTTGACATCACATAACCTGAGGAAATATAACATAATAATGTCAGATTATCATTTCATTTGTGAGTAAAAAGCTGCCCGAAGCAGCCTGGCCCTGTGAGGAAGAGCTAACATCACTGTTTCATCAGGATCTAATCACAGAACCAACGGTTTCTCTACAAATAGTGACAACACCAGGAAGGCTGAGTGATCTGAAGCAGTTTCTCTCACTGCGGAGCAAAGTGACAGCGGCTGATCTTCAGACGTTTGTGGATGAAGATAAGATCGATGGATAACTACAGTTTCTTATGCCAGTATCGGTCAATCCCCCAAAATGAAGGAAATCAGGGCTGACTGATCGGTAGGCACAGAGGCTGACATTAATGTAATTATTCTACACGGATTCAGAAATGAATTCAGTTGCTGTCTGTCGAAGCCAATCAGTGAAGAAAGAATCAAAAACATACTAAATCTTAGAGGCGATATGAGTAATAAATAGTAAGACTGGCATCGGGGGAAAGTAAACAGAACATTAAGACCCGTTTCTTACCTTTCCTGCTTTAAAGCGTATTCTAACATTTTGATTCTCCTAACCAGGTCGTTCTTCAGGTTCTCCTGGCCCTTCCTCTCCCCCTGCAGGAACGCTATCCTGGCCTGGAGAGAAACACACACACAACACAAACACAGAGTTCAAAACACTCTGTCCACACACATCCACGAACACAGATAGACACACACCCCACAGCTAAGCTAAAACTAGCCACAGCCCAGGCAGATGTAGGTTTCTAAATATTTTCGTCTAACCAAGAAATGGAGTATCCCAATAGGAAATGAGAGTGAGATGCCTATGGAGTGCCAAAAGGTATAAAACTAAATAAATAAATAAATACATATTAAATCACAAATTAAATGAATCATGAAATAAATAAATGTTTAATTAAATGTTTAAATTATTTATTTATTTACTAGACAAGTTGTAAGTTATTAATTATACAAATGCAACTTTATAACAGCCAAGGCAGATAAATCAATGTGTATTTAATTATTTAATGGTTATTGTTCCTTAAGCATCACCATGAAATAAATTAGTCAAATAAAGAGTTAATTCAGAAATGAGAGGGCGGGGCTAATAATGACCTATTGAACTCCGCTAGTTTAGCCTGATTCTTTGAAAAGTTAAACCAAGGCTATTATTAATACTCCAGCTCTAGAAATATGACATTTAGTTGCTTCAACCTGCACTAGATTATTCGACAGAAATAGCAAAATATTTGCAACCTAGTTTGTGATTTGTGAAACATTTATTTGATTTGTGACAGTTCTACAAAATAGATTTAAAAGAATCAGGCTAAACTAGATGAGTTCAACAGATCAGTGTTAGCTCCGCCCCTCAGCTCTATAGCAGTGTGGGGCGTGCTGTGGTGGCGCAGCGGGTTAGCACACCCCACGTTTGGAGGCCTTATTCCTCGACGCGGACGTCACGGGTTCGACTTCCGGTCCCGACGACCTTTGCCGCATGTCTTCCCTCCTCACCCTCCTTCCTGTCTGCCTACTGTCGCAAAAATATGAGCCACTAGCGCCGCAAAAACTCTTCGCAGAAAAAAATGGAAGAAAAAAAAATATATAGCATTGTGCAAAAATGTATTGCAGGAACAAGAAGCATGAAATAATCTGCATTCAATTAATTATCTGCACCGGCTTTTATAATTTTGCATTTTAATATCTAATAAAATGTCTATCAACTAATTTTGTTCAGGGTACATTTAATTAATGATTAACAATTTATATATTTAATTTTGGCCCTTTTGGCCCTCCATAGCTGCAGGAGCCTTCAGCTAGTTCAAGGAGCTGCTGGAAGCTTGGAAAGCAGAATGCTAATGTAACTATTTGTTGGAACCACATAATGGCAGAATGGAGAGGCTGAGTAACCAACCGGTTGTTGAGGGATGTGATGTCATCACCCTATTCCTTAAACATAAGCAGCTCAAACAGCTGATGTTACACAGTGTGAGAGAGAGCAGCTGTCTTTAGCTTCTCTCCTTTAGTCGTCTGTGTGTTCTGAAGAGAATGTTAACATTTAAACCAGATTTCTAGAAGGTTCCAAACCTTTTAAACATCCAGCATGTTTTATGATAAAACAGAACAATGTGTTCAGCTTCCTGTCATTTGCTCCAATTTCACACCCTGTTTAACAGAGCAGCTGAGACCACTGCCATAGAGCAGTGATCATGTTGATGTTCTTCTTAGGCCTTAAAATGAGCCATCATTTGATCCAGGTGTGTTAAACCAGAAAGAGCTAAAACATGCAGGACACCGGCCCTCAAGGACCCACAGCCATAGAGGGATCCACTGACATCGGTAACGGTTGATATTTAATTTTAACAGTGATGCAGTAAAGCATTGTGGGAAGTCTAACTGAAGCAGAGGTGAAACCATTGGTGTAGTGTTTTTTTTTAAAAGCATAATAAAATATAAATAATCTCAGTAAATATCGGTTATCGACCATAACAGCAATATCAGATAACATCTGCTCAAATGTTCATATTACAGAGACAGTTATGTTTCTAACAGGATATTTTGCTTCTTTTTACTTGTCTACCTATCTTGAGTGTGTTACTGGAATTAACATCATGTTAAAGAAAAATCTGACATTTTATATTAAAAAGAAACCATCAATGAATCAACGTGGACAAAGTGAAGTAAAGTAGTAATGCACGAATCTTTCAGCACAAGTTGGGACTTGATTTGAAGGAAATCTGGATTCAATGCGTTTACCCAGTTTGCTTTTCAACAGAAATCTGCAACTGAACACACAAACTTCATCCACTCCAATTAACTCTAGAGTTTCTCTTGTTGATTCAAGGGAGAGAGAAACGTTTCCACAGAAATATTAACAAAAAACAACTTGAGGCTCCAGCTTGTTGTCTCAATAAGAGCATGGATCCTGAAACCGGACCCCTGCACAGAATTCTGGGAAGAACATGGCAGCTGTTTGCTTTTGAAGAAGAAGAAGCTGATATAGCACTGATACTGAAATGAATAATTCACAAAGATGTCATTTTGCTGTTGCCCTGCAAAGGTGAGCTAGCATTACCACAGCGGATGAAAGAGCAAGTTAATCTGCGTGTGTGTGTAGGTGTGTGCAGTGGTGGGGACCACTGTGTGATGACAGCACAATGTAATAATGACTTGGAGCCTCATATTTCTGCTCACACTATGCAGTCATGCCAGCCGCTCCAGTGCAGCACTCTGTAGAAGTTAGTTCAACATTTTCCACCACTGAATAAACACAGTACCTCAGTTTCCATTCTGGTCCATTTTTCAGCCCTGGGTCAGGTTTCACTTCTGGGTCTAGCTCAGCTTTAAGGGAATGACGCTGTGCTGCTCTCTGGCACCCTCCAAGATTAAAACCTGACCAGTGCCCTGTGTTTAGACGGGTGAAGCACCCTCACAGCACAACCATGACGAAGTAGTCTGTACATGTAGTGAGCCATCTGTCCCAGATTTACCAGGCTGACAAATCAGAGCAGGCTATGTAAGGACATGAGTCACCAGGGCCATTTCTCTGAACAACGCCATCATGAAAACACTCAAATACACACTTCAGTCCTTTCACAAGTTTTCAAGACTGAGGCAACGTCTGCTGGGCTCGATGTGAAACCACAGAGGTGGAGCAGGACGAGCGGAGGATTACTGACCAGCGTCTGGTATCTGAGTGAAGATGCCACACAGCTACGGTGGCCCATAGGGGAAGAGTAGGGGCCAAAGAGGTTAGGCCACAGGTTAGGATCACACTAACCTGTGGGATGTCGTAGGTTTATCAAAATAATCAATATCACAATACAATCAATTTAAATATATATATATATTTAAAGTTAATCATTTGCTCAAAGTTGATATAGGTAAGGTTCCTTGTACAGCACATTTCAGCTGTAAGGTAATTGTAGCTGCTTTACATGATAGAGAAACACTACATTTTGTCAAATGTCATCAAAATTCATCATCATAAAATGTTGGAATAAAGATTCAAATAAATCCATGTTCCAGTTATATTAGTCAAAATGTAGTTCTAAATAAATGGATTTTAGTCCAGATTTAAAGAAACTCAGTGTTTTGGCTGTTTTTCAGTTTTCTGGAAGTTAATTCCAGATTTGTGGTGCATAGAAGCTGAATGCTGCTTCTCCACGATTGGCTCTGGATGCAGAGCAGAAACAGAACCAAAATACCTGAGAGGTTCTGGAAGGTTGATACAACAACAGCAGATATTTAATGTATTGTGCTGCTAAACTGTTCAGTGATTTATAAACTCACATCAGTATTTTAAGGTCTATTCTTTTAGTGGAAGGACTTTAGAACTGGGTGACGTTCTCCATCTTCCTGGTTTCAGTCAGAACACCAGCAGCAGTGTTCTGGATCAGCTGGAGGATAGATTAGTTAATGTGGTTAATGTGTGAAGATACTGTTGCAGTAATCGATGTGACTAAAGACAAACACATGGATGAGTTTCTCTAGATCTGGCTGAGACATTAGTCCTTTAATACTGGAAATGTTCTTCAGGTGGTAGAAGGCCGAATCTGTAACTGTCTTTATGTGACTCTGAATGTTCATCTTGTCTACTGATTTGCAAAAAATGGATGCGACATTTATACATTCTATATTTTCTCAAAATAAGGGCTAAATTCCCTCATACTTTTTGGGTTTGTCCTAGTTACGGAAGTTAAACTATCGTCATATTGATGTTTCAAAAACTGCTGCAGCAATATGAAATATGGTATTGAGTATTTTTCAACTTACTGAGTTTGAAATGTATGTATGTATGTCACCAAATGCTGGTTTTGATCATAACGGTGGTCTGCAGATCATTTATGGACATAGGAATATGCAGCTTATGTCCATAGTTTAAGGATGGAATACAATCATATTCAATAAATTGGAATATGCATTCTGATAAGGCTGATTTGTCTGCTTAAATATTCCTTTAGAAAATGACCTTTAAGAAGGTTTCAAACATACTTTTCAAAAACCCCTTTCAAGGCAAAGGTGTTTTGCAAGGTGTGACAAAAACTGTTCAGTTTTACTACAATGAAAAGTGGTTTGAATAACAATAAGTATATATTTTTTAAATTAAACTTATCTTCCGATTTCCTTCTAATTTCATAGTAAACAAACACAAACACTCAGAAACTTTTACGCTACAGACGACTTGGGTATGCCCTTTCATTAAACGATCCTCACCTCATAACGCTAAATACAGCCAGCCTTCTAAAAGACAGAGTGTCCATATCATGTTACTGCTGCTGGGAATAGACCAAAGATAAATTTATACACCTAGAAAATAACAATCTCCCCTCCAAAATATTTAAGACACTGTTTCTTGAAATAAGGCAAGTTTTCAGATCTTACAATCATTTACAGATTGTACAATCATTTTCTACAAACCCAGACTACTTTGTTTGCTGGGCAAACAAAACAAGAGCTAAATTAAATTAGAATTTTTCTTTTAAGTAAAAAATATTTTTGCAACCTGCAAGTTGGTAGAAACTTTGGACACTGTTAATGAAGGCAGACATGAATGTATTCCTATGCGAGAGCATTTATGCATAAAACATGGCAAACGTCTGACCAATTGCACAACTCTTCACACAGAACTCTTTTTGAAATAGTTCGACCTGATCTGGTGTTGAGAAGTGGGGGTGGATGCCTCTCTGAGAACAAGATGACGCAATTTTCGTCAGGCGTCTATGTCAAAGAGAGCCGACAGGAGCACCACAGGGCACTGTACTCTCACCATTTCCTTTTCACTCTGTACACTTCGGACTTCCACCACAAGTCTGACTCCTGTCATCTACAGAAATACTCAGACATGTCTGCAGTGTTGGGTGAATCAGAGACGGACAAGAGTCTGAGTACAGAGAGCTGGTGGACCACTTTGTACTATGGTTTGGATAAAATCATCTCATCTTAAATGTGAACAAAAAAAACAACATAATTGTAGATTCCCAAAAGTCAAACATATTTGCATTACGGGAAAAGAAGTGAAGGTGGTTGAGCTGTAAAAATACCCCAGTATTCATCTGGACAGTCTGAACAGGTATTTGCCAACTCAACAGTGAAGCGTCTATAAGAAAGGGCAGAGCAGACTGGACTTCTTGTGGAAACTAAGATCCTTCAAGGTTTGCATCTAGAAGTCTGTTGTTGAGTGTCATCTCTTCAGACATCATCTGCTGGGGCAGCACAGGGTTTCCCCTAGAAAATCTGCTACTCTGAGTGGTAGGGGTACAAGGGCAGTCCATCAGCAGCCCACCATGTTTTGTCTTAAAAACTTTAAAAGTTACAAAAATTCAAAGGTACATGATCAGGCATCATAATTTGGGAATAACAGCCTGAGACACCAACTGGCAGGTACAGTGACGACACAATTGGAGCGCATCCTCACAGCCAGTCAACTATAAACCTGGCTTAATCCGTCTTTACTGTCACCGTTACTGGTGCATCAATAACCATATTTAAAATAAACAAGTGACACTTAGCCTGGTGTGGGGCAAGTAAAGCCTGGTGCCCCGCCAGGCTCATAATACACAGGGGGAAACCCCGCAGCAGCCTCAGAGCCAGGGACATAAAAAAAACTCAATAGCCTGATAAAGGCTGGTCTGGTTCTGGTTTAGCTCTGATTCTGGCCTGGTTCTGGACTGTGTAAACTCTGGAGATGATAATGCGAAAAAGGATTCTTCTTCTGAAATTATGGACAATCCTGAGCGTCCTCTTCATGAGTCTGACAGCAGAGTGCCTGTTCAAGGCTTCTTCAGACCTGCTTGAATTGATATTACAGCAACATTTCATTTCCCATTTGGGATTAAGGAGTACCTTTAATTTGTGTTAAAATAGAAATGGTGTATTAGAATGTTTTCAGATAACATTTATACGAAATTATATGTGGGAATTGAGTGTTTCTATAATTAGTTATTCCAATAATTCATATGAATACTTAACTACTATGAAAGAAACTGTTTGTTGTTTGTTTTTCTCCCCTCCAGAGGGTCTTTTGTGGACTCTAGTGTCCCTTATATGAAAGTAGGCTGACAGGAAAGGGGAAAGACATGCAGCAAATGTTGTCAGGTCCGGGAATCGATCCCACGACGGCCGAGTCAAGGACTCAAGGCCTCCAAACGTGGGTCGTGCCAACCACTACGCCACCACAGCATGCCCAAAGAAACTGGTTTTAATGTGGTGTAAAACTGGACTGTTAAAGGGTATGAAATGATTCTTCATTTTTCACTGAAAGTTAAATCTTTGAACCCTTTTGAAAGGTAAGTTTTAATTCTGTTAAATGAGTGAATCAATTAATTTATTGTCACTTTACTCATGTACAGTGAGATTAAAGTGTGACATGGTGAAATCTGGTTTTGTCCTAGAGGTTATATTTAAATCAATGTTGCTGAGATTACTCATAAACTTTAACCCTAGCGATGACAGAGGGATACCTTCTTTTCCCATGACTGAACGCATAAGTTAGTTTGTAAGTTGTGTGTATTGCGGTTATTTGGGGCTGGTCTACTTTTAGCTTTCAGCTGGGATCAGGCTGTCAGCACAGGGCCCAGTAGGCCAAGCTGTTTAATTACAGCCTCCTTTCACACAGACCCTGCCCCTTCTCCCAAAACATGGAGACACTAATGGCTCTTTTCCACTAGCAGCTCCTCAGCATGGCTCTATGCGGTTGTGAGGGTTTTCCACTAGTGACGGTTGGTGGTACAGTGGATCCTATTCACAGTTAAATATTTGCAGATTTTTTTGTGGAGCGCAACTACAATTTATTCACTGATATTTTTGTAACTAAAATATTCATAAGAAAATGCAGCTTGAGAAGCTGAAATACTCTTGGCTGGATGCTACTTGACACGTTGACTGGAGCCTGCAAAGCAACCTGCTCACTGCAGGAGCACCGAGCGTTCCTCAGTCACATCCATGGACTTCCAGAATTGTGGAACTGAGACCCCATTTATGAGGCAAGAGCACAAGATCAGAGACGCCACAGATTCATCTGTGGAATAAAGTAAACAAAGTTTTATTGTCACAAATGTCAGATGGACGTATGTCTGCAACAAAACATTCACGTTTGGATATGACAAACTTTATTTAAGTGATTCCCAATTTAATTAAGCCCTAGAAATGACAGAAAATGCCATAAATCCTGATGAAAGTTCCCACTTTGAAAGATTTCCAAAATTCATCAAATTGACTTCCAAATAAAGGTTTCTGTAAAAGTTCTGCCCCTTCGCAAGCCGACCTGATGCACACATTTCCTGTTGAATGAGGTTCTTTGCTTTTCTCCAGTGGTCATCTTCATTAACGATGTAAATGGAAGCGATGTGAGCTCCTGCTATGAAACATTAGATGCTGCTTTAAAAATACTCTCAATTTGCCAGAAGTCTCCCAGCCATTATATCCAGCTGTTCCAGTCATATCTATGGCCACATTTGCTTGCAGCAGTCTGCTCGGCACACAAACCGGAAGCTGCCGTGAAAGGAAGCCACATGTGCAACAAGTCCAGCCATTACATTTCCTCACACCTAAAATTCTCCACAGTCAGCTGTTTGTGGTATTAAAACACAGAAGGAGTGAGTGGGAACAACAACTCAGCCATCAGGTGGTGGGCCATGGATGAGGCACACAATCCTCTGGAACCAAAGTCCAAAATCTCCACAACAGCTGAAACACTGAGTTCCTTTAAATCAAGGATAAAAGCCCATCTGCTTAGAGGTGCCTTTAATTAGAAGAAAACGGAACATTAATCAACATAGTTGACTAAATGTCATGTTTATTGCTCATTTTATAATGAGCAATAAACTCATTAGTGACTGTATGGTGTTTTAGGATGTAAAGAATTTTGCACTGCCTCGTCGCTCAAATGTTCTGTAAAAATAAACTGGAAACTTTCTGTACAGGCAGACGCTGGAAATCTACACTTGATGTGGCCTTCAGATTATCTCCAGAAGAGTGCATGGAGAGATTCATGACCCAACAGCTCAATCCAAGGATTACATCACCAAGTGCAATGCAGAACATCTGATGCAGCGGTCCACCCCATATCACCATGTCAGTGACAAATCACGGATCTCTGTCTGCCAATCCAAGGAGCTGGTCTGGGTTTGGCAGGAGAACAGGACTTGCCTGACTGCAAGTAAAGTTTGGTTCAGAGTGGATGTTAAAGCGGCAGTATGTAACTTGTACAATTTGTTTTAAATTATTATTTAGATAATTGAAACTGTAACTATGTCGTGACAGTATGGTACGAGACACATTCTGTGAATTTTTTTAATGGCACCCCTCCACCTTCTCAGCGCTAACTAAAAACAACCAATCAGAGGCAGGAGGAGGGCCATAGCGCTGTCAAACACTCTTGGTGTGGCACTGCCCATTCCCCTGTCCCCACCTCCCTCTCTGCAGTGGTGCAACTTCTTCCTGATAGCAAAGTAGTTAGCATGGCCACCAATGACGGCAGATAAACAGTTTTCCTGTAACAGTAAGTTCTTGCTCCACCATTTGCACATTTGGCAGTAAGTACATGAGATTGATTGACAGTGCCAAGACCCTCCTCCTGGCTCTGATTGGTTGCTTTTGGTTGGAGCGGTGCATTTCTTCAGATGGCAATAGTAGCTCAGAGAGGAGGTGGAGATCAATCTTTTATCAGATTATCTGACTCATAACATACTATCTTAACATGGTGACAGTTTCAACAAATATGTAAAAAAAAAAAAAAAAAAACTTTTTGTTTTAACAAAAGATACATACTGCAGTTTTAAATCTGATTTTAACTTTTTGCTCTCAGCCCTTTAATTCCTTTTTATTGTTCAGCAGAGGAGCTTCCAACGTCGGGCAGCAGTTGTGGTTTGAAACGTTCCTGTTCCAACTAGTGATTGCTCCAAGTAGCCAACTGATGGATTCTTTGCTCTAAGTGACTTTTTACGCGTCACCTCGACTAGTCACAATAATGTGATAAAACTGATTTTTCCAAGGAGATGAAAGACAAAAAACTAAGTCAGAATTTGTCAGATGGTTTGAATATAAAATATAAAGCCATTTGTCAAAGGTGTTCTGCAAACTCTGGCAAATGCTACCGGAGCAACGTGTGGCCTTTTTCATCCATCCAGCTGATCAGCTGGATGGATGGAGGAGAAGCCTGGTTGTTCTATACAGAGACCTGAACTCAACCCAACTGAACAGCATTGGGAATAAAGGAGATTATGAGCCAGGCCTTTTCGCCTTACATCAGTGTCTGATCTCAAAAAAGGGATATGAATGAATACATTTTTTTTTTATAAATTTAAAAAACACTCATGGAACGCCTTCCATGAAGAGTGTGAAAGAAATGTTTCTTTCAGAAGGATTGATAATGTCAGTAGCAGCACAGATGCTCTCTACTCTCAGGCAATTTAATCTCAAAACTATCACAGCGTGGAAGTGTGATTTTCAACTGCTTCCATTCACCACCGCTTTATTTTACACCACAAAGTTCAGCCTGGCTGTGATAGGAATGATCACAGAGATCTGGGGAAAGAACTGACATCAAAGTGATAAAGGAGATCCCTGAAATGTGAGACACAAAAAACAGACTTCTAATATCCCTCCGATATTAATGTTAATATTATGAAATGCTGCAAGGTGAAACCATAAACTACTAGCTTTCAGAGTTAGGCTGCGGCTGTCACCACTCAGCTCAGATGAAACATAAACAAGATGGAGTATAATTTGACTGAAATCTTTCTAACCGGCTACTGAATGATAACTGACACTTTGTTATGTGGAGACATAACAGTTGAATTACACTACACTGATTTATGTAGAAAAAGACCTAAACTTTTATTACAATAATTTGGGGGATTGTTACGATGAGAAAAGTGTCATAATTTTGTTGGCTGATGAGGCTGTTCCTGCAGACGGCCTCATAAAAAATACAAACACAGCTCTAACAAGAAAATCCTTTTCAAATCAGCTACTTCACTACAACAGCAACATGAAGCAGCGTAGCTGCGATAACTGCATCCAATCAAATGATTGAAAGAAACTCAATCATTTGAATTTCTTTCTTAGACTGCAACCCACTTCCTCCATTCTTCTTCTTATTATTATTATCGTCACAGTTCTGATTACAGACGCTATGATTTAACAACTGAATCATAAATGTTGCAGTTATTGATGCTCTCATGGAGTCAACAGAAGACAGACATATTCAAATAAAGGGAACTCTGAATGATCCCTCTCATAAGACTACAGGTTTAAGCCATCCTCTATCAGTTCATTGTTGTCAGAATTAATCTCTCTTATGACCATTTTCCCCTGTAGCAGTAAGATGACTGCCTCTCCTTACCGTTTAGTCCTGGTAGCAGGTCCTTGATCTGATTACTCTAATAATCCCTGTAGCTATGAAGTGAAAACTTCCTGTCCCCTATCAGCCCTAGAGATGTTTCAACATGACCACCACCGCCAGCTGTTCTGACTGACCAGATGAGCTGGGACCAGTATCAGGCCTCGTTCACCAGATTCAACCGTCAGCTTGTCTCAGCTCAACTAAAGAACAGACAGGCAGCTTCACCGGGACAATAACACTTCACTGAGGCGATGCTACAATTAGCTAGACTGATCCATGGTGGGGATGTGTTGCTAATTCTTAGCTCCTGTCAATCTGCTGGTGTTTTTTCTAGTTTGCCAGCCGACTTTCACACCTCCATGACGGGCTGAGCGCTTCTTAAACGTCCCCTCCTATCACCACCTCACCACAGGGTGAAAGAGGGACCACTCGGAGCTGAGCGGATAGCCTGAGTTTAGCCTGGAAGGAGCTACGACGCTAACCTGGAGTTCGGCCCTCTCCACTTCCCAGTGTGCCCTCTCGATCTCGAACCGGGCCCACTCGTGTTGGATGTAGTGCAAGATCCCGGGAATAGTGTACTGCTGATGTGGCCGGGGCAAGTCTTCGTTCTGCTGCGGGACCATGACTGCTCCGATGGGGGGTCCGCCGCTGCTGCTGCCCTGCTGGTGCTGCTGCGGTGAAGGCGGCTGTCGCGGGGCGGCCGCTCCTCCTCCTGCACCTCCTCCAGGGTGTTCGTCCATGTTTTAATGTTTTTGTTTGGAAGTAGGGTTTGTAAATTTGCTCAGGTTGAACGAAGAGTCCGCCGGGGACCTCCCGTGTGACTGCTGCGGTGTCACCGCGGCGGTGCGTGAGGCTGGCTGCCCCTCAGCGTTTCGGGGAGTCCGGCTTAATGGAAATGCTGTGTTTACGTGTAGCTCTAACCGGCCGCCATCTCTGTTCTCTGGAACAACCTAGCGCGCTGCATGACGGTACATCCACCGGGATTCTCGTCTTCGTCTTTGACATTTTTCCTGGCTTTGGGCAACCAGCGAATAGGTTCCACACTGCCCCTAGCTGGTATGGAATGCACACCTGAACATGCCTCAATAAGTTAAGAAACATCTTCATTTCTGTGAGCATATTAATTTTGGTTTTCCTCGAATGAATGCTAAAGACTGGCAGTTGATCTAACTTAATATAAATATACAATATACAAATATAAATTTCACCACCTTCATCTTTTTCCCAATTTTGATTATGGAAATATTTAGTACAGAAGTAGTTATCCACTATTTCACACAATAGTGAATAAATACATACGTGTATCCAAAAATGCTGTAAATACATATGAACGCTGTAATAAAAATATTTATTTCATGTAAAGTCTGCTTTTCTGTATCAAATGTACATATTCCATGAATCCCAATAGGAAATTAAATGTTGATACTCATATTTTCCAGATTTTCTCAGAGTTTTTGTAGAGGCAGGAAGGATCTTCCATAGCTGTCTGTGCTACAGTGAAGCTGAAGAAGCCTCTGACTGAAGACACTGTTGCTGTCTGATGAAGAGGATCCTCAAGGTGTTTCTTAATATTCCTTATTTAAGGAAGAATCCTTCTTTGCACCATCATCTGCAGAGGTCCCACAGAACAGAATCAGAACACAACATACCTTCTTTATCAGGTTACTTATAATTGCAATTTTTTTGCCCAGGTCCCTCTTGAAAATGAGATCTAGATCTCAACGGGGTTTTACCTAGTTAAATAAAGGAATATATACTTAGTTTTTTCAAGTTCCTAGATCTGATGTTGTTATAGCAACAGATGGCAGCAGAAGATTACACTTCAACAACATAACACACAACCAGTGCCTTCAGTCCAGGGCTTCTTCACTTTGAACTGCCTCATTGCTGAAACGTGCTATATAAATAAACTTGATTGACAACACTGCCTTTCCATGGATAATCTTCAAAAGTATGACACCATTTAAGGAACAAATTAACTAGCTTTCTTATATATTGTATTATCATTGTAAAAAAAAAAAGAGAAAGAAATATACCAAATATACATATGTCTTACCTCTTTGTGCTAATTCTCCAGAGGGAGCTTGCTCGCTCTAATTTTATTAAAAACATTTCCACCTATTTACTGACTTTGTCCTTAACTCCAATCCACTAGGTGGCAGTACTGTACCTCTCAGCTGCATTGTCATTGTTTATGTTTGAAGAAGGAAAACTGGTGAACTGTCTTAGGATGAGGCTGGTCTGTGGAAGGTGACAGGATGATTATGTTTGTGCTAATGGTGAACCAGCAGGGTCAGACCAGACTGTCCAAATACTATGAGCCAGTGGAGCTGAGCAAGAGAGCAGCGCTGGAAGCGGTGGCTGTCCGCTGCTGCCTGAGCCGCGGGAAGCATCAGGTAAACTACCTGGCTGGCTAGCTGTCTGCCTGCCTGCCTGCCTGCTTGACTGGCTGCCTGCTTGACTGGCTGCCTGCTTGACTGGCTGCCTGCTGAGGTCTGGAGAGTTTTCTGACCGAATGCTGAAACTATCGACAGAAATATGTGGCGGTTATACAGCTGGAAATCTTGTAATTGCAGCCATTAAATACGAATGCAGCACAGCTAGCAGCTTTGTAGGGCGACGCTGCCGCCATGTTTGTGGGGGCAGAATTTTGTTAATAGAATATAACGGTATATATTTAAATACACAGTCTACGTCCTTCCAAGCATTTACATTAACTATTTATACTGGATGGAATGAATCTTAGATATTTCCAGAAGCCGTAATTGCCGGATTAGTCTTTTAAACTTAATATATCTGGTGTGATCTATGATGAAAGATTTCTACAGACTTTAGGAAAGAACAAACCTTTCACATAAAACCCTGACAAAAGAAACTTTTGCTTCAAATTTGATGTTTTCAAGTGCCATAATGAAAGTACGGTAGATTTTTCCTTCAAACATGCACTATGAAATACTGAAATGTTTGCCTTGTATATATTACACATCTGTAATATATACAGAATCCTGTCAAACGGTGGAAATATTAGGAAAGAAGATCTGATCAGAAATGCTGGAGTAGCATCAGCTGTATTTTAATTTAAAACTAGACATTACATTACAACTTAATCTAATGTGAGAAACAATTGTGCTGAGATTTAAGGAGTAGTAGTAAAAGCAAATGAGATGGATTAGCAGAGCTTGCTGGCATGAGACAGCAACAGTCTCTTTAGTCAGAGCCACTGGAAGACTGACTGCTACAGGAGATCCTTTCTGACCACAGCATCACCAACCACAGTGACTCTTTGAACATACTTGGATGAAATGAGTTGCAGCAAAATAAAATTTCTCTTTGGAATAAAAAAAAGTAGTTTTGAATTGAATAAGAACTTGAAAATGAAAATGAGACGTTATCAGAAAATAATTCAGCTGGAAGAATCTGAAGTATTTGGACTGCATTCAGTACATATTAACCAAGGTCTCTTTTTAAAGAGACGTCATAATTGAGCTAAACTTGAGTAGTACATTTTTCAAATTTGTTCAAATTTTTCTGTGAAATCATCAAACATCTTGTATATTTTCAACATTTGTAGTTGTACTCACTCTAAACAAAATCAACTCTCCATTTTTAACCAATCAGGGGTGACCTGGCTGGACAATACTTCACTTAAATGTTCCACAGGAGACTTACCAAAAACAAACAAAAAAATATCGAAATATTACTGAGGATGTATTTCTATACTTGAACCTGCATGGATAGTTTTAACCCTGTTGATTCACACTGAATTATTGTTTTTAGAAGCTGATTGATGCAGAATCTTTCTACCCTGTGTGGAAGGATTCTGCAATTACATCAATAAAATCTCAGAGCGAACATGATGGGTGGATGTAAACATCTTGTATCCATTGTGCGCAGGATGTGCTTACAGTATGTCTGCCTCTTTCCAGTGTTCGTTTGTGGAGTACAAAGACTTTAAGCTGGTGTACCGCCAGTATGCGGCGCTGTATGTTGTGGTGGGGGTGACAGACAGTGAGGTAAAGCTGCAGAATCTGAAAACACTCAGATTGATGTCCTGCTTGTCTAATTCGTGCTTCATGGAATCCTCCCCGCAGAATGAGTTATCCATCTACGAGCTGATCCAGAACTTTGTGGAGGTTTTAGATAAATACTTCAGCCGTGTGGTGAGTTCATCAGTGCTGAAAATGTTCGGATGGCTGCAGGATATCTCTAACTGTCTGTATTTATCTGTCCACAGAGTGAACTGGATGTATCCTTTATGATGGCAGGTTTCCAGGTCTGAGCTCATTAGGTTCTATTTGTAGCTCCACAATAGTTTTGAAATTAATTATGTATGTTTACTGTCAGAAAAAAACTGCCAGGAATGTATAAACTGTGCTGTGAAAAAGCATTTTCTGCATTAGTCTTTTTCTGCTCTTGCCTTCTTTGTTGCATCAAAATAATATATAAAAAGATAAAAATTTAGATTTCAAAGATGATTTTATTCATCAAAGCTGCAGTTTAAGACTTTTATAAAAACATTTTTTTTTTACATATTTGTTGAAGCTCTCATTTGTCATGACAGCATAATAATATGAGACAGACAGTGAAAAAATGGAGCTTGGCCATGTTTCAGTTACACCATCTTGTCTGCTGCCTGCTGGTTTCTCCTTGACCTTGAGATGTGATCAGATCATGTTTAATCTGGAGTCCGTTCACATCATCCTGGACGAGATGATCCAGAACGGCCACATCGTGGAAACAAACAAGAGCCGCATTCTCGCTCCACTCACCGCCATCGACAAAATGGCGGATGGGTGAAGCAAGCAGGAAATGATGTCACAGACTATTGGAGCACTCTGGGGAATATTGGACTGGTGTTTGTTAGGGGTGCGCCGGTAAATCGGTCCTGGTTTCCTTAATGTTGGGTGATCAACCAAAACTCACATGAGAAACTGATCTTATCTTCCTCTGCAAAGGTCAGACACGCCTGACAGACAGACCGCCCACCGGGTCACCAGGTCACATCTGCATCTGCGCAGTTGACAACAGTCACTCCACTGTTGCCAACTTAGCCACCATATTTTAAAAAACTCAGAATCGGCAGGTCAGGCATTTTAAAGATCAGCGATTGGCCAGAAAACTGCAATCGGTGCACCCCTAGTGTTTGTAGAGCAAACTGCTGCCAAGTCTCCATGAGGCGCTAATGTACCAGTGTGTGCATCTCACAGCAACGCTTAACAGTACAGAATACTGCTGACAGGTTGCAACTGTGTATAAGGTGAAGTAATAATGTTTGTGGTTCAGTCAGCTGATAATACATGGTGAAACCTCATTTTGTTATTTCATTGTTTGAGCGTTCTCTTTTTGTGCACAATAACTCTAGATCCAGGGATTCCTAGTTCAATCCCTGGGGGTTTGTTAAAGAAACGTTTCTGCTCCAGCACATCTGCAGATCTCCCGATCTCTGCAGAGCTTCTAATTGTTCATTTGATCCCACTCAGCTCCTTCAGACTAGCCAGCAGCAATTAGCAAACACCTGGTGGAACTGCTGAGCTCATCAACTTTATTTATAAACGCTCTAACATCAGCCGCAGCTGAAACAAAGTGCCAAACATCAATAGTGGATAAATAAGATAAAGCATTAAAAAATAGAGCTACCTCTCAGTGCAACACTGGTAAACACATTGTTAAAGAGTCAATGGAGGAGCCATGCTGTGACCACTTCCTGAAGGCGGAGTTTCAGCCTCTGTAAACAGAGACAGAGGCCCAATTTCAAGGAGTCAAATTTCTTTTAAGTGATTTTATTTGTATTTAGACAGTTACTTGATTGTGTTTTATAATGGCACCATGTGCCTTGAAAATAAATACTGCCCCTTTAAAGCATTTTCGTGCCACTCACAGCTCTTCAGATCTAGAGCAGAGCAGCTTCTAAATTTTACCCGTCCCTGAAATGAACGATGGGAATCTGGCAGATGGAGTTCTCACAGCTGTTTGAACAGTTTTCCATTTGATGCTCTTCCATAAAATTGTCACATCTGTGGAGAGTACCTGTGGATCTCTGCAGCTCCTCCAGAGTTACCATGAACCTCTTGGCTGCTTCTCTAATTAGTTGTTTTACTGCATAAATAAAAACTATTTATGGGATTTAATGTTTCTAAGATAAGATTTCTAAAAGGAAAAAAAAATCTACAAACAACACAACTAAATCTTTACTTCATACTTTGCAAACAATTTATTGATTATCTTTTGGAGCATACACATTTGAAAATATTTGTTTACCTGAAACTGCAACTTCAGTACTTCAGTTAAATAAATGTTTACAATATACAAAGAAAATACAGGGAGCAGAGTTTTTTAAATGTGCATCAAACACAATCAGTGTTTTTTTTCTCTTTAGCTTAATCAGAGAGGAAACACCAAAAACTGAACTCTGACCTTTTCATCAGGTCTGAAACAAACCAAACTGATGCTCTCACACACACGCACACACACACACACGCAAGCTGAATGGAAAGGAAGAAAAACTAAAAAGATGAAAACGAGAAATGAGCCTGAACCTCTAATGAAGGAAATGAAAACTAAGTGGAACCAGGCACTGAACTGAACGGACGAGAGGAGGGGACCTATGTGTGAACGCGAACACACACACACACACACACACACACTCTCACACACACCAGCCTGCAGCCTTGGCCCTGGATGATGACGTGGTTGTCAGGAGGGAAGCGTGAAACGTGTGGGTTGGAGATGTTCAGTCAGAATCCTGCGCAGCGAGTCTCTGTGTGTCTGTCACTCATGCGGCTGGATGTTCTGGCAACACGGACAGATGGTTTGGGTGCATGCTCAGTGTAACCGTGGCGACGCTCGGAGGTCAGTTCAGGTGAAAGCCCTTTTCCATAGTGGCAGCTAACAAACGCTCCCTCATGATGTCTTCAGATGAATACTCTGGGAGCTTCAGGTAGTGAACACAAGTGTTTACTGATGGATAGCTGGAGTCTGTTGCATCCACCTGGAGGGGGCGGGGCAAGAGGGGAACAGCAGCCAATCAGCTCACAGTCAGACTTTTAAAGATGCCTGAAGAAGCTCTGAACCTACCTTTCTGACTACGGTGAGGCGTGGGTGAAGGTTGGCCAGGCCACCAGGGGGCAGCGTGGAGCAGCCGGTGGTGAACTGCAGGAAGGCTTTCCTCTCATCAGATGACATTCCACATAAAACCCTGACAAAGCGCTGAAAGCCAGGACTGAAGAGGAGCAGACACAATGTAACAGTTAGGATCAGCTTTTAGCCTCAAACATCAACCCTGTGTGAGTGAGTGTGTGTGTGTGTGTGTCTGCTCCCATACCTGTCTCTGGTGTAACCAAGCTTTGGTTCGGTGTAGTTGATGATGTCATCAGCATTCCAGGAAGGAGACTGGTTACCACAGAGAACCATCTGCACTTCCTTATGGCTAAAGGAGCTCAGCTTCTCCATGGGGAACACCTGATTAAATCCCTCTGAGGAGAGCAGACAGGGTGAGCCCACAGCAGTCAGTCACATCCATCCATTATTCAAATTATCAACTCATTTAGAAACCCAGACTCTAAAAATACTATGAAAATATCTATACATTTTGCACTTAAGAGCAGAAACGACAAAAACCTTTTTAAATCTGTTCTACCAAGAACTCCTTAGTTTTAGCTTCACCTGACTCAAATACTGTAAGAAAACAAAAACTATGAAACACCTTTTGCTCTCCAATTATTAATTGTATTTCTTAGCTGCAGATTCATCCTTTACTACAAATGATCAATCATTCACTACAGGCTGTTATTGACTTTCAGGTAATAAAATGTTTATTTTCTTACTTAAATTTATCTATGATTTGAATTAATTGTACATTTGCACCTCAATGTATTTCTAATATTGTATAAAAAAGCGTCAAATAAAATAAAATAAATAAATAAAAATGTGCAGAATGAGCCTTTTTTTTTTTAAATCAGATTTTTTTTTGTCCAGTTTTGTCTTACTAACTGCTCTGTGTTGTTCTTTTAACAAATGGCCTTTTGAGTTGGAATGCTCCAGTTAAGAATTAATCACTGACTAAATCAGTTAATCAATTCATCACTATTAATCCAATTAATTGTTTTAGCCCTACTTATAATAATAAACATGTCAACAGTTTGGTGTCCCAGAGAAACTGTTGATCTGTGATTTTGGGTACTATGCAGGTTTTGGCGAGTGCTTGGAATGAAAATAATAATAATTCCATTACTTTGAATGGTGCCTGAGCTGTAAGTGAGCTCCAGCTTTTTGTAGTTGTGATGTGTGTGTTCACCTTTGAAGGCCTCCATCTGTTTCTGGATGCCAGTGTGCATACAGAAATCAAACATCAGCTCCACATACTCCTCTGCATTCTCCACAGTCACCATCTGTCCCCACACAATCACACACAGAGAGAAAAGCAGGTTTAGTGGGACACACACACACACACACACAGTCCATCCTGTGACCGGAGCAGCAGCTGGGTGGATGTGTGCCATTACCTCGTCATCTCCGTTTGGTTTCAGGTCTACTGCAGAGAAGCCATGAACCTTTGATGATGGACAGAATTGAAAGTTTAACCTGAAAACAGAAATGTCACTTCATCAGGTTACATTTAAAACAGCAGCAGGTACAAAAACACTGTACTTATTATTTCTATACAGTATCTTCATTTTAATACAGTTTTATGAAACTTTTACAGACTACTGAGGCTGCGCCTTTTTTCTTTTTAATACTCCAGCATTTATACAAATGATCTGTGAGAGATCATGTTTCTTGGGATTATCCTGCACTGAGGTAGGCGTCAAGTTTAAAAACCAAATGTTTGTGCTGCTTGCTCAACATGAGCCACAAATATGATTTAATATATAGTTGTGTTTTCAAAGGTTCCTGTTGAGCGCAGTGAGAACAGAGCGGAAGGTGTGGCGTGTGGGTTTAAGTCTCACACACACAATGCGTTTTCTGGCAGCGCCTGGCTGGCTGCTGCAACTTGAAGTTTATGAAAATGTCTTCTTCATTCACAGTATTCCTGGAAAATGTTGCATTCACATAAATAAATAAATAACCAGCAAATCAAAATACTGCAGCAAGCTGCAGATATTATCAGACTACAAAAACTTAATACAAGGAATGCTTCAATTTTGCATCTTGAGAATATTTAGTTAAGCACACGGTTAATTATTATCTGTTTTAAGTCATTAAGGCTCCAAGATTTCATGGAGCCTTAAACAGCATTATGACGCCCCCCCCCCCGTTTTCTATTAAGCCTGTACTGACTCCGGGGTTCAGCAGGTATACTGGGTAAAACCCTGACTATGTCACGCCCCCAAACAGAAGAGCCGACTCAGCTCTTCTCAGCAGCAGGTCAAGCTGAGTCTCAGAGGATTTTACCCGAGGTCCTCGATGCTGAGTGGGGGTCCGGAGCCCATGGGGTTCCTCAGCATCAGGTCCTGCAGTCTGGTGTTCTTCTCGTCTTCAGACAGACTCTTGCTGCTCAGGATCTGTCTCCTCTTCACAGCCAGCTCTTTCACCTCTTTTAGGAAGGTTGCTCTAGAAGAGGAGTGGGGGAGATCATTTTCTAAATGACTAAATGTTTTCACAATCAAACTAAAGAAGGAAACTCTGAACCCAATGACCTGCTGACCTGTGTGGGTTGACCAGCTGGAAGTCATCCCAGGTCAGGATGCCATGGTACCAGGCAGGGGGCTTCCGTTTGGGAGGGTCCATGATGAACTCGGACTTGGAGTCCTCGTCGAAGCTGCCCACCGAGTACGTCTCTTGGCTCTCCTCAGTGGACGCCTCCGACTGCACCTCGGACAGCAGCGCCTGCAGGTGGGCGCGCTCGGGGCCGTGGCCCGGCGGCGAGCCGCGCGACTGGTACAGCAGCTTGCTCATGTTGGACTTGATGTCGCCCATGCAGAGCAGCTTGAAGAAGGGCTGGGACACGGGCAGGTCCACCAGCCGGTTGTCCTGGATGCACTTGGCCAGGAAAATTCCCAGGAAGTGGAAGAGCTTGGTGATGCGCTCCAGCTCCTCGCTGTCCTGCGGGAACGGAGCGGGGAACAGGCCGCAGGACCGCTGCACGTAGAAACCGGGAGGCTTCAGACCACCGCCCAGGTCCACCTACAGGGGACAGAAGAACACACAGGGTCAGCAGTGTCGCTATGGAGATGGAGGTCAAACTGATGCAAATCAATCACAACACAGCATTGTCCTGGTTCCAGTTCACTGGGTAAATACTCATCATAAACCTGCTCTACTTCACATCCTCTTAGCAGTTTCTCATGAGTTCATGGGTCAGTGGTTGCTAGGTGACTGACCTGTCGGGACTCGTCGTCAGGGAAATCGTCGTCACACAGCCAGATACCCAGAGACGTTCTCTGGAACTCTGCAGCCACCAGAGCGTAGAACTCCAGGGTGGGACCCAGACCGGTTCCCTCTTCACCCTGGAACTCCACCTGAACACACACACACACACAATTCAGCTACAGAAGGTAGTTACAGCAGATGAGACAGAGCTTCCAACACGTGTTCACTTCCTCTCTCACCTCCAGCACGGACTTCCTGTCGGCGTGAATCTGCATGACTGACTCCGCCCACTCCATCATGGCATCTCCTCTGGGAACTTTGACCCTCTCGTGTTTGAGCCGGCCAACCCTGAACTCTCCAGGGTCGTCCCGCCGCACTGTGGTGGACGGCCGCGATCGCTCCATGGTCGCCTCGCGCCGGTTCTGGAGCCACACGATGGCCCTGTGTGGGAGCACAGGGGTCAGAGGTCAGGACACGGAGAGGACAGAACCCAGTCACACTGGATGGAACTGCCTGCAATGTTTTTCAACTCTAGGCATTAGTTTCAGGGCGAGTAGATCTGGTCCTGTTGCCCCAGATCGCTGGTGGCTCTCCTGGTAGTTGCTATGGCGCCTGTCAGACTCACCTGGACGCTCCAAAAGCGGTGCAGGTGAAGTACAGCTGTCTGGTCTCAAAGGGGATGAGGAAGGGACATTTGGACGTGAGTTGTTCACACCAGTCAGGTAGCGCTCCGCTGGCCACAGCCAGAGGCTCCTAGCAACAAAACATCGATAGCATTCAGTTAGCTTAGCTTCACTTGTAGTTTGCTACAGGAGGTCTAGCTCAAGCCCTGAGCAGCATTATGACAGATACAGAATGGTTAATACCACATTAATGTTCTATAGAAATATAAACATAAAAGGGGGACAAATGAACATTAAAATTACAAGTTAATCTCACAAACATTTAGTACATTTTCATTAATAATCCTAGAAGAGAAGCTGACCTCAATCTGCTGGAGGATCTTGGTGGTGATCTTCTTGCTGGTGAACTCCTCTGGTGATGCGTTGAACTGCAGCTCCTCAACATCTGGAAATACAGGCAAAAAAAACCAAAACATATGAGGAATGTGCAAATGCACATGCAGAATATTCCTGTCCCAACAATGAAAAGCTGTATTTTATAAATACAGCTTTTTGCTGTATTTATAAAAATCCTCCATAGTTTAGAATCAGTCAGCTCATTTCACATGATTGAAATGCAAAACTGTGATAAAGGATGAAATAACCCATCCAGCAGGGAGGTGTGAGTGTGAAACCGTCGTACCTTCCTGCAGCGTGCGCGCGTTGGAGACCGAGTCGCTCCCGATGATGTAGAGGATGCGCAGCAGCTGCAGGACGTCCTCCATGCCGCATGCGTTCTGGCTGCAGCCGGCCTTGGCCTGCGCTGCCTCCCTGACCCAGCCCAGGATCTCACTGCTCTGACTGACTGACAGTGAGCTCGGACTGAGCACCCCGCAGCGACCCCCGACCCCGGTGCTCTGGTCCAAGAACTCCTGCAGATAGAAACAGACCAGAGGGTCACCATTACCTTCCTCGTTTACGGTTCCAATTCTGTCCAAAGCGTAAAAGAAAGAGTCGGACTTGCCATCTTCCCACTGTCCTTCTCTTTATCAGAGTCTTTCAGCTCCCGGTACATTATCCTGCAGGGGAACACAGCAAAGAGTGAAATGTAAAGTGTGAACACGTGAATTGAGCTGTGGTCAGGTTCTGGGGGTCTCCTCTCTTACGTGTAGGTGGGCTCCCAGATGCGCCGCAGCTTATCCGTCTTCACAGAGCCGTTGCAGGAGAGCTGCAGAAGCCGCTGCACGTAGTAGAAGATGGTCAACTTGTAGCTGGACAGAGGAAGCTCAACCTCTCTAGTTGTACCAAGACCGGGAACCTGGACACACACACACACACACACACACACATATATATTTAAGAATCCCAATTCACATTTACTACAATTCAGAATCGATTTAAGATGTCCCAAAAATAGGTGTTAATTAAAAATGTTGCTTATATTGTCAATACATGGTTTTCAAATAAAATTTGAGTAATTGATTACAGATCCTGTAATTAACGATATTAACATTTTTAATGGAGTCCCACCTCAACTATAGGAAGCTAACAGAAACACTGGACGTCCTGGAGAGGTGGGAAGAGAATTTTACTCCAGAGTAATGATACTTCATAATTGCAAAAGTAAAAGTACAACACAATACTTTTGTATTAGAATCAGTCAGCTCATGAGTCAGCTCATGGAAAAAGTGAAAATGTTTTTTCACTTTTGGAAAAGTAAATTTTCCAAAGTAAATTTTCTTTCCAAAATGTTACTCCAGTAAATGTG
The DNA here is from genome assembly GCF_001444195.1 of Xiphophorus couchianus. NCBI lineage: Eukaryota > Metazoa > Chordata > Actinopteri > Cyprinodontiformes > Poeciliidae > Xiphophorus > Xiphophorus couchianus. Next base: position 1,835,603 of record NC_040240.1, read on the forward strand.
AGTAAATGTGGCTGGTTACTCGTCTTCATTGACGAACCTTTAGAGTCAGAGCGAGGTGAGGAGAAGGAGCACACTCCACCTCCTCCCGGGCCTCGGACCGAGGCGTTCCTGCACCAAAACAGAACCAGTTCCAGTCAATTATTCATTTCACTGCATTCAACACAGACTGACATGGTCTTACACGGAGATACAGGACCCAAAAGAATAAATGTATCACATGTTCCAACATTTATGTCTGCTTGTACTGTATATAGTTGATGGAACCAGTGCTGCTTTTTAAATTCTTCATTTTACTTTGACTCATTTCAATATGATTACCAAACAGTTATGATAATTTTACTTATTTGCAATTCATTTTTAAAAAATATTTACTAAAGTTAAAGTTAGTTTAGATGAAAAATTCTAGCTAGCTTTATATTTGCTACAGTAGGTGTCTGCAGCAGCGTACCAGGAGAGGGGATCTCCAGGTCGGTGGTCTGTTGGACATTAGTTCTTCCAGGTCGGGGGTCAAACGCAGGGACCAAAGCAGAAAACTGCCTTTTGAGGACAAAATCATCGTCCCACGTTCTCCTGCGTCCTCCTTTCGTCTCATACTCTTCCTCCTCCTACAACAGAATATACATCAACACAGCAGCAGCAAAAACAAAACTACTACAGGACATAGTCAGACCTAACGACACCATAAACAAAACTTCTTTTACATACCAGGACCTCCTCATACTCCTGGTCCTCCTGATTGTCATCTTCGTTTTCGTCGTCATCATCGTCGGGCTCAGGGAGGTCCTCCTCATCGTCTAGCTCTGCCAGCAGCGTGTTGGCACGGCAACTGTCCAGGAAGTCTGCAGGTTGACAGAAACACAGCTGACATGATTCCAGCTGGAGAACGGACTGAAGACCCTCCCTGATCCTGATGACGGCTCCGCCTGGGCCAAAGGTCAGCCAGCTGCTAAACACCAAGCAGCGCTAAAAACTCCAACCTGTTCTGAGAATGCATCTTGGGTTTGGCTCCTTGCAGAACATGGGTGACTCCAGGTGCACAGAACTTCAAACCACGCAGAGCACCCAGAGAGCGCCGACTGCTCCAGCACATTGGATCTGGTCTTGTTGCACGTGTAACATGGCTTCATTCACATCGCATATGATCATGTGACCTTCACGTCTACATCTCTACCCCAAACCACAACAAAAGTTCCTTGCAGGGAATACCAAACATGCAGCATCACATTCCCTCTGATGGCGCTTCCTGCTGCTCTGCAGCGTTTAGCTTGTAGTTAGTTTGTAGATTTGAGCAAACCTTGTGTTAGAATTTAACTCCATACGGTGAACAAACATGAACTGTCTTAGACCAGTTCAACCTTCCATGTTAACCCAGGAATTCAGGTCTTAAGACCACTCACTAAAATACGACAGGCTTGTTTCTAAAATGATGAGAACAGTTGGAACTAGAAATGCACCGATCCACTTCTTTTAATTTCCGATATCAATATCTGAGGTTTAGCATAGGGCAACACCAATACACAAAAATAGGTGGCTTAAAACATTTTTTTTAACAGACATAAATGTACTGAATTACAAATTTATTTGCCAACTCTGCACCAGTACAGCACACTGAAATACACTAATAGCTCCACTAGCTTGGTCAAACATGGAAAAACAACTTGAATTTGTTCAGTCAGAGTAATAGAAGGAGAACAGCCAATGGAAAATAAATAATAAATAAGCTAAAACTGATAAAAACAATAGGTTGACTATTTTGGTCAAGCATGTAAAAATAAACTAAAACATTCTTTCAAATGGTTCAAAAAGTGCAATTATATAGGAGTTTGAATATAATGTAAAATAAATAATGACGTCACCAAGCGCAAAAAGCATAGAATTAGACTGAATAGATCTGCCCGTATGAATTGGGCACATTATATCCAATACCACATCTAGATCTTTTTTAAATATCAGAATCGATACAGATATTAATATTGGATCGGTGGATCTCTACAGTAGTTGGAACGTTGCTGAGTTAAGTTAGGCAGCCAAGCAGCTGTAACAGGTCAAACATGCTGTTACATGATGTTCTGTGTGCGTGCGTGTGCGTGGTGGGAGGGGGCACTGACCATAGAGGGAAAACTCAGCCTCCTGTCCTGTGTCACTCTCACTGGATGTGGACGTCAGGCTTGTTGTCAGAGTGTTACTTAGCAACTGGCCAACTGAAAGCCCCGTTGTGGCTGTGGCTACGTTATTGCCGCTGGTTACTATGGAAGTTGACATGGTAACTGTGGAGGTGGTGCCAGTGGTGGTGAGGTTAGGAAAGCTCTGAGCGCCCATGAGAGGAGAAGCTGCAAACAAACAAAAACAAGTTGCAGTTAGTCTGAAACCGAAGACACAGCAGTACACAGGTTGGTTATGCTGCAGTCAGCTGCCAGCACACACACACATGCACACACGCACACAGGACGCCTGAAGGAAGGGAACTCATGCTCTTCTCTAAATAACTCAACCATTATGGTTTGTTTTTTGTCTAGAATGTCCCCCTTGGACACGTCAAACAGCCTAATATGGAGCACAAGTGTTCAGAGCTCGGCATAGTGCCTGGAGAAACATTTTAACTACAGCAACATTTCCCTTTCCTCACACCTAAACAACCACAGGCTCCAGGTCTTATGGGAGTTTTGTTTTAAAATAGTTTTGGTGTGGGAAAAGCAGACATGTTCCGGGTTTCCTGCTTTGTTACGTCACACTGTCACACCGGATCAAATCTATCAGCATTCATTTGCACAGTGGCAACAGTTTTTGTCCAGCTGGTGTTGAGTCTGAGCTGCAGGAGGTGGAGGAAGGGAAATGAATGGTAATCATGTGTATGGCTGCATAATGTTAGGAGAAACATGAGTTTCTCTGATAATGTCACTGGACAATATGGCTGATAAACATGTAATGATATAAGCATTTAATATTAGTCAATATTGGTAATTACTGATTAGTTTTTGTTTTAAAAATCTGAAATATTGCCACACAGGTGAGGTGACATTTCCTCTTTTATCCACAGTTTTCACTCAATATGAGGCACTGCCCTAGGTACTCAACAAGTTGTTGCTAGGTAGCACAACTTGTTGTTACAAGTTACTGACCAGATTGTTGCTAGGTAGCCAAAAGGTGAGTTAGCTAATTGATGCCACCCACCTTGCCCAGAGATTGAGCAGCTAAAGCTCATCCTACAGAATAGAATTTGTAAAGTGCTTTGAGATTACATTTATTGCGAAGTGGCGGTATGGAAATAAACTGTATTGAAATTAAATTGAGAAACCGTGAAAAGAAGAAGATAAGCACATATTGCTCTTGATATGATCAGAGAAATATTTACCAATCTTATTGACACTGAAAGACTTCGTAACATGGTGCAGCCCTATTGAGTACTATGTTTGTCGCCTCATTCCTGTAGCATTAGCATGCTAGCAGTGCGGAACTCACTTGCGGCGCTCATGACGTTGCGGCCCAGGGTGTTTGTGTTGTTGTCGCTGCTGCTGCGGCTCAGATTCATGTTGTTGGTGGCGTTGGTGCGGGACATGTTGGGCGCGCGGCGGACGAAGGACTCCATGAGGCTGGCCTCCCGCGACGACAGATTGGGGACGCTGGCGCTGGAACTCATTGGGGCCCCGGCGGCCAGCAGGGAGCTGACCGACAGGCGCGTGTTGGCAGCGGAGCACAGCGGCCTCTGAGAGTGCGTGTCTTTGCTGGACGACTCGGACACAGAACTGACGTCGGGGGAGCTAACGCTCACCAGACCCATGGAGATGGCCGTGGCCGGGTCGGTGCCGGCTGCGGCCGCGGTGGGCGAGTGGTGCTCGTCTCCGGTCACGGACGTGTCGGCGGTGAGCGTGCCGGAGCTGGACCCCGACCCGCATCCGGCCTCTGCAGCGGAGGACAAAACCACGATGGGCTCCTGTTGGTGGCTGTCGGTGACCCCTGCGGGCCCCGCGCCTTGGTCCAGCAGCAGGCCCTCCGCTCTCCTCTCCAGCTGCAGGGCCCCGCCGCCGGAGGAGCTGAGGCTGATGTCAGAGGACGAGGCCACGCTGCAGACGGAGCTGCTGCTGCCCTTCCTGCTGGAGGAGCTGGCCCCGCTTTTGTCGGGACAGTTATTTTTCACCAGGCTGCTCCAGGAGGGCTGCTGAGAAGACGACGAGGTTGAGGACAACGACGCCAACGTGGTGGTTCCGCCAACAGCTGTTGGTGTCACAGAGGGTCCCACCGTGGATGAGGCGGGACCTGAAACAGTGGATGAGACAGGTTTGGGTGTTGGCGCTGTGGCAGCCGACTCAGGGTCATACCCTGGAGCAAGCTTGAGGTCAAACTTCCCTTCAGCGCCCATACGGTAAGAGTTAGAGCATCCGCTAGCATCCCAGGTTACATCAATCCACCCTGGATGGACAGAGAGATAGGAGGGAGACGGACAGATGGATGTCAGAGAGGCGGCAGAGAGGGAAACAGGGCGAGAGCGGCAGAGGAAGGCAGACAGCGGACAAGCAGCTTACAGTCCTAACAGCTCCACACAGTGACAGAATATTACTTCCAACCTAGATGCACATGTCAAACAACAACATCCTGCAGGAACATTCAGGGCTACGTTTATTTATTAGAGGAGTGATTTGGTCAGACTTCCAGCTAGTTACTGATTTGATACATGACTGGTTGAGGCAGCATGATGGGCAGAGCCTTCCTGGACGCAGATAGAACTGCTGCCTCTGTTCATAGAAAACCTGCCACCAGGCCTGTCACAATAAGCAATCCATCAATTAATGTATGATCCATTAAAATGACCTCAATAATTGCCATTTCCATGATGTATTGTTTTTCTCTCTTCCTACCTAAAACTGGACGACAAAAGTCTTCACTCTGGTGCTTTGGTCTCAACTAGCCCTTTTTTTTGAAGGACAATTTTATTTACAAAGACTTCAATATCGATTATATTTGTTGTGTTTGTTTATTTATTTTGGATATTTAAAATATCATTATCGTTTATCGCAATAACTTCTGGGACAATTTATCATCAAGCAATTAATTGAGTGATTAATTTTATTGCTCATTAAAATAAAAATATTTAACTTAATTAATTGCTTATCCCGACAGGCCTTCCTGCTACATTTTAAAGGCAGGTTTTGTTAAATAAGTTCAAACAGAAATGAGTCAGAGAGTCAGAACTTGCTGCTAAAGAAACAGCAGGCTGTATTTGTATTTATGAGTCACATTTATCTGACTTAATAGATGTAGGCCAACAGAAACATCCAAACAGTCTTTTTAGGACCAGGGAATAGATTATTAGTCGGAATGCACTTATTACTGCATCTTTTTCCTATATAAATATAGCAAATGTTATAGCTTCAAGTGGTTCAAATTCTGTGAAAAAATATTTTTAAAATCTCAGAGTACGCACCTTTTGCTATCAAGTTATTATACTGTATCATAGTTTTTTTTTAGCTGTATATGAATCCTTTGCTAAAATAATCAAATGCTCACAAAAGGAATACAGATATTACATGTTAGGCAATTACATGTTTACTTACTTATTTAAAAAGAAAATTAGTGTTTCCATCTTTTTATATATTTGTAACACTGTATAAAAAAGCCTTTAGTGCTCCAATGAAAAATCTGCACAACGTGCCAATTTTTTATCTAATTGTCAGAAAAATGTATTTCTAAAATAATAGTTAGCTCTATTACATCCTACTTTAATATATTTTCTACTCTGAGACAAAAAGTATCTCTAAAGCAGTTTTGTTTTTATTCTGAAAGTGTTTCATTTCTGTTGTATGGGAGTAGAAATAGTCTGCCCTGAAAAAACATTTTGTTGCGGATTATAAAAGAAGGCTTCTATCACTAGTGGAGTGACTAGAAAACAATGTGACAGGTACAAAAAAACAGAAAATAAAAGCAGGGGAAAACTATACAATAAATCATTACAGTAAAAAGAGAGAAAATACAATCAAACAGTAATGATCCCATTTATGGTAGTAAAAATATGAGATGTGGAACAAATGGAAGAGCACACAGAGGCAAGTGAAGTTCTCATCATCCCAGTATATGTTGAGATCAGAGGTTCTGCAGTAACAACAACAATAGTACCAGTTTCATGTCTTACAATGTGGCCAAATGTGTTCTGAGCTGTTCTAAGATCTAGTTGACTTTAAAATCAATCCATCTGTTCCTAAATACAGTAAGAGTCTCAGAAGTAACAAATTCTCTATGCAACACTTTGGGAAATGATTGCAGACTGCTGCTGTTTCTGCTGACCTGAGAAAACAAAGGATCCTGCTCCACCCTAACTTCTAATAACTGTAAAAAAAATTAAAAAAGAGAGAGAGACTAGTGAATATCTGTCAACATTAGGCAATAGCAGAGAAAATAAAAGACAAGCCAATCTCTGACATCAGACTTGTTGAAGGTAAATGCAAGTAGGGAATGAGGAGAAAATGTTTTCAGAATGATTTCTCTCCAGCTGGTTGATTAAAGAGGAATAAACCAGTCTGGAGGTAGACTGGAAACAGGATGTTTGAGGAGAAAGCTGGAAGGAAACCAGTACAGGAAAGGAAACAAGTTCATGTGTTTACTGAGATAAACATCTGCCCACATTCACTCCTCAGGAACAGATACGACTGATGGCACATCGTCACTCCTCAACAACCTTTCAGACAAAAAATGGCGGTCTAGACAGAGGGCTTGGAAATGAGAGCATGTCAGCTAGCTTTCGGTCAAAAGGACACCAACTCACCATTGTGAGCCTCTCCCGTGACAGTGCCCTCTCCTGGCGGATTTCCATCCTGCTCCCGCCACTTCCAGTCGATACCACGAACGACCCGCGCTCCTGGGACGATGTACTTCATTACCTGAGAGCGGAAAATTCTGCGCTGGCGACGGAGGTTTGCCTCTGCCTCCTTCACAGCTTTACCTGCATTGGGACAAGGACAGAGGGACACACTGCTTAGAGGAAACACTTAGGTAAAAAAAAAATGTTGTAAATGGAGCCAATAGCTACAGTATTTAGAGTAATGCTACATGCTAATGCTAACTCTGGTATAAAGCAGGGCCCACTTTTGTCATGACTATAATTTGCCTTGTTTCTCAGTAAGTGGAGTTTACAAGGAGGAGCATCATAGTGTGGGCCGTCTTACAGCATCTAACTGAAGCATTGATGATTGGAGAAACGAGTCGGGACTGCAGTCCAAATATTTGGTACCTCTATAGGAGCATAGCATGTTATTGTTTACATCCCAAAATTTCGCGCATGAGCACAACGCTGGAGGGCAAGAAGACGTCCATCCAGCAGCTATGGCTCTGAAACTTGATACCCTTGGACCTTGTTATCTAGTTGTAGTGTTGATAATTAGTAGCAAAAAAACACTGCGTCCCTTTTTCTTTTGTAAACCACATATACATTTAATATTTAGCATGTTATGTTGATAACTTGATAGCTAAAACATCTGGTGCGAGTGACGTCATGTTACAATGTGTTTGTATAATAACTACTTGAAAAATGAATTATTCAAAGAAAATCAGTACAAACATATTGCCCAACTTGTTGCTTTTCCTTTAACAGCAAGGCCGCAGTAATAAACACCCAGCCTCTCCCCAATAAACTGTTGCTGGAAGTTTTAAACTAATAAGGTGAGTACAGGGAACGATTAATCAGATTTATCGTAATAAATTATAAACTGATTATTGAAATTATCGTCCACTAATTTAGTAATTAATTGTTAACTGGAGTATACGAACTCAAAAATAAACTGCTGCTACTCTGAGCTTCAGCAGAGGGGCTCACCTAGCTGGTCCTCACAGATCGCTGTGACTGTGCCATACAGCTCCAGCCCAGACAGAGACAAGTAGTGTGTCTGACCACTGGCATTCTTCCCCATTTGTTTGATCCTTATGTGCCTCCAACCCTGCTTCTCGTCTTTGGACGGGTCCAGAGGCCAGGTGGCCGTTGACCTGTGGAGACACAGACTAGCGTTAGTATTCACCAAGAGGCGCGGCTGCCTTCTGACTGCAAACGGAGGAGTTTAAGGGAAGGGCGTACCCTGGTTCGTTGAGGCTGCCGTCGTCTATGTGTGTGTATAAAGTGGACCAGTTCTGACCATCTTTTGAGACCTGAAAGACCCAGTTTCGCAGCGCCGAGCGCCCATAACCCCTGAGGGAAGAAGGAAAACACAAACCTGTTTAAAATAATGACTTTGTTTTTTAGGAAACAATGCACCTTTCATACAGAAATTCTGTATTTCTATATTTGTATCAATGTGTTTGGCTGCAGAGCCTGGCTGCAGGCTGTAGGGGGTTCCTTACCTGGCGTGCCTCAGAGTGTACGCCGATGGAATGACCCACAGGCCCAGGTCAATAGCAAACCAGGCGTTCTTGTCGTCGTTAGTGTGGCAGTTGAGAGCAGAGCTGTCCCGACTCAGGATGTCCTCCAGCCGGCCGTAAGGAAGGTTACGGCCCTCTGAGGACGTCACCACTACCAGGCCGTAAGCGGCAGGGTTCACCCATTCATACGCCGTCCTGACGGGAAAAGATTGGCGATCGTAAGCTTAATGTCCCGTCTAACATCTAGCATGCTCACCAAGGTTAAGGTCTGGACTCTGTGGTGGCCAATCCATGTGTGAAAAAGATGTCTCATGCTCCCTGAACCACTCTTTCACAATGTGAGCCCGATGAATCCTGGCATTGTCATCTTGGAATATGCCCGTTCCATTTTGGAAGACAAAATCCATTGATGGAATAACCTGGTCATTCAGTATATTCAGGTAGTCAGCTGACCTCATTCTTTGGGCACACAATGTTGCTGAACCTAGACCTGACCAACTGCAGCAACCCCAGATCATAGCACTGCCCCCACAAGGCTTGTACAGTAGGCACTAGGCATGATGGGTGCATCACTTCACCTGCCTCTCTTCTTACCCTGATGCGCCCATCACTCTGGAACAGGGTAAATCTGGACTCATCAGACCACATGACCCTCTTCCATTCCTCCACAGTCCAATCTTTATGCTCCCTAGCAAATTGAAGCCTTTTTTTCTGGTTAGCCTTACTGATTAGAGGTTTTCTTACAGCTACACAGCTGTTCAATCCCAACCCCTTGAGTTCCCTTTGCATTGTGCGTGTGGAAATGCTTTTGCGTTCACAATTAAACATACTCCTGAGTTCTGCTGTTGTTTTCTTCGATTTGATTTGACCAAACGTTTAAGTAATCGCCAATCACGATCATTCGGGATTTTTTTCCGACCACATTTCTTCCTGGAAGACGATGGTTCCTCACCATCCTTTCAGTTTTTAATGATGCGTTGGACAGTTCTTAACCCAATTCTAGTAGTTTCTGCAATCTCCTTAGATGTTTTCTCTGCTTGATGCATGCCAGTGGTTTGACCCTTCTTAAACAGACTAACGTCTTTTCCACGACCACAGGATGTGTCTTTTGCCATGGTTGTTAAGGAATGAGGAGTTACTCATTGCATCAGCTGGGGTTAAATAACTTGTTGCCAGCTGAAAGATAATCGCCTATGCAGTACTTATCCAATAGGAGGCTTGTTCCTATTTGTTTAGTTAAATCCAGGTGGCGACTTTTTTTTTTGCCCAGGCAGTGTATTTTAAGGAACCATGACTCAGCGTTTCATTTTAAATCGGTGGTCTCAAAGTGCATTCCTGGTCTCCTGCTTCAGCACAGCTGGCTCCAATATTAGCTCATTAGCAGAGCTACTGTAGAGCTGGACTGCAAGCTGGTGAGACAGTTTCAAGGACACATCTAAAAGTTGAAACTGTTTAAATTCCCGATAGTGCAAAAAGCACAGCATTCACAATGATTCAGTTGGTCAGCCATCATTAACCATCCACAGACAACAGTCGGTTTTTATTTAGAAAGTTCTGCTGAGTGAACTACTCAGTGAAATACAGTACTTTCAGTTCACAGTTAACAGTCACCCCATTGTTGCCAACTTAGTGACTTTGCTGAGATATTTAGTGACTTTTCAGACCCCCCCCCCTCTTGTCCAAAACCAAAATCACCATGCCAGACTTCTTTAAAGATCAGTGATTAGCAAGAAAACTGCAATCGGTTCACCTCCATCAACAAGTAATGCCTTCGTTTCTGCTATGTCAAAACTTTGTTTTATTTCTATCAATCAGTTGTATCCATAAAGGACCCTTCACTTTGGAGGCAGCTCGCTGGAAACGCATAATAACGGGTATTTCTGAAATGGATTTGCCCCACCCTGGATTAGAACCATCCAGGGTCACAGTCTGCAGGTGCAAATACCAGAGTTGTGAAGTAAACTGAAACTGGTGGGATACTCCCTTTTACTCCCATCTCTGTAAGAGGGTTGGTGGATATTAAAAGCGATGTACCTTCATCGTTTTTAACTTCATTCATCTTTTCTTCACTTCCTTGGACTAGCCAGGGGAGTCACTGCTATATTCTTTGCTTAATCTCTTAATAAAATAATAATCAAAATGCATTTTCATTCGTTCTTGATTGACTCAGTGTTTCACCTTAGGTAAGGCTTATTTATTTCCTTAACATTTCTTAACGGCTTCCTGGAAGCAGAGCGACAGGGCGACACACGTGATCATTTGCCAGCTCTTTGCTGTACACTAGATTTCTGACACCAGTGAGACTTCCTGACTAAATGAAGGTATTTAAGATGTCTGAAATATTATAGTCAGCAAAATATTGCATCTAAGCATTTCTTTGCAGCTTTGATATGGCATACATTGATATTGTGGTGGCAATATCGGTGTGCATAGATTTTTATTTTGAAATTCCATACTTTTCAGATGACCCAGTAATTGATCACACCCTAACCATGGAACCTGAGAGTACTGCAGCCTAAAAAGACAGAAGGCTACACAGTAACTGATAGCTGCAAGAAGCTGTTCAATGTTTTTATGGATACACTCAAATTCAATGTCTTTCCTAGGAAGATGGGAGGCAGTTTTTTTGCACAAAAGCCAGGACAAACCACTTTTAGCACTGTCTGCTCTTACTTTGCGTTGGTTCCGACCCAGTAGATGATGCCATTCTCATCAAAGTCATGCTGATGTCTGAAAGTGAAGGTCTGGCCTTCCCTCAGCTTCCTGACGAAGACGAATGAGGAGCGCTCAAAGTCGTACCACTGCTTCGCCACCTGGACCATGAAGGCAGAACAAAAGGCCGGTGGGAGGTTAGCCATCACCAGCTCTGATTGGCTCGGTGATGTAGCATGTTGCTTGAGGCTTCACCATCTTTAGGAGGTATTGCTCCAGAGACTCCACGGTGGCGAGCGGCTCCATCTTCAGCATGCGACCCGTGCGGTCGATCAGAGCCGTCTCACCCGGCGCGCGTTCCAGACGGAACCTCAACCGCCTCGTCAAGATCTGACACATAAATCACATTCTGAGCAGCTGTGGAAAACAACAGGGCGTCATGACAACAACAAGCACCAACTCACCTGCAGGTTGTAAGAGGACCCTGGAGATTCATACAGGTACAGAGGTAGACGCTCAATGGACTCCAGCACAGCTATCAGCTTTCTGATTAAGGCAACAGCTGGTCGGCTGAACACACACACACACAAAGCTGGGATTTATTACCAGATAATATGAGAAGTACATGCCATTAATATTATATTGAATATATTAGTTAGCCTTATTAGAAATAAATTTCCTGACCCAATATCAATCAGGATCATTGTTCATATTTCCATGTCCATGTGTATGTTGCAAAGTCCACTCCACTTAAGCAGTATACCGTATTTTCTGGACTATAGAGCGCACCATACTATAAGCTGAACAGAAAAGCCGCACTGGGCTATAAGCCGCATGGTTCAAAGTGTGGGAACAAAGTAGAGGCTTATAGACCGAAAAATATGGTAATTCATCAGAAGCTTTGCCTTTCTAAAACACAAACCAACATGGGGCTCTCCAACCACATTAGAAATAAAAAGTAATCAAAAGTTTTAATCCACTTACCTTTCGTTATCCTCGTTCTCGCTGAAAGCCGCCTTAAACACATTGATTCTCTCCATTAAAGGCTTACAATCATGTTTCATGTCCGGTTCTGCACTCTGCAGGAATCCAAACAGAAAACAGCTTCAAGTCACGGTGCTTCCTGAAGAATACACAGCTACTGAACTTTAAGCAGAAAACTAGCGACGCATGTGTTAACATTTACATTGGCCGCTATTAGTCATTTTTTTACTTTTTGGACATTCCCATTGGTATAACCTGGCCGATATTAATCACTGATATTTACAACTTGTTGCCCTTGTTGTTTCAGGAGGGGGAGAAATTTGGTCATGTGATAGTGAAGCAAGGGGGCAGGGTGGTTCAAATTTTTAATGGAGTTAATTGCAGGGTCTGTAATTAATCAAAATTGATAATTTAACAGAAATTAAATTATCTGTTAAATTATAGCGCGGACGTCTACCGTTTCCTCTTCCCTGTACCTGATTGAGCTGCAGTTCAGTTGTACCATATTTTTTCAACGGGCTGTTTTTGATCCAAAAAAAGAATTTCGAGTGTCTTTTATGAGTAATCAAAGGCAACAGAAGCCTATGCTAACAGGCGTTTCAAACCTTGAAAAAGAGATTTGAAATTGATTTAGAGTTTACTCCCCATGCCCTCCTGGTGTAGCTTCCATCTCTTTAGAACTTGTAGCCTTCAGCTAACCAGAAGCAGTCCTGTTAGCATGTGTCAGTTTTTAGAGTGAAAGTCGCTGCTTTCATTAAATACTCACATTACTGAGGACAGTGAACAGAGCCTGGACGAGGCCACTGCTACACATTTCATATGGAGAAATGGTGTTTTCATCCTTCAGGACCACAATCAGGTTCTCTAAAGCAGTTTTCATCAAGTCCCTCCACGTGTTCTCCCCTTCAAGACACTACAACAGCAAACATCACACACAGATCACTCTTTATGTCTGCGATGTGCTCTGTGGGCAACAGGTGTGTTGCAGAGTTCGTCTACCTGTCTGTTAATGTGCAGCTCCCACGCCGACTCCAGCTGCGTGGCGATGTTCCTCAGAGTGACCACCACCCCTCTGGGCATGCTCTCCACAGCTTTGAAGTGGTCGTCGTACAGCTCCCTGGCCATGCTCTTCACCTTCTGCTTTGTCTTCTCCAGTTTGGACTTGAGCTTCCTGCCCCGCTTTCCCGTCCAGCCAGTAACAAACTCTGAGCCTGCACACAATGCAACAACATTCAGCTATAGCAGGGCTTCTCACAGTGAGGGGCGTGCACCCTCTGGGGGGCGCCAGACCTCTTTGGAGGGGGCGCCACATGAAGAAAACAACTGCTGACATGTTGTTTTCACCAACATGTTGACTTCACCAACCAGTTCATTCATCCAGCCACCTGGGGGCGCTAATAGAAAAGTAATGGCTGTGCATGACTGAAGCGAACTGGAAGCTAACTAGATGTGGAGTTACCAGACTCAATGGTGAGCTGCTTTACATTCAAATTGTTTGGATCAATTTGTTGAGAGTTCGGGGCGGGGTTGGGAGATTTTGTCATCAATAAAGCTGCTACTTCTGAACATTGAGATTTGTTGACATTTTGAATCGCAGACAAAGACCCACCCAGTGACGTCTCTGCAGTGAATGAGTGTTTGGTTCCTCTGTTGGACTCAAACACGAAGCCCGGTAGGTCCTCCTTCAGAATGGTGGCCTGCTGTCCATCAGAGTTATGGATGGCGATCTCTCCATCTTTGAGGCAGGTCAGGGACCAGTTCCCTACTGTCAACTTGGTGGGGCCGACGACGGACAGGATGGGCTGGCTGGCTGTTACGGGTTTCACCTGGCTCCTCGCCCGCTGCAGCTTCTCCAGGAACTCGCTACGAGACTCTGCAGGATGAGGGAGGAGAGCGATTACAAAAAGCACAAATTGAGCTGCTGAGTGGCATAAAAGCAGATCCAACGTACCTGAGCTGTCAGAACCCCCCTCTGGACTCCCACTAGAGTACATGGTGGCAAGTTTCCCGTCCAAGATGAATCGGAACCAGCCATTGGAACCATTAGAGAGCTCCAGGGCAGCAGCATCCGACCATATGTAGAGACAGTCTCTGCCTCGAATGATTGACCAGTCCCTCCAGTGGTACGGCTTCCCCTGCTGGACTTCCTTAGCGTCTTCCTGAACCTCGTCCTCCTGCAGGGAAATCCCATACAGTTTACTAATTCGAAACGTGTACAGGGCTTCCCCCAGTATATCGTAAGCCTGGCAGGCCTCCAGGCTTTGCTTGCCCCCCACCAGGCTAAGCGTTTTGTTTATTTTAAAGAGGTTTTTGATACACCAGTAACAGCTGCGTTTCTACAGACCATATAATTGTGCAATTTGCTGTTTCGAAAATAAATTTGCTTGGAAACACACCAATTTCAGAAAAAAAGAAATAGGTTTTAACACACAAAAAAACAACGTACTAGTGCCCCTGCCACCGGGATTAGCAGGTTTCCTGCAGGAAACCCACCAGCTGACATATTATTAACCAGATCTCAAGACATTGACATTTGCAAAGCAGTCAAGGAGCAATTATTTCAAAAATAAACAAAGGGGGTGGGAGTGATGTTTTAACTGGATGGCAGCATTGGTTTCTGGGTCTACCTTCTCAGGCTTCGCTTCGTCTTCATTCTCATCATCAGATGCAGGTCCAGCCAGAGTTGACACCTTGTTGATGACCCCCAGTCGAGCAAGTTGGTCGAGAAAAACATCTCCACCTTTATCCACAAGATCCCTGATGATCTGCAGAGCCAGGAGGTGGCCGTCGTCGTCGTCCTGACAAACACCAAACAGGTCAGTTCAGGAACATTACATGAGCATCTAATGAGATTGCATTTCACAAGTCTGGGAGTTATGCACGCTACATATTTTACATAAAGGTATAGAAAAAACCCCAACCTGTTCTCCCATTTTATCAAGCATAAATACATGTGTCGATATCAGACAATGTCCAATTAATATTAAGGGACAGTGAAATAAGTGAACCCATCAAATATAAACTTCCTAACAGATGAACAGACTGCAGTCTTCTTGGCCGTTTTTTTTAATGCGTCTTAATATGTAAACACATTTATTGCTTTAATTCCTGGTTACATCAAATCTTGACTGGGTGTTTGTTTGCAATACTAAGTGCTCATTTTTCAAGAGTCAAGGATTTTTAAAATATGTATGAAAAAAAAATCAAAGCCACAAGACTTCCATGAGTGAAGAGAAATCCCAGGGAATGTTAGCCTAAACACTGACCTCATTAATAATCAATATGTAGCATTAGATGGCATAAGAATATTAGGAATTTAACTCACAAAGACAACTACTAAAAGCCACTTTAACAGTCTGCAGCTTAGAGTTCCTTCTCAGAAAAAGGCTTGTAATACATTAACATTAATTTCCATTCTAGTTGGTTAAAGGACACTACATTGCTTATGGTCAATATAGTGCACCATGCTTCATGTGGGATACATAGATTACTGTTCCATAATAAATGGATGATATAAATATTTATAAATAATGGAGCAGCTCTACAGCTTAGATTAACTTTGTTTGGTCTGTGCATCATTCAGAGAAACAATCAGATTTATCAGACAGAAAGTTGATATTTTATTCATTTGCTGCTCTGTTTTTTGCAGCCTGAGTTCAGCAGCTTAAGGTGAGTGTCTGCTGTTTAAGAGGGCTGATCCCCTGTAATCCCTGCTCTCCTGTAGCTTACCTCCTGGTCAAGGACAGTGGCAGTGATCTCCACCAGGACTGTGGGCAGGTTGTGTCCCGTCTCGCTCTCACACACCTCCCTCAGCAGAACTTCACTGCTGTAGTGAACCATCTTTCGGATCAGAGCCAGACTTGCTTTCCTAAAACCACAAAAAAAATTATATATATATATATATATATATATATAATTTTATTTATTTTGACCAGATGGAAGCTCTTTCACATGAGTTTGATTGTGAAAAATACAGTTACAAGCCACTTTCGTTCTGATGCAAGTTGAGGTTTACTTTAATTTTGCATGGTCAGCAACAACTACCAGAATTATGTTTAGTTTTTTAACTTAAGGTTACAAGAATCAGTGGATGGACAGTGGAAGTGTGGATGAGTTTACCTAATAGAAGGCAGCATGGTTTGCTGAAAGGTTTGTGCAAAAACAGGCAGAAGTCTCTTAAGGTAGTAGGGAGCCATTTCTGGGTCTCCTTTGGGTTCAGTGCTCTCCTCTTCCTCCTTACTTGCATCCTTCTTCCTCTTGTCATCAGCCTTGTTCATCGGACACATCCAATCCCCTGGAAGAGAAACATCTAAGAGTCAGCTAACACGTCCCAATCTGGATTATATTTCTCAGAAAATTATCTACTTCAATCATACACATATTATAGTTTTTCAAGGGGCAGTATTTTGTAGTTTCCAGGCACATTGTGCCATTTTACAGCACAATGAAATCTTTGTGTTATCTCGAGTCGTTATAAAAATGTCGTATATATCAAATATGACTTAAAAGAAAACAGATTTTAAATTGAGTCTCTGTCTCTTTAAGAAACTTCGCCTTCAGGAAGTGGTCACAACATTGCTCCTCTATTAATCCTTTAACAATGCTTTACCAGTGATGCTCTGAGAAGTAGCTCAGCAGAGCTGCTAATTACCATTAGCAACTGCTCAGTGAGGCAGAAACTTGGAAACTGCAGCTTTGAGGAGGAGCTGCACCTCAAAGGCGGAGCTAGGTCCACCCAGGTGTTTTGCACAGCTGAATGGTTGCCATGGAGATTGAAGGATTTCTCAAACATCCATGAAAGAATCAAGGCAACACTCCAGGTATGTTTTTGATGAGGAAATTACATTGTAGCATTATGAACATCTCAGAAGGGTCAATTGTACGTAACACTGTCCCTTTAAAGGTGAAGAAGCAGACGCTGCTGCTGAGCACAGCTATCGATATTTCATCTAGAAGCTGGTTTATGGGTTGAACTTACCAGGTGACTGCAGTATAGCCACCACTTCACTATGTCCCCTCTCTCTGGCTTTGTCCAGGGGAGTCTTTCCATCCTCATCCCTCAGGTCAGGGTTGGCTCCGTGACGCAGCAAAGTCTGACATGAAACAAACCCACAGGATCATGCCGACAAACCTAAACGCTACAGTGTCACTGACATGGTTTCTTTTCACTGTGACTCCGTTTACCTTGGCTACCTGTGGCCGTCCGAAGCACGCAGCATAGTGTAACGAGGATGACCTTTGACCTCTGTTGACGTCTGCACCCCTCTCACATAAAAACTCCACCTGGAACGACAAGCACAGAGCTGCTCAGCATGTTTGCAAAAACCAGGTCTGATGGAAACCCTTAGCTTGTATTTGTGTTTCTTTACCATTTCCTGTGTGCCGAAAGCTGAAGCCCAGTTGAGCAACGTCTGTCCAACATCGTCCATGAAGTTGACCTCAAAAGCTGAGAGAGAGCACATCATTTCATTATAACTGGTCAAACTTGGCTGCAGAACCAAGTTCACGGGTCTTTAAAAAAAAAAAAGGTAAAGCCCTTTTTTGTAGGCTTTACACTTCTATATTCTCTGACATTTCTATATTTAGTCAATTGTTGAAATAACTGTCAACTAATCTAGTTCAATTATTTAAAGAAAAGCTCTAAAAAAGGCCATTTGCTGAAAGAAAACAGACCACTAATTATACCAAAACTGTACATAAGAAACACATTTTGCACATTTAAGAAAAATAGAAAATATTTTTAAAAAAATAAAACAAGCTCCTCTGCCTTCTCCCTGTGGTCCTACTGCCATCTGTAGAAATACACTCAGCCAGACACAACCAATCAGACAGGAGGAGGGCTTTAGTGCTGTCAATCAACCTCGTGTACCTGCTGCTCGTTCCCTCCCCCTTGATCTGTTTTGCGCTGGTTCACCACAACAGAGCCTGCCAGGAACGCTAAGGCTAGTTAGCATGACCATCAAAGATGAGGGATAAACTGTTTTCCTGTAACAGTTTATCCCTCAGTTAAGTTGCTTCTCCACTATTTCCACAACTACAGCAGAATGGCAGTGCGTCTACAAACTTGATTGACACTGCTGAGGCCCTCCTCCTGGCTCTGATTGGTTATTTCTGACTAAGAGGTGTATCTCTGCAGATGGCAGTAGAAGCACTAGCAGGAGGTGGAGGAGCTCAGTCTTTTCACAGATTAGTTGTCTCATGTTATACTGTAACAACATAGTGGCAGGTTTAACAAATACGGGAAAAAAACATTTTTACAACAGTTAAATAGTGCACCTTTAATGCCAGAATGTTAGTGGTTAGTAGCCTGGTAACCAACCTGGATAATGAACAGTTTATGCAACATGAGAGCAGGCTCACCTCCCGTATCGATGGCATCGATCAGAGCGTCGGTGTCCTTGCTGCGGATACAGTCGATGAGCTGTCGGTGGGATCGCTCTCCAGAGCTGTCCAGACGTCGCAGTCCAGGTATCCGGCCCGCTGATCCTGCTGTGGACTTTGGCAACGCCTTCCGTCCCTCAAACAGGAGCACCAGCAGGAGATCCACCAGCCGCATGGTATCGAGCACACACCTCTCATCTCCTCCCAGTGCAGACTCCATTGAGTCAGGCAGAGCCGACCGCAGCAAGTCCTGAACACGGGTTGGAGATTAGCATGCACACACACAAACTTGTTCTCCTCCTCTATACAAGCATGAGAGAAATGGTGTGGACCTACATGTGTGACCAGCGGAGAGCCTCTACACAGTGTGGACAGCAGGCTGACAATGGTCGACACCTGGTTGCTAAGTTTGGAGTCGGCGGCGGAGGGGGTCGCGCCTGTGGAAGGCCGACCCGGTTTACAGGATGAGGAAGAGCCCGACACGGTGCCACCTGCGGCCGCCATACGGGACAGCAGCTCCTCTGTCAAGCCGTGTTTAGCTAAAGGAGCCGGGTCCACTCCTCTTCGAGTGAACCGATCCGCCAGCGAGGCGAAGCAGCGCAGAGCGCCATCTGAAACCTGCAGGAAACACCAAGTTCAAGATTATACCACCCAAAACCTTGCCTAGAGGTTTCATTAGCAACCGCCTGCCGTGAAGTGACCTGGTGGTCCTCGTGTTTGAGGAGGCTGGATAAGGACTCAACGCAAGTCTCCAGAGAGGAGTCTTGAGGCTCCATCTTGCTGCACAGGCGGGACACCACGGCCATGGCGGAGTGGAGGGTGTCCTTGTGGACCAGGTGACCGCTGTCTCTGATGAAGCTGAGAACACAGTTCAGACCGCCGGCCTCAAAGACAGCGCCAGACTCTCTGGTACAGATCAACTCCAACACCTGCACACAGGCACATGGGTTCAAAGACATGGACGTCAAACAGTTTGTCAGGAAACAACTCACAGCTGACTTCTCACAACTGAAGAATGGAAACCCTCACTTAGGCATTTTTTAACTTAAATGTTTTCCATGATTCCACCCAGAGTGGGATACAATCCACAGAGGAGGGCACCGCTTCCTCAGGCTTAAAACACCCATTAGCACTATGCTGGTCCTGTTGTAAAATGGAACTTGTATTAACCGACTAGTGTTTGATGTAACCTTAGTGGAACAGATCTAGGTGGCATTAAAGTTTTTGCTGCACTTCTGCATCTCTGTAAAGGTTTCCAGAAATGTTTTAATTGCATTTTTGCACCATGTGGGTTAAACATAGAGGTTGAAACTCTGCTTGTGAAATGTACTGGGCTTTTTTTTCATGCAAGACATTTTAAGACCCAAATTTTAAATATGTGAACTTAAAACTTTTTAAGGATGTGCATTCTGAGTAGACTCGCTTCCCCAGATGAAATCTTACTGACTACAACTGGGGTGCACTTTGACAAGAAATGTTGAAGTGTAGTCTGACTATTGAACAAACAGTCACTTTTGAAAACATGTCCTCAAAATTCATCACTCCAGTACACTAGCTAATCGCTAATCTTAAAAGTAGGCTGAAAAACTTATTACAGTGTAAGTGTTTCATATCAGTCGATATCGATAAATAATGATTCATTTTTCATTTCAAATATCTGAAATACTGCCACACTGGAGGCATATCAAGTTTTCTCTCCACATCGTTGGTTTTTAATTTTAGACAGTTGTGAAACTGCCTAAAAATAAGGCAACGCAATGTACCCAACACGTTGTTGCTAGGTAACCAAAGAATGAGTAAGTTAGTTGATGCCACCAGCCTTGCTTAGCTAGCCATAAGAAGTTAAGCAGCTAAAACCTTTTCTCTGTCCATGTCTCCCAGAATGCTGTTCAGTTTTGGGTCAGAGTTCAGTAAATATTCTATATATTGAATATTCTATCAGACTGATATTGATCACGTCTATTGTCGCCCAGCCCTACTAAAAAGCATCTCTGTGGCGTTCTACCTTCACACACTGCTCCGCCAGGTCTCTGCTGGTCCTGTTGTTGAGTTCGACCACCACCAGGCGGTTACATAGAGCCTTGATGGCTCCGTCCACGCCCACGATCCTTCGGGTACACTCTGCCGACACGTCCAGGTAGTAGGTGATGGCGCGGGCCGTCACCTCCAGCACGTTGTCTGGCGCGCTCTCGTCCAGGAAGATCTTACAGAGTGCTGGTAGGAACGTCCGAGGAGGACATCTGGTAGACGGAGAGGCAGAGGGGACGCTCTGAGCCACCAGCTCGCACACAGCGGGTGGAATGCAAATGTCTGGGTTTTGACGACGAGGCCTTACGTCTCGAAGCAGCGGTCCACGTTGTCCGACATCAGCAGCAGCATGCACAGCTGTTCCAGGGCGATGAGCTGCATGTCCCGCTCATCGCCCTGACCCATCTGCAGCCACTCCAGCAAGGTGTCTGGGTCCACATCCGCCATGATGGCTAGCCTGAAGAAAAAGCAATACACAATCTCCTCCATATGAAAAAGTAGGTCGGGTCATTTTTGTGGTGGTATAATGTTTGTCTTTAAAACAGAAATCATCAAAATGTCTTAATGCAGAACTCTAAATGAATGGAGTTCTTTTTTTTAGCCATAGAAGTGTCCTTAAACTAGAAATAGATGTTTTCGAGAAATCAAATTCATTTTGATGTTAGTTTCTTCAACCATTATCTTCCAGATAAAATAAAAAATAAATATATTTAAAAAAAACAAATCGAAGGTCTCACCTGACTCCCCTGTTGGCTGCCCTGTCCGGCTCAGTGCCCAATCACAGCTCTCAGATGTGAGGCTGCTTGTTACTCATTCAATCAACTGAATGGAAGGAGACTGGAACATGTGTGTTTAGGTGCTTCCTTTGTCTAAATGAGCTTTATGGAACAGGATCCCTGCAAACAGCCGGAAGAAGTTAAGAGGGTTGGTGAACATAATTTTTTTAAACGCTTTTCTTCAGATTTCAAGCATGTTTATGCTAACATATTTGTAATTTATTAATTGAAAGAAGAAATGCACCAATATGAAAATATGGGTAGAGAATCGATGTTTACATTTCCTTTCCCTTCTCACACATGAGTTGTTAATATCTGTCCAGTTCTTTATTAATCGGACTGATACCAATATACCATGCATCCCTAATTTAAAGAACATCTTTTTACTTTAAACAACACTATCCGCTTATATTATGTGTTTCTTCACAACCCCAGCAAAAAAGTGCAGAAATCGACTAAGTAGAATGCAACAGTTTGTTTCTCCAGTGATTGGACACATTAGGCCATGCCAGGAAGAGAAGCCAGCTAGGAACCAGTAACTAGGGAGTATATAAACAATGGCTTTAGTGATCAAATGTGCTGACTGGGCAATGTGAAATGGTAGGAGGATTTAAAAAATGTTTATTTGTGTGACTGGCCAAATAATATTCCCAGTCAGAATTTCCTAGTTCCAGGCTGGTCAACTCTACCAGAACCTCACCTTGCATGGGAAATCTGGAAAGTTCCAAGTCAGAGGGCCCTGGACAACCAGAGGTCCCACTTCAATATGGCTACCATGTTGCAAAAGCTGCAGAGTGCTTCCCCTTCGCTTGTGACAATGAGTGTGTTTTTAATTTGCAACTAGAGCTTGCTCAACTTGACAGTGTGATTATTCAGAGATCTGAGTTCAGCTTCAAGGCAAACTGAAAGCACCAAAACAACATCAGTAAATCCAAAGTTACAGCAGGAGGTTTGATTAAAAAAACAAACAAAAAAAACAAAACAAAACTTGAGACCACATTTCTCTGATTTTAGCTTCTCTTCATTAGCATCCACTCTAAACGTAACAGAAAATGAGAGCATTTTGTTCCGTTAGCTTGTTGTGTGTCAGACACCTTGTTAAATTTTCAATTCAGTAATGCTTTATTTATCCCAAATATCGATGAAATGTCGTAACTCATATCATCTATGCATCTTCAAGTGTGGTGCAATGCAGCTAAGTTCTGGACGTTTCTCTGGTAGCAATCAGTCTTGCAATAAATGTGAAGAGGCCTCTGACTGAAGACTGTTAACTGTATAACAATTTTATCACTGCCATGATGCACAAACATAGCTTAAATGTCCAGGCAGCAGATATAATACTCCACATGTCCTAGATGACACCATCGGTTGTTGTCAAGCTCTGCTAATCCACCTCATTTGCTTTTGCCACTCCTCTTTAAACCTATGCCTAGCCCTGAGACTAAGATTCAAACTTTCCTTTTTAACAAAGCTCATAGTTGCAGTTGCGTTGCTTTTCCTGAACCATCTCAGTAGTTCTGATTAATTTGCACATAGAGGACAAATTAATCAAACTTTTCACAGTCTGTTATGCCTACTCCACTGACTCTTAGAGTGCTCACTGTAGATATTGCTATTAAATCTATACTTTCTCTCTATTGTTTATTTTCACCAAAAGAATGGCAAACCCAGCCCCTCTGTGTATGTCTGTATTTCACCAATCAGGTGGCTCCTCACTCTGCTGGAGGCTTTGACCTGCTGCTCTCCAGTCTTCCTGTCCTTACTTGTGATTGCATTAAGCCACGACTTGATGCGATCTGCTGGTTTCTTTACGGAGACAACTGTTTACTAGTTGGTATTATGTGATCTACTGCAATCCATCATTAAATATATCCAATTGTGGCTGAACTTAACTGCATTGCACATGGGCACCTGGAGAGAAAACTGAAGACATTTGTCTTGATATTAGCTTAGTTACCATATAAATAAGATCAATTATCTAACTGAATACAAAGATGAAAGTTGATTTTAGCTATCATCACTGTAAATTGAAAAAGATTAGATCACGCTGTCAGTCACCCGACAGCGTGATCTTCCCAACTGTATTGTTATTTCTGCTCAAATGAAGCACTACACTGCTAGCACTAAGACACACAGCTACTGAGAGTAGTGAGTATCAAGCCAGAGAAACTTAAGTGTTTGACAACCAATTCACCTAAAAATACTTTTTGTGTACATTACGTAGCTTCATCTAGGATTTCGTGAGTGACTTTGAACTCATCAAGTGTTAAAAAGACGAACACAGTCACTTTATGCGCATTTAACAGGGAGGCGCAGCCATATTTGACAAAGCTAACGGAGCATAATTACCCTGATTATTTTTTAGGACATATCCAAACGTTAGCGTTACACATAAATTAATTAACAAATCCCATTTGATACATTACTGAAATAAACAGGGCTACCAAAGACATTTCGTAAACTAACTCCAGAGCTTTCAGTACAGTTACATGTTAGCCAGTGTTATCCGGTTAGCATTCAGAGTAGCACAACGTTGCTAATTTGGATCACGGTATGTCAATTACGGCTTTCAATATTACACCTGTCCAACATCAATCACGATAATTATTGGTCACACACAGACGTAAGCATATGTGAGTTTCTCGCCATTAAATTATGTCATCACTGTCCACTCAAATAGGTCAGCAACACCCCACGGCCTAACATTCCACTTACAAGCCGCGGGTCTCGAGTTCCAGGAGAGCTCTGAGGCCGCACCGCAGCAGCGGGCACTCACCATAAGCGACACGGGCCCAAGCTCCTTATCAGCTTCGGGGCGAAGTTTTTCTTCGTCAAAAGAAGCGACACCCAGCTTTGTGAATATCAACCTATTCCACACAGATAATGACGTTCGGATCCGTTATAATCACCGATGTCAGGGGTGAAATTAAGAAGCTCCCATCTCTACCCAGCGGGTCACAAAACAGAGTGACAGGGTGCGCTTAGCTGACCCGACTGAACGCAAGAGCCGAGTTAAGTCTGTGGCGTTCAGTGTCACGGTAGAGCTCGGAAATATCACATTTCAGCGTTCAGTGCCACGGCAGAGCTCGGAAATACCGATTTTTAAATGTCAAATCAATTATACTAAAGTTATTACCTTGGCCACTGTATCTTAAGTTATATTGTTAACACGGGCATCGATGTGGCATGTTTTGGCAAATGGAAAGCTTGCCGTTTTTTTCCGAGTGGGACAATACATTGACGCTTAGAGACAGCCACCCTGCAGCCATCTCATGCCTTTATCGCAGAAGGTAAACTGTTTCCTGCTGATTTTAAAACACGAAACGACGAAATTTAAACCATATGCTTTAGATCACAAAAAGACAAAACATAGTTGGATTTGTAGTTTAATAGTTGGATTTGTATTTTAATACAATAATCTTTTTTCTGTTGCTCGTTTCTGATGAGAATATCCACTTTTTAAGCAGGCCCTGCGGCATGGGCGGGCATTGGGGGGCCTCTGCCTCCCTCACTTTTTTCAGTCGTTACTACTGCTTAATCCATTGTTAACATGTCGTAACATGTTTTTCCGAGCCGCCTTTAAACTCAACATGAGCGCTAAGATGCTCGCGCCGGTGTGTTTTACCTGTGCGGCAGCGAAGTAAACTTGCGGCACGCTGGTATGTGTTAGAATCATGGCAGTAAACCAGCAAAGGCAAAGACGTTTTCTTCCCCCAAGCTAACCAAGAGAATTAAGTAATGTTTTTAGATGCTGGTAATGTTAGCTAAATGATGACTAGCTAATGCCAAGAAGTCACTTTAAGCTTGTTAACAAGAATAGACTGCTGATACTGTTGTTATCTATGTTCAAATGTGGATTGTACTAATTAAATCACTTAAGAACAACAATAGTCCAGGCCCAGATGGATTTACAAACGACTTTTATAAAACTTTTATAGATCTTCTGCTCCCCCTGCTATTAAAAGCATATCACCATGGTGATAAGTGCCAAGATATGGCACCATCTTGAACAGAAGCCACTATAGTAGTAATCCACAAAGAGGGCAAGGATCCTACAAACTGCCAGTCCTGTAGACCTATATCACTGTTGAATACAGATTCACGCACACTCAGCAATCCTAGCAAGACGACTTAACAAATTCAACACCCAAATCATACATCCTGATCAGACAGGATTTATTGTAGACAGGTACTATGCTGATAATCTAAGGCGCTTACTAAACCTAACAAGCGTTCAAAAAGAAAGATTGAATCAGTAATCATATCCTTAGATGCCCAAAAGGCGTTTGACAGAGTGTCCTGGAAATACTTAATTCATACTTTGAAACGTTTTGGATTTGGCCCACATTTTGTTGACTGGGTGCAAACACTTTACTCCTCTCCACAGGCAGCAGTTAAAGTTAATGGCTTTGGGTCTGCTAGATTTTCATTAGAACGGGGGTGCAGACAGGGGTGCCCGCTCTCACCCCTACTGTTCGCCATTAGTGTTGAACTGTTAACCCAAATCATTAGAGATGATGCTAATATTAAAGGGATAGAAATTAACAAGGAAGTACACAAAATTTCATTATATGCTGATGATGTATTATTGTATTTGACGGAACCTAAATCAACAATCCCCCACCTGAAAGAGCTCATCTCTCAATATGGATTTTACTCAGGCTACAAAATCAACATAGAAAAGACGGAAGCTATGGATGTAAATGGCACAATTTCAGACTTCATAAAAGTACAGAGTGGCTTTAAGTGGCCCAAGAACGGTATCAAATATCTGGGTATTCAAATACCTCCACTTCTATGTGACCTCTATGAGGCAAACTATAGCAAACTTCTACGAGTCATTAAAAATGACCTGGAGCATTGGGATACACTCCCTATCTCTCTGATAGGTCGTGTTGAAAGTATCCGTATGAACGTTTCTATCTATTCCAGATGTTACCGGTGGAGATTCCCAAATCTACCTTTGACACTTTAGATCAAATGATAACTGGATTCATTTGGCAAAAAAAGCGACCTAGAATCAGATTGGAAACCCTGCAGTTACCTAAACCCAAGGGGGGCCTCAAACTCCCAAACTTCAAATATTAATACTGGGCTGCACAACTTAAACCCTTATTCATATGGCTAGAGAATAGTGCAGATACTCGTTGGCTGGAAATAGAGGAAAGCAGGTGCTCAATACCACTACAAACATTACCTTTCTTAGATGCTCCTGGAAAGGAAATGACAATCTGGACAAAAAACACCCTCAAAGTTTGGAACAAAATATAATCGGCTTTTAAATTATCAAAATAGATTTCACTTTTATCAAATATAGGATATATGAAGACATTTACACCGAACAATTTAGATTCTGAGTTCAAAAGCTGGTCTAATTATGGACTATCTCATATCCACCAATTAATTAATAAGGGAAATTTCAAAACCTTTGAGCAGATAAAAAGTGAATTTGGCCTCCCTAAGACAGACTTCTATAGATACTTACAACTTAGAACCTTTGTGACGACACACAACAATTGGACTAAACTTCTTGAATCTACACCTATAGAAAATTCCCTAATGGACATACAAAGGGGAAAGGGAAATGATAAAGTAATTAGTAAAATATATGACCTGTTTCTGTCCATAAATGTGAATGATTCCACAAACATAAAGCATAAATGGGAGACTGAATTGCAGGAGTCAATAGCAGGGGACACATAGGAAGAAATATGTACTGAAGCACAATTAACAACAAATTCTAATATATGGAGAGAATTCAAATGGAAAGTAATAGTCCGGTTTTTCAGAACGCCAGCAATAACCAGTAAAATGGACCCAACACAACCCAGTCCATGCTGGAGAAACTGCGGGATGCAGAATGCAAATCATACGCATATCTTTTGGGCTTGTCCTAAACTAAGTGTATTCTGGGAGGACATTTTTGAAGCTCTCAAGGTAATTTTCAGAAGAAATGTTCCAAAAACCCCCTTGGTGGCAATTTTGGGAGTAATACCCGATGGAATGGACAGGAAGGATGATAGATATCTTCTAAGAATCTTGCTCACAGCAGCATTGAAATGCATAACTATGAGATGACTGAAGCCAGGACCTCCTACATATAACACATGGATACAAAAAGTTTGGGACATTCATTTGATGGAAGAAATCACATATTCCTAAAGGCTTCAAAAAACAGTTGTTAATATAAGGTGGAGCTTCATGCCGTTATTATTTCAGTGACACAATTACAGGATTGCCCTTTTGCACTTGTGTTTTCTCTTGGGTCGGTCTAAAATACCATGGTGCTTAAGAATGTGTGGACCACCTTAACTCAGGGGGGATTTAATCCTATGTTTTGTATTTATTTTATTTTGCTGTTATCTGTCTGTTGATTCCGTTCTGTTGTTCTGTAATCATTATTACATTTGTTAAGAACACCTACTGTCTCATCTCCTGTTGCTAAGTTATAATGCAGATGATAAATGTCAGTAAGGGACAGAAGAATGTAACTATGAACATGTGTTGTTAAAAATAAATAAAAATAAAGTAAAAAAAAAAGGTGGATTGTACTGGTTACGTTTACTTGAGTAACTTTCTGGGGGGGGAAATTACTTATACGAGTAGTTTTACTGAACTGTACTCTTTTTCTTTTGAGCAATATGTCTTCTTTTACTTGAGTAGATTGATTTTGCATTCAAAGAAATAGACTTAATAAATGTGAAACCTTAGATTTCTGTAACATATGAGTTGTTTATGCAAATTTGATCATAATTACTCAACATTAACATGTCACTGTTTGCATCTTTATTTTTTATGCATTAAAAATCAATCAATCAAATTTTATTTGTATAGCATATTTCAGCAACAAGGCATTTCAAAGTGCCATCAAAACATTACATTAAGTCAAGTGCCATTGTTAAGTTCTTAATTGATTATGCTTCAAAAGCAACTCTAAACAGGTGGGTTTTTAGTCTAGGTTTAAAGGACCTCAGTGTTTCAGCAATTTTACAGTTTTCTGGAAGTTTGTTCCAGATTTGTGGTGCGTAGAAGTTGAATATGTTTATTTTTAGTTGCATTTTACAGCGGTGTATTAGGACCATTATAGTTATAAAAAAAGAGTACATTTATAGAAAAAAAAAAAAAAATCAGAAATTTTCTAGAAAAAGCTCAGATTTCTGAGTTTGAAATGTCGGAAATTTACTAGAAAAAAAATAGAAATTTTCTACACAAAACTCAGATTAATCTCTGAGTTTTTTTCTAGCACTTTTTTGGAAATTTCAAACTCAGAAATCTCTAAGCTTTTCTAGAACATTTCTGATATTAATCTAAAAATTTCTGAGGTTTTTCTCATAACAAAATTTTAACTTTTCAAAATTCCTTTTCTGAAATTTCCTTTAATCTCTCAGATTAATCTCAGTGTTTTTCATCGAAATGTACTCCTCCTTCTTCTATCTACAGCGGGCCTAATACGTCGTCGCAATTTTATGCGAAATATAGAAATTATTTTTGAAAAAATAGCTCATCATTTTTGCATCCCAGAAAGGAGTTTTAATTGGAATTTGTATATTTAGACAGAAGGGGGCAGCAATTTTTCGGCGCCTTATCTCTTCTGTCTGATGAGTGTGGAAGAAGAAGAAGAAGTTTCTCGCGTTCTGTTTGTATTCAGTAGCAACTGGCTAGGCTAAGCTAACCGGGTTGGCAGCTGTCCGCAGAAATGTTCGGCTGTTTGGTGGCCGGTAGGTTGGTCCAGACTGACGCGGTCCAGGTCGCCTCTGATAAATTCGTCTTTAATTTAGCGGATTTTGAGAATGTGAACCACATGGTAGTGTTCATGCTGGGGACCGTGCCTTTCCCCGCAGGAATGGGAGGAGCCGTGTACTTCTCCTTCCCGGACCCGGGCAGCGGCGCTCCTGTGTGGCAGTTGCTCGGCTTCATCACCAACGACAAGCCCAGCGCGATCTTCAAGATCTCCGGTCTGAAGGCTGGGGAGGGTGGGGCGCACCCTTTCGGCCTGATGGCCTCCGTGTCGCCATCCGTGGCTCAGGTCGGGGTGTCAGTTGAAGCTCTGGACCAGCTGGCTCAGCAGATCCCAGTGTCCAGCGCCGCGGTGTCCACTGTGGACACGTTCATGCAGTTCACCCAGAAAATGCTGGACAGCCTCTACAACTTCGCCTCTTCGTTCGCTCTGTCCCAGGCGCAGATGACGCCGAACCCCTCGGAGACCTTCATCCCCTCCAGCTGCATTCTTAAATGGTATGAGAACTTCCAGAGGAGGATGGCGCAGAACCCGAACTTCTGGAAAAGCTGAACTAACAAACCAGAACCCGGTGCAACGCTAAGCCACAGTGCCTATCTGGGAACACTCTTCTGCCGTCAGACCGGACACGCTTCGTGTCCCACAGTGGACAAGTCAGGCTCTCTGTGACTGTCTCAGTCTGTGGACAGAAAGCCAGAGAAAACTTGGAGTACCTGACTCTGTCTGAACACCTTTCATCCTGTCATCATTAACTTGTTCACATTCACTCCACTGATTGACCAACACAAGTTGGTTCCTAAATAAAACCCGACCTGCCCTAAAACTTACTATGTATTCAATTCATCCTATGAGAGGGAAATCTGCCATTACTGACCTCCTCATAGCTAAAGTAATGTTATAGCTGACAACAATGGGGATATATATATATATATATATATTTACTGACTTTGTCAGTTGTCTAGTAGACTGTCACTGTTTAAGCCACAAAAGGATATTGCTAAAGAAAACTGGATGTTCAGAGTCCAAGCAGCTTAACAGAAAGTTAAGTGGAAGGATAAAGTGTGCTAGAAGATGTGCACAAGCAACATGGATAACAGTCCATTTAAATATTTAAAAAATTAGTTCAGACTCACAAGTGGTCTGTAGCTGGATTCAGAACGTAAAGCCCCAGGCAGCCTGTGGTGATGTCTGACAGTCCTTTAAGTTTTGCAATCATTTCCAAATGCATCTGTTGCCAGGCACCGGAGAACACCTTGACGACTCCAGTGAGCTCCACGACCTTCATGGAGGTCGTGGAACTCATAGGTCAGAGCTTTTTTTTTTTTGCAGCATACTGTAGCTATGGAATGAGGCTCCAGGGCCATGTAAGCAGAAAATACTGGGAACACAAGCAAAACAAAACAAAACCATGTGAAACTTCATCAGACAGAGAGGAAGAGGAAGAACCAGTAATGTTGGTTGACGAAGCAGCTTTGGCAGAAATGTAAGATAAAACTGTATTGAATGTGACACTCACACCGATCACACTAATTGTATGTGCTTTTTACATGGGTTTGCATATAAAAAAAATGGTAACTATTTGATGAGGCGTGCATAAGACTGTCATTACACTGTCATAAACATGACATAACACCTGTCATGAACATGAAGGAGTCTTTATGAATGTTTATGGCTGTTGTCATGAAGTGTTTCAATGCAACTTGCTCTAAAAGTTGCATTGAAAGTCCATTAAAAGTGCCAACTTTGCATTAAAAAGTGTCATTATTTACCGAATGACACTTCATGACAACAGCCATAAACATTCATAAAGACTCCTTCATGTTCATGACAGGTGTTATGTCATGTTTATGACAGTGTCATGTCAGTCTTATGCACACTCTGTCAAATAAAGTGCTACCAAAACAATTCTGTTTCGATTTTATTATTATTAGTAGTATTATTATACAATTTGAATTGAAATGATGCATAAGCCTTTAGAGGGAACACACCCAGTCTGGCTGAGGCTCAGGATGAGTCACAGAGTTTGGCTCTAAACCAGATGGATTCCTTACTGACAGGGTGTGTTTGTTTTCCCCGTTTTGCACCAAGGGATCACCCTGCAACACAGTGAGAGAGTTTAACAAAGCTGTTCAGACTTCACAAACCCTCCAAATCAGTAAAAAATAATAAAGTGCATCAATATGTTAGAGTTTGGTCTGTTAAAGAAATACAAAGCAGCCTCATGGGTGCATCAAGTGACTGAAAAACTAATTAAAATCAGAAATGTAAAAAAAGGAAACAACGTAATACATAACAAATCACATGAGACCAGATATTACAAGGTATGAGACGGCAGATATGACATCATACCAGGCGAAAACATATTGGTGCAACTTAATTGGCTGAAAACTAATTTGGTCTCATTTCCAAACTTCACAAAACAATATTCACAGTCCATACTAACTGTGACATTCTATCATTCTGTCATTGTTACTGGTTATTTGTTCTATTTTTTATTTGTATATTTTACTTTTATGTTCTTTTTGGTAGGTTATTCGCTTTCACTATTCTTTCATTTATTTACTTAGCTTAGTTGAGTGTTACTGGCTTAGTGAGTTTGTTGATTCAAATATTTTTACTGGAAGGTTGAATTATTTTTGTTAATAAGCGTTTACATTTTGGAGATATGTTTGTGTTTATTCCATAAGTGGAGAGCTATGCTGTTTGAGAACACTAAGATTGGAATTAATCTTTAATCTATTGTTATTTAATATCTAAGCCTTATTGGGCAGGTATTCATAAACAATAGCCAAGAGTGAAAACTATGGGAATGTTTTTTCCTGGTAATCAGGAAATAACTGGCTTACTAATATTGTTCTAAATTATTACTTGGTTAAAAATTGCCTTGGCTTGTTTTTTAAGTTCACAGCCAAAGTAAACCTATGATTACCTAACACTGGACTGCAGGCAAATTCTCTCTGACAGAATGTGGCAAACATAGGGGTTTGTTTGCCACGTGTCTCACACAGGCCTTTTCAACTCCACCCTCAAATTATGCCTGAGACTCTGTTTTGGGTTAGTGATGGCCGGAACAGAACATGAACTCTGTTGTGCTGAGACGGCTGCTCTGTGCGGCAGAAGCTTGGAAGCTGCAGCTCCAGGGAGGAGCTGCCCCTCGAAGGCGGAGCTAGGTCCAACAAGCCTTTTTGCTGGTTGGACCTAGCTCAATAGGATCAAAGGATCCCTCAACCATGCATGAAAGAATCATGGCAAGTTTTGATGAGGGAATAACGTTAGAATATGATGTAAAGCTCAAAAATGTTGATTTTAAATATTACTGAGCCTTTAAACTTTAACATACAATATAAAAGTAATTGTTGCAAACTAATAGCTTTTGTTATTGTAGAACACAATATTTCAAAGGAATGTATCAGTCTGGGCAGATTAAGTCATAGAAGCAAAATATGATTTTCTCACATAACATAACTATAACAACTATGGTTCTCCTTATAACAACAAGGTTCAATAAAAAGGAAAAACAGGCGAATCTGCTCTATAAGCACAGACATTTTGAAGATTTAGTTCTTCATTTCCGCTTCCTTGTTCTGACATGTAAATCCACTTGTTTAATTTTTTTTTTTTACACTGGACTGAAATTCCAACTTTATTTAAATACAGAGTTTAGGACTCCAGACTTGCACATTTTTGCTTTGGACTCGGCTTCTTACTTTCATGTATTTAATCTGACTTGACGCGAGACATAAAGGGGAAGGCATGAAACGGCAGTTTTATAGAACGCCAACCAGAAACATCTGAGCTCTCACTCTAAAATAGTTCAGTTACAGATGCCAAGGGCACGGCTGAAACTGGCTGCCAGCAAATAGCTCTAGGATCACTTCTGAGAATTTCTGCAGAGGAAACGATATGAGTTGTGAGAAGTGTTGAGGGTGGGTCGGAATCTTAGAATGCTCTTTGGTTCACATGGCAACGCATTTCCAGACAGAACAAAGCCTGACCCTTCAAACAAAAGTCCACAATAGAACAAAAGTTTGCACAGCAACACTGAGCAACACACCCAAGAAAAGAATGACCAGGTTCCAACTTATGTTGTGAGGTTTGTGGTTCGTTTGTCCTAAAATTTGTATTTATTTGTATTTATTTCGCCCCCAAAAGGTTTTACAAAAACATGAGAACAAGCAATCAGCAGGACACAGAAAAACATGTGCATACATAACCAAGAACAAAATACTTTTTTTACTACTACTTTTCTGTTTGAAAAGAAGTAGGAAGACGTGAAGAATTATTTAATCCTTCTCATTATCTCAACTTAATGAAATATAAGTTACTAGTAGTATATTACTAAAATTCATCTGAACCCCTTTTCCTTTTATGGACAAAAAAAACTTGTATCGCAGAGATGAAGGTGAAGCACAAATCAAATATTCTTTAGGTTTTTGTTAGCTGTAGTGCAAACAAATGACTGTTATGATTTAGTTACAGGAACAGGTCGAAGCAGGAAAACAGGGCGTGGCTCTGCACATAAAAACACTCTCATGTTCTACAGCCTGACAGTGAGCCGTTCTCCAGCAAACAGGTACGTCTCTTTTCCGTTTCTTATACTCATGATTGACTCTTTCCAAAAAAAAAAGCAACCAGTTCTGGTAAAACTTCCCTGCGCAGATTTGAACTGACTCAGAGATCGACATTATTAAACTTGTGAATTAGTTTCATCGAGATGATCTGAGGTAATTTTACTCTTTACTGTCAAGGAAAACACAGAAACAGGAAACACTTTCATTTGAGTTTCTAGGAGCTGATACTATGGATTTGAAAGAAGTCTGGTGTTGAATAAAACTCAGTGAGTACTGAAATAAGTCAGGTATTACACAGTAACCATGTGTACACAGATAGACATGCAAGTATACAGGGAAGTGGGCTGCAACCACACCCAGATGCACAGAGTGTGGCCAGGAAAGGAATTTACTGAGAAAGCCAACCATTAGCTGCTGAATGAAATGTGAGTTTTAGTGCTATGGCATATTGATTACTGGAGACACATATGTACATAAAGTATATAAAACAAACATGGCTGAAATTGAGTTTGCAGAATGTTTATTGCCTTACGTCTTTTTAGAAGTGAAAAAAAAAAATCAACATTAGTTTGTTGGGAGGGGCTGAAAAGAACCAAAGCAAGAATTCACACAAACAGTAGCTTCCACTTCTGTGGATCTATGTGAGGATATTGGCATTGGCCAGAAGTTGAAGAGAACAACATTTTAAATGAAATTACAAATGTGAAACTTTATCAAACATTATCAAGCTTCAATAATGGATTATTGATCATAGACAAATCTGCCCACTGCCACCACATTTCCCAGAAACACTTGGGGTGAGGGATTACATCAGAGAGAAGATGTGACGCAATCTGTGGCTTTCCCTGACATGACACATGTTAGAGTTTAAGGATATTAATAAACTAAAAAACACAATTTAAACTGATTTGAGCTAAACCTGTTCAAACATCCTCACTTCTACATTTTGCATTCATATTCATTTGCAAAAACTATTTCCAAATTAATAGGAAATAGAATTTTTTTTTTCTCACCTGTTGTTCATTTGCTGATTCCAGTTGGGCTTCAGTTCACAGAAGAGCACAATGGATGTAAGTCTGATTTACTTATTAGCATTGTTTTCTTTCCATGTGAATTTGATTGAAACGCAACAAATCCAACATGGAAGTAAACCGCAACTTTAAAATCATATTTACTTTTCATGTCTAAAATAAAAAGAACATTGAAATAAAATGTTGCTTTTGTTGTTCAATGAAGAGATATATTTAATGCTGGATTACATCAAGCATATACTGTACATATGGCAATATTTTACTACCTTTAAATATTACTAGATATCTTCCCAACTCTACTTAGCTTCATAAATGTGTGATGACCTTGAGTTCAGAGGTATCTTTTCTTTCTCTCTCTTTACAGCTTTCAGATGCTCTTGGTGACTGGCCCCCTGGGGGCAACAACCAATCAGGAGGTCCTTGGCCTGCCAACCCCACCTGGCCAGGTAGAAGCAGTCAACTATTCTTTTGTTGTTTAATGTAGGCTCCTCTGTATTCAGTGAATTTCACCCACTGTACTGAGTGACCGCTGGTTGTAACACTATGTCAACACTTTGTCTTTTGGCTAATCTGGACATGCCAGATCCTTGAAGAGAAATAGTTTACAGATCTATCTCTGGTCTCCGCTTGTCCCAAATTTTTGGTACAATCTTGGCCAATCCCTCCAAATGCTGAATGGTTTTATTCAGCGAGTGTCGATATGTACAGTAAATAATATGAGTAATCGCTACAGGAAAGTTCTAAAAATGTTGGGAAAGCCAATGTTTTGAGGAGATTTTAAAGATGTGGAGCCATACGGTGTGGACCTTCTCTTGGTACTCACTTAAATAGTGTTTAGGTAATTAGCTTCCCTTATGTTCACCTTTCTCAAGGCCCACTAAACATCAACACTGTTCATACTGGTTGCCTCTCATCAAGTTAAGAAGTAACTTTCTTTGCCAAAGTGTTGCTGATACCTCAACCCTTCCAAAATATTGAAGATTTCATCCAGATTGCTGCTGCCTTTATCTGCTTTTACTCTATGTTCACGGAATCTGGAGGTACTGGTACATGTAGGCTGGCCACACAAGCTTTCTGGCTGGCCTCTATTTGAAGGCAGTCTTTGACCTCATTGCCAGTCATGACATCACCAGACACTGTCTCTCTCGGATGGGAGCTCTGTTGGTAGATGATGGATGCCAGACCTTAGATACGTTGACAGAGTGACACCTTTCAGGTTCAAAAGCAATATTTTGAACCTGACAATAAACTCTTTAATAATAAACTCTACCTCCTGTCCTCTATGTCTGCTAGACAAAGCCATTTGTTAGTTTCGACAAGGTCCCAGAATGCCACTGGAGTCCTCCATTAAAATCCTGCAACTCTGTGGTAGAAAACTCACAGATGCCACTGGTGCTTCACCCATGAGGAGAGGGAGCCTCTGGGTCTATTATAGATTAGTTTCTCACCTACTTCAGTCTTCATTTCTGGCAATATTTTGCTGTTTGACAAGAAAAGATTATTTGAAATATATTTTTAATATGGTGTCTGAGGTCCATAGTCAAAACATAAAAATCCAAGAATGTGTATCCATATTAAGAACGACATAGATTTTTCTTTTGTAATTTTCTTGAGATGCATTTTGCCATCAAATATAGCTTTATATAAAAAGGTGAATTGATCATTAAAAATGAATAATGGAATTTTGACTCAGGTCAGCCAGCAACCAACCCCACCTGGCCCGGGGGTCAACCTGCTGCCAACCCCACCTGGCCTGGGGGTCAACCTGCTGCCAACCCGATGTGGCCTGGGGGTCAACCTGCTGCCAACCCCACCTGGCCTGGAGGCCAATCCGGAGGCAATAGTATGTGGCCAGGAGGGAACCCAAGTCAACCCACTACACCTGGTTCATATGGACCTGGAGCACCTACGCCGGCCGCACCTCAAAAGAATCTTGTAAGAAAACCAAAGAAAATGAGAAACGCATCAAGAAATATGGACAGACAGAGAGATGTGTTAATTCATTTACTTTTCGACAGGCTGTTCCCTATGAAGAGAAACTGCCAGGGGGAATGTATGATAAACTACTGATCACCATCAAGGGAACCATAAAACCCAATGCTGGCAGGTCAGAAGCAACACTGGGGGTTTAATCAAACATATTTCTCTACTGACAGTCGTATTAGTGTGAAATATAGGATGCTTAACCGCAAAAAAAAAATCACTCTGCTTTTGTGTCCTTGTTGCCAATCAGGATCACGGTGAACTTGTCTGCAGGCAATGATATTGCCTTTCACTTTAATCCTCGCTTCAATGAATCCGGAAAAAAGGTTATTGTCAGGAACTCACTTGTTGGCGAGAAGTGGGGGAAAGAGGAGAGGGATATGAAGCAGTTTCCCTTTGTCCAGGGTCAGCCGTTTGAGGTCAGACATCTTCTACCATCTTGGGGAATAAAGGTGTCTGTGAATCTGCTGCATTTTCAGAGTCCAGTTCACTAACATGTTATCATTTCTTTTTGCAGCTGAAGATATTGTGCACCACCACAGAGTTCAAGGTGGCTGTTAACAATTCCCACGTTCTTGAATTCAGACATCGGCTAACCAACCTGAGCTCCATCAACACACTTGGCATCTACTATGACCTCACCCTTTCAGATGTTCGTGTTGAGAAATTGCATTGAGAAGTCTTTGACATTACCGGAGATGTACTATAAAAAACAAACAAACAAACAAAAGACCTTTGGAGGTCAACTGCAAATCTATTTGAGATATACTGTGGATCTGTTGGAAATCTAAAAAGAATCTTAAAAGAACAAAATTTCTCTTAACCTACAGAAAACAGTCACAAATACATGAAAACCAATTTTAGCACAGCTAAGAATCATAGATCTAAGATCTACCAGATCTTTTTAAAACACAGCAAAGGTTGTCTATGGTGGACCTCCAGATTATCAGCTGATCTACAGTGAAGATGATTGTTTTTTCTACAGAACATTTTTAAAAAGTCTAATAATAATCCCAAGAGATTTGAGCCATAGACAATCATTGCCGGGGATTCAGTGGTAATCACAGCAGATTATTCTGTTCTCTTTTTTCTAGATGATTTATAAAAGTTCAATCTATTGTCAATCGACAGACATCGACAATAGATTTAAGTTTTTAAAAGTAAGTTGACTCATACTTAATAAAATAAATGGCTGTATTGACTCGATACAGTCAATACAGCCCTGTTTTGACTCAATGTCACATATGCATCGTTTCACATTTCTGTTATGAATGATACACATTTTGAAAGGTGCAAATGTGTTTTTCCTCAATAAAATGGAATGGTTTACCTGGTTCAACGTTTAATTTCTACTTTTTAGGTGAAAAATACTAGTTTTAATTTCACACCAAGAGATTGAAAAGAAAATATTTTTTAGAAGGGTTGTGGAAATTAAGTTGTAGGTCAAGTTGATTTGAAAAAGTGTCGTATGGCAGTGCCACAAATTCCTTTGTAAAATCTCCAGTTTTCTGCAAATAGCACAGAGTGTCTTGAATCAGAGGCTCCTTCAGAACTGCTACAGTAGATCCTTTATGCCACGAGCCATTACCATCTATAACAACTAGATGGTCTAATATGAGTTACAATGTTTCATTTCTCTTTGGAATTAGTAAAATATTTTTGAGCTGAATTGATTTATCCAAGGTGAGGTTGTGGAAGTAGTAAGTTCAGAATTGAGATGAAAAACCCCTCGACCATGAACAACATTCAACTGTGGAAGTATATAAAAGTGTTGACTTACTACAAAGAACCTCTAGTTAAGATTTTGGATCCAGATTACTTTTTTTAAAATAAAAATTAAGATCGTGTAGAAGAAGAAGAGAATTAAGACAAAAAGGGAGGCTCAATTAGTTGTCAAATTACTTTTGATTACATTTATGATTGCTCCGAAATGAAATGACATAAAGCCATCAGGTTTGAAGCCTGATGATTCTCTGAAATGCACCAAATTCTGCTAGATTTTGATGCCTTTTAAGCGGGTTAGGGTCAGACTTGTATCCAATAATCTCTTTTCACACCACAAAATGGTTGTAACTGAATGTCAGAGGTAACAGACCAATATTTCACTTATTTCATTTTTACCTTACACTTCCCTTTTAAGTTGTGACGTAATGACGCAGAGTTGCAAGTTTACGTATTTTGGTCGTTTACGATAGAGCTGCTATAAAGCCACGAAGGGCGAGCTTTTTATTAGCCAAGCTGCTTTGGGAAGTAAAAAACTTAAACAAGCAGCTAAATTAACTGACCGCAGCTTCGGGTCGGTACAAAAACAGAAACAAACTGGAAAACAGTGGAGTTTAGCTGCTGTTCCAGCTACTAGCCTAGGTTTTTGTTTTTATTTCCTGTAGCAAAGACGGAGAAACTGCTTTCTTCAGGTAAGTGAGCCGCTTCGTCTTGAAATTGTATCAATATATGTGAAAACATTGAAGGTTTTATCGAGCTCTTGTATTATTAAATGCTCTGTTTTCCTGCTTCGCTGCTCTGCGCTAGCTAGCATTACAGCTAACCAGTTTGCTGCGGTTGCAATGGTTTCAACTAGTCGCAGCTAACTAACTTGACCAGTTTAAGCGGTTGTTTGCTAACCGTGCCTCCGCCTCCTCGTTGGCTGTGTGTGAATCCGCTGTGGAATACAGCCGTTAACATTCTGAACCCCAAGGAAAGTGGCACAAGCGGGGTGGAGGTGATGAACAGGCCCAGCACGGTCTCGGTTGTTTTCTTCGTACTGCAGACACAGCAGTTGTTTATCAGACTCTGTTCTGTCTCCACAATCAGTGACTTCTTAGCAGGATTCGTACACAGGGTTTTGTTTTTAGAATTCACAAGGTTGGAGAAACGGGGGAGAAAAAAAACCAAAACTACGGATACTTCCAGGTTCCTTTACTATGTAAAGTAGCTAAAGCTAAACAGGGTCGGTACAGCTAAACAGCTGGCTATGAAGATGCAGCTGGTTATGAAGATGCTGTCAGAAAAGCATTTAGATTTTCAGATATAGACGTCAGCAAAAAAAAATGGACTAAATATATAAATGATGTCATGGTGCATAATATTAGGTTCTATGTAATGCAGAGCTCCCTGTTGTGCTCAGAAATGATTAGCCCCGTACAGTTGATTAACAATCTGATTGCATCATTGCTGTATTATGTGGAGTCGAATATGATTTGTTACAAGTTTAGGAATAAATCCTGCAGATTAAACCAACCAGTGGACCACAGCTGGGTGACTGCAGAAAGTAGAGCCTCATATCGCAGGCACCACCAAGCCTGCTCCCCTTGGTGGTGCCTTCTGGCTTGGTGGTGCCTTCACCACCAAGCCAGAAGACATCAGAAGACATTCTTCTGATGTTCATCTTTGTTATTAGCTGATCTCACCCACCAGAAGGTCTCTCGCAATCTACACATGCCACTGGTCCATTCTTTAATGAAATGAAGTTACTTGTGACAAACTGTTTAAAACCCAGATTGAGTAATTTTTTTTTTTTTTTAATTGACCACTTTAAAGTTTCTTTAAAGCAATGAACTATTGATGGCAAACATGTAAATCAATATATTGCAGATGTTGCCCAAACCTGAGAATCTGAAATGTGAAGATGGATACCTGTAGGTGTGGCTGTTTTTGGTTGGTGTAAAGATTATGACCCATTGTTCTCTGTTGTTACATTATATCTGAACAGTGTGTAGTAAGGCTTTCAGATTTCAAATGTGTGTATCCCATATGGATGCTACGATTGTGTTGCTAAACTTGGTTTTATGAGCTAATTTCTTTTTTAGAAAATGAGCACACTTGCATATTTATTGTTGGTGTCCATCAAAGAACACAAAGTATTAAATTTAGTTGCATTTTGGAAAAAAAATAATGGCACAAAATAGGCTTTTTTTGTGTGTCTGAAACAATTTACTGTTGAACAAATTTAGGAATTAACAGTTAACTGGAGTATAAAGACTCAAAAAAAAGAACAGATTCAGAGCAATAATGAAGCCAAAGCTGTGCAAAAACATATACAGTTTGCATGTAAGATCTATAAATGTATTATACCCAGAAATCCTCAAGTGGCATAGCTTTACGTTTAATTCTCTAAAGGAGGTGGGGGGGGCTTATTAAACACCTGTTGCTATTCAGATATTAACTGGTTAATACATTAAATAATCAGATCAGCCTCACCCTGTATTAATGCTAAGTTGAGCAGAAAGGTCTGAACTTCTGACACCTGAATATGTTGATAGCTCTAAATGATCAAGCCTTTTTAGGCTACGACTATGTTTACGTTCTTGTTTTTTGTTGTTGTTGTTTTTTTGTTTGTTTTTTAAAGGAAATGAAGTATTTGTGAATTTAAAATCTATATTATATTGTATTATAAAGGCTTAAAGCTGCTGCATGTAACTTTAAAAAAAAAAATATATATATTTTTTTGCTTATGTGTTGAAACTCACTTGGTTGAGACAGTATAATATGAGACAGATTATCTGTGGAAAAGAAATAAAGCTCCTTTGCCTTCAACCAGTTCTCCCAATTAGAAACAACCAATCAAAGCCAGGAGGAGGGTCTTATCGCTGTCAATCATGCATGTGTGTGCACTGCTCACCCTCCACACACAATTAGCAGCCTGTTTAAGGAGTTGATTGAGAGCTCTAAGCCCCTCCTCCTGGCTCGGATTGGTTATGTTTGGTCGGCTCAGTGAGTTTCTTCAGATAGCTCAGAGAGCTATTTGAATAATCAGTAGAATAGCCAATAGTTTCAGAGCTACATACTTTTTTAGACCTTTTTTATGGCATTTTGACCATAATGTCAGTATAAAATAACACACATGAACAAGGAATGCTAGACTAGTCTAACAAATGGCAAATAATGGGACTAGATATTTTTTACATATGATATTATCACTGAAATATAAAAAAAGTTGTTTTTTTTTTAATAGCCCAGCTCTGTTTGAAAATGTTAACCAGCTTCTATGATGCTTTTCTAAACATAAGCTGTATTGGAGGTTCTGTTTGTAACTTCTACTGATAATTTTACCTCTTCACCATTTTCAGTAGTTTTGGTCACTTTGTACCATTGTTTAGTTATTTTTTTATATGTAGGAATTGTTTCTAACTACTTTGGAGCGTTTCATGCCGTCCAGAAGGAGATTTCTGACCTTCTTTGACTGTCAGTGATAAAGTAGGAAATAGAAGCTTCTACTGTGGTGGGTTAAGGAGCCTTTGGTCTGTCTCCCTCCCTCCCCCATCTCTCCACCAGGAAAACAGCATCAAACGTGCCTGGTAAACATGTTCTGTGATCAATTTTCAGTCGTCATCAGTGTCGAGGTAACATGGGTCAGGACAGGTCAAAGGTGAACAGGCAATTAATTTGAGATTGTAGCCCAAAACCCGTGAACCTGTTGTAACTCTTCTCACGTTATCATCTCCTTATGTGTAAATGATCAGACATGTTAAGCAATGCACTGATGAATTTTAAACTTCCTGGCTGATAAATTAGGCTAATATTTGCCTTCTCTAGTGTATAGGCTATTAGCCTGGTTGCTGAGGCATGTTTGTGAAGAGCACAGTGTTGCTGCAGTTGCATAGACAGCAGAGGTCTTCAATCAACTGTGGCTTTGTGAGTAAATGCCAACTGCCAATGGATCTTAAGAGCAAATGGCTCCAATACAATCATTTCTGCTGGGGAATCTCTCTTCTTTCAGGTTTCATTTAAATGTAATTTATTTTGCAGGGACAATGCTCATTAATTGACATTTTTGTAAATGCGGCAGAATTAGCCAAAGGGCTATTTATCCTATGTTGTTTCTGAATGATTTATCGCGTGAACAAATTCACATGTGTTCTTAATCGTTTCTTGTTTAATGGAAACACCGCAATTACAAAATTCTTTTTTTTTGACATTAGCAAAATATTATCAAAGTTGCGTGCACAACTTTTGTTATGGAAACACAGATAATGAGTAATTTGTCTAGCTAAAAACCAAGGTTATACAAACAAGGTAAAAAATGACCTGGTTAAGACAAATCTTGTCAATACTTACAAAACAAAGAAAACTACAACACAATTATTATAAAAAGTAAACTATTGTGCCAGACTGACCATGTCTTTGGACACGTTACATGTGGATTACCTGAAATGTCTTGACATGTTGTCACCACTATCAGAAGCCAGAGATAATCAGTGATTCCTGTATCACAGACTAACACTCTGTTCACAAAGGAGCTTTTAGAACAGCACTATATAACAGTGTTTTCTTACAGAAAGAAAAACGTTTTAGGTTTAAAATAAATTCTGCGATGTGTAAAAGTTAACTTTGATACATACTCTAAATTAAAGCAACTCAAGTTTGTAAGCTAACGTTGTGACATCCAGTAACTCTGAGCAATTTTGATGATGAAGCCCCAAAATCTATCATCTGGCCTCACTTTGCACTAAAAGTCCTCTGCCTAGTGTTGCCTCAGCGTTAAACATGTTCCTTCATAATCAAGTGGTCTGTCTGTCCACTACTAGTCCAACATCTCTGAGATGGAAAACTTTGTAACTATGAAAGGTTTCCTTACATATTCAACAGTGTCTTGCCTCACCTGTAAACAGTCTGTACACTTTGGAAATTTCCACATGGGGGGAGGAGGTGCTGGGTGATGCCTTCAATAGCACTATGAAAAACTGAGCTTTGAGTGAAAATGCACATTGGCAGTGGTTGCTATGGAAATTTCATCAGGGGTTGTCACAATATTGTCATTGTAGGCATCTCACATGGCACAAAGCATGATCCAGTCAATATATTTGTTGTATTCCTCAGACCTGTGGGTATGTGACACGTGGAGCATATTCCGATATAACACCACTAGGGGTGCACCGACTGCACTTTTCTGGTCAATCACAGATCTTTAAGAAGCCTGACCTGCTGGTTTAGATCGATACTGACTTTTTTTTTTTTT
Organism: Xiphophorus couchianus; assembly: GCF_001444195.1. Taxonomy (NCBI): domain Eukaryota; kingdom Metazoa; phylum Chordata; class Actinopteri; order Cyprinodontiformes; family Poeciliidae; genus Xiphophorus; species Xiphophorus couchianus. Next base: position 1,879,039 of record NC_040240.1, read on the forward strand.
CTTTTAACTGTCATTGACAAGTGTTAAGGTCACAATACACCTTCAATCAACCAACTTTATTTAACTGAAAAATATAAAAGAATACCTGTGAATCAATACAAACTTGTTTTTGCTGCGTATAAATGAAAAGTCGACACACGTGACCTGGTGGGCAGCAGTTTCTCACAGCAGAGCTAAACAGTACAGTAGGTAAATTTCAGAATTTTGTGGAGTTGGATAAGATCTGTGAAAACAATCAGTAAGTATTGGCTGATTACTCAAAATGAAGGAAATCGGAACAGACCAATTGGGCACTAATTTGGCTGAAGATATTTCTAAAAATCAATGGTTAAATTCTACTTTGGTCACAAATAATGCGATTAAGCTTAAGTCTGTTTCAGCAAAAACATTCAGTAATGTTGTTTTTTTAAATAGCCAGTGGTAGAAGACTGAATCAAAATATGGATCAATACCGCCTGGACATGATGGGTATGTTTGGAGAATAGTGGTCTGCCCTTTAGGGAGTGAAATATACACCTGCCTCTGATTAGATTTTAATAAACAGTATTGTTCCTCCTTGTCAAAAATAACATTTCTCTTGGCAAAAATTGAAATTAAACAATTGCATTTATGAGACCGAATTAAAATGTAAAGAATACAATTTTACAAATAAATAATTTTAAGATGACTCAAAATTCTAGTTTAACCTGGAATATTTGAAATTTATGAAATGTTAATTAATCCCAAGGATGAGCTCATACATATTCATTATGAATATTTGTTTTAAAGATAACCTCTGGTCTGCAGTGCCCAAACAACTATGCATTGCACAGCAAGAAAAAATTCAGCCCTTTCTGGAAGTTTCAATGGCCTCATATTAAATGGTAGAACGCTGTAGTGGCTCTGACTGTGGAACGTTCTAAAACTTGAGCGGTAACTGGACTGTGCTGCATGTCGCTCTAATGTGGCAGTTGGAGAAACACCTGGGGACACCAAACTCCAGTCCTGGAGTGGCTCTCGAGAACTGGAGTTTGACACCCATAGACAAGAGAAATATTCCAGTTGTCTTCTACTCAAACACTCACTGATATGACATTATTATTATTATTAAAGAGATTACATTACGAGTCAGTTTGTTGTTGCTGGATTACATCATGTTAGGATGACTCATCTATCATCTTGCAACATTTTAACTCGTATTTATAGGTTTTGTTTTTGTACTTCTATGTTCTATGCAGAGGCGGTCGCTCATGTTCAGTCTGCTTTCCTGAAGTTAGTGCTGTTGGAGAAGAAGCGACACGCAAGATATGAAGCTTTAGAACCAGAGATGCTTTCACATCAACCTGGATCTCGCCTCCGATACCACTGGGAAATCAAAATGTGCTGTCAAGGTAATCATAGTTACTATATTCTATAGGTATATTGAAACTGTTTGGTATAATTATTTTGTGTACATTTATAATGACTTTAAAGTAGCGGTTTGACCACTTGTTTCCTAATGAGCAGAAAACAGCTGGTTGTGTAGTTCTCTCTAACACCGTCGTTTCCGTTATGAGATCTTTAATTGCTTCAGCCCTTGTATCCTCTCGGTGGATACGAGGGCTACAATGGATTGGAATCCCAATGACTTCTTGAAGGCTGGCTGATTGTGATGTTTAGCACCTTAGCCGTCCGCTTGATTTTAAAAAACAAAACACCCACACTACAGAACATGTTATCTCTGCTTGGAGCATCCCTTCACTCTTCCCAACATTTAATGTGAGAACCACAGAGAAGCAGATTGGTTCACAACATTCTTTAAAAGTTATCCAAAAGCTGTAGCACATTTGAAGTTTTTCCTTTATAAAGATTGATCATTTTTGTAGCTAAATAACTTTCTCCTCCTCCCCTAGGCCAGCCATGCATCTAAGGTCCTACCCAAAGTTCCTATGCTCGGAGGTGCATTTGGATGCAGTCCGTGTGCAGACGTCATCTCAGAGGAGCGCTTATTTTGGTAGCCAGCAGGAGACGCTGATGATGAAGATGTCCAGTAACCAGAGCAACATCAGCACCAGCCGTATTCCATTAAGCTTCATCTCCACCAACACACTCTGCTACAGCACCGGCGGCCCATCACTACATCTGAAGGCGCCGCGCAGCACCACCGGGCAGCAGCTCTCCTGTCGGACCGACAGCAGATGCAGCACTCCCCTCGGACCGTGCCGCAGCACCACGGAGGACGCTGATGTGGCGCCAAACGTGTGGACAGTCATCAAACCTGGACACGTGCGGGAAAAGATTGCAATATTTGCTTCAGAGGCAACACGGACAGATGGGGCAGACGGCGGCGATTGCAGCTCAGCTCTCTGCTTGAGCCACGGCGATCCAGCAGCGAAGGCATGCACCAACAGCAACACTCCGCTGGGGCCGCTCCGCGCCGTGAAGGCCAAGGGTAGTTGGGAAGAAAATCGCTCTGCCAAGAGGCGCCGCAGGTGCTTGAGCAACCAGAACCATCAGCTGGACCAGAGGAGCCACATCCTGACTGAACCAGAGCCGAGGTGCTCAGAGGGTCCTGGTGGGCAGTGTGGGGAGGCACCGGAGCCAGCCCAGGGACCAACACCAGCGGAGGAGGAGCAGAAGATCTCTGTAGTGGAGATGGTGGCGTTCCTTGAGCAGAGAGCGAGTGAGTTGCAGCCAAACCTAAAACCTCTGTTAAGCCTCCAGAGGAGCTCCACCACCATCACCCTTTCCAGAAACCCCCGGCCCGAGATCAAGGAGGGCGACGAGCCAGACATTATCAGGGTGTCAGAGATGGTGGCCAAGCTGGAGTCCAAGTGTCTGAGGAGCAGCGAGACGAGTCTGTCCAGGAGCAACAGCCTGAAGAGGACAGTGGGGCGTGTCCTGCTGGCTGCTGGACAGAAGAGCTACAGCTCCTGCTGGACACAACCCCAGCCACAACCCTCATCAGGACCACCTGAAACTCTGACAGCAGACCGGGTGGAGCCGCCTGTACATGTGGTACCCACTGTCCGGGTGGAGTCCCCTGCCTGGGTGCTGCCCCCCACCCCTGCTGCACCGCCTAAGGAGGTTTCCGGGGAGACGGCGGGCCTTCAGAGTTCAGAACAGGAGCCGCTGCCCGGCCTCCTGTTCCTGTCTGCTGATGAGACGGGGCCAACGCTCTGCACCCCCCATTACAGAACGACCTTTTACCTGGAGCCTGCTCTCCCTCCGGTCAGCGCCCCCCAGAGGTCAGAGAAGAACAAGGCCCACAAGACCATGGGTTGTCCTCCTTGCTCTGCCGCGGTGCCTCTCGGCCGGAGCGCTTCGGTGTCGCAGGACTTCCTGCGGGTGCGCCAGAGGCTGCAGCAGCTGCTGGCCCCCCAGTCGTACCTGCTGCTGCTGCCGCACCACCTGCTGGTCAACCTGCTGCTGCTGCTGCCCACCCAGAGCCTCGCAGCTCTCAAGTGCACCTGCAGCTACTTAAAGTTTGTCATCGAGAACTACAGCGTACGGCCCGCCGACTCGCTCTGGGTGTCTGACCCCCGTTACCGTGACGACCCCTGCAAACAGTGCAAAAAGCGCTACCGCCCTGGAGACGTGTCTCTGTGCCGCTGGCACCACAAGCCGTACTGCCAGGCTCTGCCGTACGGGCCGGGCTACTGGATGTGTTGCCACAGCGCCCAGAGGGATGCTCTGGGCTGTAACGTGGGTCTCCATGACAACCGCTGGGTGCCCGCATTTCACAGCATCAATGTGCCAATTTATAGGAGGAACTATCACTATGAAAGCTGAATTATTTTATGTGTGTATGTGTGTGTGTGTAGAGCTGTATGAAAAGCAGAGGGGCTGCCTCAGTCCCAGTTATTATCAGCTGATGCCTTGTCATGTGTAACCCCTTTTACTAAAAATGGTTTCCAGCATCAAATTTGTTTTGTCATGACTGAAGCATGTTCAACCCCCCAGGCTGGGCTCATCCTGCTGCAGCAGCCTGCTGAGTGTGTTCAGGCTGGATCACTAACATCCAACAGTCCTTCATGTTTTCCTTCATATTACCATCTGTTTGTTCCAGCAAAGCTCTGGATAAATTAGGGATTGTGTTCAGCTTGAAGCAAACCAGCAGGTTTTAATTTGGGAGTAAAACTCGGCGCAGCAGGTTGAAGTGTTAGCGTTGTGTTTCCACAGAGGAAACAAAAAAGTCTTAATAAGAAACATGAGGATTTAAAGCCGCTAATGGTCAGATTTGTTTTGGAAAAAAATGTTTGTGTTGCTGCATGCAGTGTGGCGCCCCCTACTGTTCAATCTGACACCTCAACATTTTCAGTTTTCAGACAGAGTTTTTTGTGTGCGTGCGTGCGTTTCTTATTGATCTCCTTTTTGGAAGAGGAGGATTCCTCTGGAACTCTTCCAAGTTCCAGAGTTAGAACAGAACATCACTCTGCTGCCAAAGTGGATCTTTGGTCATCTGACCAGTCAGGCTGCTAACACCAGTACGGTCTGGTGTTGTGGAACCAGTCAGATGGCACATTTTGTGGGAGAACGATCTGCTATTATCACAGAGACATTCAGGAGAGACTCAGAAACTGGGAAGGTAGTAAGTTGTTACACACACACGCCCACACACTCAAACACATCTGGTCTGTTTTGCATAGGATTTGTGTGTGTTTGATTTGTGTGAGTGCTTCCACTAGCTGACAGATAATCATTGTATTCCTTGGTAGGATGTGGAGAATTGTGGCCTTGAGTCTCTGAGACGATGCAATATGGAAAACTTGACAATAAAGATTATTTTAAAAATTTATAAGATATGAACATGAACTTTGTTTTTGTTTGCTGGGTTATGCCTGCTGGCTCTAAAATTTTTGCTGTAAAGATGTTTTGCTTTAATAAAATGCTTTCTGCTCTTTTCTTGTTAGATACTTTAACATCATTTCACTTCCAGCCGAGGGTTTTCTGCTCTCAGAATGACTGTGGAGCCATGATTGGATTTAAAGTCATAGTTTAAAATGTGCTGTAGCCTGGGGAAGACTGACGGCTCTCTCCACAGTTGGATTATGCATCAGCAATGTTTGCCAATGAAGAAAGACAACGGCATTATCAGCACATGCCTGTATTCTCTAGAGAAGAGAGATTCTGAATCAAACAAAAGAAGGGAAGAGTTTCATTTTATGCCAGATTTCTCTCAAGCTGTTTTTGGTGGATGAACAAAGGTCAAGGGAAATCTTATTTTTTGCAAAAATGTGAACCCAATCAAAGATTTTTTAAAATTCTGACATGACCTAAACCTTAATCAGAGAAGATTTATTACAATAGATCAACATCCATAGCAACCCTCCTGCTGTCTTAGCGCAACGCTCAGGAGAGCAGCAAATGCCACGGTCAGGGACTGGGAGTTGTACTGTCAAAACCACCAGTTTCTGAAAATGGTGGTGGTATCCAACATCTTTGCAAATGGAAAAAAAATTGATGCAGCAAAATCTTAGCGATTTCCCTGCAGTTCCACACAGATTGGTGAATATAACCTGAAAAGGATTAAACAGGGAGCAGCAGAGACAAAGACAGGTTTAGTCAAAAACACACAGAGAACACGACACTTTAAAACAGCAGCAGCACACACAGCTTTATGGACACATCAGAAAACAGGATGAGTTGACAGTCATTTCATGTCCTAAGGTGCGTTCATTGAATAAATAACATTTTTAATCTTTAGTTTGACACGAACAGCAAACTACACCAGGAGGCGCTGTTCCACTACGTTTTGCAATTCATAAGCTCCATTTTCCATAGTTCCCAAACTGCTTTCTGTGGACTGAGTCTCCTCTGTTCACAGCAGCCACCGTGTCACGAGGAACCGTTCGCTACTTCAGACAGCGATTCCAGAAGCTGGAAGTAGTTGTACTTGATGTCGTACTCCATGTCATACCAAAAATTCACTGCAACGGAGACCAGAAGGAAAACAGTGAGATTCCTATTGGGATAACGTGTTAGTTTCATTACTTAACAGCCAACATGTCTGTTGTCAGAGGAAATCTTTTTTCAGCTGCTGTGAGAGGCAATATGGTGGATTTAGGTGGGCTGAAAATTCCATATATAAATCAGTTCTTTTCCCTAATTCCTTTTACCACTTCTATACACTTTGTAATTCCCACTAAGTGTAAGAAATTTAGTGGCAGGGAATTACAATTTAGTTGGAATTCCAGAGCAGGGAGATAACAGAGCTCTTTTTTCCCCAAATGGAGTTAGAAAAATGGCTGAATTAGCCGTCCAGGCTTGAATCCACACCATTTTACAAAACCTTCCGCTTACAGCAGATGTACCATAACTAACATGATGGCACCCGTCTGTCAATCCAGTGGATTTGTCAGGAACTGACCAATCGGTGTTTTTTGTCCTGAAGTAAACATTGGAAGCGCTGAACCTCCGACAAAGTTGTAACGATAAACTCCAGCTGGCGGCTGCGGTCAGAGATTTGGTGAAAAGTAATCGGAAAAAATGGTTGAACGTTGTCAGTGAGGAGTAACAGCTGGTTAACCATATTCAAGGTTCCTACACAGGAATTATACTAAACTATAATATAGTTTAATAATTAAACTCTATTGTCAAATAGTTCGATTTGACAATTACTTCACTAATCGATTAATCCAGATTAAACTGGCAAATTATTTCAGCCCTGCTGTAATGTGTGACACACTATGCTTTCTGCGGGTGGAGCGTGATGCATTCAGGGTCTGTACCGGCGATGCAGCCGTGGGACTGCCGGACGTGGTGGAACCACAGAGATGGCAGGTACAGCATCTCTCCGGCTTTCACTGTGCAGCAAAGAGGCCGGGCTAACCGGTACTGCGGGAAGCGCTCCAGGTCCGGGTCCAGAGGGTCCAGAGGGATCCAGGCAACCTGAAGCAGAGAGGGAGTGGAGGGGGCAGGTAGAAGGGGTGAATGGAGGGGGTGAGTGAGTGGAGGGGGCAGGTGGAGGGGGGGTCAGCAGAGGCACTGATGGCCTTCAGGAGATGAGGACCTAAACGCACCTTGTGTGAGTCCACGTTATCGATGACCTTAAACTCACCGCCGTCCTGCTCTTGGTAAACAGCTGACTGGTACAGACCTGACAGAGATGGTTACCGTGGTTACTGCAAGAGATCAGGACTGTGGTTATATCAGGTGGACAGTTACCACAACAAGATTACATGACTGTTTCCTGTGATCAGTCCTGAGCAGGGGTCAGCCGCAACAAGACCTAAAAATGATGTGAAGGTTTTTCTTTCTGACTCTGGTGGTTAACCTTTAACTAGACCAGATGTTTCCAGCAAATGATTGCTGCTGGAGAGGATATACAGTGGAACCTGTGGTACCTGCAGTAGATGTGTCGTATTTGCAGAGGGTAATATCTTTAGGGTTAATAGAAGGTCATTAGATAAATAGTAGTGATCACCTCTTACTGAAAACTGTGATCTTGGAGAACGGTTGTTGTAGTTACAACCAACAAGGACATTGAGAAACAGATGGTTACTGTGGTTACCATAAGGGACGAAGGGTCGGTCAGTGGGTGGAAGCAAGATGAAGTGTTTTTCTCCAGAAATGACACAGTACAGATTCTCGTAGGGATCTTTGTGCACTGGAAAGCAAAACACAGAACAGCTGAGCGCAAAACACAGAATCTGTTTTTTACTCTCGATGGAGCAACAAGTTTTCTGCCCTCGTCCTGGTAAATCCCACTAAACACCCCAGAAAGTCATCAAATGTGGCTGTTCTACATTGTCCTTCACGAATGAAGTATATTTTTCACACAAATATCAAACACATTTGGGACAGTCATGAAAATCAAACTGAAATCTTACTGGATGTGACAGCATTTGCTTCTCCGAGCCAAAAATTGACTGCATCCGGTGATTTCCCTAAGAGAGGGAAACAAAGACAACAACATGACTCTTAAGACATCAACAATAATGACACAGACACCTGGAGTAAAACACAACTGCTGCTGAAAAGAACCCGGAAGGAATGACCTGATCTGGATGTAATTTGCTCCTCATTCACACCAGCTATGGCTCCTAGCTTAGCTGACCACTGACCCTGGAAGCCAAAACCAGGGCGCTGTCGGATCGTCCGACAAGATGAGTAAACGGAGGTCAGCAGATGCAGAGGACGTCTGGTAGTTTTGACTCATTAGACAGAATTACCAGGACTGGATGGACAGTGAGTGTACGTCCTTACACAGGAACTGGACCCGATGTGATGGACATACAGCTCCGTTTTACTGAGGGATTCTTGCCATAGATCCCAAATGTTTCCATATCATGGCCCCAAAAGAGCATTGACCTCAGACTGGGGGCCCCTCTATACAAACCCACAGACAATGCTACAACATATGTAAAGAAATGTTAACTTTTAGAATGTTTTTATTTATTTTTAGCATAAATGCTGCTGATTTTAGACAGCTATTATTTCTGTGGTGGAAAATGTTATCGTACAACATTTTATGACTTTATTACCAGATAACATTTTCTTCTCATCTTCCATTCAACTTTCTGAGGCTCCCACAGCGCCTCCTGGAGGCCCCCACTTTGAAAAACATTGCAATAGATCACATGGGTTTCAAGACGTTATGATTTTGCCAAACATCTTTAGTCTGCTTTAAATTGCATTGCGTCTTTTTAGATTTAGAGAAATCGTATGATGGGGTGTTGAGACAGGAACTGTGATATTGCACTAGAAGGGCTGAAGTGGTGTTGAAGTATCTATGCAGTGGTGCAGGCCATGTAGGAGAGGTGTGAGACAGCAGTGAGGTGTGCTGGCGGAGGTGGAACTGCTCTGAGTCCCTTCTGGTTTGGGTTGGTGATGGAACTGACCGAGTGCGGTGCTCATCCAGGGTACGTGAGGCTCCAGGTCGTCCACTAGCTCAGGTAGCTCCTGCAGCAGGTTGGAGCACTGCTTCTGGACGTAGAACACTCCGGTTTTCTGCACCTGGAAACATTCAGTCCAGCAGAGAGTCAGAACAGAAGCCAGTCAGGTGAGCAGCCGTCCAGTACCCCGGAGCGGGCCCTACGCTGCCTCACCGTTCCTTCTATTATGTCCAGCACAGAAGAAAAGCTCATCTGTCGTTCCTCAGGCATGACGAAGCGATCCCCCGCCACGGCGTCAGCGTAGCCGTTAGGAGTCACTGCCACGCTGATCACCTTTGACCCGATCTTCTCCCTGCGGACAGCAAGATCTGGGTTCAATGATCCAGTAAAGATTTGAGACTTCACACAGCAGAAGTGGATTTAACTTCTTCCTTTTTATCAGGGGATCCTTCAGTGTTTTCTGAGCTACAGGAGGATCTTAATCTGCGGAGACTTCAAACAAAAATCATCTTGGTTCATTGCGGACGTGTCCTTGTCACCTGAGGTATATTGGTGTCCACCTGGACAGAGCTGGCCAATGGCTGAAGGCGTTACGGATGATGCAGGGCTTGTTCGGGCCGATCCAGTCTCGGTAGAACTGCAGCGGCTCAGGTGGTCCCTCCAAGTGTGGCACAGATTTGTTCAGGTAAAGATCTGGTGGGTGATCAGCAGTCAGTCAACAACAGACCAGACAGCAGGTAGCAACCATCACAACACCCGCATAACTCATGATGACAATGAAATTGACACATGGAGAAGAGGAGGAATGCGTCAAACAATTAGCCTAAGATCAAAAATATACAATCCACCAGTTGATTGTGTGTAGTTGAAATACCAATAGGAATACTCTGGAGAGACAAGGAAGTCCCTAAGCAAGACTGAATCCAGACAGCTGGACCAGTGATGCTGTATGTGGAAGCTGAAGTCTCTCTGAGCTGTCAGAGGAAGACTGCGGAACCTTCCAGATGTACTGAAGGAGGATCTGACAGCAGTCCGGAGAAGAAGCTTAAATCAATTATTGTGGTTTACTAATTAAATGAAGGTTCGACAAATCAAACTGTATTTTTTTAGAACATTGGAATAATTCAGTCCAGCTTTGTCACAGTCTTTAAGTTGCTCTCGAAGTGCTGCTTTTTATTGACGTTCCTTCCACAATAATTACAGCTTTCAGAAATCCATCATCTAGTTTTAAAGCATATGAATGAATGGTTTCAGTGAAGGTTGGAGCTGTCAGTCTGTTGATCTGTGTTAGTAAACTCAGAGTGGAGATCCTTCTCACCGTGAGCCTCCAGTGAAAACTCAACCAGCCGTTCCTGAACAGACTCCATGAGGAGCTTCTTCTTCTCCTTCTCCCTCTCCAACCCTCCCAGGTCAGACAGGAGGAGACGTTCCGCCCAGGCTGGAAGCCACCATGATGTTTCTTTTCTTTCTCTCGCTCCCTCTCTGGTTTGACTAGTTTCCCCACAACGCCCTCTAACTGTGAGGAGGATCAACTGGTCCTGAGCCAAAACAGACGTTTCTCTTCATTTATTAGCTTATGCAGGGCTTGTGGAATTCAGTTGGAAATTTATACAAAGATAACATTGATAATTTGTGTTATTTAGTCTTTTATGAGAGACAAAATATGGGGGCTCATTTTTCAAAGCCACATTTCATCAAACAATTTTTATTTCTGCATAATTTAACAAAAATGTCCTTTGAATCAGTTGTCCAAACTCCACAGAAAGTCGTCCATTTTCAATCTAAATTGCTATTTGGTCTCTTTTACACATGTTGTATGTGAGCAAACTTCTACAGCTTTTGACATGTAAGGCTGTTACAAGGTCACAACAACAACAACAACAACAACAACAACAACAATAATAATAATAAATTTCACTTTTTTTTTTTTTTTTACAAATTAGGAGTAATTTTGGCAGTCCTAGCTGACCTAAAATGAAAAAAGTTCAACAGGATTTGACGTTACACAGAGGAGAAAGGCCTTATGTCTCTCTAGACTTTAAATGTCAGGTTTCAGTTTCATTAAACTAAATGCATCAGTTTACAGTGCTGTCAGTGTTTGCCCCTCACACATTTCTTGCATTTTTGCTTTTTTGTTCCACTTAAATGTTCAGGATCATAGCTGGTAATAATTTATGATTTCATTTATTATAGCAAAAAGAAACCCTTTAAGTATATTATCTAGTTGTACCACATTTGCCAGCAACAACCAAGAGTTTATGATAAATGGTAACGAGTCTTTATCATCACCTCTGAGGAACTTTGGCCTCCTTCTCTTTTGCAGAAATGAAATGAGAGCTTCACAGTAATGCTACGCTGGATTTCAATCAGTACCTTTGGCTAGGCCACTAAAAAACTTCATTTAATTTCATTTCTGAGTCATTTGGATGTGGCCGTGCTGCTGTGCTTTGGATCACTGTGACTAAAACTTCCTGAACTAGAGGCGAGGAAATCTCCTGCACGACTTTCTGGTAGAGAGCAACCGTCATGATTCCATCAATCATGGCAGCTCGTCCAGATCCTGAGGATGCATAGAGTAGGCCAGACCCTCAGGCTGTTTGACTGTGATCATGAAGTTCTGTTCCTGAAATGCTGTGTTACTTATAGGTAAGATGTAACATGATACAAACTTTCCAAAAAATTGCACTTCTGTCTTGCAAGTCTATATTTTACCAAACATCTTGCAGATCATCAAGATGTTTTTTTGGTAAATGTGAGACAAGCTGTTATGTTCTCTCAGGTCAGCAGTGGTTCCGGCCTGGAAACCTTCCCATGGAGATTTCCTGGAAGCCAATCTGGACAGTTTCTCCTTCTTATTGTTAAATTATGACCTCTGACCTTAACTCAGGCAACAGGTCTGTAGATTTAGAAGTTGACCTGTTTTTTTTTTTTTTTTTTGTCAGCTCCAGAATTTATTATCAACAAGTTCTTGGAGTAATTTAGATTTCATAAGTTTGGCTCAACTTTCTGAAAAAGTTCATTCAGCAGTTAAAACTGGAGACAGTTACTTTTCCACACAGGGCCAGGCTGGTTTGGATAGAGTTTTCTAATAATAAATACAATCATAATTTGAAAACTCCTTTTTTGTATGTACTCAGGTTATTTTTAATGGAATATTAAAATTGAATTGTTGATCTGAAACATTTAAAGGAGATTTTAAAAAATTCAATAAATAAAAACAGAAGAAATCTCCCACAAATGTAACTAACTGCATATATCTTTCATCTTCGTTATAGCAATTTTGGAATATTTCTATACTTTTTTTAAAAGAAACGTGATCCATACTCTGTCAGTCTCCCCACAGGTCAGGATACACATGCAGACATTTGAACTAAGGGCGGATTTTGTTTATATTTCAGTGCTTCTATTTTTTTTTCGTCTCAATTTTTGCTCCCTAAGTAATCACACAGTGAATATTCAGATTTGGAAGAAAACAACTAAAGCGAACATGTTGCAGCTGAATATCTGTCTGCAACCAAGAAGGAAGATCTTTAGATATTTTTCATGTATTTTGTCCTAAAGCTCTTCCGTTGTCTCTCTGTATTCAGTTAAAATCGTGATTTTATTTTACTCAGAGTGTTTACCACAAAGATTTTTAACTAAATCACCACAGGAGGAGGCTGCGATCCAGGTAAGTGAAGCGGATCTGTGTTGTTTCTTTTATGGCCGCATGGTGTCGCTGTTGATCCATTAATTACCCTCCCGGCTCCCCGCTCTGCGTCCGAGCTTTGAACCTGCGGCATCCAGCCGGGAGGCAGCGCGGTTCACGCATTTATTTGCAGTGCTTGGCATTGATTGGAGCATTAAACCTGCAGCGCCAACAAAGCTAATGATTCTCCTGCTTGTTTTTAACAGAAACACCGCAGCTAGTTCTCCCGTTTCCACTCAATCTTTCTACTTGTATTGATTTGGTCAACAACAGACAAACAACTTTCGAAACCTTCTAGAATAAGTTTAAAAAAATAAAATAAAATAAAAATAATTTTTTTTTTGGAAATACTGCAGTGCAATTCAGATCCCATCTGAGCCGAATGATGGAGAATCCTTCAAGACGTTTTATGTCTGGTTTTTAATGTTTTTTTTTTGTTTTAAAAAAAAATCAAAGTCTTAAAGCACGAACCTCCTCAAAAAGGTCAACTAAATCTGCTGCGGAGGGAATCTTGTCTCTTTTGTGTTTCCTTCTCAGAAATAACTGTTAACAAAACCCCGGCTGAATTTGACGGCATTAGATGTTTGGGTTTGGTGCCTTTATATTTTACTGAAATAAAGTAATCTTTATAATTAAAATGGATTGTTATTATTACTGTTGTTAAAGGAAAACAAATAAATACAAATTCATGCTGATGCCACAGATTTACTGAACGGAAACGTCGCTTTCGTTTAGGCTTTATGGATTTACAGGTTTTAAATTTGTTCGGCTTCAAAATGATGTTTCAGCTCAAACTAAGCTAAAACATCATTTGAGCCATTTAATATAAGCAAAATCCAGTCGATCTTCCCCTCGGCTGTATACAACAGATTGAATCTGATCCCAGTTGGATCTGCGGTTCCGTCTGGCCATTAAAAGGAAAGTTTTTGCTTATTGTTCAAAAAGTTTTCAGGTGCGCTAAAACGCCGTTTTAGACATGAACCGTTTGCGTTTTCTTGTGTGATTTTATTTGTTTATTGATTTGTTTAGCTTATTTCGTAGTTAAGCAGAAAACGAATCCACAAACATTCCCCCTGTCCACGTCACCAGGATGAATTTAATTCTATTTTTTTTAACGTTGTCAAAATTAAAATTAATTTTGAAATAAACATTGCGGCATTACAGATATACCTCACAAATGCAACCCGTCTGAGAAATTATAATAAAAGTGACTCAAACCAAAATGTTGCGAATGTATTCAGAGAAATCCACTTTAAGCAAATGAATTATTTTTGAAAATGCTTCTTTTTCAATTCTACAAAAAACCAAGTATTTTGTTAAAACAACAGAACGTCAGTTTGAGCGCAGATATTGTAAAAGAAAAACTCATTTGTTGTAAAAATATGATGTCAGAATCGAAAAGAAACTTTGAAGACAAAACCTGAGAAGGTGAAACTCTGAACAGTTGGTCCGTTTATTCAGAGGTCAGCGCTGTTCCTCCACTGCTGCTGTCCTCAGAAAAAAGACGAACTGCAGAGTGAAACTGATATGAATTTACATCTGTATGTTTTTGCTTCGGTTTATACCCAGTTCATCATCTCCCGTTTCGTCACAACACAAAAAACACAAATTAAACAGGATTTTTGCAAGATGGATAAATATATTTAAATAAGTAAAATCTCAAAACAAATGAAGTAAAAATAAAAATAATAAAAAACGAAATTATAATACGCAAAAAAACTATATGAAATTTTCATGCAAATCAGGCTCGTGTCATTTAAGAAAAAAGTCCTTCAGGTCCCAGGAGCCCCAGAGTTGATATGAGTCAGAAACATTTCCTGGGGGCCTCTTATGAAAACTTACAGCATCCGGCCCCTTCAGACACTAAAGGGTCTGAACTCCTCTTAGAACCAAACAGTTCCCCTGATGGTAAAAATAGTAAGGAACTCCAAAAAAAATTCCTTGATTCATAAAATTCTGCTGAAAATGACAGATCTCATCATTATTGTATTGTACATATTTTATATTTATATTTATTGTATTAGTAAATCAACAAGTTTGTTTATATTATTTTTATCTTAATTTTATTTAAGTTAATTTGTTTTATTGTTTCTTAAACGATGAAGCCACAGTGCTGTAATAATTAATATAATTCCTGATATTATTATTAGGATCCAGATCAACTTTATTAACTTTTCCATATTTTAGTGAACCATATTTCAGGTATGACTCAAATGTTACTGGATTTTCTTTGAAAGGGCAGGTCAAAGGTCAAAGGGACTACAGAAGGCCCCTGTGAGCAGATGTTACTGTTAGGTCATGTGAGTTAAATTAACATGAGACCATGTTGAGACCAGCCACTGACCACTGGCCATAAGAACCAGTCCCAGCCAACGCGCACACACACACACACACACACACACACACACACACACACACACACACACACACACACACACACACACACACACACGCACCCCCCCCACACACACCCTGACTGAACACTATCCTGTTCATTAACCACACTCTGCAAACTGTTAGTTAAGCAGTTTTCAGAACAGTGCTCTTTGTATAATAGTAATCCAACATGACTGCTATGTGTGAAAAGCCACAGTAGCTTTGTGTGCAAAACTCTTGTCTATTTTCCGCTAACGCTGAAAATACATAATTTCACAATTACCGTGTTTCTGTTAAATACGAAGCGCAATTAAAATCACACATGAAAAAGTTTGTTCACGTAATAAGTCATTAAAAAAGCCACAATCTCCCAACACTACTTCCTGTTGTCTTCTTCTTCATTTCCGCCAGAGGCAACATCCAGTTGTTGATTACGTGACTCGTGTGATGCGGAAAAAGTGTTTTCATTGCCAGTTTTGGCCAGAAAAAACCCCCCTCCTCATCCTGGCGCCAAAACCTTGTCAAATTGCGCAATCATAAGGTTAATGGAAATGCAGATAGAGAAAGCTGCAGTGGTGAACTGTTCGTTTGTCTCGGTTACCAGTTGAGTTACAGCAGAGCCTCTGTGCTGAACATGTTCTGCTACTGGATGAATACAGACAGAAACACGTTTTTATCGGCTTGTTCAGTGAACTGGAGTTGGGCTGCTCGCTCATCACAACAACAGACTGCTCCCTGCGGTTTTCTGGCATGCAGCTGGAATATGAAGACACTCCTATGAAGTCATTCCAAGATCTAAGTTCTGAACTTCTCGTCAAAAGTAAAAGGCAGCATCACGACATTGTGGATTCAAATCTTAATCAAATTCTAGAAATATAATCGACACATAAAAAGGAAGAACCACCCTATGTTAGCTTTGAGTTTTTATATGTAGCCGATCAGATTTTCATAAGTTTCAAAAATGATTCAAGTCCAAAACTAGGCGCACAAAAGCACACAACACATCCCTCACTCTGTCATTATTAACATGAAGCCACCTGAAAACGTTTGTGACAACTAATGGAGAAAATACATAAAATCCTAGAATTTCTTCTAAAATTCTCAAGGTCTGATTTTTAAAAAGTGCTTTCAGCAGTTTAAGTGGCTCAATTATAATGTGAAAAAACATTTTTAAATATGGATTTTCTAAACCTGTAAGTCCAACAAAATATCTGCATTCAGGCTGGAAACCAGCTGCAATCTGTAAGAGCAGCCAGAGGAAGCTCTCAGTCCACTGACTCCTTAGAAACCACAGGGATCCCTCTCGGCTTTGTCAGGTTGGATGTTTTACTTTGTGCTTTTCTTCTCCATTTCTAACTGGAGGAGTGGTGGGGGGAAAAATCCTGTTTTGAGCTGACCAGTGACAATTAGCCACAAACTTCAGACATGTTCCTGCTAAAGCAAACATCTGTGTTTCAGGGGAAAACAGCAGATGGTGAAAACATGCTGCCTCACATCCATCACAAGCACAACTTCCACCAAAACATGGAGCTTCACCTGTACAGGTTTAATGAGGAGAGTAAATCTAAGCTTTGTCTTTGTTTTAGATCAGAATTCCCTTGGAGGTCAAAGGTGAATTTTATATTAGTTTCTATTAGTAGTTGTGATGAACATAATTGGACCTGGGATCTTTTTTAAAGGAACTCTCTGAGTGTCAGCAACCTCCTTCAGGAACGTCAAAGGATCAAATCTGACATTTTGCATTAATCAGTGATGATGCCCTGTTTATGTCATTTAAATTGTTTTCATTCAGATTTGTTGCATCGGGCTGAAAAGTTGAACATGATTTACTACGACCCAACTTTTAATCACAATCTCTTGTCAGCATGAGGCAAAAACAGATCATATTTAATATACAAATAGATCTAAAATTGCGCGTAGGTGTGTCTCCTCTTGGTTTTTAACAAAACTGTAGTTTTCATATCTTGAAGAAATAAATTTTTGAGGAAATTTGTGTTGTTATTTTTTTGTTGAATTGAAAATGTAAACATAACTAAAAATATATGGAAAAGATGAAGAGTAAATTATGTCTGGTATAGTGTGATAATCCAAAATCTTATATTTAACAGAAAATGAAATAAAAATAAACGTCACTTTAAACCAACAGAACCAGAAAGGAACCGATTCAGGTCCAAATCCAGATCCAGATCCAGGAGAGTCTTTGAATGAATCAGGCAGGTTGCTTTGATCCAAACTCCACCAACCAACCTGATGAGGTATAGATTTGTTTTTGTGTGAATCAGTAAAAAAAATGATTGAGAGTTTGTTTGAGATGGACAGGTTTTGATTTCAAGCATTTTTATTCCCTCCTGGATTTGATTGGACCTTTTACTGTGAATCAGTCCTGCCTTCTCCTCTGTCCATCTGAACACGTTGGGGTCTAAATGTTCCCTCCACATGCAGCCAGCTCACAGGCTTCAGAGGGGGAAACTCAATAAATGAACCATGGTTTTGTTTAGTTCAAATCCTTGAACTTGTTATAGATTCTCTTAATATTTGATCTTTATTGTCAGATATTACACAGTGTTGTTGCAGTAGAGATAGGAGGATGTGGAATAAAATTCAGAAAACAATCCAAACTGATATTAGGTGCAGACAACAGTTCTTTTTGAATATTTTTGGCCGTGTTTGTGAATGCAGCCCCTCCTCCGCCTCCTGCAGGATCCAGCCTGGCGGACCAACAGGATCCTGCAGCTCAGCATCCAGACGGAGCGACCCGTCCTCGGCCACCAGGAAGCAACACAAAGGGACAGAAACCCCCACGGAATTATATTCAATAATAATAATAATAATAATAATAATAATAATAATAATAATAATAATAATAATTGCAAACATTCACAAAGAAAATTTACGCGTGGCTTTTCATGCATTAAAAAAAGAGAGAAAAAACATTGAAGAATTATGATGTTTCTTCTGCGCAGCCGCTGAAGCAGCGCAATAAACCAGACCAATGATTTGCCTTGTGAGGAAAAAATAAAAGAAAACAAAACAAAACAAAAACAAAACACACAAACACACAATAAACATCAGTTATTGAGATGGTAAGACGGTGAACTGACCACAAAATATGTCACGTGACAATGTCAAAATAAAGAAACAAATGTTAAAAAACATTTCTAGGTTTATATACAGTATATATATATATATATATATATATATATATATATATATATATATATATATATATATATATATATATTATTCCAATGTGTTTCAGGTTCACACTGGTGGCCTGTTTCGAAGCTGTTTCGAAGCTTCACCGTCTTGTTAAAATTGAGATATGTTTTCATAAATGCACGAAATAAAACTATTATTTAAAAACAAAATCCTCTGTGCAGTTTTCTTTTAGACGTGTTCCTCTATGGGTTTGTGACAGTAACCTCAGATGAATCAAACACTGGATGGCCGTCAGCCTCTTTAACAGCGTCGCCCAGCTGTTCCGCGGCTCCGCAGAGCTGCTGTTTGTGAGATTTTAAACTTTGAATGATGTTCTGCAACAGAGACGATGAGAAGAGTTCCGCGAGGAGGAGCTTGGTGTGTTTCTATTTGGGTAAGCTGTGAGTGAGGCTGGCCCTTATGGCAGGAACATGGTGTCTGTGCGCTAAAACGCTCCGCTTCTCTGACCCATTTCTTCCCTTTGACACGGAGCGCGGTGATGCTCCGAACCAGCTGTGAGGTTCCTGGCAGGAACCGCTCGGCTTGTTGTGGAATTATTGTGAAACATTTCGGAGCAGTTTGACTCACTTTGCGGCCTGTGTGATGCGATGACGCGCTAATGTGATCCCGGCCTGTAAAGCGTGAACCAAATCCCGCTTGAAGATAAAAAATAAATAATAATAACAATAATTTTAAAAAAAATCAGACTGACAGAATGTGTCACATCTCTTTATAGTCATGCCTCTGTTTTGTCGGTTTAATTTCAACAACCCTCGGCGCGTCTTCATTATCTCCGTTTCTAAATGAGCAGAGCCTGTTTCTCCTCCACTTCTGTTTGTTTGGTGAAACTGTCCTCCAGCAGGAGGAAGGTAGGAGTGAAACAGCCGACTGATATGCAACTCTTTCCGCCTCCCCGCTGCATATTTCACGCTCGTTTTACAGGATGCACGTTTTTTTTTCTTTCTTTTTTTTCTGAAACACACTTCGTGTTTCTGTCTGCTGCGACTCCCTCTCCACCCCACCACCACCAGCCCCCTCTGCGTGTCCTGACCGTGTCCGTGTCCGTGCCCTCCGGACTCCCTCTCTGTTTATTTTCCCCTCAGAGATGGGATGTAAACAGTTTTGCAGACGCCTAAGGGGCAAATATTTGAATCGAAGGAGTGTAAATGTGAGGAGCGGCGAGGATTTGGGTTGACGCATGCACGGTGCGCACTTCCAGCTCCGGTTTAGGTGGAGGCAGGGCGGGGGGGGGGGGGGGGGGTGATCAGTGTTGATGGGGCGCTGCAAAAAGTTTCCCATCGTCCTGCCAGTGTCGCTTTTCTTCAAGGTGTCAGAAAAGTTCAGGCTCATAGCGGGACACGATTGCGCTTATTTGTCGGAGGTGTAAAATGTCCATCTTCTCATAAGCAAGTGTGGAAAATATGCAACAAGAAAAAAAAAAAATAAATAAAAAAAATAAATAAATAAACAAACAAACGTATATAATCATCGCTAAACAAACAACCACTTTCATGCAGCAGATTTTCGGGTTGTTTCATCCATTCTCCTCCAGCCGAGAGCAAAGTCCTGGAGCTGCTTGGCATTTTTTGCAGCGTGCCAGTTATTGGCGGATGTGCGTGTTTCTCCGCGCCTCGTGATTGGCTGAGCGCTCAGTGGACGCCTTAATGTTTAATACTAATGTTCCCCTGGTTGGCTGAGGACTGGGAAGGTCCAACCAATGTTTTTCACTTGCTTTAGTGGCTGCGGCTCCCTAATTAATTGCAGCTATCTGTCTCCTATCGATGTGTGTGTACATGTGTGTTGTGTGTGTTTCCCCTTTTCTCCCCAAACCGAACATGAAATAGTTTGTTGGGCTATACTTTCTTTCTTCCTTTCTAATCCCCCCTTCCTTCCTTCCCGTCCTGGTTCGCTGGTGGAGACCGGGAGGACTGAAACCCAGCTGTGTTCGCCGCCCGCCTCTGCTCGCCGCCGGTTCCCCCCTCACTGCTCGGTGATGTTGGACATGGGAGAGCGCAAAGAGGTGAAGATGATTCCCAAATCGTCGTTCAGTATAAACAGTTTGGTGCCGGAGGCCGTGCAAAGCGACAACAACAACAGTCACCACCACCACCACCACCACCAGAACCAGAGCCAGAACCAGCACCGGGCTGTTGGTCCGGATGATGCCGAGCAGAAGGCGCCTCTCCCGGCCTCGCAGCCGGACGTCAAAGCGGACCCGAAAAGTGAGTCGCTGAACCCGGAGAGCTGCCCGGAGGAGAAGCAGGAGGAGAAGAAGGACGGGAAAGAGGGAGAGAAGGACGGAGAGAAGAAAAGTGGCAAGTACGAAAAACCTCCTTTCAGCTACAACGCTCTAATAATGATGGCTATCAGGCAGAGTCCGGAGAAGCGGCTAACTCTCAACGGCATTTATGAGTTCATCATGAAAAACTTTCCGTATTACCGGGAGAACAAGCAGGGCTGGCAGAACTCCATCAGACACAACCTCAGCCTCAATAAGTGCTTTGTCAAGGTGCCTCGGCACTACGATGACCCCGGGAAGGGGAACTACTGGATGCTGGACCCCAGCAGCGACGACGTCTTCATCGGTGGAACCACTGGGAAGCTCCGCCGGCGCTCCACCACGTCACGGGCCAAGCTGGCTTTCAAGCGCGGTGCCCGGCTGACCTCCGGGCTGACCTTCATGGACCGGGCCGGCTCCTTATACTGGCCGATGTCCCCCTTCCTCTCCCTTCACCACCCGCGGGCCGCCAGTGCCCTCGGCTACAACGGGACCTCGTCGGGATACCCGGGCCACCCGATGTCCTACAGCAGCATGCTCACGCAGAACATGAGCAACAACCACTCAACGTTCCCGTCGTCCAACGGGCTCAGCATGGACCGGCTGGTCGGTGGGGACCTCCCCTACGCGACGCACCACCTGACGGCGGCGGCCCTGGCGGCCTCGGCAGTGCCCTGCGGCCTCTCTGTGCCTTGCTCCGGGGCCACTTATTCTTTAAACCCGTGCTCGGTGAACTTGTTGGCCGGACAGACGAGTTATTTTTTCCCCCATGTCCCACACCCGACCATGAGCTCACAGACCGGCGCCGGAGGCGGCGGCTCGTTGCAGGCTGCCCGGGCTTCGGCTTCCAATTCCCCGCAGGCTCCGTCCTCTTCCTCGCTGCCATGTGACGCTCTTAGGCCGGCTTTGTCCGGCTCTCTACCCGCCTTCTCCTCGGGACTTTCCGGGGGTTTGTCTGACTATTTCACACATCAGAACCAGGGGTCAACTTCTAACCCGCTCATACACTAACTCCCCCCTCCCCCCCCTCCCCTGAACTTCATCCATCCATTCATCAGTTCATCCATCCATCCATGAAGGAGTGATAATCTCAAAATGATTGGAACACTAACGTGATCGTTTTTAACACTGAACATTTAAGATGTAAAAAATGACAAATTATTATAAACTACTACCTATTATAGAAAAAAGAAGAGAGACTGCAAAACAAAAAAAGAGCAGCACTGAGAAACTCACAGAAAGCAGCACTGACATTTCCAGGTATTTTTTTTATTTTAAATATTATTATTATAATTATTATTATTATTACTATTATTACTATGGTTTCTTCGTCTCCATGTTCTTCTCGTTGTTGCTGTGCCCCATCTCCTCCTGCAGTTTTAATTTCTGTGTACATAATGTGTGTTCTAAGTGTCCGGGGTTTGTCTTCTGTATAATAATGTCAGTCAGTGACGTGCAATGTGATCTGAGATAAGAAGCGGAGAGAATGACGAGAGCGCAGCTTTGCTCACGTTTTTTCCTTGTCTTGTTGGAGGAGGCAAGTTTTTTTTTTTTAATATTAGAATGAGTATTTAAATTAGTTTTGTTTTATTAAAGATTGTTTCATAATAATAATAATAATAATAATAATAATAATAATAATAATAATAATAATAATTTGCCATGCTGGTTAGAATAAAAGCGGGGAAAAGTGATGATTATTATTTTTTTAAAAGCTGAATGTTCTTCTTAAAGCTGAATGTTCACAGTGGCCTCTGAACGTTCTTCTCCATTCATTCATTACCTGGTTTTAAAAACTGCTGACGCGCTTTTTATAGACCAAAGAATCTGTTCCATATGAAGTCAGTATTGTGCTGTATATTCTGGGAGGCCTGCTGAGGTCGGAATGAAGGAGAGACTCAAATCCTCCGTCACTGCAGAAAATGTCCCTTTAAACGAGATGTTTGGTCCTTTAGGTTGTTTTAATTATTATTTAGACTTCTTTTTCTTTTTCCAAATAGATTTTTTTGGTTATTTCAGCAACTGTTGGCGTCGCTGGAGGAATTTCATTTGTAGTAAAATAAAATAAAATAAAATTAGCGGGCATTATTTTTCCAATTGAAGAATTGCGCTTTTCGGCGTTACGACTTTGTGCGTAAATGTCTCGTTTTGTGGAAAATTTTCCGCAGTGAAGCTTTTTTTTTGCCATGGAAACGTGATCGCCGGTTTTAAAAAAAGAAAGCAAAACAAAACACAGACGTTCACGATTCTTTTTTCTTCTTGTTTTTGTACAATTAGTAAAAAGAAAAAAGAAAAAAAAGATCATCTTTGTAATTTGACTTTGTTTTGTTTTAGAAAAGGAGGAACGCTGTAAAAAAAAAGAAGAAAAAAAATCCCGTTTGTTTAACAAAAGAAATTCTGCCTTCTGATCTAATAGGCTCCTATTTGGAATGACTGTCTTTTAATTGTCGCCTCTAAAACAATTTTTCATGGTTGTGATACTGTTGTGGTCTTCTTCTTATTACCGTGTTTGTCGCTTATAAAAAGAAAAAAAAAGAAAAAATGTTTTAATCCTAAAAAAAGCACAAATAAAAGAATAGGTTACATTCATAACTAACGTAATTCCCTTTGTCTCTTCTTTCCTGCTCCATATGAAACAACAGAGTGATTGATCTCTATCAGTTTTGGGGTTTCAGGTTGGACGTTGGAATCGTTGACGCGCAGCCGGAGCTTTTCTTCGGGTTCCGGGTTTGGGCTGCGCTGCAGAGCTTGACTCGGGGCCCCTGCTGGCAGCAGAGCTCTGGGGTCTGGTGCTGAAGTGTCTGCGAGTCTTTTATTGTTTCAGAGTGTCATATTCTGCCCATTGGAGCGCGGAGATATTAGGCGCTGCAGGCTGCGCCGCTTTGCTTTGCGCGCCTCGGTATCTGCGCTCCGATCTCAGCGGAGCTGCACGTCTTTGTCGACGTTTTTTTCTGCTGCGGTGAAAAACTTCCAGATGATTGATGATTATTTTTTTCGGAGTGATTAATCTGAGCGTGGTGTCGCCGCATGCCGCGTTTGTTCCGGTGTTGCGGTTTTTTGTTGTTGTTGTTGTTGTTGCTTTGCAGAACACAAACAGTCCGGAGAAGTTCGGACTCTTTCAGATTTGCTCCCCAGAGTAATGTTCTCCATTCACTGTTTACTTTAAAGGCAGCTGCTATATGATCCCGGGGTGAGTGCTTTCTGCAGAGCTGTTGAAATGTGCTTTTGTTGAAAGTTAGAACTTTAGAACCTGCATTAAAAAAAAGAAGAAGAAGAAAAAAAAAAGAAAAATTGGGAGTTCTCCTAAATTCACAAGTTTTGTGTGTTCTCGTGGCCTGACGCCAAATTTCCTTTTTTTTTTTTTGTCTGTCATGCTGGAGGACCTGAAGCATATCACGGCTTTGTTTGGGTTCTGCTGTGGTTCTTTATCTCATGCTAACTGCGAAATGAAACAAACAAACAAACAACAAAAAAACAAAAAACAGAATGTTGGATGGTTATATTGATTTAAAAGCTGCTGGAACTTGTTTGGTTTGGTGAGGAAGTCTTCATCCGTCCTGCTGCAGTAGAATCTCTGCTGGCTGATTTTTCTCTCCTGCGTGTTTTTGTTAATCGGCTCCGGAAGGTTTTTACAAACACGCTGCGCGGCTGATCTAAAGCCCAATATTTGGATATTTTTAAAAGACTTATTTTTTTATAAACATTTTTCTCTCACTTTCATCCCATTTGCATGATGTGAAGGTAAATGTGCAGAGTGCCTGGTTTGTTGCTGCAGCAGCTGCTGCAGCTTTGGACTTGATTTCTGGGAATTTCATTTTTGAACGTTTTCATGTTTGTCTCAGATTTTGCTGGTGTCTTTCTCAGCTGTTTCTTTTATTTTTAATTGATTTTCTCTTTTGATTCCCCTGACTGTCCGGAGCTGTTCCTGCGCGGATCAGAGTTTGTGTTTACGTTTAGTTTCTGGTTCTGTTTATTGTCCTCTCGAACACACACTTTCTGTCAAATTCACCTGTTGATAAATAAATAAATAAATAAATAAATAAATAAAAGCCTAAAATAAATAAATAATTATATAAGTACATGAAAGAAATTTCACGTGTTGTATTGGCGATAATAATAATAATAATAATAATAATAATAATAATAATAATAATAATATTTTAAAAGTCCTATTATAATGTAATGTAATTAAAAATAATTAAAAATGGTTAGTTTTAATATAATTTTTTATTTCTTTATGTTTCTGTAGTTCACTAGCGTTAGTATAAAATTAAAGTTAGCAATAATGCAAAACACACACACGTGACCTAAGGACGCAAATGCATCACTGGTCAGTTATGATGTCTGCAGCAACTATCTGGTCAGTCTGTGTGAAGCTGAGGCTCAGTGCAGGTCAGATGCTTTGGTCACCATGCAGGCAGCGCGCGCTGTCCACGGACGGTGCGCATGGACTGGAGGTTGATCTGACTGTTGTTGAGCTGCTTGGTTTCAGGTTCTGGTCGGTTCTGGATGAGCTGAATTTGGTTCCATTACAGCTGAAAATGGGTCTGTTTGCTCCGCTGCTGCAGCTTAGCGCTCAATCCGTTGACAGGTGGCCTGTTTAGGTGAAGTTTGCTGCTCTGCAGCTGTGAGCTGTTCAGACGGAATAGTTGGAGTTAGTTTGTGCTCCAGCAGGGAGGTTAGATTTTTTTTTACTGCTTTGTCAGTTAATAAAGAAGTGCAGTAGAGGATTATATCTAAAATACCAGATTGATTAAAAGAATGGATTATTTTAGAGGTTTCTTCTAGTCAGAATCTGACCTGTTTGTAATGTTGGAGTTAATAACAGATTATTAAAGGCCTGCGTCTCCTGATAGAAATCCTCATCAAGTTTAAATAGGACATCTCATTTATTTATTTATGTAATTAAGGAATGAAATAAAACATTTAATTTTATTTTATACATTTTGAAAAAAAAAAAGAAATAAATTTCTCCTAGAAGCTCCAGTAGTTTTTAATTTTTATTTTGTGTGTGTGTGTGTGTGTGTGTGTGTATAATGTTTAGCTGTCATATAAACCAAAAGATCACCGTTTCAATGCACTCGTGTCCCGAGTCTCTGGCAAAACAGAAAAATGCAAAATGAATATTTGAAATGACACTGAGGTGTTGCCGTAGTCATGGTTTCCAGAGAGCGCGCTTTTAATTGATGTTTTAACATTTTGAAAACGTGCAGAAAAGCCAAAAAGAAGAAGAAGATGAATCAGTGCTTAACAGGTTTACTGAAATCTTTTCTTGAAAAATAATAAATGATTAATAGGATTTTTTTGATTTCAACAAAATCGGAATGGTTCTAGAATATTACTTTCTAGTAATATTCTAGAAATATTACTAGAAAGTAATATTTCTAGTAATATTGCAGCTGTAAAAATAATAATCAAGCAAAACGCTGAGTGAATGAAAAGTCCTGTGAGTTATTTATTACTGGAGACTTTAAGTTAGTGATTTGATATTTAAAGTCCCCAAATCCCAGTTAAAATGAACATTTCGCGTCAGTTGTCAGTTTTTTTTCTTTTTAAAGATCTATACTGCAAAACAGCATTCTGTCTAAATGGCTTCAGCTCAGTATTTAACTGCAAGTCCTAAAATCTGTGCTGCAGATCTGTGATCATCTTGATCTGTTTTCATATAAAAAACCCAGGAAACATGGAAACATCGATTTAAAAACTGTGTTTTAACGATTAGGTTTCTGAAACTAAAAAAATATATTTTTTGGATAATCATCAAAACAAAAGGAAGAAAAAAAATAGTAATAAAAACAATATGTTTAAAAAAATGCAATAAATTAAACACACACACACTGAAATTGAAATAACCGATAATTAAAATAATTGTGCATTTTGTGTCGCTGTAAGAATATGTACAAAAAAAGATTTGTTTTTAGATCAAATTTCTGTCATATAGGAGAAATACAAAATACTCCAACTGAATTTATATATTTATTAATCTATCTACTTATGGATGGTCGCTTGTTCTGGCCTGGTGCATGGGCAGCCCAGTAAGATGTGAGAACGGAACCGTCTAATGATTCTGCTCTCTTCAGTCTGTGGTTTATAATCTGAGCTCCTCACTGCAGGGCTCAGTTTTCCGTGTTAACAGACTGAGTCCAGTCCAAACCCAAAGATACCTGAACCATCACAAATATCCAACCTCTCTCTCTCTTTTTTTTAAACCTTTCAGATCTGTTCAGTGGACCTGTGCACCTTGTAGACATTTTTTCTGGGACTATCAGGTGTGAATCAGTATAAGACCCAGAGCAGAGCAGAGCAGAGTGGAGCGGCGGCATTAGCATCCAGTGATTTTGTAAATCTGATTATTAG
Source organism: Xiphophorus couchianus (assembly GCF_001444195.1). Classification (NCBI taxonomy): domain Eukaryota; kingdom Metazoa; phylum Chordata; class Actinopteri; order Cyprinodontiformes; family Poeciliidae; genus Xiphophorus; species Xiphophorus couchianus. Next base: position 1,905,731 of record NC_040240.1, read on the forward strand.
CTCAGGCCAGGCTCTCGGTGTGCAGAAGTTAAATTCCGTCTTGGAGGCTCCGGAGTTGATTCCTAAAGTGTGAACCTGTGAAGTCTGCAGCTGCAGCAGATGTTTTGGCTCGGAGGGTTTGATTGTCTGATATGATACAACAACAAAGACAGACTTTCAGCAGCAATTTGTTCGCTTCCTAGAAGAAGACTGCGAGCAGAACGAGTCCAACTGTAATGCAAGAAGCAGCCCAACAATGGAGCTGCCGTGCAACCCAATCTCTGTCAGCCTGATGCTATCTGCCCCATGTTAAATGGGGTGACCAGCAGTCAAAAGACAAAGGAGTAACAGAAGGACCACAGGGGGGGTAGGGTGGAGGACTAACTTTATTCTCTCTCTCTGTGTGTTTCCATTACAGGTGTGCGTAAAACTTTGTCTACGTTCCACTAATATCAAAACAACACAATTTCACAATTGCAGTGTTTCCATTAAATACCAAAATGCAATTAATATCACTTGAATAAGTGATATTAATCTCCCTCCAACTACTTCCTGTCTTCTTCATCGTACTTTCCGCCAGTAGCAACATCCGGTTGTTGATCAAGTGACTCGTGTGTATGCGGGGGGAAAAAGTGTTTCTGTTGCAGTTCTACTTTCAATATGGCAATAAATAAATAAAAATTTTAAAAAAGAGAAAAATCCCAGGCCAAATCTTTTTTTAATCAATAAAGGAGAGTTGCGTGTTTCCATTAAGCAAATTTATTTTCGAAATGTCAAATTGCACAATTATATGGTCAATGGAAACGCAACCTCTCTCCTAGTTTTTTCTCTCTCCTTCTTTCTTTCCTTATCTTTTCCCTTCCCTTTTATTTATCTCCTTTCTCTTAGAATTCAGTGAAAAACATTTTCTCCAGGTGAAATACTCTCGGACCAGATAGTATTCCTCTGAAGGCCTGATTTTCCTTTTAAACAGTTTTCATCAACAACATTTCACTGAATCTAAAAATCTTCTCTGATTCAGCGTTTTTCTTCTCTAACAAGGACATTACAATAAAAACAGTGACAGTCCGCTGACCTGCACCTACAGGTTCATCAGGACATTTTTGGCTGTTGTGTGAAAACACCTGGGGATAGAATATCAGTTTTCAGAGTTTTTGTTCTTATTGGCCCCAGACTGATGTTTTTGGCTTTCCTTCATGTTTAAATTACAAGCCGGTGAAAATAGGAACCGATTCCTAACATTTCAGAAGCAATGTGTGATGTTCAGGGTTCCTGTTATTACCTGTAGCATTCCAAGTCAGGAATGACTGTAGACCATTTGTTGTAAATGTGAGTTTTATGACAATTTTAAGCTTAATTCAGTTGATTTTTTTTTTTTATTAAACTTAAATAGACATGATTTCTTTCTTTTCTCACTGACAGTTGAGGAAAGTATTATTCTGGTATTGGACTTGTTGATGAAGTGGAGGGTTGAAGAGGTTGGTGGCCTGATGCTCTTCACATTTCTGCTACTGTAGCATCACGGCTACTTTCTGATGCAGCATCTGTTCTTATCATTAGCTTCTCAGGGCCAAACATTCTGACTGAAACAGATTTTAATGTGCAAAAATGATTTTGGTCCTTCCACCAATGGATGAAGACAGAGACTAAAGGAAAGTCAGTGGATGTGAAGCAGGTTTTATTTTACAACTATATTGAATCCATGCAAGATTTGCATAATGTTGACTTTCATCTGTTGTTCATGTCACATTCATATTTATTTTTCTAAAACTGATGAACACATGAAACAGCCATGTGCAGTTCACCATGACCATTTTTTATTTGATATTTTTAAATTAAAGGTGTTAAAATATGTGTTAAATATTTTAAATATTCTTTTTCCTGTTACTGTAACATTAAACATATATTGGATAAAAACAGTATAAGATGTTATTATATTATCACAAGAGGAGTCTAACGTGAAACGCCACGTTTTGCTGCACAATGCGTCTTTATAAAGCTGAGGAAACTGATTGAGTGGAAAACAGAACAAGTGGTAAAACGATCTCAACTCACGTTCAATCAGATTCAGTTCTATTCAATTAGAGTCAAATCCACCGAGCTTGTTTTCAAAGCAAAAGTTCACATTAAAAGTCAAAGTCATTTTTATAACAAAACCCAAAACAGATTTTCTCCTGTTCCCATCCACACACATAGAAACATACAGCCAAACCAATTCAGCTCATTCCAGAACAATGCAACCACATAGACTCATCCACAGCAAATCATACACAATCCCATTTGATCATAATTATAAAAACAAATATTTTTTAGAATTGTTGATTATGATTACCCACCTGGCGAAGCATGTGGTGACAGTGGAGAGGAAACCTTCCTTTTGAACATGAAGCAGCCTGCAGCAGAACGCCGCCATGGCTGGCAGAACAAAGTCTGCTCATTGGAGCAACTGCAACTAAAACTCAATCTGAGAGTTTCTGATGAGAACGCCATCAGCCTGCTGATGTGTTAACAGAATCATGTTAAATAGGAAACCTTTGTTTTTAAAAAAATCTTAGATAGAACTAAGCAAATGGAAAGATGTAGTTTGTTTTGCACAAAGTCTCAAAGATACTGTCTGGACATTAGAGGATATTTTCCTTCATTCTTAAAGTATTGAAACAATCATAGTTGGTTCATTTAGTGCTGTTGACTGTTTATTTATGTATACAGAGACAGTGTACCACATTTTGTTTACCTTTTAAAAGTAGATATGCCACCAGGTTACAGCTAAAAATGTTCATTTCTTCCTGCTGTCCCTGAACAGATTGATGGTAACTGAATATGATCTAACAGATTATCAATTGATGAAAAGCCAGCATATTACATATATGTAAAATAATTCATTATTCACATCTCACTTTGTGCAAACTTCAGCTTAAGTGAAACATATTATATAGATTAATGACACGGTTGGATGTTTAAAGGCCTTTATTTCTGTTATAATGATTTTATACTTACAGGTAATTAAAACATGACATTTAAAATGTGACTATTAAATAGAAGCAATAAAAAATTTTTTTTTACACAGAATAATGAAAGGAATAACCTGCTTAAAATTTATTTTTTTCTTTTTTGTCAGACTCAAAGTATTTTAGTCTGACAGACAGGCCTCATCTGAATGTATACCCTATTTTATAGAATATGACTGCAGATATACATAATTTTACCCACTTTAAGTCTTGACTACATAAGTACTCATTAGTGGAAAATATTGATTAGGAAAAGCTTTTCTTCTGCTTAAAACTAGTTAATTTGTAAATATGTCATTTGTTTGTATTACTTTTTAAAATTGTATTCTTTAGAATATCAGAATTTGCACAACTTTTTAGTCTGTCCATCATTTTTAAATATTAAAAATTATAATTAGTTATAATTTTTTTATTATAATCAGTTACTCAGTAATTTTATTGGATCAATACTTTTGTCTTTTACTTGAGTAAAAATGTGCTGAAGTAGTTGAACACAGTTTCTGTGTACTCTATCCACCTCTGTACTTATACAGTTTGAATGTTAACCTATCATGAGTGCAAACAGTCAACAGTGAAATTAATGTTGTACGATTGTACGATGCTGTCGATTAGACAGTAGAATAGATTGGGAGGAATGAATGAAAAACAGTCCTCTCTCTGTTTTCCTGGTACATGACCTTCCCTTTCAGACTCTACTGAGTCTTTACTGAAACACTGCCAACTGGACATGACCTCTGACCCAAGTTCTACCAGTTCTGACTGGTAGAACTTTCTAGAGAATTTATTCCCTTCTATCCATTTCTTTCAATCTTGGGCCTCTTCTGAGATACGCTTTCATAGCTGTAACAAAAAGTTCTGTTGGATAAACTCTAGGGCAGATGGGCAGGTAAAGCTGTAGTTGATGTGAACGGCCAGCCCACTCTGTAGGCACTTCCTTAAAAACAGGTTTAACAGCCATTCCTAAGCATGTTTCAATCATCTCTATACACGGAAGAACAATAATGAAAAGACTGGTGATTTGTTTTGGCTCAATAGAGCAATGATTCATCATGTACCTCACTACAATGATGAGAGGAAATCTAGAACTGATCTACTTCAATAACAATGAATAAGAAGTCTTTGTTTGGAGAAGGGTTGAAGTAAAACAGTGTCGGTGGTTTACCTCCTGTATGCCATGTGTCAGAACAACATCCAGGATGTGATCAAAACTTTGTTCGTTATTTGTAGAAAACAACTGAGTGTAGAATTAAATCTGCAGTATGTAACTTTTATAAAAAAATATGTTTCTTTTTTATTTTACACATATTTGTTAAAACTGTCATTATGTCCTTGAAGTATAATATCAGACAGATAAGAAAAAAAAACGTAGCTGCTCTGCCTTCTCTCTGTGGTTCTACTGCGATCAGCAGAAACACACCACTCAGTCAGAAACAACCAATCAGGGCCAGTAGAAGGGTCTTAGCGCTGTCAAGCAACCTTGTGTATGTGCTGCTTATACCCTCCCCCTATATCTGTACTATGCTACAGCCAGTTCTCCACAGCAGAGCCTGCCGTGAATGCTCAGGTTAGTTACCATGGCCACCAATGTCGCCCGATAAATAGCTTTCCTAGCTTCTTGGTAAGTGGTTTCTCTATCATTACCACAGCTGTAGCATGTACATGAGCATGAGTGACAGCACTAAGACTCTGATTGGTTGTTTCTGAAATACTGGAGTATTTCTTCAGATGGCAATAAGGTCACAGGGGAAAAGAAGAGCAGCTTGATTTTTTCACAGATTCTCTCTTATTATACAGTCACAGCATAGTGACAGTTTTAGGAAATATGCAAAATATATTTTTTCAATTTTAGATATTCAATTCTTTAAAATTCTAGTCAAGTAAAGTTGAAAGGTAATTTTCAAAACAATTGCCACATCGCAACAACATTAGCTTTTCCTCCACCGGGAGGAGACTTTGCAGCAGACCCAGAATTCCCTGTTGGGCCTGGGAACATCTTGGGATCCTCTAGAACCAGCTGGAGAGAGCAGCTGATTTCCCAACTGGAACTGTTTCCCTGGATGAGCAGAAGACCAGGGGCGGATTCTACTGAAGCATTCGGATCAGAGTGTAGCAGAAGACGTGTGTCCTGCCAGATCTTTGTCTCATTGGTTGTGAGCAGGGTCCAGCAGAGAATGGTTAGGCTGACACATTCCATGTATTATTATTATTTTTAAATCTCAGTGTTACCAAAGTTTGCAGTTTTGTGTTTGGGAAGTTTTCTGTTGCAATAATTGAAGTGTTGCTCTAGTGTTAACTAATTTAGCTACAGAACTAATAGTAAAGTTAAATTCACTATCAAGCTGAGCTTTTTAATCCAGAGGTGGTTGTTAATTTGCAACACGTCTTAATGGCAGTTGCCAGGGAAACGGTTTACAGTCTGCCTTTTTTTGAACAAAGCTCACCTTTCTACGTTTCAGTGACAAACCAGTTCAGTGTATTTAGTTTCGTTTTTATCACAATATGACCAATTAGATGAACAATGAATTTAATTATGTACATTTTAAGAATATGTTTTCTACAAACTTCATAATATTTTCTCTTAGACATACTGATGAAAGTCTGCCTAAATAAAAAATCAAATTGTTAAACCACTTTTCTGCATTAGATCCTAACAGTTTGCTTTAGATATGTATCAGTCCATGGCTTTAATTAATATTTATGAAAATATATTGTTGTAATCCATTCAAATTATGTTGTGACCCAGAGCCCCCCTCTGTTTAAGACGTCTGTTTATGAATCAGGTGAAGCATGCAAAACCAGCATCCAAGGAGGACAGTGATTGATCAAAAGGAAAGGGTAAGAACCCACAAAACAGGGTAAGAATCTAAAAATGACCCCCTCCATCCCCCTCACCCCGTTACAGACTGGCACCCTGCTGCTGCTCCCAGCCTCTCCTCTCCCTGCTGGATCTCTGTCAGCACATCCTGCAGGCTCTCCTCTGCTGCTGGCCTGCTGATGCTTCCTCATTGCTCCCTTTCTGCAAGTCACCTTCCCCTCCCTCTGTGTATTTATTCCTTTTGAAAAAAGAAAAGAAAAAAAAAAACAACAAAACAAATCCAGAGCTTTGTTCTGATTGGTTGTTCAGTATTTGCAGGTGTGGACGGTTTTTGTAATGAAGGTGAAGAAGCCATCTTTCCATTCATTGTCTATACTAGCTGGTGTCTTTCTCCAGTGGTTGGTCTTTCTCCAGTGTACTAGCTGTTGGGTACTCTCTGGACGGGTCACCAGTCTGACTGACTGCAGGGCAACACAGAGACACACCGAGGTAGGCAGAGCACCCAGAAATAGTTCTCAAGTAAGAGCAGCACTACGTCGACATATTTTTACTCAAGTAAGAGTAAAAAAGTATTTGGTAAAAAGTCTACTCAAGTATCAAATTATCAATAATTTAATATTTAAAAATTACATAATCAGACAGACCAAATTTCTGCATTTCTAGTTGTTTTCTTTTTCTACTCTTTTAATCTAACACATTATCAATCCCAATGAGGCTATGCTGACAATGACTGGACCTCATGTCTGTGATCAACAAAGCAGTCTGTGTTAACGGATTGGAAGGATCTAACTGGCCATTTAACGTGTTTCTAGGTGTGTTTCTGTGAAGGAGTGCCACCCGGTCCTGAGCGCACACTGGGCCCAGACCACTGATGTTGGAGATTTGTGATGTTCACCTGTTGTTTGATTAAAACCCGACCCAGTGTGCAGAACCAAGTCAATCATTAAACCAGCTTGTTTTTCTTCAGTTCAAGATCTGCATTAGTCTATGTTAGACTTTTGTTTTTTCCTGATAGAGTTTACAGATGTTACAGAAACAAATTCAACATATGAAACCAAAGTGGGGCTGATGGATAAGAAGATTTCTAAAGCGTAGGTCAGCCTCAGGTCCTGGGGTAGGATCAGGTACGGACTGGTGCTGTGGGTTCAGGTCAGACCAGGGATCTGTATGCTGGCTCTTAATAACTTTGGCCCAGAGATGAAAGAGAACTGCCCATTGCTTTCAAATATGAATGTTTTCAAAGAAAATTTGATAGATATTTGATTGGTTTTTTTTTTTTGACCACACACCTGCTTTTGAAATGTTTATTAAATTCTTCTCCATAAAAAAATGGTTCTGCTCATTTTTTGTAAAGCGGTTTTGATCCCCAATAAAACTTTAGAATTGAAATATATTCTTTGTTCCTTTTGAAATGATAAAAATAAATTTATACGTTAGGTAACTACAAAATATGACTATTTTTGTTTCTCAAGATATTGTTCAGATTTCTTGACCCTAGTATTTATGTTTTTAAATAGGCCTCAGATGTGCTACCTGGACAGCAGGTAGCACAAAGGTCCAAAGGTTGCTGAATTCTGAGTTAGGCTGCATGCAATCAATGGAAATCAATACAATGTCCTTATTAGGCTAAGTGTAGAAGCTCAGGCATAGTTTATGAAATATTTACCTGAACACCAACTGATTGAGACTGTAATATACATAACATCTCCGGTCAGTTGGAATGATGTCAAATAAAATTAACATGAACATTATTGAAGAATTAATAACAATAAAAAAAATCAGGTGTCTTTAACTTCCAATAAAATTCCTGCTAATGCAGTTTTATTTGTAGTTGTTGTCTTTAGACCCCTTTGGAATTTATGAATATGAATGAGCCACTTATCTCAGCACCCACAAATAACAAGAGGTAGGTCTATTATTATGATTCCTATTGTTTTTGTTCAACACTCTCCTGTTCGATTTTGCCCATGTGTCTTTTAATAACAACTTTTCAAAGGCTTCCAGATGCCTAATTAAAAAGAATCTGGTAATATACATTCAGTAATCATGATGTTTAACAATAGTAGTAGCGGGTGGCGATATGCAACATCAACTTTGTTAGAGGAGAGCCACACCTGTTAAACTAAGGAGGAAGATTACATGGCAGCTGGCTTCGTGCCTCAAAAACAGGTTGAACTGTGTGGAAATGTGAAATGTTCTGACACAATTTTCATGAAACATCGGTGCTACTGTGGCTCTGGAAGTCCCTGCTTATGGTGGGAGCTTTAAGGAATGTTTGGGTTCTTTGAGTGCTGATTAGTGAGGCAGCAACACCTGAAATGACGGATAGCTCTGGCAGGTCCAGCCTGTTCAGATACTGTACAGTAACATAGTCATGGGGAAAAAAGGACAGTTACAGTGTTTTTCATTTCTTTGCATATATCCAACCTTTCTTGGGATGTTGTCAGATTTTCAAAAATGTCCACATTTTATCTGTGCTTAATAAATGATGACATTATGAAATCATTATGTGGTCTTTTTCTTTAGTTTAGATTTGAATCATTTTAGAACTCGTAAGACGATATCTTCTATGATAAAAAATAAAAAACTGGCAGAGAGTGTACTTTGTTTTCACCATCACTGTATTTACAGCCAGATAAACTACAAAAATATTCTGTAGCATGCCGCTACGGAACGGCATGCTACAGAAGGATGCTCTGCATGATCCGTAAGAATGCCGTTTGATCCTTATTGTAAACATATGTGCTTTGGATTTGGTAATCAAAGCTGATGAAACAGATCTAGACAAAAGTAGGTAAGTGCTCCTGTTTTGAATTTAATTCAATTAATGAGCTCCGTCGTTATTAGTTTATGTATCACTGAATGTCTTAGAACCACAATAGTCATATTTCCAGACCACTCAGATCTTCTGGTTCTAGTCTTCTTTGCCTTCTCAGAACCAGAACCAAAGATGGGTCTTCCATGCAATAAAACCCCTGCAGCTACGTTTTGTCATTTTATCTCCTATTGACAGACTGCAAGGAACATAACTTCATGCTGCTGTACCTGTTTGTGGCACAGACAAACTTGTAGAAGAAGATAACCTGGTCAGATGAGACCCCAAAGGAAGTCTTTAGCCTTACTGCAAAGAAAAGAAAAAGAAGAAACTGTCTTAACCCCAACCCTAACACCCTACACCTATAATGGTGTTGCAGCTAACCCTAACACCTATAATGGTGTTGCAGCTGTGGGTGTACGTCTGTCCTACCGGGACACGGAAGTTTATCAGAGTTGATGGGCAGATGGATGAAGCTGAGAAGAAAACTGTATTGAGAGAAAACCTGTTAGAGGCTGCAGAAGACTGGAGACTGCAGTGGAGGTTTAACCCTCCAGCACGACAACAACCTGAAACACACAGCTAAGGGATATTCATAAGGTACAATGGCCCTGTTAAATTCTTAACCTAAATCTGATTGAGAATCTGTTCCAAGTCTTAAAAACAGATCCTCTCCCTCAGATCTGACTGAGGCTGAGCTTTAGCAATAAATAATCTGCAACGTTTCAGCCTCTAGATGTACAAAGCTGGTAGAGATGTACCTAAAGTTTTTGTGGCGACAGAACAATGACTAAACAAAGCTGAATAAACATTGCACGCTAAACTTTTCTGCATGTGATTATTAGCAGAATAATTGAAGATGTAACGCAGTGTAAGGACCATTTTTCCAACAAATACTGTGTTGGGAGGACCAACTACTCCTAATGGGATCCAAAGCCTGGGTCATGGGTTTAGAACTAATGTGTCAATAGAGTTTAGGTGTGGTTTAATGGGTTAAGACATAGAAATGAATGAAAAAGAATGGAAGTCAATGCAAAGTCCCTGTTAAAATAGAAAGAAACACATATGTGTATGTATGTGTGTGCAGGCTTGCGATCGTGTGTGTGTGTGCTCACGTCCAACCCTCCATTATTTTCTTCAGCCTTGTCAGATTGGCTGTTGATCATTGATGATGGGGAGGTGGGAATGTAGACTGCTTCATTTTTGTCTTTCTGTTTTAAACTAATCTAGATTTGCTTGGTTGAAATGAGGCTTGCTCTGAAACACGGTACATTCCAGCTGGGGGAAGATCTGGACAGAATAAGGAGCAGAGTTAGAGAAGCGTCCCATTTAAAAGAGGGCAAAGAACTTTTAGCTGGAGGTCAAGGACATGTTAGAAGTGTATGGGGGTTTGGAAACGGGGTTAGGAGCCGGTGGCCAGGCGATGTCCCCTGCAGGTTATAGAGTGCATCAGTACATCAGGACTGGAAAGCTCCAGTTTCCTTCCTGATTCTCCCATTTACAAAATCTTCTAGCAGTGGCAGTTCTGAATTATGCACATGAGGGTAACCATGGTATTTACTTGCTGACAGCAAGCAGTCTGATGGCCTCACACCTTGTCACATTTTATGTGTTAATCTGTGGTCCACATCACCCTGGTGATCATCCGGGGAGAGGAATGTGATGATGAGAAAACTTTGATAAAATGTTGTGTGGCTTTATTTAAAGCCAGTTACTGATATTTGGTGCTGTGTGGGTTTTGCCAGTGTTGTGGTTGTAGGGGATTGGGACACACCGTCTACAATTCTGCTGTTTTCTACAGGAAAAACATGTTTCCACAGAACAGAGTGTCTGTTTAAATAAAAATAATTTCTTTAATTGAAAATACCAGTTTTATAAATTATATATAAAAAACAATTATGGTCCCTTTGGGACCAGTAAAGTATTTCTGAATTGAATTGAAAGCCAAACATTCATAGCTTTTTGCACATATTATATACCAAAGTAATGCCCTTCTTTCTTCAGTCCCAATGTTGTGGGAACTGCTAAATAGACCAAGAGGCTGTTGTACCTAACAGGGCTCACTCCATCCCTCCTCCTCCTCTGACCAGCCTCTGTCTCTGCCAAAGACAAGCATCCCCACAGCATGATGCTGCCACCACCAAATGTCACATTAGGGAAGGATTGCTTTTAATCATTACCCTAGTATTTTGCAGGTTTTGGTCTCATCTACACATCTAAATATTTTCTGTGTCCAGCTGCCACTCCACCTGAATACAGGAGCTCAGCGGAGCTCCTGGCTGACACTGCAATGATGGAGGATATTGTTAAAACCAGGGAGCAACCAGCACTCCCTCCTGGACCTTGTGACTGTACTAATTCAACACTGAAGTATTATTGGAACTCTTCTGGGCAAATGGGAAAATGAAAGCATCTCTAGATTTTAGAGTTTCACGTGCATGTATTGGCTTTTCAGGGTTTTAATGGATTTTTCAGAAAAAGAGTTTAACGATTTTATTTTAGCCTAGTAAATAATGACATGGCAGAACCAACGTTGTGCCTTAGATTAAAATCATTGGAGTACCTGATCATACACTGTACGTCCATCTGATGGTTTTTAATCATAAAGCAGAAAGGTGTGTTTTTATATCTATGACTGTTTGACCCTGCAGAAAAAACCAGGAGTTCTATTTTTGGCAGCCAGGAAATTGTGTTATAATATGAACCAAGAGTTAAGATCAGACTTGGTGTTCATGGTGATTTGCTGGGTGGGGAGGAGGAGGAGGGAGGAGGAAGAGAGGGGTGCTGGTTACTTGTTTGTGTGACGTAAAAAGAAAACACTTGACAGGTTGTGAATAATTGTTTTAATGAGTGTGCAAAAGCAGTCGGCTCAAAGGCCTGTCAGGTTAAACAAACTCTCCAAATCCGATTGTCAAAGTGCAAAGTGTTGTCGTTTCAATTTACCCCCACCGTCGCTCCTTCCTTCCTCCCCTCCCTGGCTCTGGCTCCCCCTCCCCCTGCGTGCTCCATTCCTTCCAATTACAAGACATAATATTTGCTCAAACCTTGTGTGATCACTGGTTTAGTTGTTTTAAAAAGCCTGTTGATCTCAGCGCGCTCTGCTGCTCTTTGTCAATGGAGCATCAACAGGGATGAATAAATGGCAGGCACTTCCTTATGAGGGGCCGTTTAGGACAAAATTTACGTTTTGTCTCTCACACACTACCAAAAAGTCTCGCATACTCCAAAAAAGTAGCCACGCACACTCCAAAAAATTACGTTTTGTCTCTCACACACTACCAAAAACTCTCGCATACTCAAAAAAATTACATTTTGTCTCTCACACACTACCAAAAACTCTCGCATACTCAAAAAAATTACATTTTGTCTCTCACACACTACCAAAAACTCACGCATACTCAAAAAAATTACGTTTTGTCTCTCACACACTACCAAAAACTCTCGCATACTCAAAAAAATTACGTTTTGTCTCTCACACACTACCAAAAACTCTCGCATACTCAAAAAAATTACATTTTGTCTCTCACACACTACCAAAAACTCACGCATACTCAAAAAAAATAGCCACGCACACTCAAAAATTACTCACGCACATTCAAAAAATACTCAAATTGCGTATACACACACTACTAAAATGTCACACACACATTCACAAACGTTAACTTTCTCGCTCACATACACTACTACCAGCTCGCGCACATACACTACTACCAGCTCGCGCACATACACTACTACCAGCTCGCTCACATACACTACTACCAGCTCGCGCACATACTCTACTACCAGCTCGCGCACATACACACAAACGTTAACTTTCTCGCTCACATACACTGCTAACAGCTCGCACACACAAAGACGTTTATCTCTCACATACACAAGACTAAAGTTGAACACACACACAGTACTAAGACTCGTTTTATGTATGTGTGAGAGCGAGACTCTTTTTGAATGTGTGAGCGTTGTCACGGAAGAGGCGGGGCATAATTTTTGGATCAAACTGCGCATGCGTAGATCCTAAACTATAAGTTTCGATTGTTGACTCACTGTATGTTCTATTACTTAGTATATTTGTGCTTTTAAATATATATAGAACGTTTAACTTTCTTGTAGATTAAATGTGCTATAGAAATAAATGAATCTGATTGATTGATTAAAAATAGCAAAATTGCTGTAGTACAATCTGTCCACTGGGTGCCAGTATTACAGGAATTATTAACCGGCGCCAAGTAGTGCCGAAGAAGAAAGAGTTTGCTATACCGAACATGGCTAACTCTAATTGTTTAAAATGGCAGCTGCCTGACCAATTCTCTCTCGTTTCGAATTAGAGTTAGTTACTGGCACCCAGTGGACAGATTGTACTACAGCAATTTTGCTATTTTTAATCAATCAATCAGATTCATTTATTTCTATAGCACATTTAATCTACAAGAAAGTTAAACGTTCTATATATATTTAAAAGCACAAATATACTAAGTAATAGAACATACAGTGAGTCAACAATCGAAACTTATAGTTTAGGATCTACGCATGCGCAGTTTGATCCAAAAATTATGCCCCGCCTCTTCCGTGACAACTCTCACACATTCAAAAAGAGTCTCGCTCTCACACATTCATAAAAAGTCTCGCTCTCACACATACATAAAACGAGTCTTAGTACTGTGTGTGTGTTCAACTTTAGTCTTGTGTATGTGAGAGATAAACGTCTGTGTGTGTGCGAGCTGTTAGCAGTGTATGTGAGCGAGAAAGTTAACGTTTGTGTGTATGTGCGCGAGCTGGTAGTAGTGTATGTGCGCGAGCTGGTAGTAGTGTATGTGAGCGAGAAAGTTAACGTTTGTGAATGTGTGTGTGATATTTTAGTAGTGTGTGTATACGCAATTTGAGTATTTTTTGAATGTGCGTGAGTAATTTTTGAGTGTGCGTGGCTATTTTTTTTGAGTATGCGTGAGTTTTTGGTAGTGTGTGAGAGACAAAACGTAATTTTTTGGAGTGTGCGTGGCTATTTTTTTGGAGTATGCGAGACCTTTTGGTAGTGTGTGAGAGACAAAACGTAATTTTTTGGAGTGTGCGTGGCTATTTTTTTGGAGTATGCGAGACCTTTTGGTAGTGTGTGAGAGACAAAACGTAATTTTTTGGAGTGTGCGTGGCTACTTTTTTGGAGTATGCGTGAGTTTTTGGTAGTGTGTGAGAGACAAAATGTAATTTTTTTGGAGTATGCGAGACCTTTTGGTAGTGTGTGAGAGACAAAACGTAATTTTTTGGAGTGTGCGTGGCTACTTTTTTGGAGTATGCGAGAGTTTTTGGTAGTGTGTGAGAGACAAAACGTAATTTTTTGGAGTGTGCGTGGCTATTTTTTTGGAGTATGCGAGACCTTTTGGTAGTGTGTGAGAGACAAAACGTAAATTTTGTCCTAAACGGCCCCTCATACTTCCTTGTTATCTCCTCACAGCACCATTCCATCCTTTCACAGCTTTCCGTCTTATTAGAGATCCTTCCACTTCCACACAGCTCCGCCGTCTCTGCGTACCTGTTTTATTTTTGTTTTGCCAAGAATGTCTAAAGAGCTAAATTTGGTTGCAGAGTTTGAATTCAATCTGTCATTCTCAGGCACACTGCGACAGACTGGCGACCTGTCCAGGGTGTATCCTGCCTCTCGCCCGGAATGTAGCTGGAGATGGGCACCAGCAACCCTCCCGACCCCATTAGGGACAAGGGTGAACAGAAAATGGATGGATGGATGGATTCTCAGGCACAACAAAAAAACCTTCTGGCTCTTCAGGCACAGACCAGTTCCAAGAACACGGACGTTTTTCATAAGGCGGCGCAAACTTACTTTTCAATGAAATCATTTTAATTAATTTTCAGTTCATCCATCCATCCATCCATCCATCCATCCATCCATCCATCCATCCATCCATCCATCTATCCTCTTTAATTTAGAAACATCACAGGATACACAGAACAAACATTCTCTCTCTCTCTCTCTCTCTCTCTCCTCTCATATGTTTCATTCTGAGTGACTAGCACACATATGTATATACGTATGTTTGCTCTGCATTTAGAGAGAGGTTTATTGTTTTTACTGTTTATGGGCTCATTGCAGTGACAGGTCACATGCCTCACTGCAACCAGGCATGGTATTAATCCAGAAGCTTTTCTCCTTTCCTTCCCAGTGTGGCTGCAGCTTCTCATGCAGAGCCAACAGAGGTCACACACATTCAGCACCTGCTTCTATTCCTCCAGCCACCTTTTTATAACTGATCCAGGATTTAATGAAGACTGAGTCATGAGCCATAAAAAGAAAAAGTTCCCTTTATGTATCAAATCTGGACACACTGACCTTTGACTTGTATTCATACAGACGGATTTTCATCTTGGGATGAACTGATCTGCAACATAAATTCATTCGGTTTTAGCTTCTTATCTAGTGGTGTGTTGTTTTAAGAACCTCTTGAAGAACTCGTGTAATCACAAACAGGAAGAGAACTGCACTTTTAAACTCTGTATAGAAAGAAAAAGAGGAATTTCAAAAAATAAAATTGACATCAGGTAACAACTAAATTTGTTTTCTGTTTATTTCTACAAAACGTCCATCCATCCATCCATTTTCTGTTCACCCTTGTCCCTAATGGGGTCGGGAGGGTTGCTGGTGCCTATCTCCAGCTACGTTCCGGGCGAGAGGCGGGGTACACCCTGGACAGGTCGCCAGTCTGTCGCAGTTCTACAAAACGTTTCCAGGAAAAATTTGATTTAAGTTTAAGTTTGTCTCTGAAACACAAGCAGCTTATTGTTTTTTTTCTCTGACAGTTTCCACTCAACAATACGACAACAATACTAAATTATGAGTTTATATGCATTCATAATTTAAGGCCACACACAAACAGCCTTACATAATGAGACTGAGGCCTTTGGTACTAAAATGTTTAATTAACATGAAAAATAATTCTGCACATAAGCCAGGAAAGTAGCTGTAAACATGAGAAATAAAAGTGTCAGGGTTTGAGAAAGAATAATCTGCCATAAAATCAAGTTTAGAAATGTGATTTAAAATGTTTTGCATAAATATTGTATGCAACAAAATTCCCCTGATCAGGTTTCTTGAAGGAACTTCGACTAATACTCTGAAAAAACCTAAATATACAACATTTAGATGACTGTTTTATAAAAGATTCAAAGGGGAATGAAACATTTAACCTGCTGGTTCATATAAGGATGTGTTTAGGTGGATCCTTACATAATATCTCAGATCTCTCACAAACAGTCCAAATCAGTTGCTTCAAACTGATCTGAAATAATTTTACAACTGTACTGACAACCTGAAAAAAAAGAAACTGATATAAAAAATCAATAAAAACTCAAACTATAATTGAAAAATATGAAATTTTAGACCAGCCTGTAGAAATGCTGACTTTCCTCTGCATGATAACCTTTGCTTTACCTGTAACTGATCTGCGTAGCCTGTACTTGAACTGGTTTCTTCCTCCAGGCTTTCTGCTCTCTTGTTCTGCTTTGCTGTATAAAATACTGCAAATAAAGAGTTTAAATAAAATCAAAAAAGGAAAACACAGAAGACTCTAACATATCCAATGACACGTCTCATAACCTCCAGAGAGGATCTGAGAGCTGATTATAAAATAATGAACTTTTAAGTACTGTCTTCACATCTTCTCTTTGTGACAGATTTTCCAAAAACATTGACCCTGCTGTCCTCCATGATGTCATTTCCTCTTTCTGTCATGTATTTGCACCAGCTCCTCTCCATCAAACCTCTCCCCCCACAGCTTGACGCTGTCATTTTTTATTTTGCTTTTGGAATATTGACTTCTTCTTTTCCACCTCACATCAGTCCAGCTCTTAGCTCTCACAGAGATAATGATGCTTTCTTCTTAGTTTCAGTGAGCATCTTCAACTCAATTCAATTGTTTTTTATTTAGTGCCAATTTACAGCTGAAGTCAGTGCAAGGCAATGCACAAAAATTATTTTGTACATTGATTTTTTTGTACAAAAATCATCCAGTATTAAAAAAACATCCAGTATTTTGTAAATTAGTGTCATAAAAGACTCAACATCAACTTCATACATCCTAATTTGATTCTAGGTTTTAAACAGTGCAGTCAAGTTCAATTTATTTCTTAAATTAGTAAAAATGTTTTCTGTCTAAGGATTCTTGGCTGATTTCATTAAGTCATGAACTTGACTAAATTGTTTGATTTTGTTCTGTGGTGGATTTGTCCACTTTTATAAAACAGTTCCTCTGTTGAAGTCAGAAGAACTGAAGTTCTGCTTATGATGGCAGAACATCAGCTCATGGTGCAGAGCTGCTTGAAGATGTGAAACTTCTACCTGACATGGTGGCTGATTTCTTAGCTTTTCTCCATGTCACATGAGGAATCGTTGCGTCTGAGGCGTTTCCTTTTAGGACTGCAATCCTAGTGTATGCAAACATCTGACTTTGAGTAATTAAAAAAAAAGTCTGTAATTTTTCTTATATTTAGCAAACAGACAGCATTTTGTCAGATTTATTCAGACAAATATGTATATCTAGTTGTATGTTTACCATTCGCAGGCATTCAGGTTCCCTCCATTTTCAGCTGCTTTGCCTATATTTATTTTGTAGTGCAGTATTTCACATTTCCCCTGATTTTCTTCTGCTGTTGTTTTGTTATTCAGACACATTGTGTGTCTTTATATTTGGGATTCAAGCTGTGCTGCAGTAGTAATATGTGTTAGTATAAGATGAACTTATACTTTCAGTTAGAATTTCTTTCTTAGAAACTCTATTTGTTCCGTAACAACCTTACTTATGTTATAATTTTATTAATAAAAGTCAGAATTAATACTGCAAAACGTAAAAAGCAATATATATATATTACACTGTCTCTTTTTTTTTTAGATATTATATGTATATTTTTTACTTAACTAAACTTCTTAAGCTGAGAAAATTAATACAGCAAGAAAAGACAAACATAGTGAGGGAGAAACATGGAGGCAAAAGGCCACAGTGTGGTTTGGTATGTTTGGTGCTGGTCAGGTTTAAACAGCTAAAGCCCTTGTGATAAAGGCTTTAACAAGAGATTAGTGTCAAATGCTTCCATTCAAACAGAAAAGTCAACTGAGGATCAGCAGCAAACCGGCTGGGTAATACGGCCCAGAAAGAAACTGAAAATATAATGAGGTGCCGTATAAATCTGTCAGCGCGCAGCAGCAGCAGCTTTACCTCAGACTCAGTGTGTGTTTTGTCTTCATCTGCCTCACCGGCCTCTCTTCCCGTTTCACAACTCAATAGATAAGCATGGCCGACCTGGTGTCTTTAACTATGTTTGTGTGACTTTAACAAAGCAGGGCTTATTTTAGACAATACATGCTTTACACTGGAATACACACAACATTTTCACATGAATAAAAATGCCAACACACTTAATTTATAGAACCTTTTTTGATACACTCAGATTTTTTTCTTGAGAGCAAGTATAGCTTTCCGAATTGATCATTTTACAGGTTTTTATGGAAACATTATTAGATTTTTTAAACATTTAGTTGGGAAATCGTTCACTGAAGTTTTCACTAAGAAAATCTTCACACAGCAACATTCCTTCATCCCTTAAACCAGCTCAGAATCACTGGATTATCAGTAAAGGTGTTCTAGCGTCTCTGAAAATCAACTTTTATTACTGCAATTGTGAACATCAGCAGTGATTTTCTAAAAGTTGACAAGAAAAGAAAGTTGTAGCTCTGTATAACACATGGAAGCAGGTGAAGGCTCTCGCTCTTCATCATCGTTTGAGAGAGACGCCCGTTTCTTTCTGATCAGAAACAAAACTTACACGAAAATAATTGTAACTGTAAATCTGCCTGGGCTGTGAATAATTCTGTCCTCAACTGTACTACCGGGCCCCCCACACACACAGTCATGAACACGCATACACACACTTAAGTACCTTGCCCTAAATTGCCATGTTAAAGTGCACAGAATTTGATGAATTTACATGAGCTTCAAGATTTTAACTCATTTCAAAATCAAGAAAAAAAAAAAAACATTTAAAAGCTCATACATTTTAAGCTAAACTTATCCTGATTGGTCCTGTGTGCTGAAACAGTGGTCTGAATGGGGCTGGGAGAAATCTTTATCTTTATCCTCCACAAAGATGCATTTCTTGATTATTGAAATATCCTGACCCTCCTACGCTTCTCATCCCACAAAGTTGCCATTTTTTGTGGCATAGTTGTAATATTTTATTGAATTTTTGTTTGCTGACACTGCAATGAGGAGATTTATTTTGATTCATGTATTTCATAAGAGTGGTTCGATGCTGGATTATTCTCGAAGGTAAGTCCTTTTAGTTTTGGAACTTTGAGCTTCATCTTCTTGTAAAGCCACTTTGATGGACTGCAGTGGAAACTAGAGCCTGGTGTTAATATAACAATCTGCTAGATGTAATCATAAAGATATTTGTTTCCTCCTTCATCCTAATGCTATTTTTTAATTTACTGCTTAAATGTAGAAAACCTTGCATACAGGAAGACTGGGTTAATACAGAACAATGCTCCGACTACTGTTATTACATTTAATAAGGTAAGGTCATTTTATTTATATAGCACATTTTCAGTAACAAGGCAATTCAAAGTGCTTTACATGAATTAGAAGGAAATACAACAAAACAACAAACCAAAGGAAAGAGCAAAAAAAGAAAAAAGAAAAAAAAAGTATAACCCCATGTTTAAGAATAAGTAGTTTGTGATTTATAAACTAATAGGAGTTTCTCTGGATTCTAAGTTTGTTCTAGTTCCTGGATATATAAATTAGAAGCTCCTGTTATAAGTGCTCCATAACTTATAAGCTAGAAGGAGTTAAATGATATTAAAGAATAACATCATTTAATTTGCTGACGGCACAAACATATAAGGTAAGTTTCAAAGGATCAGAAAAAAGGAACAGAACATTTCCTTCAGAATAATTTACTGAAATGTTCCCATTTACTCCCCCACTAAAAAATTAAGTGGGATTTTGTCCCCTGACTGCAGGCTGGTTAACTTCTGTGACCACTCAATCTCACCATGAATAGTGATCTAAATGGGAACTCTAGATTTTCTCCAAGAGTGTATGTGTGTGTGTATAGTTTTCTCTCTTCTCTTCATGCTACCTGGTAACCTGTATTTTTACTCTTGCTTAGTTTAGAGAAGAACAAACAAACTGGATGTAGGAGGTAAAGAAATGAGTTTTCAGGTAATCTTGATTGGTCCTTGCTCCACTTCTTCACTCCAGTTTGACTCAATAGTTTTTCCATCATTTTTTTCTCTGACAGACAGATGAAGCCCAGTGAATACAGACTGACACTGTACACCCAGTCCACACTGGAACATTTCTTTCTAAAATGGGTGTTCGGTTTTAAAAACACCCACATCCACTCGGGACTATAACCAGGAATGTTTTCAACCACACAGGAACTCAAAGAAGAATCCTAATTTTACTCCCCCGGACCTGTAGGTGGCGCTAAGCAGGGCGAATGGGATATGCTTGTGAGGAGTTTGCAAAGCTGTCAGTAAATTAATAAGTGACCAATGATGATATTTTCATCATAAAATGCAGAGTCTCCTAGAGAAAGGTGTAACTGTAAAAAACTTTAAAGTACAGTGATGGGGGGGATTACTGCACCGCATCTACACTGTAAAACTGAACATGGAGCTAGCCTCTGTTAGAAATCCATTAATGATCCACAGGTAGTGTGGTTGTGTTTATTTGTACCACAGGGCATATATGGCTTTACAGTTAGAAACACACATGTTGAATCATCCATACAAACATTTTTTTTCAGCTATCCCAAATAATCATAAGGCAAATTCAGAGAAAATAATTTTGCACCAGTTTTATCCGGTCCAATCTCGTATCTCCTGCAGATTTTGCATTTTCCATGTTTTCCTTGGACAGAAATATGTGAAAGAAGTTTCTGATAACAGTTATCGTGTCTGATCATTCCCAACTAAAACTCTTTTGTTCTGACAAGAAGCCTCAGCTTCCTGCCAGGCTTTGTCTGTTCTCTGTTCTCCCTCTGCCTCTCAGTGGAAGAGGAAGAGGAAGAGGAAGAGGAGGAGGAGGGATGACTGGTGGCAGTTTATTGCCCTCAATATGTTGTGATGGAAGACGTGGGTTTCCAGAAGGAGCGTCTGCATGGCCAGACAGGAACAATTATTGATCTGTTGGCATCAGCTAAATGTTGGCAGATACACAAGACAACTTTTACCCTCCCAATAACCTACTGCTTCACATTTCTTTACTCAGTGATGAGAAAAAAGCTGCAGCGTGTGTAAATTGAACGATTTAAAGTTTTTCAAAATAAGTCTATAATGAGCCTAACAAAACTATAAACTATTGTCCACCCTTCTATCTTAATCAGATTATTTACAGAGCACCAAAGGACAAAATAAATATTTTTACATGATAAACAGATTGAATTCAGAACCAGCTCTATTCAGTCAACATATTTTACAATAATCCCTTTTTAAAATGCAATTGCCAGAGTCCAGTTTGATCCATTTGCAGTAGGGAAGCAAAACTACACCCACAATAAAATCCTGACTAAAAGGCCTTCAGTCTATCCAGAGAGGTTCCCCACCACACCAGTTTCAGTATTAAGTGGGGTTGGCGATAACTTAGCAATAATTCTTCCATAAGTTGTTTCCACTGCTGTAAGCTCTCAGCCTGGCATAAAAACAAACTGACATAAAAAAACAACACACAAACATGTTCTGGATCAGAATCAATTGTCAAACATGTCAGAGCAAAAGAATCACATTCATCAGAAGCTGGAAGCAGACTTGAAGACCGAAAACCAATAAAAATATTTTAAACTTCTGCGTTACTTTGGTTTTGTCTGTTAATGGTGGGTATTGTGTAATTATGTAAAATTAATTTTTTGAGTTTTATATCATGCTGTAACGTTTTTCCCTCATCAAAAACATGCCTGGAGTGTTGCTCTGATTCTTTCATTTAGATTTGAGTCTAAACATTTACTCTCACCAATCACTGCCCATTACCCCCGTCCTCCCTCCCCTCTGCTCCTTCAGACTAGTGGCAGCAGCAGTTAGCAAACACCTGGTGGAACTGGGCATCTGCTGATTGTGTCAGTCAAACACTGACACATTAAAAAAAAAAAGTTACTTATAGCTTTAAATTAAGAATTCTAAAAAAAACAACAAAAAAACCAATTTGAAAAAGGCATTGTGATATTTTATTTTATAAATGATTTACAACATTTAACATGAGTTGGAATATTTTCAATCTTTGTCAGGCAGGTTTTTGTAATATACAATATTTGCCTCCTTTCTCCAAACATTTCTTACATTACATACATAGCACCAATTTTAATATTTGTATTTTGGTTAAGAAAAATCTGGCATTGGAATTGTTACAGCTTTTATGTTCTGCTGTTTGACTGAAATTTGTATAATCGTTGAGGAGGAAAACACTTCTGGCCTTTTACTTCAAGAACTGTGGAATCGATCTTACATAGAATTCACAAAATAATATCATTATGCTCTGCAAGCGCTAATTCATGCAAAAGATTTAAAAGAAAATGCTACCAATTACCAGGACCATAACCAGTACTGATAATTAACATTTCTATAAAAAGACAGCAGTTCTGTTAAGCGATAAATCCAGCACCCTCCCTGAGTGTAGTCCTGTTGTCTGGGTTTTTATCTTGCACTGCTGGCATGTCCAATTCTGACTCCAACTCATGGTCTGTCGCTGACTGCAGACAATTGTGTTTCAACACTGTGAACCACCCACCTCGCTGCAGCCTACAGGAAGCCTGGGTTTACCAACCATTAAGCTTTCAACTGCCTTTGTCTGAAACATATTTCTGTGGGCCTTTTTTTCTAATTGCCTGTCAAAATTGACTTAACCATCATCCATGTGCAGTAAAAAGAGTGTTCATACAGCTCTCATTTATTCATACAAGCCCTATTCAGAGTGGATTTGAGTTTCACAACCTGAATGAAGCCAATATGTTTGCATGACTGCTAAGTGATTTAAATGGAACAAGATTCTGCTGCTTTAAATTGGCAGTCAACTCAACAGGTAATTTACTTTGTCACTCTTTATGCCCAGGTCAATAAATTCTAAAGCAATAAAACACCTACAATGTTTTACTGAATATAAAACAGTCATAAAAATCAATTATTCAAACCTAAAGACAAGCAAAAATACAGGATGAGTTTCCGTTGAGTCCAGAATACAAACATTTATCTCTAGATGGCAGATTTTTTTTGGTTAATTGGAACCTTTTTCCTGCCAACACACAATGGTATTGTTATAACAATGAGTAAGGTTATTTAATACAGTAACAATGTAGTGAACTCTAAATTGATAAGAACCCCAAAAAAGATGGAAACTCAGGAAACCAAAAAGGGCCACAAATCAGATTTACCGTAATGTTTGTAACAACGAGCTTCACATGTAGAAACTGATTGAAACTATACAGTCAATACCAGATATTTAATTACATTTCATTTAACAAAATATGTTTTTTCCCCTCAGTAGCAGTAAACAAGATTAAACTGGTGAGATAGAACTACCAACATTATTTAGAGTTCCTAAATGACAGAGAAATGCAATTTTTAAAATGTTATTTTATTTTTTACGTCCTCTACATTATGAAACTCTCATATATTTACTTTATTATTTGGTAGAATGACCAGTTGTGCTGGAGCTACTGTTTAGAAGTAACAAAGTACAAATGTGTGATCAGAAATATGGATGCTTCATGGCGTAGCTTTTGGGTCAGACTCTGCAAAAGAGACATGATGATGAGTGACCGCTTGGGCCCAGAGTGAGTCAGCAATCAGCAGCCAGGCACAGGTGAGAACAGTGGGCTCATCAGAGGGAGTGATGGGTCGGTGGCAAATATTTTGGCTCGAATAGTCAGGTCTTCACTGCAGGTAAAGGAGGGATTGTGAGCAGAGAAGCTGTTTAAATCATGGCGGGAAACACAGGAAGCAGGCGGATCATAACAATGATTGTAGAAATGATCAATTTCTGCGCATGTATTTGGATTCTGTAAGTTTAAATCAAAGGATTACTTTAGTTTTAAAAAAATGCATAAACATTGATCAGTAAATAATTACATAAATAGTTTTTTTTCCTCTGTAAGGAATTACTCAGAGCTCAACTTATCCCACATTGCCAGAGGAGTATTATGATTTTGGTCAGCTGAACTGATGCAGCAGCATCTCACTCTAGTGTAGCTACACAACAGTTTCACCAGGCTGTTTTAAACATGATACAGCTTCACTAAGTCCAGCTGTGTACTCTACAATAGTTATATAAAGACATAAACTCTGAACTTAAACTTCAACAAATATAGTCTTTTCCTTTTCTTTTGTTTGCTTCAACTTCGCCACTCCTCCTCTCATTCTTTTTCCCTCTGTCCATTCTCAACATCCCTCCTCTGAACCTGTGAGATCCGTGTTGACAACTAAGGCCTCCATGTGGGTTGTTCTTTACCCCTGAAACCTTTATAAATATGTTTAAAAAATTTTTTTTTTAACATATTTGTTAAAATTATTTCCACGTTGTGACAGTTTGCAGTCAGGCAGATAATCTGTGAACAGATCAATCTCCACCTCCTCTCTGAGCTACTATTGCCGTCTGGAGAAATGCAACGCTCCCGAACAAAAACAACCAATCAGAGCAAGGAGGAGGGTCTTAGTGCTGCCAATCAAGCTCATGTACTCACTGCTGAATGTGCTAATGGCAGTTTCAGAAAAAAACACGTTTATCTGCTGTTATCGGTAGCTATGCTGACAAACGTAGCATTCACAACAGACTTTGTTAGCTGCAGAGAGAGCAAGGGCAAATCAACAGCACCACACATAGAGTGATTGACAGCACTAAGGCCCACCTCCTTTCTGTTTTAGTTAGTGCAAGGAGAAGGCAGAGGAGCTCAACAGATATGTAAAAAAAACTATTTTATAAAAATTTCATATTGTAGTCTTACGGGGTTGAAGCACGACAGTATGAGTGTGTAGAACAAACATCTGAGAGGATCGATGAGTGGAGTAGCTGCTCCAACTGTGGAAACTAGATCAGACTAAGTATCTGATCTGGATGCATAAAAAACTTCTGCAAGGAAAGAAGCTTCAGTGCAACAGAAAACAGTTGCAATGGAAAGGCAGAGTTCAGTACAGGAGAGCCAGCCCAGTGGTTCGAATCATTTCTCTTGCAAACTTCCTGTTTTTACAGCTGAAACTTGTTTGACCAAACTGGCCAACATTAGGATTGACAAAGTTTCCACAGGTTAAACTGGGTTACAATGTATTTATGGTATAGTCATGCCTCAGTTCTCACAGCTGTTAGATGGACAAACAGTTTTTTTTTAAAAACTTACATTTTAGAATAATATGTTCCTTTTTTGTTGTCTTTGTAAATACTATATTTTACATTAAATTGACTAACAGCCAACATATGAAGTAAACTCTGACCAACTAATACAGTATATACTGTACATATTTATGTGCATATAAGCGTTCCTTAAATTTAAATGAGCTAAAAATAACATTCTTAATTTACATGGAGATTCAAAAAAATTATTTTGCAGAGCTTGAAATAGTTTCAAAAACAATGTTGCAAAAACCAACTTGGTGCAGCTTGTTGGGAAACTGGAAGCGATCCTGTCTCTCCCTCCTGCTGCATTGGGCTGCTGCCTAAGTGTAACTGTAAATAACAAAAGATGTTGCCAAACTAATCTCAGCTCTGAGTTTTCTTTTCTTTTCACAGCTTCTTCTGTGCTGAAGTGGAAGAAGTCGTTCCTGACTGGAAGGTTGATATCTGTTACTATTGATGCTCCATGTTTGGCTGCTGAAGAGAAGAAATCCATGAAGAACCTCTTTGAATCAACTTGATAATTGAGACAGCTGTATGCTGGTGCGACCTTTTAAAGGTTGAAATGCTTACACTTAAACACTGCTAATTTTTTATGTGTTAGTCAGACAGATACATATGTTAAACAATTAATATTAAGTACAAAACCAAATACTGGGAATTTCAGCTTTTATGTGGTATGTAGCATTACAAAACTGCAAAGATTTGCAAAAGATCCTTTGAGAAACACCAAATGATAACAAAAAATGACAATCACCTCCTAATGGATCGTCCCAGTCCTTTTACAGCAATTCTAACATTTTGTCTGGTCTAACCTGAAATGCTGTTATTTTCTTACTTTCATGACTGTGATGCTACTATTTTTGTCTTTTTCATTTCCTCTTCTCTGCACCTCTCTTCTTCTCGCTGTCTGTCCGTCAACCGGCAGAGAGGCGACAGCAAGTCTCCAGGCCGTAAACTGATCTCCGTCAGAGAGAGTGCAGGGCAGAGCGGGACAGGATTCCTGATATAGATCTACCTCAGAGACTCCGTCAAACAAAGCCTCACCTGTTTGCACCACCCTGTCTGGATCCTTTTCCACTACCACCTCCATTGCTGTTGATGCATGACTACCAGAGTCTGAAATTCTCCACTTTGTAAGTTTGTAAGTCTTCCTCTCAGTCTTTGTTTCTGGTGTGGAATGCAGGAACCTCGAAGCTTCACTATACTCACTTACTATGTATATATGTATATATATATATATATATATATATATATATATATGATATGTGTGGACCCCAGACATAAAACGTAGCATTGTGGAGCCAAGTGTCAGATATCAGATAATGTGAGATTTAACTAATTAGTCCATTCTTGGGTCCCGCTTCCACTGGCTCATAAGCTAAGGCTACTTTGAGGACATTTATTATTTATCGGAGTGAGTGAGGGAAAGGTGAGGAGGGAGGTTGCTGCTGTTGCTGCTTTGCTTGTTCAACATATCAAGATTAGCTTCAACTAACTCTGTTGGGTGACTGAAGCCCGTGAACACTGTAGACGTTTCATCACAGGGTTTGTTACACAATCCTCTCCTCAGTCCAACAGGGAGAGGACTTCACGTTTCCTCTCAATGCGTTTTAATGTGCTGGTACGTCACTTCCCCACTGCTTGATTCTTAAAATTTGATTTAATTACTTTTTTTGAGAACCACAATACAGCTCTAAATATGGTAAATTGGTATTGGTAAAACATTGTCTGACTTTTGCTGGACCATTTTAAATGACAGCAAGCAAAACAATTTTTAAATAAAACAATTCAAATGTTTATCAATCTGACTAACTTAACGTTCTCTAATAGTTATGTTTGGACATGTTGAATGTCAGTTCTAACAATCTTGAAAAACTAATTTGATATAAAAAAACAATGG
Organism: Xiphophorus couchianus; assembly: GCF_001444195.1. Taxonomy (NCBI): domain Eukaryota; kingdom Metazoa; phylum Chordata; class Actinopteri; order Cyprinodontiformes; family Poeciliidae; genus Xiphophorus; species Xiphophorus couchianus. Next base: position 1,932,627 of record NC_040240.1, read on the forward strand.
AAACTGAAGAAAAACTGTTTTAATTTTGCTTAGTCTATCTTTAAAAAGTAAGTTGCTTATTGCTAGAAATACATTAAGACAGTTCCATAGTTATTCCTACTTAAAATGGCTAGAATGACAAACATGCAATCACATCAAACACAGCTGTTTAGAACATCATTACTGAGTAGTGAGGAGGCTTGTTCTGTTTAAAACTGTGTGACCTACAGTGGAGTTCTTTGACTGTTCATATATGCTATGATGTACAATATGAAACAAACACATTTAACAGTTGAGGATTTCTCTGACAAAAGCATGAAGGCAGACTAAAGTTTGCCAGAGAGAACATAGACAAAGACTAAGGCTTTGTCTGCAAAAAATGGTTTTCTTTTTCATCTGCCTATGTCTTTAGGCAGATGATTTAAAAAAGGAATTATTATTTAATAATTTTTTTTACCAGGCTGAAACAGAGGACAAGTTTGGTATGAATCAAGCTAAACTGTTTCAGGAAAAGAACATCACACCATCTGTGATGCATAGAGCTCAAAGTGTCATGATAAGGAAAAATTTTGCTCCTGACCAGATCACCATCATAGAACACACCATGAATTTGCTGCGTATCAATCAGAGGTTGCTGGAGGAAAATGTGAGACTATTTGTAAAAAACAAAAACAAAAAAAGCAAAGAAAGCTTAAGCAGAACTAAACCCTCCAACATTACAATGACCCAAAACACAGCAGTAGATCCACCAAGAACCAGCTGAAAATTGAGAAAGGGAAAGTACCTGGCTCAGTCAAAGCCCACATCCTCATCTTATTTAGGTGCTTTTGAATTTTTGACATGGGATGTAGAAATAATCAATCAATCAATCAATCAATCAATCAATCAATCAATCAATCAATCAATCAATCAATCAAACAAACAAACAAACAAACAAAAAGTAAACATCTAACAGTGGAAAGTGAGAAATGGAGCAAACTTTCCTCATGCTGACTCTTTCTCCAAAGCCAGTCGTAACGTGGAGCTAACAAAAAGACCCAGATGCTGAAACTCTCCCAGACAAAGATCCAGGAACAGAGTTTACTGATTAGGAACTTCTGTCACAGACTGAGGGAGGTCTGGTTTAAATGAAGGAACAGCAAATATTCACAAGGGAAGGAGGTAGCAGAGGAGTCTGGGTCTGGAGTGCTGCACGTAACACAAACCCTGTAAATTCTAGACACTAACAGGTACCATAGAATTGCACAAAAATCCGTGAGGGACAGCGGAGTCCCTGCTCGAAATTCCGTGAAAGAGGTGTACGGAGCCTTGTGCCAGAAGCCCATTAAAATGCTGTTTACATCGTTTTAAACTGTGTGATTGTGAGCGTGAGTGGGAATAAAAATAGCAACAGGTATTTTGTTCCATATAACACAGTAGGAGTGTAACAGATAAACCTTTATGGATGCAAACTCGACTAAAAACCCACCTGTTTAGGATTGTATTTGAAACATAATCAATTACAAATTTATTGATGGAACCTGAATTAATGTCGTGTTTTGATTGTTGATTCTATGTTGCATTGTGTTTCTGTGTTTGATATGATGTAAAGCACTTTGAAATGCCTTGCTGCTGAAATGTGCTATACAAATAAAATTTGATTGATTGATTGATTGATTGATTGATTGATTGAGACATGGCACAACTTTCTAGGAAATGTACTTGAAGATGGAGTGAACTTAGAGGACAAGTTTCTTAAAAACTCTTCAAATTGAAATGGCTCTAAAGGATCCTGACACCCACCTTACTGGATGCTCCACCAGAAATTCCCAGTTTGCAGAAGCCTGCTAGTGTAAAAGCATTAACCTGCTCTGTAACATACACAATACCAAGGAATTGGTGGTGGATTCATCTCCTCATCATTAAAGGGGATTTTGTGGGAAAGGTCATGATATGTGAAGGATGTAACCCACCACATGACTTGGGACCTCAAAATGATTTAGAGAGTATGTCAGGTCAGACGATTACTTTGATTTCCCTCATGAGTGGATGGATAGATGAACAGGAGGAGGAATTGTCTTTAGCCTGGAAATAATAATATTTTGGAGTGGCCCAGCCAGAGATCTCTCTAGGATCTGATGCAGCAGTGTCCCTGGTGCTCTGGAAACTCTTAGATGTGTCAGAAAAACTAATTGACACAAGTGATTGAGGATTTCCTCCTGATCAGGTCCAAATCTTGCACAGTCTCACAGCCAAAGCAGACTCAGATGGGCTGTTTTTTCAGGAGTTGTTCCCAGTCGGACACATCCTCAGGAATTAGAGGGAACTTCACAGCCAGGTGCTGCTAATCATTCATTAACTGATCACCAGCAAGTGTGATCACTCCTGTAAAACCTGTACATTTGGCTCTGGTGAATGGAGGTTTATGTTAACACAATGTCAGAGGGGGAACATCTGATGATGTTAAAGAAGAGTTGTTGTTGAACAGAGCCAAAATTCCTTTGAAATGATGCGAGTCTGATGAGGTCAAGCAGAGGTTGATTTCTCCAAGTTGCTGCTGCTAAAAGGTAATTCTGTTAATGACGACTCAGACATGTTTTATAGACTTTACTTATGCATTTCTATCAGACTACGGCTACATTCACACTGCAGGTTTAAATACTCAATTCTTATTTGTTTTGTGAAATCAGATTATTTTTGTGTGGTCGTTCACATTTCCAAATGTGACTTGTGTGTGACCTCCAGTGTGAACTGCAAACGACCTGACAGCGTCCCCCATGCACAGTAGAGGGCGCAGTAAGGTCATATGTAGCGAGCGTGCTCAGAGTTTTGCCATAAAGAAGAAGAAGTGCTCAGTGGAAGAAAACATGGATGCCAACTATCACCTTGGCTATCAGGACACAGAATAGTGATGTTTGTCGAGTCCAGGTGGGATGAATGAGACCTGCTGTACAGACTCAGGTCACATATGAAAAGATTAAATACGTAACAGATTTAGAACCAGATATTCAAGAGGCCTGGGTCGCATTCAAAAAAAAAAAAAAAAAATCTGACCCGTGTTGTTCAGACTGTCATTAAAAGATCAGGCTCAGGTCACAATAAGGTAAAAAAATTGTATTTGGGTAACTTCAGGCTGCAGTGTGAACGTAGCTAAAGATGTCAATTAACAGGTGGTTCATTCTTTTCCTGTGGTTTAGAAGGCCTAATTATCGACTTTATTACAAATATTTAGACAGCTTGAGAAAAAATATGGAAACCAGTTCTGGGAATCAGGTCTCAGGTCCCTCTTGAAAATGAGATCAATGGGGTTTACCTGGTTAAATAAAGCAAATAAAAAAAAAAAAAAATTCCTGGAGAATTGGTGGCTACTTTAATGTATAAAAGTAATACTTTCTAAAGCAAATTTGATCTATTATTTTTGAAAATATGTTCTGAATTGTTTAGGATTGAGGAACTAAACTAAAAGTTTCAGAATGAACGGATCAACCGAGCTAAAAATAATTAAAAAAAATCCACAATAAAGCGATCATACTGAGTCATTCTAAGGCTATCTTCAGACCCAAAATGGTCACATTTTTCTGAAATATAAGAAACACAATTATGTGTGAATGGTTGTCTGTCATTGTCAGAGTGTGAGAAAGCCTCCCTCGTTTGTGTGTAGGTATCATTACAACAAGACAACAACACCCTAATAAAGAAAATGACTGCACTGTGTGCTTTTGTTTTCCATGCCAATCAGGCCGCTGATGCTGCTAATTTCTTCTTTGTTGAGCTGAAACAAACAGATGAGTATCCATATCAGCATCATGCATGGTGCTGACATTTTTCCTGAAATAAGTACAACTATTTTTACTGTCGTACCCTTTGTTTATAAAAAGGAGCTCCCAGAGAAGCATTTTTGTGGCCCCAGTGTGATGTTGCCAACTTGACAGCTATATGATCAGAGTATTTATGTAATTTAAAAGTTTTGTGCTTTCCTCTTTTTTAGATGCTATATTATATATATATATACATAAAGGCAAAATGTAAAAGTTAAATGTACAATTCTGATAGATAGAAAAACCTCCAGTGTTTTGCAGGTGATGGGTTTTTGTGCTAGGAATGAGAGAAGTGATTTTTTATGGGATGTAGGTGGTGCAGTTGGTAGCCCTGTTACTAGTGGGTTTGAATCCCAGCCTGTGTTTCTGTATAAAGCTTGTATGTTCTCTCTGTGCATGCTTTAGTTCTCTCTGGGTACTCCGGCTTCCTCCTACAGTCCAAAACATGACTGTGAGGTTAGTGGAGTTCCTCAGAGGGATATGCAGGGAGCTCACCTTCCTCCTGTCTTGGCTTGTCTTCACTGGCTACCAGTTAATCTCTGACATGCTTAAGCCTCAGCGTTCTGCATGGGCTCTGTGCTGCGCTGATCAGTCTATTCTTAGCCCCCTTTCAATTTAACGCTTGTTTGTGATAAATTGTTTACTCGATTTTCTTTTGAGGGGCTCTCATTCCCATTTCTTTTTTTTTGCATTTTGAACCTCTGCTTGGAACTTTCTTAAGAGCTCACAATGCAAAATGTGAATTCCTGACATTTTTCAGTTGGTCTTAAAACTTTTATCAGGACTATATTATATTCGTAGTGAATTAAATGTTCCCAAAGAAGTCGCTCACAACATGGCACACACCAGAATTAAAACGAACAAGGTAGGAACAGATCTTGGCGCATATTTAAACACCATTCCACTCGGGTTAACACTGTTTTTGTCACTGTTTGAAGACCTTAAGAGAACAGGATATGTCAGAGGGTATTCTAAATTCTCTCTGAAGTTAAAAGTGTGTGTAAATTTAAGGTCTCATTATCTGATTCCAGTCTAAGTTGGTTCGAGTTTTTATGTAGAAGAATACATAAAATAAATGTATGAAGTGTGAGTGCAAATCACATCATTAAGTAAATCACAGAAAATAAGTGTATCATCTTATTTTTGGATTTTACTGCAATACCTGATGCTAATCTATTTAGATACACACTTCTTGATGCATAAAAAAAGTTTATGGATCATGATGGTTGCTTTTAAGTGTTAGCAATATTCCTTGAACTAGTAATTCTTCACATAAGTAGTTGAAAGTAGTTTTGGTTAAAATGTATTTAAATCTCTTATATAAATTGCTTTGTAAACTTAACACTGAAAAATACACTAAGTAATTTTTTGTTTTTTGTTTGTTTAGTTATCTGATTTGATTGCAGGTTATGAATTTAGCATAATGTTAATATTGTGATGACACTCCCATTTTTATCTTACTAATTAGTTCATCTTGTTTCATCATACGCCCTCTGAAAATCAAATTTAGGTTATAGATATACTTTGGTTACCGAACTTTAGCTGTTTAGAAATACAGAATTGGTCTTTTAAACAAGTAAGGTTTATATAGATATGAACAAATAAACTGCATTATTTGATGCAACTAGTTAATTATTGCTCACTGTGAAATCATATCATTGATGAAAAAACATTTTCATCTTACTGTTTGCTTAAATCAAGGCGCTCCATTAGAACAAGTCCTTCCAGTTTTATCCAAAGTCCCACATTTTCAATGAAGCAGGGATCTTTCTCACCCATAATCTGTCAAACACATGATTCACAGTTTTCGACATGTTAACCACAGGCAGCACAATGTGTTCTGTGGATGGATACAGAAGAAAAACAAGAGGGAGAAGGAAAATGCAGCAATGCTGGGGAATCTTAAACATTATGAGCTGAGTATTTCATGTTTTAAGTCCTATGCAAAGAAGCTCTGAAGCACTGTTCTATCTACATAACGCGATTGTTTTAAAATGAGAACAATTGTTGAACTAGCTGAAAGGTGTTAGACAAAATTGTTGATGGTGGAGATAGGCAGAGTGACATAAGGTCAATAAGCTCCATGTTATGTTGGAGATTTGAATGTTCTGTATGTTCATAAAGCACCATTAGAATACATCTTTCCTGTTAGTTCCAAGAGTTCCTAAAAGTAGAACAAGAAGCAAACCTTTCAGTTATCCGTCCAAAAGGCAGACGCCCCATCTACTTTTTTAGGTCAGGTCTAAAACTTTACTTTTTTTAACAGATCACAGAAGTGACTTAGCAACTTTCTCCTACTACTTACCATATATGCATTGTTTTCTATTTTTATGTTCTGTTCTGTTTTTTGTACTGGAAACATCTATATCTGCTCTAAAGATTTTGTTTGTCAGTGTTTCCCGTCTTTGAGGGTCTACAGTACGAACCATTGTTTCCACAGCTTCATGTTCTCTCCCTGTAGATGAAACACTTTCTGGACTTTCATTGATTCATACTGTAGCTAGTGCTACCAGCTCAGTGTTTCGCTGTTTAGCTATGACTGAAGCACATATGGTGAAGTCAATCTAGACTTCTTTTTCATGTCTGTGTTCTGTCCTCTCAAATACTCAGTCAGTCCCAGTAGATGGCTGACTGAGCTCATGCTGAACCAGGTTTGCAGGAGTTTTCCTAAAACAAGTCAATTCTTTAAATTGCCGCCACATCATTTATCATATAGTCAAAATCAGTGACTATTTTACACAAAGTATATTTTGTCTTCAACCGTGCCTTAAGGTGGCTTTTTTTTAAAAATTGCTGCTGTATAATTGAAGTGAGTTTAATTGAACTGAAGTCAGAGTTGTGGTGGGTGTTGGACTCCTCTAGTTTTGCCCATGGTTTCTCATTCTGCTTACATCTAAACTTCAGAAAGCTTTTTTAAAAATCTCATTGCAACGTTTTTCTGATGATTTGTTTCTGTTGGCCTCATGAGGCCGGGGCTTTTGGTGGGCACTGGGGTGGATTTCAGCTTAATTTGAAGAAAAATCTTTGTGTGTACATTTTGTGTGTGTCAGTTTGAGCTCTGAGCTTTCTGTTTTCCCAACAGCCTCACTCAGTTTACAGACACAAAGAACACTGCAACAAACTCCCTCAGCTACAGCCATCTCTGGGGTTTTCTTTTTCTGTATCTGTGTGAGACACACAGTGAACATTAGATCACTGTTTTATGTGTAATTTCCTTCCTCTTGTCTCTGTGTGAGTGTGTTTATTATCTTGGGAATGTAGAGACTCTCCGACAGTCTGTCAGTCTCTGTTAATTTCCTTCTTCTTCATTTACAGATTAGAGTTTTTTCTTTTCATCCTTTTTATTTGATGCGAATGCTTGCAATCTTAGAATGTCTTGCTCTATAATTGTAGATGTTCCTGGGACCCTGGAGATCCATTCCATCACCCATCCGTCTTCTAACACGTTTATTCTTCCAGGGTCACAAGCGGGGCTGATGCCCATCTCCTGGGTCATTGAGCGAGAGGCATGGTACAGCCTGGACAAGTTGCCAGTCCATCACAGGGCAACACAGAGACACACAAGACAAATAACCATGAACACACACCTAGGGAAAATTTATAGAGATCTATTAAGCAAACAGTCATAAAGGAAACAAATTCATACGGCTGGAAGACAGTGCAAGAGCAGGTCACATCATGCAAACAGAACGCAAACACAGACCTTGTGTTTAACTTTCTTACTGATGTTTTGTAATAATAAAAAAAGGACCTTTACAGAAGCTAATGTGTCCTGCAGGGTTTTAGATGTTGGTCTGGGTTCTGGGCTCTATCCTAACTTTCTGTATGACTTGTCAAAGCTCTTTTGAAGTAATTTTGAAACACCAATCACTCCTGGGAAGGTTAAACACTATTTCATGTTTTCTTTCTTCCATTTGTGGATAATGGCTTTCACAGTGGGTTACTGGAGTCCCAAAACCTTAGAGGTGCTTTGTGAGACTGATAGATGTCAATAACTTGTTTCTCATCTGTTCTGAAGTTTCTTTAGAGGCATTATTTGTTGCTATCTCAAGCAATCATTCATGTTTTTTGCTGTTGAGTGAATTTAACTCCAACTTCTGCTCAGAATTTTTGTGATTCATGTACCTGAATTAATTCTCTCTTAATCTGCGTAATAAATGAATAAACAAATAAATAAATATGAACTGCATAATGTTGTTTAAACACACATGCAGCATGGGTGTGTGATTAAACATATGTAGCTATTATCTGCCATGGCATCATGGGAAAACAATGTGACAAAAAGGTGTTACTGGTAAAGAGCAGACAACAAGAGAGCAAGAAAAGACAAGCTTATTGGGGGATGTACCAGGTCTGAAATTCACACACGCACACGCCCGCACACACACACACACACACACGCCCACGGGGGTGCACTCTCCTACAACAGTAACAAGATTTAATACAGTGTTGAGGATATTGAGGGTGTGGAGGTGTGATGGGGTTTTGGGGGATGGGGCTTATGGAAACACTGCCACCCCTTCCTCTGGTGAATTGGATCATAAACCACATCCCAAGATACTGACCCCTTCCCCACCATCCAAACACACTTGCATGCACACCCCCACCCCCACACCCCCGTACACACACGCACACACGCACCCCCTCACACATGGCTAATAGGTGGAACAGGCACAGTCGGGACTCGGATTTAAAGTCAACACCACCTGGTTCCATGGTAGTCTGACAATGATTAACACACATGGCTGCCACAGAGGTGTACCAGGGGACAGGTACATGTATACACTGACACTTTCTATGCCCACAGTAATTGACCCAGCATGTACTCACAATGTTGCACACAAATTACATATTATTTATAAACATTTTAATTCTTCTCTGCATGATTTTTTCATTTTTAAGTTGTTTACTGAATAATTAGGTTTTCATTTGGAATACATCTCAGGATAAATCCACTTCCAGTTCTGAATGTCTTGCCAATAATCAGGAAGTGCATTGTGACACCAACAGACTGTAAACATAAGGACTACATGTAGTGTGATGATGCGCATCAAGCTCACTCAGTCCAGTACTTCTACTGTTTTTGGACACATGTTCTTTTGCTTTACTTTTGCATTATATCCATAAATTGCACAACTGTGACACCTATAAATTTTTCTCTCAGCTGTATTTTTGCCACAAAGCAAATGTAACTTATTTTTAAATCAACCCATAGCTATAATTTTGACGTCTGGGCAAAGCTCCTCAAGTCAAAAACACATTTTTTAAAATTACATTTGAAAGCAGCAGGTCATCCCTACGATATATGGACTATAAACCTGCAGGTGGGTAAAATCTACATTTGCTCACAGTGACATGCAGGCATTGTGCAGGGTAAACTCTTGACCTGTGCCCTGGGCAACACAGACAAACCACTATGCTAGAACACACTCATGCCAAGGTGTATTTGGTTCATTTGAATGGAGCTCAAACACACAGTGTGGAAAAACAGTCTGCAGTTCTTTAAACAGAATGAGTGAAACTAGTTAATGGTGCCCATTTTTTTAAAATTCTCTTTTAGATTTTTGATAAAATATAAAATATTTTCAAGTAAACAAATTCATGTCCACATTAAGTCACAAGTCTCTAAATATATTATAAAGTCAAGTCTAAAGTCATAACATTAATGACTGGAGTCCCCTCCTTCAGTGGCCCTCAGGACCCTCAGGGCCACTGTGGTTATGAATGTTATCCAGTATGTCTAGTTTAATGCCGGTTTTACTTTAATAATAAACAATGGATGATTATGATTCTCAGCCCAGTTCTGTTAGATTTTAGTCATAAAGCACAGAGTTGATCAGCGTCTTATAAATCTGCTGCTCAAGGTAGCACAACTCAAGACCGGAACTTCACTTCCATCATGATGGATGGATGGATGGATGGATGGATGGATGGATGGATGGATGGTGCACCTCCCAACCCCCATACTTCTTTGCTAAAAAGCTGCAAAATGCTCTTATAATCTCACACAATAACTAAATTTACCACAATTAATAACATACTGATCTGTGTCAAAAGAAGTTGGCATATCTGACTTGCTGATCACACTTGAGCTCAACTATTCACTGCATACATTCCAAAGCACACAACTTCGTTCACATACAAACATATGCATAAGCAATAAATGGACACACATTTTTTTAAATCAATGATCTCACATTGATATTGCCTTTCTGAGGTTATGATTTTGAGATTTACATGTTTGTACCTTGTTGTTCCTTTATATCTATTTTTTATGCATTGTCCTGGCTCAGGTTGTGTTTGTTTCTGGTAAAATGAGGATGAAATAATAAATGTTCAAAGTACATAACAAAAGAAATTGTACACTTTGCACCTCCAGTGATTAAAATGACAACACTGGGAATCAAACAAGGGAACAAACAAAAGAGTGTGTGCAGCTTCACATTCCTGACTGCGTGACCAGAGAACAAAGGAACTGGTAAGGCAACTGCAAACTCCATCTTTCCAAGTATTTCAAACTTGGGAGTGACATGCAGGCACTCCCAAGCCGTTGGGAGGGGAAAGAAATCCCCTGTGACATCATAGAGCTATAAAAGCAGAAACAAAAACAAGCTTTCTAACAGAGCAGAAAGCTAGTAGATAAATGAACTCTGCTGGTCCAGCTAAAGACCTCTCTGTCTCTGGAGCACCTGGATTCAAACTTGGATTCAAATCAAGACCAGCTGTTTGTGGACCTGGCTAAATGTTTTCTATTGAAAAACAGAAAACACTGAGAGTCTGGAGTCTGAGTGAGGAAACCAAACATTCCAGTGGGATTGGAGTTTTGATGAATTTTCACACCTGCTCAAATAAAGCAGGTGGACAATCAGGCAAAACAGATTCTGATCCTTCTAAATAAAAGTCAGCTTAATGAAAAGACTCTTAGATATGAAGCCCTTTGGGGTAAATTTGGCTCAGATGGAAGAGTAGTTATCTGGGAGGTTGTGGGTTCACTTCCTGCTTCTTTTCTGCCAAGTGTCACTAGGCAAGGCCCTGTTCTCCATCTTGCCTACAGCTCTGCGTGTCAGTGTATGCGTGTGGGGGTGAGTGTGAATGAGTGAATTAGCTTCAAGCTGTAAAAGCAGCTTTAAGAGTTGGTGTGACAAACAGTGCAATGCTGTATAGGTTCAGTCTTTCTAACTTGTCATACAAAATAAATTCCTTCAAGTAATCAAAAATCCATGTTTTTTTTTTGTTTTTAGTATTTAATTAATTATTTGATTTAAATTATGTGTTTTACTGCTGTGTGATAACAATTGAATAAAACTACAATATCTCCCGCTTTGTTTCCATACTCTAGAGTTTATTCAATGCTTGTAATGATTGTAAATTTTGCATGAACTGAAAATTAACAATTCATAAATGAAGAGCTGCTCTAACTTTCTATCAGTATAAACACGGTTTCATTTGGCCCAATGTGTTGTGACATATTAGTGCAACCAACGTCTGTAAGCTGTTACTGTACTGTACAGAACTAGCTTACAGATGTAAGCTAGTTCGTCTGTAAGCCACAGTACATCCACAGTACTGTGGATGTACTGTATTACCGTCTTAGCTGTTAACCTAGTAAGGTTAAGAGTGCTAGTTAGAGAGTGAAAAGTCCATTCTAGCTGCAGCTCTGTTGGTGTGGATGTGTGAATGCTTCACCACTGCATGCTAAATTAGTAAAACTATGTTTTATTCAGAGAAAGTAAGTTGTACCCGTGCACGAATGTAGACTTGATCGTAGAAACTGCCACAAAAATGAGACTCCAGGTGTTGTGTTCCCTGAAATGAATACTGAACCATTTCCCAATGCAGAGAGGTTTAAGTAGTCATTTAATGTATGCATACTGTATGTTTAATAGCAATGTCAATAAAAGTTGATTTTTAATTTAAGAACAAAATTGACTAATAGATGGAAAAACTGAGGAGAGGGTGGGAAATGAAAAGGGTTAAAAAGGTAAAAAGCAACAGAGGAAAGACAGCTGCTCTGTTTTCAACTGGCAGATCAATCTGTCTCAGCGGTAAATGGAGATTATTAAACAGCAGGAGAGGTAGGCAGGGAGATGCCAATCAACTCTTTCTTCTCCATCATCACAGTCTATGGTTTCCATGGTAATGGTCTCCAGTCCTCAATGGATTAGATATATCAAAGTCAGATTTACATGAGAAAATATCAAGCATACATAATCACGATCATATGCAACAACCTAAGCAAACATTTATTGAAACCTACTTGCACACAAATAATCATCAGGGTTACAGTAAACACACACACAAACACCCCGACAGACAAGTACACACACAAACATGCAAACAACAAGCCTTTGGATGTAAAGAGAGATGTCTGCTTGAAACACCATGGCTACTTGCACGTGCAAGATTACTCTTACAATGCATTTTCAATTCAGTTCATTTCAGTTTATTTATATACAGTGGAACCACTTCACAACTCTACAAAAAAGTTAATTGAGTCCATCTGCAGTGTAGCTGCTGGACAGTAACAATTGTTGTCTGAGTGCCAGAGGCGGTCCTAGCCTGTTTGGCGCCCTGGGTAAACCACGCTACCAGCCCCCCCCATCCATAAACAGCAGAACCGGAGATTTGGGGGGTTAAAGTAATTGGGGGACTTTGTGTTAGGTGGCTGGTGTTTTGCATTAGGCAGCGATGACGTTCAGATCCTGTGGTTGACAGCAGGGAGGAGAAACAATTGGAGGACCAGGCAGAGGGGGCATAGCTCCTGTCCACCCCCACGAGATGCCATCCTGGGAGGATGCCCATGTCGCCCATATCAGAAACGGTCACTAATGAATACCAAGGAGAAGTCCAACAGACCTTCACAAGTGGAGTACAGCTTTCGCATTCCACTCTATATAACTTTATTAAAAATAGTCTTGGATTCACTTTGTCACAACTAAACAACACCAGACCAGATAATAACCTCTATGAAGAGAAAATACAGAGATAATATAAAATTAAAAGCTGAAATAACAGCAAATAATATAAAATGGGAGAGGAGTCAATGCTGACTTGTGTTACTATGTCAGACTAACGACAAACACAATATTTCATATTTCCAATGCAAAATATGAGATTTTGCATTGGAGTTTTTATGTATAATATATACAATATATATATACTATATTATGGATAATACATATTTTTAGTAGCTACAATGTGACAAAAAGACTACAAATCAATACTGAATTGTGTTGTTGTACTAGACTGAGATACACCAATTTCTACCACTTATACAATTAGTTTTTAATATACATTTTTCTATGGGAAAAATTATCATATATTTCCAATAGCCTTCAATGGGTCTAAATTAGATGTAGACAATAAAAAATATTGTCCTTGGTTATGATGAACATTTACATGCATTTTAATAAACAAAGTAAACCTCAGTTTTGTTTATTTGTGAAATGGCAAATTCCAGGACAGTGAAATAAAACTTTCCTGATTATCTGTGATACTTAATCACTGCTCTCTTATTGAAAATAACTATTTTTAATGACAGTTCTTTTCAATAATATTGAGAAACAGATTTCATTTAAGTCACTTCCGTGTCCTCGTGGCATTTTCCCGGGACAAAGCTCAGCAGAGTCCACTGCTCTAGAACATCTTAAGGTTTCACTAGAGCTGCTTGCCATGGAAACCCAACCCATGAAGCTTTTTACACACAAGGGCTGTGTGATAATAGAAATTATAAGCACCGTTATTTCTATTAATAAATTTGAATCATGATTATTTAAGATATTTCCTCATTGAGTGTTTAAAACAATCCATTGTAACTCAAAGCACAATAGTGGTTGAAGAGAAGTTAGTTGTGTTGAACAAAGCAGTTCATCTATTTCCACCTCCATCTATCCATCAGCTGTGAATCAACTGCTTCAGTCCACATGGAAATGGAAAACATCTTTGATCAATGCAAACCACCCCAAGAGCATTCTGTTGATTATTAGTTGTGCACTCTCAAAAACACATTTTCTCACTGTAGATAATGAATAGATGTAGAAAACTACTTCTAACCATTAGTTCCAAAAGTAGTAATAAAACCGTCTGGTGAGTATGAACTGATGCATGGATGGTAGGGAGTGTCATGTGACAGTGATCCACATGTCACCCCTCCCTCAAAAAGAAAAAGAATGAAACAACTAAAACTACAAATAGTCAAAATGATAAAAAGGTGAAATGACAGGAAAATACAGCTCTGGAAAAAATGAAGAGACTACTTAAAATCATTTTGGATTTTACTTTTTATAGCTACATGTTTGAGTAAAATGAACATTGTTCTGTCATGGTGGGTGATAGCCGGGTTACCCACATGCACGAACACACCAAGAGAAGCGATATGAAACAACAATAATATTTATTTTGGTGAAAGGAAGAGGGGTCAGGGGAAATAGTTCTGGAACCTGGGACTGGAGGAAACTGGTCGTCAGACTGTATATGAGAAAAAGCGGAGTGAGACACGGGATGGGTCAAATGGAATAATTCTGAGAATCTTTCGTAGGACGCTTACTTGAATGCGGAGGTTAGTATTGTCAATGGTGGCGGCTGGAGAAGTGAGTTACCGTCGGAGAGCGAGCAGGTAAGCCTTGCAGCTGGAGAGCAGAGTGAGCTGACTTCCGAGCGGGGCTTCGACAGTTAGCTCCCGGAACATGAAACGCTGGCAGGCTCAGCCGGTGGCGAGGCACAGAGGATCCACGGGGAGGGACCAGGGAGATAAGTGCACGGAGGAAGGCAACCGATTGGTAATACCAATGGCGTCGTGAGGAACACAAGGAAATCCAGGGGGGAGCGCTTGTCCACATCCAGGAGTCACAGGGCGATCACAAGGAAATCAGTGAAGGCAAACACTCAGGCACTGGAGTGTCAGCTAGGCTGTCCTTATGAAGCACCTCCGCAGCTCTCGAAAATTAGACACAGGTGCGTCTACAGGTTGGCCGCCACACTTCTCCAGGGGCTCCGCTCACTGGTGACATCTGATGGCTGTTAAAGGAAACGCAGCTTCCCAGAAAAAACCCAGGACAGAAGAGGAAAAGAAAACAAAATAAAACAGGAAAAAGAACCCCAACCTAACAGTAACCCCCCTCAACGGACGCCACCTGGCGGACGAGAAGAGGAGGAGGGCTGAGAGGCGGTGAAATCCCTAATAAGGGAGGGGTCCAGGATAAAGGAGCTAGGGACCCAAGAGCGTTCCTCTGGACCGTAACCCTCCCAGTCAACGAGGTACTGGTGACCCCGGCCACGCCGACGGGAAGCCACAAGCCGGCGGACGGAGTATGCCGGGTGACCATCAATAAGACGGGTGGGAGGAGGGGGTTCGGCCGGAGGGCAAAGATCACTGGACAGGACCGGTTTAATCTGGGAGACATGGAAAGTAGGATGAACACGTAGGGAGGAAGGAAGGCGAAGGCGTACAGCTGCCGGATTGATGATTGACACTATTTCAAACGGGCCAATGAACCTGGGAGACAATTTCTTGGACATGGACTTGAGGGGTATGTCCCGGGTAGACAACCAGACCTTCTGACCGACCAAGTAAGTGGGCGCAGAGGTTCTTCTCCGGTCAGCCTGTTTCTTGTTCTGCGCGGCAGTGTTATTAAGTGCTGAGATGGTTTCAGACCAGATCTTTTTACACCGGCGAATGTGATGTTGTACTGACGTGACGGATATGTCCTTCTCGTCGTATGGCATAAGAGGGGGCTGGTAGCCAAGTGACACCTCGAACGGGGAAAACCCTGTGGCTGCTGAAATGTGACTGTTGTGTGCATATTCCACCCAAGGTAGATATTGAGCCCAGTCTCCAGGGTTTGATGTAGTCAGGCAACGCAGCATGGCCTCCAGCTCCTGATTCAACCTCTCCGTCTGGCCGTTAGTCTGGGGATGGTAACCAGAGGTTAATGACACCTTCGCCCTTAGGGCGGAACAAAATTGTCGCCAAACTTGGGAGATAAACTGAGGACCCCGATCGGAAAGGATCTCCTGGGGAATGCCATGTAACTTAAAAACATGTTTTATGAGGAGCATGGCAGTTTGATAAAACAGGAAAAAGAACCCCAACCTAACATGTTCTTTTATTCTATAAACTACTGACAACATGTATCTAAAGTTCCAAGCAAAACGTTTGCATTTATTTGCAGAAAATGAGAAATAGACAAAATAAGGAAAAAGATGCAGCGCTTTCAGACCTCAGATAATGCAAAGAAAACAAGTTCATATTCAGTCAGAAACAACATCACTAATGTCTTAACTCAGGAAGAGTTCAGAAATAAATGTTTCGTGGAATAACCATGAAGTTTTTTAATGGGGTTCAGTGCAGTGGACTCTTTATTTTTTCCAGAATTGTATATTGCATTTGGTAATATCTATATCATAAAATTTAATATATGAGTTGTAATTCTAGCAATTTCAATAGCAATACAACAGCTAAGCATGACCCTGGAAGGGTCTTACTTTTAAATGTGGTAAACAAAATCACAGAGTGTTTTTTAAAGTTTTTTTTGGCTCCAATGGTTTTTATTTGAGAGTGGTCTGAAAAAAAGGGGTTTGTCAAATAGCCGGGACTCAAACCTGTGGTGTGGAGGACTGACGGGTCACATGCTTTACCGCTGTGCCTCCTATCACATAGTTGAAACTGATAAACATATGGATGTTGCAAACTTTATTAAAACAATAATAAATCAGTGTGCCAAAGTCTGACAATATGATTTCATACCCACTTACTTTCTGCTGCGAAAAAATCCTCAGTACCGCGACTCCAACCTAACTACCCCACACATCTCTGGTCTTTGGGTCGTATTAAGAACTTAGTGTGTTTCCTGCTATGAGTGCTACGTTGTGGACTGGACTGATCTAGAATGAAAGTCTGAGGTATATCTGGTTAATTATAAGTGTTTCACGTCACAAATTGTCCAACTCTACCATGATTCAGCAATTTCTTTTCTGGTTTTCTCAGATTCTATTAAAAACTTAAATTTTGTACACAGAGAAGTATTCCTGTAGTTAGAAATCATCTTTAACAATACTGTACTCTGTGTTATTATTTTATCAAGCCCACCTTTTAAATTTTTTTTAACTTTTTTATTTTTGGGGCATTTAGGTCTTTCAGACGGACATCAAGCAGCAGCTTCATATTAATGTTCTGGACAATCTACACAATAACACAAAATCCAATCAAAGATGACAACAATAAATAGCTAAGCTCAGGTACTTTGCTTGTTGTCTTTCCAACCTGCCATGGTAAAGCTTTACTTTTGTTTTCTTCGCTCTCCTCTCTGTGACGCCGCCACAGAGTGGAGCTGGCACCCAAACTGTTTTTATGGGGCCAAAAATGATGCCCCATCATGACCAAATAGCTGTACTGTAATCATCATCACCACCATCATCATGCAGCTATCACTCTCATTGGGCTCTCAACAACATGACTCTTATTTAGAATGCACTTCTGTGGTTTGGATATGCCTCTCTGTCTGGCACCAATTTCCCCTTCTCTGTGAAGGCACTGACACCTGAGAAGATTGAACATCCCATCACACAGAAGCTCCTTTTGTCAGCCTGAATATGTTTTGCTATTTGCCAGCATCATCTGAGAGCAGGCTTTTTTTTTCACTTTTTCTTCAGCATTGTTATTGTCAAAGTATTCATATCATTTTCCTTTTTCTGTGAGTCGGCTGGAGTGAGGAGGTGGTGTTAGGGGTGTGTGTGTGTGTGTGTGTGTGTGTGTGTGTGTGTGTGTGTGTGTGTGTGTGTGTGGTTACGGTAGCAGAGGGGTGATGCATTAGTTGCATTTTAGATGAATCCAAGCTGACAGCACATATTAGCAGCAGAGAAATGTCTCCTGTGTGGCTTTTGTCAAAGAGTTGTCACTCCTTCAGCTCCGCTAAGTTCTGAAGGCTGTTAACTCGGTTTGCTGAAATTACCTCCAGGGTGAGTTAAGTGCATATATTTTTGAGGTGTGTGTGTGCGTGTGGGGGTGTGTGTGTGAGTGTTTGTGTGTGAGTGTTTGTGTGTGTTCAGATCTATGTTTGCATTCAGTGGCAGAGAAAGAAGAATATCGGTTTGATTTGCATATTAATACATGGTTCTTTAGTTCAAAAACAGAGTTGTGTAAGACCACATCCACATTACTTTGCATTTACACAGCCCTATGTCAAAGTGAGCATTTGGGGCTTTGCAGGGTTTTTATCATATCATGTCACTGAATAAACAAAAAACAAATGATGGTTGTGATAACCTGGGGGTTGTTTATCCCTGGTTTAATCCTGAGGGATTACAGAAGGATTTTTTTCCCTTGCTAAGCCTGTTTGATTCACTTTCACTAAAGCAAGATTCAGTTTGTGAAGTTAGCCTGTTTTCAGATGAGACTGGAAGGCTTAGGGAATCAAAGTACAGCTATCTAAAAACACTTTTCTTTATCTTTCTATCTTTCTCTCTTTGCACATATATATATATATATATATATATATATATATATATATATCTGGAGAGACTCCGGAGAAAGACAGAGACGGAGACGGAGAAAGACAGCGATTAAAAGGGTTTATTGACATAAAAGTTCTTTGGCGCTCGGGCCCTGGCTGAGGACATCGAGCTGTGAATTGCAATAATCTTGGATGAGCATTCCCGATGTAGGTTAGGAATGTCATCCCCCGGGGCCCGACACTGGTGGTGGACACACATCCTGGAAAGCGGGGAGAGTGGAGGTGGAGAAAGGGTGGAGGAGGATTGAGCGCAGCTGGAAAGCGGAAGATGCCATGGATGGAGGTCCTTATCAACTGGGCCTTGGTCGGTGATTGGCTGTGACGTGGCTTGGTCCAGCGTTGATAGGTCGGCGGTGATGAGCGGGACGTGCCGATTGGATGATGCAGGTCAGGCTAGAGAGACTTCCAGTTTGAATTTGCGCCTAGGCTTCATGTCACTTGGTCCAGATGGTGGATTGGGTGCTGCACTGTAAAACATTTGAAGGATTTTGAAACTGAAAGTACACCTGCTGCCTTGAAAATGCAATTTTAGTCAACAAGAAAATTGTTTTTGGTTTTAAATTGGTTTTAACTCTGAAATTATAGTTCATGAAGTTAATTTAACAAAAAAGAGACAGGTTGTGTAAACATTGTTAATAAGTTCATTAATCTTGAAATGTGAGTTTTAACTCAATGCTGAAATTTAAACTAAATAATTATTTCACAATATGCAAGAAAAAACTGGCCTCACCTTAAATAGTTAAAAAACATATTTCTCCAATATTTTTACTCACAATTTCAAGTTAAAATAACTGCCAGTTTCACTATAACATTTCAATTCTTATTTCTAATTGCATAACCAAATTTCCAATGTGAGTTTCTGAAGGAATTTTATAGAGTATCATAATGAATTCTCCTGAAAAACATTTAGTGCAAACTAAACATTATCCTCAAGCTTTACAAACTATCAGTTGCACTAAAATAAACATTTACTTTAATAGCCACAAGAGTCTGACCAATGTAACACACTTCCATCTCACTCACGGTGCAACACACTGAGCACGGTGCACTCTGGGAAATAGTTTCCACTCCTGTCTTTTTCTTCTTTCAGTTTAAGTGCTAACCTAAAAACTCTACTTTATTTAAGTCTTGGAGGTTTGACAAATTTAACAAAAAGTTAACAAAACTTACTAAGTTTATCTTCCACAAACTCACACATTTAAGTTCAAAAACTAAAACTTGCAAAATGTATTTGACTTAAAGAGTAGAAAATAGTAGACACAACCAAATGTAGCTGAGATGTTTTACAGTGTGGTAATGGTGCAGCCCTCGTCTCAGGTTTCCCCAGCACATTCATGTGAAGCATCAACATGTACCAATAGTTTCTAAAAGAAAACAAAAGAATATATTTGATGATTGAAGAGATGCTTTGCACGTTGAGCCAATCTTCATGTCTCCTTGCTTTGCTTTACTGTGTGTGTGCTGTTCATTATGGCTCCTGTAGTGACCAATATAGGCAATATGCAGTATATGAGCAGTGAGACGACATGTTTCCTTCTGCTGAGTGCCACTCAGCTGTGGCTCAGAGTGTGGAGAGTTGAGAGCAGGTCTACACAAACAGACCTGCAAGCTCTGTAACACTTCTCACATCTTTGGCTTTTCTCAGTATTTTTCTGTTGCACTGCTTTGCGTTTCACCACAACATTCTCATTCAATAACCTGTGTCATAGCCTGGCGGTAGTTACAGGTACACCTAAAAAATATGTTATTCTTGTAGGTTGTGAATAAATACACACCTATGTGGAGGGAGTGGTGCTCATCTCTCACCCTTCACTGTCGGACTCTTCCACCTCAGACAGCTATGAGCCTCGTCCTGAACGATGCAGTTCAAATAAACGGGGCTGCAGTCTTCAGTCAAATCAACTTTCTCTTCTTCATCACTCAGCCTGGCTTCATCCTCAAAAGCTATCAATAAATCATCCAAATCTTTGCTGAATTTGCATAAAGCATCATCCATTTCAATGAACTTAGCCATGTTGGTTTACGTCTTTGTTCAGTTTCATTGCGTCACAAAATGTCATTTCTGTTGGTTTTGATCCAATTACAAGAATCAGAGCATTGCAACAGTTAGCATCTCAATGCTATTTATTTGAATGTGTAAAATGCAAGTATTGTTGAATTTTTTTGTTTACAAGGAATAAAAACCCATTAGTTTTTCTTTCTATATTTATCTAGGTTATATTTTGTCACACAATTAAATGATCAATTTGGACTAAGAATTGAGTTGGTCCAAATTCAGTTGTACACTAGATGCTAAGTGTTAGCAGAAAATGTGAACCTGGTTATCCCCTAAACCTTTATGGATTCAAAATATAAAAGCAACTATTACTGCCATGACATTAGTTTCCTTTTATGTTTTTCCTTATGTATTCTTTGCTTTTTTGTCTCATCAGAGCTGGCCCTGACCAGAAGTTACATTTTATTCAGCTGATGACAAAGACTAACTGTGCCAAAGCACACATGACATTTTGAGACTTTCTGCTCATGGTGAAAATCAGCAGCCGTCCAATTTAATTTGAACATCACCTGGGTGGCTGCTGTACACTGTAGGCATTGGCCAATCAGTTTCACATTGTTATTAACTGAAAATGTAAAAATGCTACAGTAGAAAAGTCTCAGAGTGGTGCTTAGCTTTTAATCAGCACTGTGGTAAAGTTTTCTTATAACAATTTGACTTTGTTATTGCATCATATATATTTTTAAGTGACCAGTGTTCAAGTCAGAGGGGTACTTAGTTAGATTAATATTTAATGAAAGCAATAAAAAAGAGAAGAAGAAACTGAAACTCATCAAGAATTTTATTCAGGAGGGTAATTTCCATATTTCTAGATATATATTAGCACAGATGATTTAGTGTTCAAAGTTTAATTGAATCCGGCTTGGCTAGAGTGTGCTGTGTGTAGTCTTACTGTCAAAAGCTGATGCTTCAATAACCATAACCCCAAACACAGAGGTCCCAGGTACACCAGGCAGATAAATCATCCTGATTGTTAAGTTAAAGTAAAAATGTTTGTCAAAAAGAGTAGAAATGAAGCAACGTGTCTCAGACTGATCAGAAGCATCTACCTGAACCTGGGGATCTCCGTTCTCCTCCTCCTGTAGACCACACGGGAAGGCTTTACCTTCCTGTCTTTATTGTTTTGTGTAACTTGTAATTAAAAATTAGTCTATGCAAGCACTGTGTGTGTGTCCTATTGTGTGCGTTGGACCTTGTGTGGATCAGATCCACTGTTTTTGTGGGCCATGCGCATCCCGTTGGTGTGGCATATTAGAGTGTGTTAGGTGTGTGCTGTTTTTTTTTGCTCCATACACATGCTGTGTGTTGGGGACGAGGTTGTGCTCATGTGGGTCAGATGGAGTGATGGTTTTGTGTGTACCCTCCGATAACATCCTGCATGTTGCTTTTAGTCATTTTCTCTTTGCTCTACTGCTCTGGTCTCTCCAAGCTGCTTTGCAATCTCCTGATCAGTCTCACCTCAGGCCTCCTACACAATTCCTTCCATGCTGTCTTCAGTCGTCCTTTTTGTGTTGCTCCTGTTTGCTCTCGCCTCACTATTGTCCCAGTCACTGAAGTTCCTCTCGAGTTCAGTTCCTTGTCTTTTTTTAATCTAATAAATATGATAAATTTCATCAATTGTATTGTTTATCTTATTGTTATTGAAAAGATCATACATCGATATGTAAAAATGTACATTACAGTGTGATGACTTCACAACAAAAAATATTGGGATGCCCTATAATTTTGCATGGCTGTATATTATCTGTATATACACACAAGATAATTAAAGATCTGGAATTTTTTATTTAAAGTTACAAAGATGTGTACCACCTATGTAACATTAAACACACATTCAGATTGATCAACTCTTCTACCTCTCCTCAGAGGATTTTGATTTTTATTATTTGCCCATGTTTGACAATGGGTTGAGACATTATTTGGTCTAAAATAAGGAGTTTGAACCATGAGCCATGACTCAGAGCAGCACCTCTCAAGAAGGAAAAAGTGAGAGAGGAGGGTCAGACTGAAGTTAATGTATGTTCCTCTAATGAGCTGACAGATTGGCTGCTAACGGAGAAAAGGAGTATGGTCAAAACACACAGAGACACTGTGTCCCTGGTGTGTGATCCGTTGTGTGTGCTGGGCAAATTGGTGAAGGTTTGGTACTAAACACTTGGGCTGATAGATCAAACAGAGCTGAAGTTTGACTCTAAACACTCGAGGCTCACTGGGATCAACAGCAGGTCAACTGCTCTCCAAACTATACACCACCAACAATTAGAACCATATTTAAAAAGGAGTGATTACAGACAGACAACTGGGTCTCATTTATGTTTGGTGATTAGAGTCTATCACCAAATATTCAGAACAATCTGTTTCCTGGAAGGGAGGTGGGGCACTTGCAACTGTGAGAAGAACTCCATGATAAAACTTTAGTGAAGCACAATCACAGACACTGCTTTTCACTGCAGCGCCCCGCCAAGGTTTTCACTCACTTTACCCCTTCCATGGTTACTCTGTTAAAAATCAAATGACTGGGAAAGGACAGCAAAACTCTCAAAACTGTGTTGTGTGTTTGTCCTCAGCCACCTTGGCTCAGTACTTCAGTCTTTGAACTATTGAGCCAATACGTTAAAGACTGAAGTATTTACTTTCTTTCCACCAATAAGTTGGTGGATGGTGAGTTTAAAGGAGTTTTAGTCCCTTTCGTTAGTCCTTTTCTTTTTTGCAGATTAACTTCAGCTCTGTCAGATTAGATGGAAACCATTTGTGAACTTCAGGTTTCAAATCACGCCTCAGATTCATATTTGGTTTTAAGTCTTCATTTTGATTAGGCCATTCTACCTTATATACTGTAAGTGATTTGATCTAAAACAGGGATCTGCTTGGGTCTCCAGTAAATCTGAATCACATCATTTGTAAATAACCAGGCCTTTCCAAAACCTGCTGACATGCCAAGGAGATGATAAAACTGTCTGATTTGGGCATGTTGGAGTAGTGCTGCCACTGTCCAAACGTTTTTGGACAGTGGCAGTCCAGAGGGGGGTTACAGACCCCTGATCTAGAACATTCCATGGTAGCTCTGGTGGTGTTTTGTATGGTCATCGTTCAGTTGCAAGGTGAATCTCATAGCCTCAGGTATTTCTTCCAGGATCCTTCTGCTCTCACCTGACCAGAGGATCTTCTTTAGCATGCTTGCTGTGACGTCTACATGGCTTGTGGTAAATTTCAGATGAAACTTGTTAGCTTCAGCTTTCCCTCAATAATGGCTTTCACATTGTCACTTTGCCACTACGGCCAGATTTGTCAACTAAAGACAGTTGGAAACTTCCAACTGAACTGTGACCTTCTGCAACTATTTGTTGCCACAGACTTCTCAATTCCATCTCAGATGAATTCTCTCCTTGCATTATGATCAGCTTAGTTAGTCAGCAGTTACTAGAAAATATTGCAAAATTGTTCTCAAAAGAAGAAGGATTTTATCATTTCCGAGGGAAAGACAAATTCAAAGTTTGTAAGATCAGAACCACAAGAAGGAGTTTTTGCTTTTCAGTCAGTGGAGTGAAACTATGGTACAGTTTAACTGGAATTAAAACAAAGTCCAAACATTAAACAATTCAAATGTTTGTATAAGGAAAATGGTTTACACTAAATATGAGAAACTGTCTTGATGTATTATGTTGCTGTTGTTACACAACATTGTTAGTGTCAACATTATTATGATTACTAAGTTGTTAATATTATTAGAGTTATTATTAGTATATGCTTGAATGTATTGTATTAAGCAAGAATTTGAAAGTAGAATGAAGGTATTCTGATACAATACTAACAAATAGGACGAGGTCATGTTGTGATGTTGCTGGTGAGAGGATGGGTTTTAATAAGTTTACACTTCTATCCACTCCTTTGCTTCCATTGCTGTCATTTTAATTGTAACTTGACACGTTCAATAAAATACAACAACAAAAAGATATATACAGTATATGTATATATTTGTTCTGTATTGAACGATTATACTTGACAAATGTAATGTCTGTTCCTGGTTTCACAATTGTTAACTGTAATGTGTTTATGATGTTTTTATGTTTTTGTCATGTAAAGTACTTTGAAGTTCCTTGTTGCTGAAATGTGCTGTACAAATAAACTCAATCAATAGACTGACTGATTGATCGATTAACTGACACACATACTGTGAAGCACAAAAGCGTCAAGCAGCACGGAAAGCCTCAGCTGGAACTTTGACCTGGTACACTGCTGAAATCACATTAGAATAATGACTTAGAAAGAAAGAAAACTAGTAAACACATTAATGAGTAGGTTGGTTACTGTTGTACAAAATACAACTTTGCCATCTGCCGATTTTCCATAGTTCTTTTATCTATCTGGCTGGATAACAAATACAGAAGAAAGAACAGAACAAAACTGCAGCGTTAAAAATGAAAGTGTCAAATACACATGAAACTCAGCATGGTTAAAAAAATATGTGAAGGACTGAAGCTGTCACTAACTTTAGGTCAGTGTATTTAATTAACTTCTATGCAGGTTTCATGAAAGAATTTTTTCATTTGTTAAAGTTTTCATGCTGAAGACAAACAAACATGATTTTCAGTTGAGTCCATTAATGCTCCATGTGTGACAGGTTGCAGACATGTTTTGTCACATTAAAGGGAGTCTAAAAATATTAACTCCATACCTGCAGTTGGTTTTGTTATGAGTCTAATTAGACACATTTTGTGATAGATTAAATCAAAGCTAAATGAGGTTACCATGGTTGCATGTCTGAGCCATGTGACAGAGCAAGTCCTGCTGTTTCCAAGATACCCAAACTGTCTTCCTGCAACTGCAGACAGACAGCAGCCCTGCAGGACAGACAGGAGCAGCATCTGTGGTCTTTGATGAAACATTTTCTGCTCATAAGGTGGTGGTCCCATGTAGAGACAGCTACTACTGGCTGAGTGGGAGTCTGAAGCCTAACAAATAGATGCTCACTAGGCTTCCCTCCTTACAGGAGTGCATCTTGGTTCACCTTTCCAACCAGCTACAATGTTTTATTATTGTGATTTTTTTTGTAGGTCTTGCACTGATTCTTACATTACAGAATATTAAAGTACAACAATATTCTGGGTTTAACTCCTTATGATTTAAACTGCAGGAAAAAGGACCAAGATAGTTGACCAGACTACCAAGGCTGAAATTTACCCAAAAGAATTGTCTGGATAAGGAAGGTCGTTTGGATGAACTTTTGTGTACAGGTCATATATTACAGTAACTGTAAAATTATACAACAGAACCAATAGATGCTTTGGTTTGTAAACACAATATTTAAACCCATCATACAGAATAATATTGTTAGGAGCCTTTTTCAGGAATTTAAACTGGTACCGTTTGGTTGTTTTACAAAGTTCGGATTCTGAATTATCAATCAAAACTATCATGACCTCCCAGGATTCAGTATTATCAACTGATTTGAAAGAATATGAAAATCTGAAAGACGTTGGCAAATGTAATAAATTTACTTGGATAAGCCTAATTTGATTACTGCTGACCAGTTAATGCAACATATTTAAATTGGATCACCTGTTCTCTTTCTTCAGTGTACTGTGTTCCCTCACATGTTCTGAATATATGAGTCAATGTATCTAAATAACAGAAAACTGATATTTCACATTTATTAAACTGGTGAGATGAGTGTGTTTAAGACTGTTATTAAAGCTTAAAGGATGGAATTAGAACATTTATGTGAGTTTTTTTATGTTTAGGCACAGATGGAGTTTAAAATAAACAGAAGTCAATACAATGTCCTGATATGGTTAAAAACACATAGTGGTGTAGGGGTGTGTGTGTGTGTGTGTGTGTGTGTGTGTGTGTGTCTGTTTGTATACTTTAAACACTGGGAACATCAGACTTTAGTTGCACTTACTCTGTATCACTGAAGGCTTTGTGTCTCCAGCCAAGCATCAAATTAAATCTAATTAAATCATGAAATGTCATTGTGGTTCTGGGATGATTGTTAATCACATTCCCCTCTTCCTAATCTCAGTGTTAACTGTTCTGTGGCATGATTATCACTGACGGTGAATGCCATGAGTCTCGCTCCACATGAACCAAATCCAGAGCCAGTGAAAGTTTTCTGGAACTCCAAAACAAGGAGTTACTGACCATAAATCCAAACATTTTTGTGTCTTCAACTAAACCTGATGTGATTCTATGGGTTTCTGTTGGAGGGAATGGACAGAACGTAAACCTGGACTCTCACAGACAGAAGGCTGTAAACAAACATCACTCAGCCCCAGAAGAGGTGGTGAAACTGGATCTGACATCATCTTTCTGATATTTAAACTACAGCTAGAAAGGGAAATGGAGGCAAGCTCTAAAATCTGTACATAATATATATCTAAAACCCTCATATACCACAGATAGTTTATCTACCTTTAAATAACTTTCTATATGCAGGCAGCAGGTGTGCTGCAGCCCCACTGCAACAAAATATCAGGAGTGTGAATATGCAGATGAAGCTGTGATGCAGCACTTCTGCAGGGCATATGGAGCACAAACACCTCACTGCTCGTGTTAAACCAGCGTCAGACCTTCACTCTTCCTATTTGTACTAAAATTTCCTTAAAACCTTTAACAGCTTTTATATTGTTATGCACTGTAAAGGGAAAATATATGTAAATTATTTTCAATTTTTTGTGTAAGGACCATTTTGCTGGCAAACAGGCCTTTCCATGTTAGGTATCCTGTAGGTATACAGGAGACATTTATCATGATTCCTTGGAATATTTCAGATGATATGTTTCACAGATATTTGACCAACACTGCACCCATCTTAATTTCATAATATGCTATAGACCGGACAATGTGATGTGAATTAACTGATGAAGTAAGCTTTAGAATAAAGAAATCTGGATTTGGCAATTAATTACATTGTTTTTATTAAGAATTAAATTTTTGTTTCTGATTCAGAATTCTAACCAGAAAGGCAGATAAAAAGTTACTGTAAAATGATGGCATGTCCTCCTTTACTCTAAGGTTTTACATAACACTTACAATCATTAAAATCTAACCTAAAGTGTATACAAATCTTAAATAGATTTGTATACACTTTATACAAATCTATTTATATTTTTATTTGTTCATGTTTTTATTTGTTCAGTGAACATTTTTCTTTCCTTTTTTAACCATTTAAACCTCATGGTGAAATCGGCAACCTGTAATAGTTTTGGAGCTACGTGCAGCAAAGATTTGGCAAAATTTAGGTGCTGGAACAAGACAAGAATTCAAACTGTAGCAACAATAAAAAGAGAATGTCTGAAGAAGAAAGAGGTAAACTTATTAAACAGCTCAAAGTCCAGATCTAAACATGACTGAAATGCTGTTGTAAAATCTAAAGAGAAGTGTGAAAAAAAGGTTTGCAAGCCTCTTGGAAAAACACACTGATATGTAAAGTCCTAACTTCTGAAAGTTTCTGTATCTTATTTAGAAATAACTGTAAAATATTAGAGAACTACATAATGTGCTAACAAGACACTTTTACAGTGTGGAGTTGCATAGTGAGTAGTTGAATTTAACTGTGTTTACTTCTGAAATATTTGTAATAGTGGAAATTACTGAATGTGATGGATGTGGACTTTATTTAATCAAAATGAATGAGAATGACCTTTACCTGATTGTTGGCATGACGTAGAATTTTATTGACTTGGAAAGCAGCTCAGCCTCAAGCGGCAACACTCTGGCTGAAGTCTGCCTTAAAACTAGTTTGTTTGTTTTTTGTCTTATTTCTATTTGGGACAGAGATTGGTTGTAAGCTGATGTTTCACACTGATGACTTGAATTGGGCTGTTTTGTATTTTTGGTAAATACAACTTGAACCTGTTAAGTCTGATGTGTTAAGCTACATGTCAAAACTCATAAATAAAATTGGGGGAAAAAACTGAATGGGAATGTTTTCCAATGACTTTTATTTCTATCATAATGGCCTGTACACTTTGTGAAGTGTCAAAATCAATGTTAACATGTTAATTACAAACACAAAATAAACAGCAAATTAAAAAGATTAGTTTTAAAAAAAATCCACTGTCCATTGCTCTGAAAAACTATTTACTCCCTTAAGAATGATTTTGATTTAGCATTTTTTCATATCTAATTTTTGAGATCATCAAGCTGGAGGATCTATGTGAATTTATGGATGACCTGATTAAAGTTACACCACAGAACATCAGTCACATTTAAGCAACGATTTTGACTAAACCAGCCAAAGACTTTGAATTTAGTCTTTTTGGCTTGTTTTACCTCACAGACAAGCCTCCAAAAATCAGTTGTGGTGATGGTGGCACCGCGGTAGACGGTCATCTTGGGAAAGTTTAATTTCAGATTTCTCCTGTACCATGTTGATTTGCTCCTAGACTAGAGACTAAACCCTAAGTTGTCTAACGCAGTCATACACTCACAATCAGTGTATGAATGCACGTGTGAGTGTGTGTTTGTAAGAACTGGCGATTGGGCTCTGCCAATGCCAAAGTCAATGTCAAATTTATGTATATAGCACACAGGAGCCTTCTGGCTGTCCTATAGGAGGGACAGTCCACTCATTTTTTGCATTGAATGGAAGGGAACATTGTACCCTGATGTGTAAAGTGGACAGCCACGACTTCACAAGAATGAGAGCCAGAGGAGAGCCACCCACCACCAAGCAGGAAGCCCACAGGTCCCGCTGGCAGATCTAGCCACACACCCAAAACCCAAAGGGCATACCAACCCCAACAGAGATCAGACAGAGTCATGGGCCCAAGCCGTGCCAAGCAACCAATGGGAGTGAGCCCTGAGAAGAACCAATACACCTGTGTGTAGCAGCACCAACTACTGGCAGAGAGTGGTGCCCCTTCTGCTTGAGGGAGAAGCTTAAGACATAATCTGAGAGATAAACAGGCACACACACACACAATCATGCCATCACATGACGCATGCACACACACAATATAAGGACACACTAAAATGGGTGCAATACACCTGCTCGCACTCCCCACACATCCTCTATTTTCCCCGGTGCCAACATCCCAAAAGGGCAACAGCTCCTGGAGCCATTACAGGGTTCCTTCACTCTGGGGTGCAGCGAGGCAAACTGCCAGCCCAGACTCTGACCAAGCAGCAGACTCCTCCTCCAGGGCTCCAAACCCAGACGGCTAACAGACAACGATGGAAAGACCCTAAGCCTCATTGTTTTGAAGATGTATTCCTTTATTTACATGCAGATGTCTCTACGGTGTTTGTGACAGTCTCATATGCATTCATACACTGAAGTGATGAAAGACCAGAGGTAGGATGCAGATGTAGTCCTCCTACTGAGTATCCTGCACTGAACCTCATTGTTGACATCTTGTGGGCCTGAGGAACTGAGGGTTACGTTCAAGAAGAAGGATTTCAACAAGAGGAGCTGAGAGCTGGTGAGTGCAAACTGAGACCCGATCCAGAGACAGGTGTTTTCCTTCAATTCCTCACCGAGAGAAGAACAACTATTACTGCTGAAGTCCAGGTTGCTCATTTACTTTCCAGACCAGTTGATTACAGTCACTAAGTATCAGAATGAATCTGTTTTTTAGATTCATTCTGAATCCAGAGGTCTTTCCAGAGACCTCCAGAGAGGTCTCTGGAAAGACCTCTCTGGAGGTTCGACAACAGATTAATGAGGGTGTTTTTTTTTAAACGAACAGCAATAACTGCATATAGCAGCATCAAAAATCAGTGCAGTTGAGATATGGCTGATAATTCTGTAAATATTTATCTTTCTGCCTCAAAGTAAAGCATCCAGAGCAGCAGCAGAATCCTGTGTTAAAACAAGCAGCCATCAACATCCGTTTGCATGTGCAACAGCCAATTACTGGTGGCCAGTGCAGCAAAGGTGAGACAAGTGTGTCATGTGGCATGAATGTGTGTATTATGTGGTTGATCTGCCAAGTAAAGACAGCCTCATTATCCGACTGAAAGAACGACTTGCCCCAACACAGAGAAAAAACGTAAAAAAAGAGTTAATTTGCACTTTTAATTCTTCTTCCTTCGTATTCTCTCTTTCTGTCTCTTTCTCTCTCTATTTAGGTGAGAAAGTGAGTGAAGGGTCCGGGGCCCCTCAATAAGTGTCTGTGATTGTGTCTGTGGCCTCTCTCTTTCAGCCATGTCCAGCACCATTAATTGGAGCTGTTGGTGAACTGAGCCCATTCTCCCCATGAGAGGTAATTGCTTTGAGCTTTGGAGGGCCAAGTGTTGGTTTAAGGGCCCCTGACCTTTAACCTCCAGGCAAAAAGCCCCCCCCCGTTCCCTTTTTCCCCCACTCTGTAAATATCTTCTTTCCTGCTGCTTCAGCCTTCTCTGTGAGTGTGTGTGAGTTTTGTCTGCTTTGTTCTGTTGTGAGGAGGAGAAAAAAAGATAGGAACAAAACCTAATCAAGGAGAGAGGAAGTGAATTCTTCAGCGGTATGACTCTGCAGAAACCAGGAAATCTCAATTTCTTAAAAAATGTGTTCATAAACATCGTATTCTAATTCAAATTCCTTAGAATTGAAGACTGAAGAACTTCTCTTATTCTCTCTGTAAATATAGACAAACATGTTACTCAAACTTTGCTGACATTTCATTTTACAGTACCTGTAATTCTTAATAAAGACGTTCTTGTGTCATTTTTTTTGGTTAAGGATCACATCACATAAAAAACAAACATAAAACAAGAAATAATTATATAAATCTAGACTACCTTGTTAAAATGCCAGGGCTTTGTGATGTAAACAGATGATAATAAATCATTTTCAAAGTGTTTCCCCACAGATGATGTGTTACACAGTTTGAGCACAACAGGCAAACCCATCTGTTAAAAGTAAATTGTAAAACAACTGCAATAACTCTGCACACATCCCCGCACCCTTGAGCTAATACTTTGCTCATGGTAAATGAATTGAATTTATTTAGCACCGTTCTAGTCATACTGATCGTTCCAATTGTGTTCATATCTGCCCACAACTTCTCCATAAGACTGAAAAACATTGACTTTGTTGTCCTTAAGCCACTTTGTAACCACTTAGGCTGCTGAGAATCATAGTCCATGTCCAGGTTCTCTGGGCCAACGAACTGGTCTCTTTCCTGATCGGTGTAATGGTTGGACATTCCTGTTACATCTATAGTGGCATGCAGTTGTTGGAAAGAATTAATTTGGCACCATAAATCTTTTGGAAATTGTTTCCAAGGTTGAACACAGGACTTGTGCAGCTCCACAATTTTGTCCCCTGTTTTGATTTTTTCACTGTGTCAAACAAGAAATCATCGTGTTCCAGGTGTGACTAATTAACTCAAATGTGTCAGTTAACTTATAAGAAGTTTCTAAAGACATAACATCATCACAACATCTTAACCCTTGACCCAGTTCTGTGCTCCCAGGCTGTTGACAGATGACATTCCCCTACCAGGACATATGGAGACACCGAGACACCACAAAGTTTTAACACATGAAATGAACACAAACCCTAGCATGATAGAAACCATCCCATTTTTCTAAGCTTTGGTTCATACAGAGGGTCTGAACCCTCAGCTATTGAGAAATGATTGAATGCTGGAGTTGTAGATTCTGTTGAAATGTTAACATTTGGCTGTGACATATGTAATGCTGAAGTTTGACTCTATGAAGCTTAGTGGAAATCGCCTGTGCTCTAAATAACCATCCTCCACTGTGACAAGAGAAGTGCAGAGCTGGACACAGTTTGGTTCTGGTTCTGGGGATGCAGAGCAGAACCAGAGCCAGAAGTCCTGATGGTCTGTCAGGTTGATACAACAAGACAAACAGGTCTTGCACAAGGACTCCATGGCCATGTCATCCATCTGCAAGTAGTACTCTATTGCCCATTTGTTTTTTGCACTGTTGTGGGCCAGTCCACAGGTGATGACAAGGCCAGTCACATGACGCCTGAAAGTGGATAGGCAGTAGACACGGGGGCTGCTGAAGTACAATTTAACAAACTTCTCAGAAATGATGGTAAGTTCTCTAAGGAGGGGACTAAGGGTCAAGTTCCATGGTGTCAAAGGCTGTTCTGCATATTGACACACTCGTGCATCGACATGCATATTTGGAGCTTTGCTCTGACATCCACCGTGTCTTGCATGCCAGCCCCAGACCAAAAAAGTGTGGTGTTGGGGTTGAAAGGAGTGAAAGTGCATCCAACATGAAGGGAATACTGCTGGTTGTTTCCCATGTCTGTAATGCATTCCAAGTCCAGTATGTCCCTTCTCTGTTGGCTGAACTTGTAGACAAACTTATAGATTTCAAGGTCAGAAATGTCTTGGAATGTGTTGATGGCCTGATACATAACAGATAGCAAAAACTCCAAGTCCTGAGGTAACATGTTTACTCTCCCTTTGTTAAGGAGGACTAAAGTGTTGATGGTAGTTTACGGAGTACCTCTATAAATTTCTGCTGTACTCCATTAACACTTTGAGAGAAAATGTCTGGGTTAGGTATAAAAGCAGTTACTAAGGGGAATTAAAGTCAATACAGTACTATTATGGACAGAAATACAAACGTGTGTGTGCATGTGCGTGTCAGTGTAGATATTTAAAAGCAAAGATTTCAAGTTTTGAAAGGGTTCAAATCTTTGTTGGTTGCACCTTCCATGAAGATGCAAATGTAGGAACTCCCTACAGCACAATGTAAAAAGTTCCCACATCATTTTATTGTTGACAGGACGTTGATGACCAACATGTTTTCTCATTTTGTCAAAGCAGTTTCATATTAATATTGCAATAACCTGACACAGAGACATTACATAAAACACTGCTGCTTTGAAATTTTGATTTCATCTATGCCAGTTTAAGGTGTCGTACCCTCCCCCACACCCAGTTCTGAAATTCAAACATTTTTTTGGTTGTCCTCAAAGATTTTCAAAGTTACAAACACCTATGAATGCGCTCTGAAAACAGAACATTTTTGCTTTGAGGGAGGAGGACCTCCTGGACCAGGCGTGGGAGCTGAGGTGTGGAGTGAGGAAGAGTAACTTTAGCTGTTAATGGTGGAGAAGCAGAGAGGGGAGGAAGAAGGGAGAGTACAAATGACTTGGAGAGAAACAAAAAAGAGGGAGAGCAAGAGAATGTAAGATGATCGAGGTTGGACTCTTAAGAGCAGGAGCATTATTGTCCCCTCAGGCTGAGACTCTCTTTGCGTGTGTGTGCGGGCGTGCGGGCGTGTGTGTTGTGGTGTATGCGTGTGTGTGTGCGCGTGTTGACAGAATGACAGGTCGTTATGAATCATCTCTTCCTCCCTCCCCGGCCTCAGAGGGCACCACCAACGTTTGAGTGAGCTGTCATGTTCAAGAGAAGAGCGCTTGTTTTGTTGTAGTCAAAGAAAGGAAGCGCTGTGAAAACATACACATGTACTTAGAGCCACAAAGTATGTAAACAAGCTGGTCCAGGGTGTCAAGCATGGGAGGGAGCTCTGGGTTTGTGTTGTGAAGACAGAGAAAGGTTTACAACCAGGCCCAGGTAATTTAGAGGTAGGAAGTGTGTTAACAGACAGAGAGAAGAAGGGAGCACTTGGTTTGTTGTAGCTGCTAAAGAACAACACACACATACTTAGGCATTAAATATGTAAACAACCAAGCTGGGGTTGAGTTTCAGCCAAGTTTGTAGAAACAGAGTGTGGGCAGGTCGCCATGGAGCTTTGCTGGAATGTCTTCATTACTTCAACAGAAAGCATAAGATCATCTGTTAATAAACTGTGTTGTGTCTACTGACCAGCAGACACAAGGATAGTAAAGAAAGAAATGATTAACTACCTTAAATATTACAGAATTGAAATAATGACATCAATGATTACAAGAAAAGCCATCTTAACCAAGCTGTTTTTAAAACCAGCATTGGTTTTGCCCTTCATAGTGGCAACAAGAAGTTGCCACTATCAACAAGAAGTTGCCACTATGAAGCTTCAATCAAACTTTATTTCGTTTGCTTAGAAAGTCCAGTTCGTTTGAGGAGGTGTGAATCAATCAAACTCTGACTTGAACCAAAAATGTCAAACTTTGATCCACCAACAAACCAACGTCTCGTTTTGGTTCAATTGAACTACAGAGTTGAATTTGATAGGCGTGCTCTGATATGATTGAACTGTTTTTGTGCTCATCCATCACACAAAATACTTTTTATACTCCGGAAGATTTATGGGAAGTAATTTTGTTTTAAATGTTAATTCAAAGATGTCCCTCTGAATTCATTTCCTATGGAACTTGTGCACTGAGGTGCCAGTCGCTTCTCCTCATGCCGCTGAACAACTGACAAATGGTAACTGGTAGATATGAAAGTTTTAAGTTGTGCATGTAGATGTGCACACGCAGTCTAGTGATGCAACAGAAGAAATGTTCAACTTTTGTTGCTGTTGTCACGGAAACCTGTCATCTTTTGCTGCTTCCCATATGTTGAGTCTGTAACGCGCTCCTGTGAACTAATGGACTAGAGGCTTTTAGCTCAAAATAGGTTCAATTAATCTGCATTAAGTAATGCTAACGCATTAAAATTTTCTGATTATTCGAATGTATTAACACATTAATAGCCCTAATTTACACATATATACATGCATGTAAATAAATATATAAATCTAAACATTATATTGTTAAGCCTATGTCTTTAAGGTAATACTTAATATTAACCTATTAAAACAATGATATGCTATTAAAACTTGGATTATTTTTTCCACATTCAGTCTTAATACATCATTTTAGCATTGAATAGTTCCTCGTGTTACAGACTCTTTAAGCTGCACTTAAAGTTCGGTTAAGTGTAGTCATTTATCTTATTCTTGTGTATAATGTGGCTTTAATTTGTTGAGACATGAAAAGTAATTTTGTTGGCCAGGTTTAATTTTGTGTTTCTTATAAAGTTAAAGCACTCATCGCATTCTGCAGTCAGAGGAGTGAGAGTAGCTGAGAGTCATAAACTACCAGTTGTAGAAGGTGACACTGTTTCTGCTTGTAAGATGTAAGCAATTGTAATTTTCAGGATTTTCTCTCTTCTAGATGTTTTATGGACCTAATCAAGAAATCTGTCTTTGACCTTTGAAACATTAAACTTAAGAATCACTGAGTTTCTAAGCCCAATCCTGACGACCTCACCTGTTGACTGACAGGTTTTTCCTTCTTTAGTCTAAAAATGTTGGTCTTATACTCAATGTGACGCATAAGAATTGTTATTCTTTCTATTTAATAGGTACAATAAAAATGAAAAAAAACCAAAAAACAGACAAAAATAAAACAACAACTAATTTTCTCTGGTTAGAAAAGGTTAAACTAAATTATCAAATTAAAATTCATGTATGTTTCACATGTCATTGTAATTTCAGAGGTTAGTTCTGAGTTTGTTTTGTGTAACTTGAGTTATGTCTTGTATTACCTTATTTTATTGTTGAGTAGTTGTAATTATTATGTTTCCATAAAATAACTAAAATCACTGCAACCTTTAACCTACAAGACTTCGTGAGATAGAGCAGAAAAAGAAGACAGTCAGATAAAGAACAACAGCTTGTTCATGTTTCTTAGAGCATGATTTACAGGTTTGTTTAGTTTATGTATGAGGCAACAATAACATCTGATAATACTGGCCCTACTTGATTTTCACTTGTTTACTAGGGAGAAAGCTTTGCACTGAGGGCAACACATTATTAAAATAGACAAAAAAAGTGGAACATGCTTGCTGCATTTGTTTGTTGTTCTGAAAGGGAAGGAAAACACAGCACCAACCAAAACAAACAGAGAAAGCTGATAAAGTGTGAAAACACAAACACAACATTTGCTGCGTTTCTTAGTCAAAGAACAATAGTTATTTTCCCAGATCTACTGACCGTGCATCACAGCATCGAAGGAGTGAAAAAAAATTACTGCTGTGAAACCAATATGCCAGAGTCAGCCAGCAAAACTCACACACACTTAGGGCGAGAAGACAGAGGTGAAAGGTCAGCTGACACAGGTGGAGAGGCAAAAGACTGAGAAATGAAAAACAAGTGAAGAAGAGATGATGAAAAGGATGAGGGAGGACAGGAAAGGAGACGTGAGGAAGGAATGAGAACGTCTTCCCACAGACCTGTTCACCCTGCTATGATAAAATGAAATGATGAGTATAGATTTGTAGTAATGATTCCATGCAAGTTTCCAAGCAATCATAATAAAAAACCTGTGCTGAAGAAGTGGGCCCTGTCAGGGATACTGGACCGATCCTTTTAAAACCTTTTCATTTAACCTGTCGTGAAATCATAAATAAATAAAATAATAACTCATCCTTTGAAAATCACAAGACTTCTAAGTCTTACTTATACATCATTAGTCGTAGCATTTTTAGAGCTTTTCAACTTGCTAAACATCAGTGTAATTCATTTACTGCAAGTTTTAATCATATCTATGTAATAACTCCTCATTAACTCAAGAAACTGATTTCTAAAAAGAAAAAGAAAATGAAATTTTTTTTTTATTCACAGCTGTATCCCTCAAAATTGACAAATGCAAGATTTTCAAAAAATCCTTTTAGACCACAGAAAATGTATTAAGAGTGTACCAAAGTTGGTTTTTCAGATATACAGATTTTATTGATATATTTGACCCTCAGCTTCGGGATCTGCATGAAGAGTGCTATTGCAGTTTACTGATACATTTCAGTCAACCACTCAGATGAAGTCGAATTGTTCGCTGAATCCCGTGAATCTGAATATAAACCCAGTTTTGTTTTGGGCAGAGAATATGTGACAAGCTCTCAGCCTCTTTTTAATATTTCCACATTGTAAGAAGAGATGGTCTATGACCTGTTGTTCCCTTTCCTCTGCCCGATTCCACGATACATTTGGTTTTTATAGAGCAGAGGTCTGTTTCACAAATCCAGGCTTTATAGCGTCTTTCCTGTTTTTCTGGATATCCTGGCTGAATTAAGCCAGGTTAGAGAAATGGCTGATAAAGAAACTCAGGAGGACATATACGTTTTAGGATGCTCCCCCGAAAGAAGGGTGACACTTTACTGATGAATTTCAGGGTGATTCCACACCTGATAGTCTGGTGGACTCGGTTCGATTGGGGACCAGAACTGCAACATTTATTACATTTTCAGCTAGTGCGGTTCGTATTCACATTCAACTGAGTCAAATGAACCAAACTGATTGACAAAACTGTTCCCCTGCCCGCCTGTGGTGGCACTGCACCAAGAACCACTGAAAGAATCGGCACAAAACCTCTGAAGAAGACCTCAAAATGTAATATCAATGGAAGGGATTTTTCCAAACATTACTGGTTGGATATCACCTATGAGCCGCTGCAGCTAGTGACGCTTCTGCAGGCTCCATTCCTGCTCATCCAATGTGAGATGAGCATTAATCTGTCATAAAAATGTTCATTGCAACCATGTTTCTTACCCCGATTTCAATAAAATTTGGCTGAGAGAATTGGTGATGTTTTAATATGTACAATACTCATTCTTCTCCCTGGATATAAATCTATGAACTGCTTGATTTGTGTCAGTTCATCCAAGATGCAAGAGAGGACTAAGCAAGTCTTTCTTTTATACTGGTCAATAATTTAATTTTATATAAATGCAGATGTTGAAATTAGTTTGTAAAAATTTAACAAACCGCTCCTGTACTTAATGAGATATTTTATACAATTTGATGAGTGTTAAGAATATCAACAGATTTTACAAATAGTCTAGTCTTTGATGTTTATTGGTTTTAAAAATGACAGCGGCTGCAGTGCACCACAGCAAAGGGAAAATAAAACTGATAAACAGTCCAATATAGAGCTAGTGTTAAAAACAACACTAGCTCATAATTTAGTTTACAATGCAGTTTTTGTCCCACTATGCTGTGTTTGAAGATTTAATTTTTAAAACTTTTTATCTTATTATTATTGTATGTCAAAATTTTTTTTGTACATATTGAGTTTTGTGAATTTTTCAGTTTTTTGTAATCCACTTTAATTTGTGTGTGTTTGTACAAAAGTCCCATATGTATAGAGAAAATGAATAAACAATGTAAAAATTGTTTAGCTTGCTTCCTCTGTTTTAAAGTTGCAGTTCTACCCACACAAGTTTCAGGTCAAGTTAAACATACTTGACATACTGGACAAACATACTGACACATGCCAATAATGTTGATTAAAAAACACAAAATATCGATATCAATATCAAGAATGTTTTATTTTGCCTACTTTATTGTATAAAACAGTTTTCATGTTTAGCTTAAAGTTCTTGGTGTATGACAATATTTCCACCTACTGAAAGGTTTTACCTTATGTAGACCCGTCATCAGTTCCACCACCCCGCCCGCCCTGCCTGCCCGTGGTCCTGCATAAAAAGTTCAGTCAACTGACGAGCAACAAAAGGAGTAGCTCACAGCCAAACAACACTAACCCCATTATCTACCTGCCTCTCCCCCTCACAACACGCACAGACCTTTTTGTGAAAA
This sequence comes from Xiphophorus couchianus, assembly GCF_001444195.1. Lineage (NCBI taxonomy): Eukaryota > Metazoa > Chordata > Actinopteri > Cyprinodontiformes > Poeciliidae > Xiphophorus > Xiphophorus couchianus. The sequence continues at coordinate 1,971,407 of NC_040240.1, forward strand.
GAGGTGAGAGAAATGCTATCAGCACCTTCTGTGTAATTACAGCGACTCAGGTGACATCTTACACCAACTAAAAAGGCAGAAAGAGTGTGTGTAGGGGTGCGCGTATGGGTGTGTGTACGCTGTCATGTTTGTGTGGACTAAAGTCTTTTCACAGGGGAGAAAAGTTAGACAACAAAGGAGGTGAAGGATAAATTTTAGGGAGGAGAAAGAATGAGTCGGCATGTCGACTTTCTGAAGACCCGAACCTGATCCATCCAAACAGGTGTCTGCATGTGTGTGCGTGTGTGGGGGTGCATTCACGAGTTGGAATTTTCAAAGATGAGCATGTGCTTGTTGATGGGCACAAGTGTCATGTTCAGGTGAGTTCCTTTGCTCATATGCTTTCTTTTTTTTTCTCAGAAAGTTATCACACAAAGTTCAAGCGTTTCATTGAACATACATTACATTGAGGAATTAAGAAAAATTTTTTAAAACTGAAATCCAATTTAGTGTAAAACAAACCTCAGCAGTATAAAATAAGTGAACAAATCCTGCTGTGTAAATCAGAATTCATTTCAGGGTGACTGTCAGGAAGCTGTCATGTTTTATATCTAAATAATATCAACAAAGAAACAAGAAACAAGCAAAGGAAAATGAAACAGAGATGATCTTAGACTATGTTAAATTTTATGGTTTTTATTGACATAGCCAAGGTTTCAATATAATATCTAGCTGAAGTTAATATTAGTTGAAACTAATAGTTGAAACCAGTTACTTAATTCCAGTGTATTGAAAATCTGAATCTTCTGGTTGCAGTGGGACAAATGGTGTCACTCTATGATGCCTATTGTAAGAGACCTATTTGCTTCTCTCTTCTGCAAATTCTCTTTTTTGTTTTTTCTGCAAGTTCAACATATTCATTACCCTGGAGATCATAATGGGTGCAAAATCCTGCCACCAATCTTCAGGTACAACCTCAGTGACTCTGCCTGTCTCTAATTAGAAGTCATGTAGCTGAATGACTGCAGTGCAGAGGTTTTATACATAAAGATGATCTTAGAGTGGTTCCTTGTCAGTCACAGGCGCCTGCAGGTTACTGGGACTCAACCTGCTTTTTCATGGTCCAAATAGGAGTGGGGATACACCATGGACAGGGGTACTCTCCACAACAGGACAACACAGAGACACACAGGACAAGCATCCATGCACACATACACACGCCCACCCCGCACACGCACGCACACTTGCACCTAATGGAAATTGAGAGTAATCATTTGACCTCATAGTCATGTTTTAGGGAGTGTGGGAGGCAGCTGGAGTAACCCACGCCGCATGCACAGAGGACAACACTGAAGCTCCGTGCAGACAGACAGGGCGACAGTCCTACCACTGCCTGGTTCATTAATCAGAAACAATCATTTTAAATATATTCATTTCTTAACTATAGGATATTTTGAATTACTCCCATGAGGACATGGACTATTTTCTATCCCACTCCATTTTTCTATAAAGTAATTTATTGGAACAATAATTCTATACGATCATTAATCAATGAATAAGATAAAGTACAAATCACACCTTATCACATATCACATGTCAGCATAATGAATACTGAATACAGAACAACACTGTTAGGCTAAAGAATGTGTCTGTATCATACATAGATGTCAAGAACAATAAGTACATATGTATGCATGTATCCACAAGTATCAAGTTGTCCATGAGTGTGTTTGTGTGATCATTATGTCAACCCTTCCTCCCACATATAGACACATTCACTCATTCACTTTAACCAGTGACTGATGGCTCTGTGTAATGAATGTAAAGGCTGTATTGTTCATTTCAGCAGCATTCACATATTAGTGTCAGGCCCCGGGGTGAGCAAGACGGCTAATGCCAGGCTCAGCTTTCTACCTCCACTTCAAAGACATAGCATGATGACAAAATGAGTTGGGCCTTGATTAGCAACGTATTCGCACTGGATCTGTACAAAGTGGAAGAAAAAAAAAGTTTTTAGGGTTTATTGAACATAGGTTTATTCAGATGGTTTCAACTAACAGACTATAATAATACTTATTATTGGGTATTTTTTAAGTCTAGCATGCGGAACACAGTCAAGTCCAAATCACAGTGGACTCTAAATGGTAACACTGTTGCTTTGCAACAAGAAGGTCCTGCACACTGCATAACATTTCTGAATGCATGAACCATCTCAGTCCAATTTTGTAGAACTTCTTTGAAAAGTTTCACTGCAGCTTCAATCAACCACTAGTGAAGAATAGGCTGATCTCCACTCTGGATCCTTTGCCAGCTGTTTTTCCATTCTGAGGAATGGAAAAACCTCAGAATGGAAAACAGCAAGAGAGCACTACTGCTCTCTTGCTGTCAGGGACAGAGCCTGGATCTTCAAATTGAAATGCCAGTTCAATTTTGAGAAGGTTGACCACATATTTCTCATTCATCTTAATCACTCTTTCTTCAGCCAAAGACATTTCTTTTTCTCTAGGTTGACAATTCCCACAGCATGTTTTCTCTGTGCATTCATGGGTGCACAGAGAACTCCAACTTCCTCCAAAAGCATTACTATTGGATTAAAAGGTCTGTTTAAATTGCCCTTAGGTTGTCTATCCTGTGTGTCTCTGAGTTACCCTATCTAGGATGTGTCTTGCCTCTCGCCCCATGATTGCTGGAGATAGGCACCAGCTCCATTGTGACCCTCCATAGTGAAGCAGGTAAAAATAATGGAGAAATGGATGGAATCTTTAGGACTTTGCAAATATACAACACAAATCATTTGATTTGTTTCTTTTCTGGGTAAATGGCCACTCAGAGTTTTGACATGAACAAACACAGTGGAGCAACACCAGAGGATGACATAAGTCAGTTCCCTGCACCCTGCCCCCCAACTCAACTCCACCAGACTAGCAGCAGCAGGACTTAGCAAACAGCTGGTGTAACTGTGAGTCTGCAGCATGGAGGAGGACTGCTCACACAAGCCAGCACATTTATAACCTTGTTTGCTTGTGTGTGCATGCATGCGTGTGCGCACATGCGTGTGTGTGTAACATTTCTGCATTATACTTTTGGCTTAATTTGACAGGGGATGAAAATTCATGTACTATGTCTCCCATTATAGCAGCTTCAGAACATGTTCATGACTAGAGCTTTAGTCACTTCAGTGACAATGGTGATGAAATGTATTCTGCTTTTGCTCTGCAATCATCATCCTCTTCATGAAACTGTCATACAACAACAGAGAGTCTTCAGTCAGAGGCTTCTTCATAGCCTCTGTAATGCTAACAGCTACAGTAGATCCTTTTCAGCATTTACAGCAACTCTTTGAAGAATCTTGAATACAGTCCAGCATCCCTTATCTAAAAGTTCTATTTTAAATTAAGTATTTCTGATATATTCTGATAATACATCAGAAATATGTGCAGCCCCTGGGGGCTGCAGGCTTACTTTTCTGCATGGAGTTTGCATGTTCTCTCTGTGCATGCTTTAGTTCTCTCTGGGTACTCTGACTTCCTCCGACAGTCCATGTTTGGACTGTGGACATGACTGTTTTTGGACGGTCATGTCCAAAAACATGACTGTCAGGTTGCATGGTTGTTTGTCCTGTCTATCTCTGTGTTGCCCACCAGGGACAAGGGTGTAAGAAAATGGATGGATAGTAGTTCTGAATTAAATTGAAAAACACCATAAAAACAAATAAAATGTCTAATCACTAAATGACTATTCTAAACAGCTCCACAAAAAGATTTATTCATGTGGTTTTAGGCAGAATTCATAAACCATTACCTGGATAAAAATTAAAACATACAAGCCAACCATGTTATAAACTAGGTTGCAATTGGCTGTGTGAATCCAGGTGTTTTAGCGTTAATGGCTGTTAGAGCAGATTGATTTGACTGGTTATCTTTTAGTCCGAGTGATTGCTAATGAGTTTTGTATTTCCCTTGTTGCTATGACTATTGCAATGTTTTTTTCCCCCCATCTTCCATCTCAACACCTGTTTTAAAATGCTCTTTCCATTTTCTGAGGAAAAGCCAGAGATATTGCGTTGTCTAGTTGTTTTGGAGAGTTTTCCACAACCTGAAAGGATGGAAAAGGCCCTGGCATTTCCAACAACCTTTCTTCTCCTCTTATTTATTCCTGTTTATTTATTTCCGCCACACCGCTCCCGAAGTAAAAACATTCTGCTGCACATATGCAAATCCACTTTGCTCCACGTCAAGACGTGACATTTCTGAAATGCGAAATAAATTGATATGGCCCAATTAGATTGAAGGTGCTGTTGGCTCACCACCCCATCCCACCCTCTGCCTCTCGCCTCATTGCAAATTGCTTTACATTTGCCTGCTCTCATCCGGAGCTCTTAATTATATGGTGTTGTGTGGTGGCTTTTTGCTGTAGCAGTGAGGAGCTGCAGACAGCTGCTATGTGGCAGTTAGCCGCCACAGCTAGGATGCAGCTAAAAGCTTATCCCGGCAGGGGAGAGGAGTGGAGCTGGAGGAGAGGGAGCAGGCCAAGCCAGGGCTTGAACAAAGAAGAAACCTTCAGGCTGCTTGATGGAGAACTAGGAGGTGCTTTGTAAGAAAAGAACATACAACAGGAGTTGAGCAGTGTGTGCTTTATCGTCTGCAAATGTATCCTAGTGAAAAATCAATTCAGAGACAATGGTTGAAAGGAAACAACTCAAAGTCCTCCTGACTGCACAGTTTTAGTTTACAAAATGAAATGAAAAATGTTCAAATAAAAAAATAATAATTTATGTAAAAAATAAGTGAAGTTGGCTGTGAAACATCTTTATTTAAGTTACTCATTCAAGTTAATAAAAGAATGAACCATATTTGGAAATGTTAATTTCCAAATATTTTTGAATAAATCTTCAGACAGTAAAAAAAAATGAAGCACTGAAGACTGTACTGTAAAGAGATCCATTATAACAAAACTTTATTTGAGAAATACTTATTTTAAATATGAAAACAGTACAATAAAAATACTGTAGGCTGTTCGGTTTTTATAAGTTTAAATAAAATGTTGCTTCACATGTTGCGTACACCGCAATGCATTCTGGGTAAATAACATATGCTAGGTCCATCTACCTCTGTCCAGCCAAAACAGTAATGAGTAACAGTAAGCCTTTTCAATTTAAATCAGAGCACACTGAAATTGATGAGAATGTAGAAATCACAAGGAGTAACGAAGATGAGGAGGATAGGCTGTTACTGTTGATTCAATATTTGGAAGTTTGGCCAACAGGGATAGAATGGCTTCGTTCACTTCAATGTGAAAACTACAGACACACTACATAACTAAAACACCAAAGAAAATCACTGTCATAACTCACAACTTCTCTTTGTGTACACTGATTGGTCAGACTAAAATTCTTCCAGTGGCAGGCAATCCTTGTTGATGGGAGAAAGTCCCGACTGTCTGTGAAGGGAGATGCTAATCGACAACAGGAGGCAATAGCCAGGCTAGATCCATGTTGACTTTGTGTGCTTTTCTTCAACAGGGGCAGGAATGCTGCTGACAGCATGAGGGAGCTACGTTTCATAGAGTGTGTAAACACTGACAACTACTTGTAGAAGGACAAAGTCAAAATCCAGACCTGAATTCAAATGAGAATCTGTGGAAAGATTTCAGAGCTGATGTTCACATAGGTTGTTGATCCAATGTGACTGAGCTTCAGCTGTTTTGCAAACAATGATAACGGCAAAATCTGAGTCTCTTATCAACAAAACTGGTTGAGATATAGTGCATCTGGAAAGTGCTTCACTTTTTCATATTTTGCTTTATTACAAACTGATTCCAAATTGCAATTTTATTTTTTAAATTTATACCATAATCTAATACTTTTCTGGCTTAATTATATAACCTACAATTATATTTTACATGGAAATATGGAATGGTCTCACCAAATATAGAAATTGTTTGAGACCATCAGGCAGTGAGAGAATGGTAGGATTACACAATATCATTGTGTAATCCTACCACGTGTGTGTAAGCACACACACGTGGTAGGATTTGGAAATTACATGTGTAATTACAAATTACATGTGTGATTTGATTTAAAGGGATTTAATCCCTTTAAATCAAATCCCTTTGATTTAAAGGGATCAAATAATAATCAACGTATTGGTAAAAATGGAAGAAATGTAACTATTGGGCTGAGGGAACAGTTCACAGAGTTGAACATAAAGAATATAATAACTTTAAGTGTCTGGTCAGTTAGTGTTATTATATGTTAGTCCTTAGTTGTTGAAAGTAGAGAGCTTAAAGTGCCCTTATATTTTATTGTAATATAAAACTTCTTGCAAGCGCTAACAGTTTTTTGTAAAGTTCTCTTGGTTACTGTATTTTTGTCAGACAAGTTTTACAGTTGATCTAGTGGATAATTAATTGCTTTCATTGCTGTAAAACCATCAGAGCTACTTATTCTCTCAGAGTTGCATAGTATAAGCCAGATTCCAGAAGATGCCGCATAGTTGTTAGATCAAAAGTTAAAGAAAAGATCCTAACAGTGAAGACTGTGCAGCTAATAATGAACTGACCAGTGATTCCCATCTGTTTTTGGTATTTCATTGTCATAAAGCTCAAAACTGAACATCATTGTTTTTAGAGTTCAACTTCATTTGACCATGAAACCTTATGTTGTTGGAATTACAGTCCGTCAATAATACTTATTAATTTTTTTCCAGCTGTTAAATTTATATGGCCTTGAACAACAGAATTTTCTTAAACCTCAGAGTGATTCTTCTAACCAGCGCTGGAGTTTGATTCATTTCCAGCCCTGGAGTTACATTCTTCAGACTGGCCCAATTTAGATAAAAACCTATTATTATCAAAATTATGTAATCATATTCTTAAATATAAGAATATATTTACATATATTTATATACAAGAATATAAGTGTGCAGTGCAGTGCAGTGCAAAGCCTTGTTATCCACTGTATCTCTCTGAAATATTTCCATTTCAATGCAAAGAACGATTGCTTCACAATGTACATTTATTTCACAACAATAAATGTACAACTATGTACATTTATTGTTGTGAAGAACAATATTCTTCACAACACATAACTTTCAACAATGTCACAATCTATACTTTGTTCATTAAGTGTTGAACTTCTCTCTGTACGCTGATTCAGCATTCCTAGTGATGTGTTCCACTACCATCGTATCATGTGAACATTTAACAATCAGGTTTCCCTGATTGCAGACTGAACACATAGCCTCATGGAGACCCAGTCCTCAGCATGGTCTCTCAGTCAGGAAGTTTAGAATCCAGACACAAGTGACAGCTTTCAGGCCAAGCAGGAGTTTTCCTTTTAGCCTTTTAGCCTCTACTCTCTTGGAAATGATGTCATTAAAGGGGAAGTATTATGTGTTTTCAGGCACATAGTGCAATTTTATAGCTCAATCAGTTGAGATAGAAAATGTTTACCTCAGTTGTTAAAATTTTTTTATATGTATGTAATATGACAAAAAGAAATATTACTGTGTAATTTGATACCTTAAAATTAGGTCTCTGTCTCTTTAAAAACATCCTGCTCTTTCTGAAACTCATCAGGGTTTTGCTCCTCTATTAATCCTTTAACAACAGTTTTACCAGCGTTGCACTGAGAAGTAGCTCGTATAACGACCCCAGCAGGTGCGCAGTTCCACCAGGTGTTTGCTAATTGCTGCTGGCTAGTCTGAAGGAGCTGAGTGGTGAAGTCATGGGCGAGGGCAGCTCCGTGAGGCAGAAACATGGAAACCGGAGCTCCAAGAAGTAGCTCTGCCTCAAAGGCGGCGCTAAGTTCACCCAGGTATGGTTGCCATGGGAGATTCAAGGATTTCTCAAACATGCCTGAAAGAATCAAGGCAACACTTCAGATATGCTTTTGATGAGTGAATAACATAACACAGTGTGTTAGAATGTTATTCACATAATACCAGAGGCCCTGTTAAATGTGGAGACACTGCAGCACTTAACAGAAAAATGAAATGTACTGTAAAACCAAGTTTTTGGTTGGAACACTCACAGATCTAACTGATCAGATCAATTAGATCTCTTGAGGCAGCAAGAATCGACAATAGGCAGATTCTTGTATGGAGATAAGTTAGGATTAGTATTCTCTGGTGAAAATGCCACAACAGATTCTGATGTAGATTCTGATGAACTTTCATTCCATCTTTTAGACTTTTCCACTGAGAAATGAGCGACTCCTTCTTCAGCAGGACGAGGCTCAGTGAGCGACCATCTGCCTTGGTCCGCTGAGAATCGACATGTGGTTTTTATAACAACTCAGATTGATTCCAGTAGATCTTTAATGATTAATTCTCACCATAGAGGTCAACTGTAGTGCTCTGCAAAAATGGTCAAGCTTTCTTACGTGTGAAAAAGAACAACCCAAAAAATATGTTTTGTTGTAGATGCACAAAATATAACTAGAGGAGGGTAAACCTGATTAAAGCATATGAATTAAAAGGGGGAAAAAAGAAACATATGAATTAATGTAAAAGCACTCCAAACATTTGACCTCTTGCATGACACGCATTCTTAAAGATGAGAAGGTTATATATTATCTGATTACATAACAATTTATAAAGAAAAAGTATTTTGTACAAAAATAACAAACTATTTAAACCAAGAAAATTCTGGTACATATTGAATATAGTATATTGTGTGAAACAGAACAGGAAATAAGTGAGGTACAAAGTTTTTGAAATGAATTTGACACATCGGAGAAGTCAGTAAAACTTTTATGAGTTTTTTAGTGGTTTTAACGGCGCTGGAGCAACAAAACAAAACAAAATATCTTGACTTCAGACCTGGTCGCTACCTGAGCTCATATTGATGTTGAAGATGAACCAAAGATTAGTGAAGTGTGAGAATCAGCAAATAAGCGTGCAAAATCAAATGACAACAAGAGAAACATGGACATCAGACAGAAAACAACACACACATTCACGGCCCGCTCGTTGTTTGTGTCGGTCATGTTGAGAGAAAATAGCTGTATTGATTTTCCTGATTTCCTGTGGTTGACAGCAGTTGCAACACTCACACACACACACTCGTTCTTCTATAGGCAACATTCATATCCACAAATTATACATTGCACACATATACACACAAACACAACTCCATCTCCACCTGCTGCTGACAGCTGATTGGTGGATTAGACGAGGTGACTAAAAGCAGCAAGGTAATCTTCTCTCATTATTTCAATTACCAGGCTAAATGCAGCAATCAGCTGCATAATGATGGCTGCTGGGTGAGAGACGGAGAGAAGCAGAGGGAGAGAGAGCAGAAGGGGAGATGTGAAGGGGAGAGGTGGCAGGAGACTGAAATGGACTGAAAATGGGAATGATATTTGCGTTGATAGTGGAGAAACACAGATATTTGGAGAAAAGAAACACCTTGATGAGACTATCGGTGGAAGCACCCCGGTTACCGTTGCTGTGTTCTGAGGTTAGATGGGGTACCAGGGAAGGGTGGGGGTTCACTGACACTATTTAATGAGTGAGCTTCTAATCATAGGAGTCACAAGGAGGTAAGGGGCAGCACTCAGCTCATAAAACTATGAGATGGGCTTTTAAAGATGAACCTTTCATTGAGCTCATGGGATGGAAAGAGTAAAATGTTCTGGCTAGGCTTTACAAAACTTTTTTAAAACTTGTCATTCAAACAACATAAAAGCCTTGGTAATGGTGACAGAGGCAGTTACTACAAACAAAGTATTAGCAATACATTACCAATGTATTAGGGGTACCAAGGTTGCTTAAGTAAATTTGAATAAATTGTAAAAAAAAATGTATTCATTCTTAAATGCTTATGAATACCATAAATAAAAATACTTTGCAAATCCTGTAAAAAATAAAATCAATTGGCCTGGCAGTAGAATAAACGTTTGACTTCTTAAGGAAAAAATAAGAGAATGTAGGCATCCAGTTCAATCTGAGTTCAATTAAGCAACTCTTTAGTCGTGTTCCCATAAATGTGTACAGTGGAGCCCTGGAACGCGAGATCACAGTCGCCCACAATTAGCTAAAATCAGTAAATAATTTACAATAATACATTATTCACACCCTATTTTAGTAATTTTGAAAGGGGTGAGGAAGAGGAGGACCACTGACTATGACTAGCCATATGAGCTGAGAGAGACCAGAATAACTCTAATACGAGGAAATTTATGGGAAAATACTAATACAGGAGCAGGCCAGGACTGTATGGTAGTATACCGGAGACTTTTTTTTAAAAGTTTTTTTTTGGCTCTAGTGGCCTTTATTTGAAAGTGATAAGAGAGGAAAGTAGGTAAAGAGAGAGAGGGAATACATGCGGCAAAGGTCAGCAGGCCGGGAATCCAACCTGCAACAGTCGCCTTGAGGACTCAGGCCTCATTATGTGGGTTGTGCACCACAACAGCACCCCCCAAAACAGGAGACTTGACAGGTATGCAGAACATTGTAAGACAATAGTTATATCAGCCTCTTGCAGTTCCAGACCTTCATGGCTGGAGGCACAACAGTGGTGAAGAAAGAGCAAAGTCAACATTTTTGAAACCCGATTTTACTCAGACAATATATTTTGGTCAACATAGGAAGTCAATCAGAACATTCCTTTGACTTTCCAGCATATTCAGTGACTCTTCATTAAATTCCCTGCTCTGGTCAGTGACAACTCAGAAAACACTTGAGAAGAAACGCCTACTTAGAAACAAAACAAAATAAAAATAAACTGTGCTAATGACAGTAATAGTTGCTTACCTTCTGCAAAGTATCATCTTTGGTTTTATATTTTGCTTCTACAAAGATTTAGAATAACACTGGGATGTTTTCTGACTGCAGTTTGATATTATTTACATTGCAGCATTTTAAAAGTGGCTGGTGTAGCAGTTGCCTGGAGATTTCACACAGGAACGGACAACAGAAAATTTTTCTGAAAATTGTTAAAGTTGCTGTTTAGGAATGACTAAATAAGCCTTTGGTGACATTTGATGGCAAAATATATGATATATTTAAATATAGATGGTCCAGAGAAGAGCTTGACCTGAATCCATTATTAAAACAGCACAAAGATCTGTGGGTGTGTCCAAATTCAGAGGACGTATATATGTATGTAGTCACAATTATGTGTCAAAGGTTTTGAAACTTGATTTCTACCTGTTGTTTTTTTAAAAAAAGGATAATAATGACAGTGAATCCACATCATGCCATCACACATCAAGCAGATGAATGCATGTCACGTGTTTTCAGCAGTGGCAAGAACCAGTAACTAAATATAAGCAATGAAATGAAACAATCACCCTTTTGAGCTTAATCAAGTGTCTCAAGTTTTGATCTTGAGCTGGAGACTGAATCTGTCTGTGCTCCGTTGCTGCACTTTAGACTGGAATTACAACTGGCACTTGAGCTGAAGTTTTGAAATCAGGGAACTTTTCTCCAGTTGCAGTGATCAGAATGTGACAAGACTCTCTGAACAAGGGGCAAAGAGGAAATCTCACAGCATGTTCTCGTGTACCAGACGCGCTCCAAAGCATCCTGTCCATAACTAGTCAATGGACTGTCAGCTCTGGTATAGTGAGATTTATGTAGTTCAGTGTTCAAGTTAGAGATAATATTCAGATGGGACTTGTTTGATTCGTTGATTTCGTTATCTCTGAGGGTATCGCTGAGGGTATTGCTAAAAACGTCTGCAACAAGTGGAATTATAATTCGTCAAAAATATGGATGGCCTTTAAATACATTTAAAAAAAAAAACCTGTCAGGTGGAAAATATTGCACTAATGCAACCCTTGCTACCAGGGAAAGTTTTTGATAGATAGTGTCATCCTCCACATGTGTTCTAAAAGCTCTGCCTGATTTTCTTAGTTTGATCAGCTGCCTTGGGAGTCATTGGAGACATTTTTCTGGGTTGCAAGTGGGAAGCATGAGAGATATGAAAAACATTCTTGAATGCTAGAGGGGTTTATTTTGGTGTCCTAAACATGAGTCAGATTGGGGTGACAAATCTAAACAAGAGATTTATAGACAAATCGGGACAGCAGAGTCACTTATCCAACCTGTAGCAGAAAATCACCTATCAATATTGCATATTGTATGGAGTCACCAAGTATTTTGGATTATGATTACATGAAAACAGGTTAGTCCCAATGGTTGGTTAGATTTCTCTGCAGGTTAAGATGCATTAGATAAGGAGGTCAGCCATATTGAAAGGGTTTAATGTGAAGATATGCTTTCTGAATGAACTTAGCTAATTGTCTCCCTATAGGCAGAGGCTTACAGGGGATTAGAGAATGCATACTTTTATGTGGTGACCATAATGGTCTCAGGCAAGCAGCAGAAAATGAATGGGTAGATAAATCATACAGCCTTCCACCTCCCATTTGTGCTGAATTGGGACAATAACACTGAAAAATAAATTCAGAAGCATGTAAGGAGACTTCTGTAAGTTGCCAAGCACAACCAGGCATAATAAAGGGATGTGTCCAGATTCTTGGGCTTTCTTGAGAGGTTGCATCTCTTGCTGATGAGTGACATCCACATGGAGAACTTCATGTGAGAATTAAAAGGAGCGCAAAGACGAAAAGCATTTCTCAAAAGCTTAAGCAAACCAATAGGCAGAGTAGCTTGTTGTTGGGTAAAAAAGCAAAGCAGGAGAAATGACATGTTGAAAACTACAGTCTGGAGAGCAGATCTTGTTAGTTGAACCAGAGACACAAATCATAAAATCTGGGGAGTTTATCAGTAGACTGTAATATCAAGGAGCAACGCATGTGGAGCTTCAGATGCAAGACTCTACAAAGAATTTCTCAGTTGACTTTCCACCTTTCACAGTGTATGCTACAAAAAGCAATGGCTAATCCTTTTTGTTTCATTATGTTGCAGATAGCTAACTGACAAGGAAAGGTGCAAACAAATGGTTCCTCACCTGAGAAAGTTGCATGCATTGACTCACATAACGACCAGTCAATACATTTCTTTAATGACTTGTTTGTTGGCTTTGATGAATGGAAACATTAAGGCATTCAATGGAAGCCTTTGGATATTGACTTCTTATTGCTTTACCTTGTATCTCTCTCTCTCTGCCTCACAGACAGACTGGCCAAACTAAAATAATATTTCACTGCCGCTTGAAGATGAAAACAAATGCTGCAATCTGCCTTTCATAGGATATCATGTTCATAACCAAACTGGATAAGGTTTTGTTTTGACTCAATGGACACCAAAGTTGCTCCTAAGCCTCATGTCACAAACCACAACTCCAGCAACCTCTAGAACATTAGTCACAAGAAGGGTCAGATGACCATAACAGCCTTCTATGGGTTTTTGCACCAATAGTAAGTGACCAAATCAGACTGGATTATTTTTCGAGTGACATATTTTCTACGTGTTGAAGAGGACAGCATGTTGATAGCGGTCTACACTTCCTTCCATCCACAGTTATTGGAGGTTGAACAACATACATATTTTAAGTTTCAGTAGACTGGTTTTTGTAAAATAATATGATGTTTTTGAAATATTATTCAAAAGAGTTAACAATTTTTGTGGCCCTTCTACCAAATTGAGGCAGCTTGTTATGACTCCTACAAAGGTGTGCTGAAATGAAATCAATGTTAGGACCATTTGTAAAGGGGTCTTTGTTGTCATTGTTTTATAGAAGATGATTTGAATTACTTGGGAATTATTGCATGTAATTTTAAAATATCTGCATGCATGTAGCAAATGGGGTTTCACTCATCCTAAACACCAGCATTTTAGCCTATCACTGAAAACGGATGCTAGTGTTACCACTGACCTCTCTTTTCTGCTCAAACAGCATTACTGTTAAAAAGTTTTAACCCATCATTTGACCTTCATGTCTGACTCATATTTGTCACCATTTTCTCTGGCTTTGCCTCCCACCAGGCCCGGCTCAGGCTGTTTGATTGACAGGGCGGACAGATGCTGCTCTAGAAACAGGTAACCTGATCTACAGAGCCCATCTGGTCAAAGCTCTGTTGAGTTCACACTTTATACACACACACACGCCCACGCCCACCGGCACACACACACGCACACGCACCCCAACTCAAATGACTCACTTTCACATGCTGTGAAAGACATAAAAAAAATGAAAAACAAACATTTACACTTGAACACAGATAAATATGAAGCTGCATTAAATAAATATGGAGAAGAAACACTGTCACTCACAGTACACACAAGTGTGTTTGTTCTTGATGTCACATTAATGTCAATGTTACATGTGAAGGTCTTCAGACAATTAAATAAATTTTGCAGTGTATTGTTGTACCACATGTACTGCACTACAGTACATTATGCTGTGAGATTTAAAACCTCCAGGTGTTTAATGTAACTACAGCAGGAATTAAACAGATGTCATTCCAAAGTGATCATGGAGAAAATCACTAAATTGGCTAAGATGAGCTTGAACATTGTGTTCCATGTTCTAAATACAAATTATATTTTATTTTCAAACTTGTGCAAATGCAGCTAAATCTTAAATTTGTTCATTTTAATACTTTACTCTTTGCCTGTTCAGTGGCTCCCTGGTCTTTGCAGGTGTTAAGGATCAAAACTGCCAGCAAAAATTAAAGCTGTCTGCTTAAATAGTTTTAACCTCAAATACACACTGACAACATGCATTCAGAACAACGGCAGAAGGACACATCTAAACGGTCCTAATTGCCACTCACAGGGATACATATAGCCAATCAGCAGCAAGGAAAATGAGTGGTGCTCCTGGATTGGCTGCTTTTGCAAACGGCAGCAAATGGCATAAAGTAACATTACATTTACAGTATCTATCTCAGCTTCGCAAGCTGCATTTTCTTCCAAAACTTTAGACACATACAACTTGGAAGATTAATTTTCTGTGAATAATTGGAGTTATGTCCCAAGGAGAAATCAGGGGGGTGTGGGGGACTGAGCCGTGACTTTGTGGGAGTCAACTGTAACACAGAGAAAATATTTTTCCTTAAACATTTTAGCCGAACTCTTAAAATTTAAATTTGGTGCTCATGATGTAGTTTGATAAAGAGATGGCACTTCAGTTTTAAGTTGGATTCCATGAGAAATCTACAAAACCTACAAAGAGTTCTTCAGAACACTTTGGGTTCATGAATGCTCTACACACAGGAAGTGTTCACTTACATACTATTACTACAGTGTGTCAAATGTTAAAACAGGTAAGGTATTTAATCTAATTTTGATGTTATTCACTGGAAGGCTTGTTTTTTTAAACAGAAAACTACTCCACCATATTCTGTATGATCTATAACAGCACTTGTTATTGCTGTGTTCTGTCTCTGATTTTCCCAATGCCTGAATCGTTATGTTGTTGTTTTGACATTTTTCTTCTTTAAGGGAAAAAAAGACACATTGAAGCAGCCTTCTGTGTGTTCTCTTCCACTGTTACCACATGCTTGCTAAGAAGGAGGGATTGCTGCAAACCTAATGATTTTACACAAGATGGGCATTCTCAGACACATCATTTATTGTCAATTCAAAGGATTTGAAAGGCTTCATTGCATGGAAACAAAATGAACTGCCAATGTGTGAAGAAAAATAACATATGATAAATTAATCTCTTAACAGTTAATTCAGATCTAAAAAAATCATAAGACATTGAAAGGAAAATATAAAAGTAAACACTGAAGGCACAGCATAATGCATATTTGAAGTATTCAGCAGCAAAAACATAATGTGCAAAGTAGTGATGTGCAAAATACATCAGCACACATCAATTGGATAGAACTATATCAACCACTCTTGTAGAAAGCAGGCAAGAGAACCTCACAAAGGAAGAGGGGCAGAAACAGTGTGTCAAGCCTTCAAGATGGCGGCAAGGTGGTGAAACTATGGACACTGTTTGCTCCTTCAGAAATCCACCATCATCTCCTTTGTCTCCTCAGCAATGTTCCAGATGTTGCTCCCGCTCTCTTTATTTAGATGAATTATTATTGATAATGCATCCTGTTTTGCCATCCACAAGAGGCTGTCTTACGACAGCTCAAATTCTTTTTGGAAAAGCATATGTTAACAGGATGAAGAGGAGGGGGCTCAGCACACACCCATGGGGGACGCCAGTAGTGCTGGTAGTGCTGGAAGAGGAGAGCTCATGAATTCTAATTATTTTAGAAAGTCAAGTTTTGGAAATCTTGACTTTCTGCATTGAATACAGAAGTGTACTAAAAACTTTTGGCTTTCTGGGCAACAAGAGGATGTCTGATATGGGATAAAAGTATATTCATGAATCAGTTCTAAAAGCTTTTTTTTTTTTTTTTTTTACTTCTGTCCAGCAACTATTCAACAGGTAAAATCGTATAAAAATGAGCTCTTGCTGTTTCAGGTGGAAAAGCCCTTTTTGTTGCTGCAGCGCCCCCTTCAGCAGGTGCCACACTCTGCAATCATAAAAAAGCGACTTCACTAAAAAGCTCATGACTATCTGAAGCAAGTTTATTTCCAAATCTCTGTGGTGCACGGGGTCAGTCAGATCACAGGAACACAGAGGTGGGGAAGTTTCTAAAACGCAGTAATTGTTAAAAAATATTTTGTAATTTGCAAGTTAAAAAAATGTCATGAGAATAACCAAAAAAATTATAATAGTCAGATATTTTTGTTCAAACGTGGGGTACCCTCAGGCATCTATGTATAGATGTAAGTATATTTTGTAATAACATGTATTACAAGTAAACACACATAGCATGCCGACGTTGTTTTTTAGATATATTAACTCTTATCAACCTTTTTCTAAATGGATTGTGTGCATGTATGTGAGTTTGTTCCATCTTTCCATTTTACACCACTCATATAAGTCGTGGTCAAAGAGGCCACAGTGTGAGCAGAACGTCTAGTCCTCCCTCCCTACTGCCAACCTCATCCAAATAGTTTCAGGGGGGCAGAGGCAATCCGAACCAGCCAAGGGACAATTTCTTCAGCATGTCATTACTGTCATACAAATCATCTATTGGATAAATTACGGTATACAATTTTCCAAATCATACTGTCTTTGTTCGATTGATCCCCTTTCCTCTGAGGCAGCAGTTTTGAGTTTAGCTGAATATATTACTGCATTACTACAAATCACACAACCTGCCCAGAAAACAATACTGAATCAGTCAAATCAATCAGACTTCTAGTGGAACCAAAGGAAAATCTAATATCAAGCTGCATTCTGTTCCAAGTTCAAGAAAGTTTCTTTCAATGACATTTATCATCATTAACTGCTATATCATAGAGTCATCTGTGTCTGTGTTTAGCTTACCATTGGGAGCAACAACAAGGCAGCAGAAACTCTGTGGCTGAGCTTTCCTTTTGGAGATTAAGAGACACAACAACTAGAAAGAAGCAACAAAGCCTCTGGACATCATTGTCTCATAATCTGGCAGTCTCTTTGCTGATTTCAGAGTGTGACCTTTAGCAGCCTTTTACAGGTGAAATGCTAATTCCAAACTAGTAATTACCGGCTCTGTCCTTGCACACAGTCCTTTTAGAGCTATTGGGTAAATGCAATGTTTCCTGACACACACTAAGCCACCACCACAAGCTCACCAGTCAACAGCTAACCAGTGATTACAAACAGCACCTTCTGCTTCACACTAAGGGCTTATCATGTTGTTTAGCCATTTCATTTGCTTCTACGCTGCCCTAGTGCGACACTTAGTCACCCTTTGGTGTGCTGGCATTTCAAAGCAGTAATTATCACAAACTGGTTTGCAAATCCTATTTCCAGGTCAGGAGGTTGGATGAATTATGGGAGAACAAGTCCTGAAAGTCAAGAAAGGGTGTGGCTGGCCAGCGAGTGAGCACTTTGTTATGGATAATGATAGATTTGGGCTGCAGGTCACTTTGTCCCAGGCTCACCTTTTAACATCCACTCACTCGTTATTACACTCAATCACCTCACTTTTCCTCTTCATCAACCCTTTAGTCTTTCCTCTTCTCTGAACTCCTCTTCCTCTTTGTTTACCGCAAACATTTCAAGCAAATATAATAACAGAGTGTAAATGTGTTGCTAAGCAACAATTATTGAAGAAATAACTATCCGTGACAGAGAGCGTGGGTGACTGAAAGTGCTTGTGTGTGTGTTCACGTAATAATCAACTCACCTTGCTCTGTTGTCAAAGGTGACCAAGTGCTTGTAGAGGCATCTTCATTGTTTCTTTAAACGTTGATGTGCCGAACTGATAAACTCGCAGCTGAAGACCTGATAAACACAAAGAATAAAAATAGGTAAGTCACAAAAAAAGAATATAACAAAAGGCAAAAATGAACATTAAAACAATCACGCTATCCTCAAGACATTTCCTTCATAAATTTCTAACTTGACCTTAAAGCCCGTTCTTGTCAAATTAAAATATTAGTGATATAACAGTTTAACTGAATGAATTCTCAGTGTGGATCCGTTTGGAGGGATCCGGCTCTTGGAACTGAGATGCCAGCCTTTGATGTCGTCGACCTGCATTATCCCTGCAGGGGTCGGCGAAGCCTGTGGCCGGCACGATTTCATCCTAATCCGGGTTTGATGTCCTACTCTGCGGTGCCGAATTATGCCGCCGACTCTATGGGCTTTTACCAGGCTGAACTTATTACATGCCTGATAATTCAACATGGATGGCATCTGATTGCATTTCCATACTGCCTCTTGCATTTGGACCTTTGTTTTCTAGCAAAAATCATATAACCAGAAGTGTGTGACCAGAATCGGAAGTACAATTTAGCAAAGATATTGTCTCATGAAAACTTTTTGACCTCCTTGGAGAAATCTGCCATGGTTTTAAACATAAATAAAATGCTACAGGTGAAGATTTAAAAAGCCGACTATGCATATGGTACATCTCTCTTTTCATTAGTATAGCTTCAGCTGCTTTGTGCAGGCCTCAAAAGTTTAGAGAACAATACTAATTAGTTTTAAATATTTAACAAGGCACTCTTCCATTCACCATCACTGTAATTACTGTCGTTTGTTGTGGCGGACACAGCAAACAGGTGGAACAATGTGTTCTGGTCCGCTTCAACCAAAGTTGGATGCTGTTATCCAGGTGGCTGGCACAGAAAATTGTGCATAGTACAGTGCTGTACAGTATGGCAGTGTCAGCATAATTAGACCCTTTACAAGACAAAGAGATGACATTGTTTTCTAATTTTAGAGAAATACACACTACATTTAAACAAATTAATCATACTGATGGATTGGATTTAATGACACTCATTTAGATTCAAAATGTAAGACAAGACAGTCCAATTTAGATTATGATACCAACTGATCAGAGATATTCCATAGCATGGGGTTGTGTCTGCGCAGCAATCCCCCCACTGAGAAAGCTTGTTTTGACAGGAGAGAGGAGCAACTCTCTTTTAACACCCAAGGCAAGACTGCAGTGAACACAGAGGCAAGCTGAGCAAAACAGCCAAGTGAAACTTAACAAAATGTAGATTAATAATAATAATAATAATAATAATAATAATAATAATAATAATAATAATAATAAAAACTATGCTTGGACAGGTTATTTTGCAAAATGTGCACAGAGTGGCCCCAGCTACCTTCTTCCTGCAAGGCATCTGATCAAACCTTTTATAAGAGCTTTATATATTTACCTAAAGTGCATGTATAAATACTTTAAAACACTGCTGAATCACAGAGGTATCACACTGGGATTCAAATATAGATCTATAGCTCACAGTCAAGAAACACATTTACAGTTTGAGGTTGCCATATGTGATTGATCGTCTCTCTTTATGTGATTCAGTCACTGTAATAGACCCTCAAACCTAAGTCTGGACTAAATAGTGAACACTGTGTGATGAACTGTACACGATCAATACAGCTGATGCATTCTTTTCCTTTAATGATTCAGGAAGACATTTATTAAAGCAAGGGGCAGGAAATCAATACTAACCAGGCTGAAACCACATTAATGCCTCGCCCACATTCAAATGTGTAAGTCTGCGTGCGTGGGCGTGTGCAGGGGTGTGTGTGTGTATGCATGTGTGTGTGTGTGAAGGCAGCTGCAATATTATATTTATTCAATGGCAGGAACAGTGTTAGAGATCAGTGTTTTGGGAGACTGCAATAAAACAAACTAAACAATTCCCTAAAAACTGATGTTGACATTTTTCAAGCTGTCATTATTCAATACGTTATAAAAGAAAAAAAAATCTGGAAAATGATGGTGTCACTTTGGGTTTGTGTCCTCTTCAGTGGGGTTTCCATGCATCTTCCCAGCTGGTCATGACAAAAACCCAAATGTTCTGAAGCGGCTCTCACTGGAAGTTTCCTCCTATTAAAGTAACATGTTCCCTGTGCTTCTCATGCTCAGGACAGGGGACTTAATTTAAGTGAACGTGATTCAAAATAAAACCTGCAGCCTAAGCAAAAGACTCTTTTCATTACTGAGGCTAAATTTAAATTCAATTCAATTCATAAATCCATCCATTAATGTATCTTCACACTCTTATCCCTGGGGGGTCATGCCTTTAGGCAGGGTCACCCTGGACAGATCACCAGTCCATCGTAGGATATATATATGATAATGGATGAATGGATCAATTCATAAATTGTCCAAAAGAAAAATTAAATGTTCTATCTTATATTATTCAAAGTTTTTCAAAGAGTTCTTGTAGAGGGGGATGGCTGTGGGCGTCGTCTCTCTCTCTCTCCACCTCTCATGTGCTGTGCTCTGTTGCTGTTTGTAGCCCCGCCCCTTATAATGAAAAACGGCTTTCAGTGAAGCTCTCAAGAAATATGGAAAAAAGGTGGGATGAAGGTGAGAAAAGAAGGAGTTTATATAAAACGCAAAAGTCAGTGTTAGTTAAAAATATTAGTGAGAGAAACAGAAGGGAAGAAATGATGCTGAGATTATTATTTTTCCTCCCAATTAGACATAAATGTCATTTAAATAGGTATGCCTTCCTTAAGGGATGTGAACAGAAAGAATTTCTTTAGGAATTCAACCAAAACAAAAAACCCCCAGATTGTCAGAGATTCAGTCTTCCTGCTGATGGCAGGTTGTTGTGATCAGTTCAGGTTGTGAAGGTCTGTTCCTTGTCTCTAGTGCCATACGTTTCTGTAGGACACCATGTCTCCCTGTGACACTATTTGTGCTGCCTACCAAGTACTCAACTAAAAGAGTCAATTCTAGGACTCTGCTATGACTTTTATGTTTCATGTTGACTAATAATGGTCACTTATTGCATGCGATCAAATGGCCTCTCTCAAAAGAGTGGAAGACAAGGAGCAGGATGGGGCTTGGTGAACAGCTAGAAATATATCAACAGTGTGAAATTATTTTACGACAAGATGAATCTTCTGACATCAAAACTGTCACATGAAAAATCCTCTGTTCTACAAAAACTAAACAAGAATAGTATGACACTTTGCACATTTCTAAAGGCATCTGCTAGTGGTACCTGCAGAACAACTCAAATCCTCTGGTTAGCATTCAGTTCGCTCCTTCATCAAATGCGTCAGAGAAACAACAGTCACACATCACCAGTTTACTGGTGTATTTATTATTTCAGTGTCTCTGTTAGCGGCTGCCAGTGGAGAAGGTGTCAGAGACTTGCATTTATAAAACTTGGCTAAATTATCCCATCCTATTTCTCTGTAGGGTCCAGTGATGTCGGAGGATTTGACGTTGGACCACTTTTTTTAGTAACGAGTAATCTAACGTGTTACCATTTCAAATCCAGTAGCTAACTATTTTGAGTTTCGCTCGCCAAGTCCGATTATTCTAAGCAACTTTCGGCTGTTTTTTTTGTTTTTCTTTCTAAAGTAGCTTGCAGATTTAATGAGTCATGGGCTGAGGTTTTTGGGCTTGGGAAAAGCAGACATGAACCCCAGAATGTGTCTGACCTCCAGTTAGTTTTAATCAGGCTCTCCCTGTCCATCATTTCCCGGATGATCCGTCCAACTGGGTCTTTGTTAATGTCAAGTTAATATATTACCTGTGAATGACGTCGAACTTCTCGTTGCGCTCCAAAAAAACTGCAAACATCGAGATGAACAGCGCAATAAACTTGAAAATAGCCACGAATGAACGTGTCCGTAAAGTTGTGCAACTAAACGCCATTATAATTATTAATATTAAGATAAGTGTCACAAATCTGTGCAGCAGCCATCTGAGTTGTGGAGCTGCAGGAGGAGCGCTGTGTGCTGTGACAGCAAACGCAGGGCCGTAACGCAAAACCTGGACGCTTTAAAATCTTATTTATAGTTTTCCAGACAACACTGGAACACACAAGAACATGCACAAATTACTAAAGTTTTTTTGGTACTGTCGTAACCATTAAACAATCTCCCCTTCAGTACAACCTCATAAGTGGAGACACATTGTTGATGTTACCATTATAAAATAACTTGCAATTAAGTATTGGCAAAGCTCAATATAATTTTCACAGGTGGCGGAGTGTTGTTGTTAGCAGCTGCTGAAAGTAACTAGAAAAGTTACTTTTAACATAACTTACTTTCCAAATCAAGTAATTAGTAATCTAACTAAGTTACTTTTTCAAGGAGCAATCAGTAATCCTATTAAAGTTACTTTTTCAAAGTAACTATGCCATCACTGGTAAGGTCTGTGTTGAGAGTATGTCACTAACAAAAGATCTGTTCCAGATCCTCTTCCACAGACCTGCATGCTACAGAAACCACTCACTACATCACCAACTCATGGGAGGTAAAGAACCAGGAGGCTGTTTACGCATACTGCTGTTGAGATAGCATAAATTCTTTCTTCCGTAGAGCCGTGAATGAGAAATAAATATTTTTATGTAATTCATGATAATGCTAGCAACAGTAACTTAGCCATGGAGCTGTGTAAAATGTTTCCAAACTATCTGGGTTCTCCTGTGGGACACTCTGCAGATGGCAAAGACATTTGGATTCATCATGTCTGATGTGGTGAAACTTGTAAATACATCACAGAGAGTTGTCAACCACTTTCAACATCAATCAGTTGCTGCTAGAGCCCTGAAGAAATGGCAGAAACAACTGAGCATACTGTATAATCCAACAAACTGCAGACTGATTGTCTTGTTTGACTGAATTTTACCCTGGTCATTCTTCAGCGGCTGCTTGAGCAAAGGATTATGTAGTCTGTACTTTCAGATGAAATCATCAAACCAAATGCCCAGAAGTCACTTGCCAGGAGAGAATCATAGTCAAAGGCAGCTGAGTAGATTTTCTGCAACCCCTTGGAAAGGCAACATTTTAGAAAAATGTCCACCATTGAGAGCCGTTGGGTGGTGGGTGGGCATTCAGGACAGATTTCCCCGTTTGGCAAAACATAGCAGGAGCTATTAGCTGTTTTAGCTACAAGCAATCCAGATGATTTTTTTGCTTGCTGGGAATGCCATCATCCCAACAGTGAGTGGCCTTCATTCTGCTCACATTGGTTTTCTTACACAAAGAAGTGGAGGCTATTGAAAGTGAGTTAACATGTGAGTGATAATGGATTGTTTTGTAACCCATTCTGACAAAGGCAAATTAATTTACCTTTGCAGCTTGATAAGATTATAAGATGTTAACGTTTTCTTATGACTTATTTGGAATGTGATGTAAAATGTTTTGTTTTATTTAATAAAATAATTATTTACAGAAATAGATTTCCTGAAGACGTTTTAGCTCACAAGCTAGAAAACAACATGGTGCCGATGCATGGAGGGTTACCTTTGGAGCAAGCTGCTAAGTCTCTGTTCCCTGGTCAAGGGACAGTTGAGTTTTGTGTAAACACTTTGAGGGATCAGTATTGATGTAGTGAGATTACTGACCATCATGAGATTCAAGGTTACTGGATAAACTATATACTCCTTTTCCTTCTACTTCTTTCCCAATCTTTGACAGTTAGATCGAGATCACAAAAGGTTTTCAAGCTCTTACAATTCAATTCATATGATTTGACTTGATAGACGTGGTAGAAATAGATCATGTTGTTTGTTTTTTTGTTGATTTGATTTGTGTTTCTTGTTGTTGCATTTCTCACAAGCAAGTACCTGTAAATGTGTATTAATAATAATAAATCTGAACTCTGATTTAGGGAAATTTGCTTTAGGGTTCAGGTGAGTTTCCTCTCAGGATGATGTGTTTTGAGCTCTGGTAGAAAAAGTAATCGTCCCAAAAATTAAACCTATTCCTGGATGTTTACATCATGCAATAGTAGATTACTTAATAGAAAAAGAAACTAGTTCAAATCAGATTATTTACTGAATATGGTCAATTGCTGGTGGAATAAATTTGCATGACTTATCTGTTAAATTATACAGTGTGATGATTTCAAATCGCTCTAATCCATAATATAAAGTAAATGGAAACATTGGGTCTTCAAGAGCCAAACCACAGACAATGGCTGAAGTGTGACATAAAGTTGATTTATTTGATCAACAAAGGAGCAACTTAACCAGGCTTGACATGAGCAAGAAACTGAGCTGAACTGAGCAAAACAGTACAGAGAATCTAGCAGTGAGGAAAGAAAAGCCAGGAAGTTAAACTGCTGGTGAAACAGCTGAGTGGTCTAACTAAGATGGAGAAACACAGGTGGGTCCAACTGGATTGATTGCTGGGACATAATAGCTGAACTGAGGGACTGGAACCAAAAAGAGAAACAGGCCTGACAATGAGCTAAGAAAATAAATACAAATATATTTGTATACATGAAAATCAAAACAATGATACAAGAATATGGCAGGAATAATAATAAAAAAAACAACTAAACAAACAAAATACAATAATTAGGGGCTAAAAAATAGACTATGAAACTAGACATGAATTGATATCACAGAACCTGATGGGTAAGGTGTAAAATAACTGAAAAAATAATGAAAAGACTTAAACTAGAATAAACTAAACACTACAGAAACAATTCATGAAGAGGAACACCGGAATAACTTATAAAAACAGAACTACCAGAAAGAACTAATAATGCAAAAACTATAACTATAAATAACCCATAAAAAACCTCAAATCAAAACCCACAACACCTCAGACTCATGACAAATAGTCTTTATTGACAGCAGCTGTCAGGCATAAGGACAGGGGGCCCTCCGTTTACTTGGCTTTGCAGTGAATATTTTTTACAAGGTGAGAAGATTAACATACTTGCATCATAATTACTTTATAAGTAAGTATGATTAGTAAGATGCAATGAAATATTGCATCATAGAGAATGTGCATGTAGCCATTAGTAACCATGGAGAAAATGCCCCACCATCTTCTGTCCTGGAAAAACTGGTTAGCATTTAGTTTTTTGTACGCTTTTACATCTGCTCTGGAGTGAGAGGAAACATTGTTTATGACATCGGGGTAAAAATGTGGCGTGGATTCAGGCAAAGCCTGCAATTTGATTGATACATCAGGAGGAAGGTGGTATGATTTAGTTTCTGAGCTAGCTAATTCCAACTTTTATAAATAACGCCATCTCTAAGCAGCCCATCCAGGTGAGCTACATCCACAGACAAATTAGCTTGACTTGAACAAGAAGGAGCCATGAATAAACTGGCAAAAACAACTTGGGAAATAATTTCAGTCGCTCTGCTCAATACTCCTGTCCCTCACTATCGCCTCATGTGATTAAGTGACGTAGTTGCAAAGGGTCAACACTCCAGGCAGGCATGACCAGCTGTGTGGACTATAAAGAGCCCATGTGGATACATGAATAGTCTAATCAGAAAAACCTCTTAAGAAACTGCAAAACACCTTCCATGTTCAGGCTGGTTTTGTTGTCACTAGGGGTCTTTATTTGACAGTGAGTTGACAGGAAAACGTTTTGAGTGAGCAGGTCATCGAGCCAGGACTCGAACCTGTGACGGCTCAGTCACTTATGGGGCCCAGGCCTCTGTACACGCTGCTTCACACTTCAAGCTGATTTTTAATGCAGTTATGTGGTCTCAGTCTGGTGTTAAAGAGATCTTATCATATTCACAAGAATGTTCTGTAGAATCTTAGAATAATTTTATTACTTTTATAAAAACTGGTTTCCAAACATAATTTCGTATCATGTACATGAACATTGTTTTTAAACGGTGACGCACATGTCCCAAACATAATGTGAAAATCAGCAATAAATGTGGTTTTTATATTGCTAACCTCTCTTCACTGACCTCCTGTAACCTCCAGAACAGAAACCACGACTTTCTTTCTCACAGAGGACAATTTTAATGTCCATGTTTTATTTCACTGATTCAAAAGACTCAGCCTTCAGACTGCACGTTAAGCCAGAGATCCTAAAAGCAGAATCCAAGGCAAAGCAGAATTTTGATTGGTTCAGGAAAAAAAGAACAAGATTTTGTCCCTTTTCATTAAAGATTCTGAGCTCAATGTTCATCTAAATTTAGCTGCAAAAATGGATTCTACAGCGTTCATTTGTTATGTTTTGGGGATAAAGCTGAAGGTCTATGTTAGCTGTACAACATATTTGAACTTCCAGTTACTTCCTGGGGTTTGCAGTACAAACACTGATGAAAAAAATATGCCAGGCAGAGACTGCACTGTCAGTTAAGTGAGAGGGGTGGTTGTGTATGTTTGTGTGTGTATTCATGGAAAACACTTAGGCTCTGCAGTAAGCACTCATCTCTTATTAACTCACCACATCTCTAAAACATGAAGCTCAGGCTGCAGGGATTGTGTTCTTTACACACTCTGACTCTCTGGCTCTCTCTCTCTGTGGGCGTGCGTGTGTGTGTGTGTGTCCAGATGAGGGTAATATCTGCTGACTGATGGTGGTGATGACAGGAAAGGTCCTGGAGCAGCTATCAATAACTCAACTGTAAACAGAGAAAGGGAAGAGGGAGGGTAAAAAGTGTGGACTTGGGTAAATATATGGATTGATTAATTGACTGATTATTATTGTGTTACCAGTGTCAGGTTGTTGTGGAGACACGCTGCAGCTGTTGAGCCTGTAAAAAGCAACTTATGTGTGATAGTTATTGCTCAACCATTATGGCTGGCGGTAATAATAATAATAGCACTATTATTATTATTGTTATTATTATATTAGGCTCCCATTAAATTATTACAAATGCATTCTAGAACAGACAGGATTTAAACCACATGAGCATGTTGAATCTGAAGAAAAGATGCCGCAGAGACCTAGAGACATCAAGCCTTAGGAAACTGAATAACAAATGTCCAAATGAACCAAAAGTCCAACAGCAAGCTGATAGGTCATTAGTCGTGGCCCACATTGGGTTGCTGGTTCAATCGACTGAGACTTTTAGTCCACTTTTCCCTGTTTATAACTTATGTTTATAAGTTGACTTTAGAGCAACTTATGGTCCCGAAAATATGGAAATCTCTTTGAAACATTTTAGTTTAGTCAAATAGAGTCAAAGTACAAGAAACCTCAATCTATTTGGACACTAATTGATTTTTTTTCTAAAGGTCAGAGGGTTAGAACAGATGATAGAGATTTCACCAGCTGTCCATTCCTGGGCCAACATATACTTAGACACACACACACACACACACACACACACACACACACACACACACACACACACACACACACACACACACGCACACACACACACCCCACACACACACACCGACACGCCCACGAGCCCACACACTGTCGGACATTAAATCTGCCTGTTAGAGGTGAGAACATGCAAACTCCTCCCAAAGAATTCAAACCCAGAACCATCTTGATGTGAGGTAACAGAACTGTGACACTTATTTGCTTTAATCCAATCAAATTATTAGATTAATTACTGCTTTGAAATGGAATTTACTGTTCAGTTTTCCCATGTAAAATACAATACAGTCAGAATCAGTTACTTATACAGTAAAAAGATGTTTGTCAAAAGAAAACAGCAAATTGCATCAGATCTTTAACTGCATAAACTTACAAAGAAACAAAAACTTGAAGAGCAAAATGAACCAGTCAGTGGTGTGAGCTAAAAGGAGGGAATTACAAGACAGTTCATCCAACTACATTGGAGGACAATAAAGTCTTTTCAAGTTATTTTTTCTGTGTGTAAAACTGAACTTTACAGCTTAAACCATTTGACAGTCATTTCATATGAAAAACTACGATGCATTAATATACTAATTCCAGCTATTACTATTTAGAAAATATAAACAACTACTTTTCTGTGTTCAGTTTAAAATACACAGTGAACCACAGACACACATGCAGACTCACGGTGCACTGAGCCACATCCACAGAGTGCAGAGTGAGCTGTGTTAATGTGTGTTAACCGTATTAAAGGAGCTGTATAATGTGCTGCAGCAGCCTCCAGGAAACTTAAGCTGCTCTAAAAGACACATTATAAATTTTTGATCAAATTGAGGATATTTTCTAAACGGGGGAAACCTGACGCCATATTTTCAGCCTCTGGTTTTCTTTTTCTCTTCTTGAAGGAGCCCTTGCCAGTGTTAATGCTGCCTCTCTCTGGTTTCTGTTTGTCGCTTCCCAGTGTACGTGTCTAAAAAGTGTTAATGAGATTTGCATCGAGCGGAGAGGCACTAAAACCATCAAACCCATCACTGTTTGGTCCGGCAGGATGAGAGAGGGGAATGTAACCAAAGCTTCCAGATCTGTAATCTCCTTACTCATAAATATACCACACACACACACACACACACACTCAAGAAATGGACATAATAACTCACACCTCAGTCTCTCTCGCATTACGTCTGTCTTTTCCTTTTTATCCTTTCTCATCCTCTTCTCCTCACCTTCACAAAGTTACTTTGGTGATCATGTATAGAAAAGTTTTTTTTATTTTTTTTTTATCAGTTCTCTGCTTTGATGTGAATCTTCCTCTCAGTCACTCTCAGGCAGATGTAAAAATAGCCTTTACTTCCAGCCCTGCTGTGCAAACTCCAGGAGCCAAAACTGAGTAAACATGAAAACTAGGAAACACTGGGTCTATTTTAAACTAAAATAAAATTATTATTATTATTATTATTATTATTATTATTATTATTATTATTATTATTATTATTATTCAGGCTTTGACTAGGTCCATCCAAAATCAATGTCATTTTTTCTTCTTTTTTTTTTGAGAAATTCAGAGGTTGACTTATTGGTTTGTTTGAATAATTGTCCTGCTGCATAACCCAAATTCATATTAGCTAAAGTCCACAAACTGATGGCTGGACATTCTCTGCTTGATGTTTCTGGTAGAAGACAGAATTATGGCTCCATGAATAACAGCAAGTCACCAGATCATCACACTACCAACACCATGTTTGACTATATGTGTGAATTTTATTTTTTTATTTTAAAAAAAAAAACAAAACAAATAAAACAAAATAAAATGAAATTGTGTCAGGTTCTATTTAAAAAATGCTTGGGAGCTTGGTGACTTTATGCTACAACTGAATTGTTTGCATTGTCACAGGTTGTAGGCAGACCCTACAACCTGTTTGTCTTTGTTTGTGAAACATGAAGCAGAATATTTTCTCTGCATTGTAAAAAAAAAGCTAACTGCTAACACTGATTAGTTTCAGAATTGTATCAATTTCTAGTAATTTTGGGAGAGTGTTGTGATTGTATTACATTTTCTGCAATTCAGCTCAAATCAAACTGCACCAGCAACAATTCTAACCACTTAAAAAGTCTTTAAAAAGTCAAATGTAGAATATTTTTGTATGCTTTTTTTAACTTATAAAAGGCTTATGAGAAAAGTCATGGGATCTGTGATACTTTCCAATCCGAGGTAGTTCAGCTCTGAAGAACTTACTAAAAATGTAATTTATCTGATATACGTATACTTTCATTCTGGTTATTTTTTTGCTTTTCACGTGTTAATTGTGTTATGTTTTTATCATGCTTTGAACTACCTTGTTGCTGAAACGTGTTAGCGTCAGTGTGTTAAAAAAAGACACCCTACAGTGGGAAATAGAAGAATAGTTTTAACTCGATGCTTAGATACTATATTTAGAAGCATATTATTGTTATTGAATTGTTGAACATTTTTTTGTTTGTTTATTCTCATGGTAGTTCAATCGTATACAGGTAGTATAGTCTCTTCCATTTCTGTCTGCAGTACTGTCTTGCACCTACAAAATGTTGCCCCCCCATCCCCACATTAATTAATTTAAGGCGGTAGCTAACAGTGCTGATAGATCGTTTGCTGTATCACAGCGAAAAAAAAAAAAAAATCTAAGCGAACCAATTCTAGTTTAATCAAGTTTACTCTTTCAGGTGAATCCACTAATAATCTTTAGTACTTTTCTATGAATATTAAATTATTCTGAAACAGATCATGTCTGTAGCAGCAATTCCAGTTATGTAATACTGTTAAATCTGGTGAGTCCTTCTAGTTTTGGGAAGTCTTTTTGTTTTTTTTAATCTCAGTTCTTTAACTTTGTTCAGTGCTTTCTTACTGCCCTGTTTAAATTGAGACTCTGATGATTTGATACTTATATTTTTACACTCTCTCCATCCATCTGTTGCATTACTTTCATCCCCTCCGTTTTCCCTTTTCTTTCTTTTATCCCTCCCACGTCTCTGTGTTTATGTTTCACTTCATATTGAGTTGTTCCTCTGCTGGTATCAGTATTGTTTGCTGCCTGCCAATCAATAAGCAGGAATAAAAACTTTACCAACCCAATCAATTACACCCACTTCATTTTCATAACTCGACTCCATCGTACTCATCGCTGCAACAACAGCTTGATAATCTAGCCTCTCCCTAGAGATATATGTACCCCCACATCCTCCTTTCTCACCCCACACACCATCCGAGTGCATTAAGACCAGAATTGTTTAAGAGGTATCAGATTCTGCAATGATGGCCGTTGCATCGAGACACTTTAAGAAGAATCTGAGGCTGGATCAGTTTACGTCTAAAACGACAAGATTGGATCAATAACAATATTTTCCTTGGAAAACAGCAGACTCTTCCCCTGCCTTCCCTCCAACACGGTTCCCCCCTGACCCTCAGCCATCTATTTCCAAAGCCAAAGCACATTCATTTTTAATGGTGTGGAGCAGGGGGTGGTGGTGGGCAGACTGCACAGTTTGCAGCGGCGGTGGATGGCTAATAGGCTGACAGCTGTGCTCTGTGCTGCGAGAAAATGCTGCTCGCTTGTTGGTGGAGGTGGAGGAGGAAGAAGGGGGTTCAATATCAGTGGCTAATTGGTTCCGGGTCTGTGACACTTGATCTGGCTGATCCAATCAGAGGAGTCTGAGACAGTGTGGAGACATGAGATTGTACATCTTTACTTTGTTAGACAAAGTGACGGAAACAAATCGTAATATAATGAAATCCCAGAAATGACCACAGAGAAGTCTGTGGTTCAAAAAGTCATCACATTAGTGTTTCCACAATAGCATGACATCATCTAGATCCCCCTGAAGCTGTCATATGGTAAATGGTCTGCACTTGCATAGCGTTTCATCAAGTACAGAGGACATTCACCCATCCACACACATGTTCACATGCTGACGGTGGCAAGCTACTGGATTGCAATCCTCCTGGTCCCTCTGACCACCACCTGCAGGTAAGAGGATGATGTGTCTTGCCCAATGACAGAGGTGGACAGAGCAAAAATCAAACCAGCAACCCACTGGTTGCAGGACAAACTCCTACCGCCTTTGTCACTACGGTACCAAAGATCCCCTTCTAATATAAACTTTTTATGCTTTGGTTATGACATATTGCTTTGCTGCCACATTGGAATCACAAATTTTATTTGTTGGACCGCAAACTTTAACTTCCTTGGTTGAAATCCCCTTGGCCAGAACTTTAAGGACAATGTTTAACAATGACAAAGCTTTTAATTTCTCCACTCTGTAACTGTGATTATCTGGTTCAGTGTCTTCAAACCTATGAAGAATGGCAGTTGGGGTTCGGCATTTCATTTTGATATTTATGTTAACTTCTGTGATGGATCTTACTGTTAGTTTACTTCCAGACTCCTGTTCAGTTCTTGATAAAGGAGTTTAATTTCCTGGTCATGTTGTTTTGTTTAAAGCAACATAAGATATATTTGTGTGCAAGTTGTATTAGGCATTTGTCTATGTGCGTTTTGGTGATTATTTATGGTCATAAATTTCCAGTCTAAGGTATTCTGTGAGAATATCAACTTCCAAATAGATGGACTGAATTTGAATAGTGATTTTCTGGTCATACTAATTACTCAAAGCACTTAACACTAGAGCCACAGTCACAAATGTGCACTCATTCATACACTGATATGTAGATCAGTTGGGAACTTGTTAAGTGTCTTAGCCCCAAGGATACTGTTCCCACTGAGTCACAGTGATTGTCAACTTTTGCCAAGCATCTGAAAAATCAGTCCTTCTATGGCATATAGCTGCTAATTGCTCACTGACATGGTCCTATTAGGCATTATGACACTGACAAATTCACGGTTTTAATCCTGTGTTGTGCAACTATCAGAGACCTTCTAATATTTAGCAAGAGACGTACAACTGAAGCCAGGCCAACAAAGAGTTAGTTCTCCTGTATCCGGGTCTGTGCAGCGTCTAACATTCCTTAATTTACCATGGGGAATTTTCAAGATCACATCTTGGCTTTCCAGCTGTGGTCCTCTATAAGTCACACTGGACTTTCCAACCTGTTCTAAAAACACGACTTTAAAACTTGTTTTTGGTCAAGAGACTTTCTTTCATTCTTCAAAAAGCCATTATCATTGTCCAGACCAATCCATCACTAAACTCTCCTGCATGAGATAATTATTGCGAAATTTTGCCCAAGCTAACTTCCATTTTTATATCTTCTAATGTCAAACTCGGCAATACTTTGAAATTCTCAAAAATTGGTTCCACAAAGACAATTTTATTACTTTATTTATGAATAGAACTATCCCTGATAAATGTAGTAATTGATATTCTTTGCTTTAATCAGACAAAATAGAAAGGCAGTTTTATAACACAGACCCAAATTACCTAATCACAGTTTTTAGTCATGTGACGCCTCACTAACCTGGCTGGCAAAGGAATCTCTTTATCTTGGCGGCCAACAGTGGACAGTTAGAAATACAGCTGAAAAGGTGTTATTTTGTCCCTTGTATCAAGCCAATACTATGTTCATCATTTATCCAAGGAAGAAAAATAAAGGCATGAGGGGAAAAAAAGTCCCTGATTTTTTTGACTCCAACATTTTGCTTTATTTACATTCCAGACAGTGACCACATCTTTCTCAGCTCTCAGTTTGGTAGAAAATTCCTCCTCTTGCAATTCAATTCAATTCAATTCAATTCAATTCAATTCAATTCAATTCAATTCAATTCAATTCAATGTGTTTATAAGCATCAATTTACAAGAAATGTCGTCTCAAGGCACTATGCAAAAAAACCCCAAAAGATTATTTTGTTTCAATCATACATAGTGATAAAACAGTTCAGCAAACTCAGTTAATTATTCAAAGTAGCTTAAAAAGTTTTTAAGGAAACTCGTTAGATTTCATTAAGTTATTTAATTGCAGCACTCACTCCTGGATGAACACATTGCCACAGCAGACAGCTGTTTGCTTTGAGTTGTTGACTTTAAAGCAATCCCTCATACTGAGCATGCAGGTGGCAACAATAGCGAGAAAAAAAATGTCCATTTAACAAGAAGAAACCTCCAGCAGCAGCAGAACCTGGGTCAGTACAAGTGGCCATCTGCCTGAACTGACAGGGAGCTATAAGCGCTTTTAGAGCAGCTCTGAAGGACTGTCAGATTTCAGCCATGTGCAACTGGTTGTGTTCCCTGACCGCCAGGAATACCAGGGATCCCTTGTACTCCCATATGAAGAAGAAGAACCAGAAGATGTCTGTCTCAAGCTGTTAGAGTGCTAAGCTACTGTTAATCAAATGTACTTTATTGCTTTAGTTTATCTATTTTGTGATTTTTGTCAATGAATCCAGTGAAGATCTCAAAGATACACAACAAAATTACAAAGTTTATTGAGTTCAACAATAGTCCTGTTCAAGTTTAAACCCAGTAGAATTCAGGTCAAGCTAAAGTAAAGATAAATAAAACTATTTATTTAAAAGCTTAAACTAAACAATTAAAACTGCTAGGACCCAAAAGTGATATTTCTTACATCTTTTTTTCTCTTTCTCATGCTCAATTCCTTCTTCATCTCTTTCTGTATTTACATCTTTTTTCCTTTTTTTTTTACTATTATATGGACCTTTTAATCTCCATAAAAGGTCTTATTAAAAGTAATCATAGGCTGTATTATATTTCTACCTGCAGTGAAAAGTGACAGATTTGCCAATTGCTGCCATTCATTAAAAGACGTTGAGTGCTTGGTTGAGCGTGTGAGAGTGTGTGTGTCTGAGTGTGTGTGCACATAAATTTTATGTACTCGGTGTCAGCTTTTCTTTTATAAGAAATTCACATCTTCATCAGTCTTGCTTTTTCATTACTTAAAGGTATATTCAGAAAGTTGTTATTAGTTAACAGTGACACTGTTTGAAGGAAACAAACTAAATCTGGTTCTACTGAAGGTTTCTTCTTGTTGAATAAGGTCCATCTTTAACCCTGATGCCTGCTGCCTGGTGCACACTCAGGAATGGGATGAAATGAAAGGTTTGATGGATTGATGGATGTAATGTCCATGTTTTACAATAGGTATATTTTAACTCTTGATTTGAATTAGGAATCATATGCTATCTGGAATTTACTTGAAAATGCACCTTTCTCAAAAACAGTGGGAGCTGATCATGTGGTTGAGAGAACAGATAGCTGAGCTTTTGTCATCTGAGAGTATAAAGCTGTTTTCTCTGGACGTCTATCATTTCAGTGAAGTAGGGTAGGTGCAGTATGAAGCTGTGGCATTGAAAATGAGCTATAACTAAAGAAGTGGGTTTACTTACTGAATTTAAAAAAAGTGTTAAACCTTTAAAAGTCTACATCAGAGATCAACATTCAATTAAATAATGAAATAAAAAACACTTCAAGAATCCCAAAGGGAAATGAAATGCTATTATTATCCAAGTATGGTTTGTAAACTCCACGTCCAGTGGAGACGTCTCCAACGTCTACCTTGACTTTTTGACAATTGTTTAGTCTTCTGTGTATTTTTATAATTTTCTCCCTGTTTCCTTCATCCTGCTTTCTGATTGGCTAGATGTCATATTGGACAATCTGGATTCTTGTTTGTTCTCAGAGGACACCACACACGCTGCCCAAACAAGATTCCCAATTTTAGATGGTAGCAGTTTTCCGAGCGGAGCACTCCACACACAGCAGGAATGTCTCTTAAGATCATTTTAACATCTGTCCAGATAATCGGGGCATCCTTAGAATTGTCAAAAGGAGAAAATTGGGATGAATACTGGCATAAAGATCTGTGAACTAGCTGCTATTGTGCAGTGTCAAGACAGTTAACTGTCTTTTTTTAGGGGTTTAAGACCTTTTGAAAGAGAAATCATTTATATGATTCACAAAATAAGATTTCAGGAAGAGGTTTTACTGCTGTGTCTGGAATTGTTTAAAATAATAAGAAAAGCAGGTTATACTACATTTGGAACAAATTTAAAAGCTGCTTCATTGCAGGAAACAGGCACTTTCATCTGTGGGTTTTCTGTTAATCTGTCTGGCATTAGAAAATATTAATGGTGAAGATAACAAGGCCTGTAAATGGAGAAAATACAATGATAATGAAAGTAACATAATACTGTCTTGTACATGCTGATAAAACCCACTGATCTCAGACTTACATATTCTCTCAGCTTATTTTTTACAAGTTCTTCTTTTACTAAGTTACGTAAATCAGCATATGAAAGAAACATACAGCTTAATGAGGACATCGCTTGCACTGTTTTTGCTCTTACACATGTGGAGAAGTAATTGTTCCCAAAACCTCATAACACCATCACACCACAACTGCCAGGTTTTATGTTTCATTTTCTAGAATGCTAAACACACTTTATACTGATTTTTTATTATTTTTTTATCACTGTCACATTAAACGTTCTTTGCATACTCATGTAAAAAAAGTCCCAACTAACTTCCAAGTCATCTTACTTCTTGAACAAAAAACAAAAACAAAATCAATGTTTTTGTGAGCACAGTTTTTTGTATATAATAGAGATATCAAAAATAAAAGGATAAGCAAAAGTACTTTGACAAAGCTACTTGTTTTGAGTTAATGTTAGAATCTTCCTTTGTTTTTAATTTCATAGCTTATTGCATTAAAAAGCCTTAATTTTAGGAATTGTCAGTGTCTTTACAGCTGATCACCTCAAAACACACAGGAAACACACCCCAAA
The DNA here is from genome assembly GCF_001444195.1 of Xiphophorus couchianus. Classification (NCBI taxonomy): domain Eukaryota; kingdom Metazoa; phylum Chordata; class Actinopteri; order Cyprinodontiformes; family Poeciliidae; genus Xiphophorus; species Xiphophorus couchianus. The sequence goes on from NC_040240.1 coordinate 2,007,557, forward strand.
GACTCAGCAGGTAGATGCGTGTGGGCGTGTGTGTGTGGGGCTGTGCACGGGCGTGTGTGTGTGTAGGTCTGCTGTGTCCTGCCGTGTGACTGACCCGCTGATTGCCCTGCTCTGCTAATTGGCAGCTTTGTCTTTCTCTCAGCTGGCAGCCCAGCTTTGTCTCTGATTGGCTGAGAAAAGGAAGTTAACTCACAAACATTGGGATGGGGGTGAAAACAGCAGCTTCGTTTAGGAGGAAATGAAGCAATCCTTTTGTGTCCCTGAAATAAATGCGGTTTCTTTTCACCAGCTAACTGTCAGCTGCACTTCCATCATATTAGATAACATTTTTGGAAAAAACGTGAAGAAGTTTTTACAGTAAAATTGACTGAACTTGCAGCTGGTATAATTTGCCAAAAACAAGAATGAAGAAAAAACACAACATTAGGTTGTAGTCATTTGCTAGGAATAGTTTTATTTTGGATATGGGATTGTTCAGTTAAGAGGCCAATAAAGATGGGGTTAGAGGTCAAGCTTAAAGTTCTTAAAGACCTTTCTGCACTGAATAGAAAAACGTTTATCCTTCCTTGCTTTTTTTTCAGAGTAAAGGGATCTTGGTTCCACTTAATTAATGGCAAAGCTATTACTTATTGCCTGTTGTAGCTAAACCTGGAGCAGATCTCTGTTGGGGCCTCATCACAAAGGATTAGCACTGCGTTAAGTTCTCCACGGCCTCTGCGGTTCAACACAACATGGCTGAACTGCACCATATTTGGAAAACCTTAGACTCAGAGTCTGGAACAACTTTATTATCATCAGTGTCGAACCGGTTCACCCTTAAAGCTGCAGCAGGTCACTTTTATGAGAAAAAACGTTTTTTTTTAAAAAAGAATTTTTTTTTAAAACTGTCACAGTATAATATGAGACAGATAATCTGTGGGAAAAAAAACAAAGCTCCTCTGCCTCCTGCCTTTGGTCCTACTGCTAGCTACTGAACTACACTCAATCAGAAACAACCAATCAGAGCCAGGAGGATTTTCTTAGTGCTGTCAATCTCACTCATGTATGCACTGCTCACACCCTCTTCCTTACTCTCTGCTAGGCTGCAGCTGCTTTCTTCCCCACAACAGAAGCTGCCATGAATGCTCAGCATGGCCACTAATGATGACAGATAAACAACTTTCCTGTAAAAGTGACTTGTTTCTCTGCCATTAGAACGTTGGGTAGACGAGTGTAATTGACAGCGCTAACACCCTCCTCCTGTCTCTGATTGGCTGTTTTAGAGACTGTCTGCTGGACAATTGGCAAGTCAGTGCTTCCTGATTACATAATTATGTGTCAATCTGTTATTCATACTTGCCACCTAGCTTTACTTCTAACCACCCAGCTCTGCTCTCTTTGAAACTCTCCTCTGTACCAAATTGTTGAAAGCTCCTACCTGAAGATGTCTTGTGATTCTTCCTGGCCCTTCTTTAATCCCCTCGTTGAGACCCTGTTTCTGTTCACTGGATTGTCTCGTTCTGCTTTACCGTTGTCAGACTTCTACCAAGCTTCTGATCTTTTTCTGCACTCTGACCACAGAACCTTAATGGAACCCCTGCCTAAACCTGTGGATTTGTTACCAATGGATTTTCTGACTTTTTCGTACCAAACTTGGTTGGTCCTGGACTTTGATTCCTCGTTACATGTTGTGACATCACCTCTCTTGTCCGCTGCTTCCTGGTTTCTCCAACTGAAAAGCCTGAGGAAGAGCTAGTTTCTTGTCACCTTACAAGAAAGCGGCTCTCCACTCAGATCAAAGTCTTGTTACCAGTCCTGAAAAGGTTTGTGGCTGTCGGTTTGAGTCTCTGCTAAATTTCAGACTCTAGTCTAGAATTCAGGTTTATAATACATTTTTTAAAACTTATGCCATCTGACTGACTTTGTGGATCTGTTGTCTGGTTGGTTACACATTCAATGTGTTTTCAATACATACATTGTGGTTTTAATTTTTGATTTAAATACATTTAAAAATATATCACTCTTTGTTAACCTTAATTATCTAATTTGTTAACCTTCAGATAAGCAAGCAGAGGAGCAGGTGTCCAAAGAGTGAGTCAGAAAAATAGTTGTGTGTGAGCACCTTGGAAGGTGAGATGTAAGATTCTCTAATCAATAGGAAATCCAACAACTGCAGCAAGACAAGCAAGGGCTTGAAGTGTTGATGTCTTGTAGTCGGGAAGCAGCAACTGTTTTAGGACAGTGGAAAGAACCTGGCAGATACCAGAGTACAGTACACACTCCAGAGTACAGTACACATTCCAAACAGGTCTCACCTCAGCATCAGCTGAGAATCTATAAAAGAAGTGTACAGGTCATAATAGCATTTCTATTTCAAGATTACAGCAGGTGCACATCATCTTTTATTATTTAGTTTGCTTTAATAGTGCTGTTAATTATTTGATAGACTGGAAGGATTGAAAGAAGAACTAGTGATAGGAGAAAACCTGGAAGAAGTTCAACTTTGACCCTGGACAGATTTGTTAATATTTGTAGAGCCTGAGTGAATGGAAAGTGTGCAATATTTGTTTATTGTATTATAACATTTAAGCAACAAGGTACACCATGAAAACATAATACAGTAAGCAGTTATGTGTTAAGCAATAAACATCACATTTTGTCAAATCATCAAATATGCTTCAAATAAACACTATTTTAAATTTGTAGTTGTTTTCATAAATAAATAGTAAAACAAAAATCAAAAGTTTTGTCTTATATAAATATAATTTTAGTGAATCACAAGAAGTTCTTTAGTTTTGTTTTGGACTAAACTATTTATTGATATTGTAAAGATGAAGCCTACAGTTATAGGACAACAGGTTCAACTTGGTTTGTGAAAGGCTGAGAGGTTTTGTTTGAAATGTGAGCAAAAGAAAAAGAAATCAATGGCGTGTCCATGGAACTACCAAGCCAAAGTCTCAGATATTATGAATACGACTATTAATAAAACTGCCAATTTCTACAAAGTTCTTTGGAGTACCCCTCCCCCACTCAGCTCCTCCAGACTAACAGCAGCAGCAATTAAAAAACACCAGGTGGCACTGTGAGTCTGTTGCCCTCATCATATCGACTAAGTCTCAGTCCAGCGCTGTGATGATGTGATGACGTGCTGATGATGTCGGAAAGAGCAGGAGCTTCTTAAAGAGACAGGGTCCAATTTCAAGGCATCAAATTGCAAAGTTAAACTCCCTTTAAGTCATGTTTGATACCTACAGTATTTTTATAACAAATGAAGGTAACATGAGCGGCTTCTCCACTAGAGCGCGCTAACTGGTTCTGCCTCAGTCCATTAGTAGATCCTGAGTGGCTGTTCTGTGCTTTTCATATTCTCTTCAGAGGAAAGTCCTAGCCGCTCCAAGCTGTGCACGGAAGCAATTGAATAGACAGACAGACTTCTTGATGCTGAAGATGACACACAAACTGGATCCTTCTAATGAAAAGCTAGAAATGCTTCAGTCCATCAAGCTAAGGGAAGCCTGAAACCAAACAGCAGAGCTCTTAATTTACCTTTTTGTTCATTTTCAATTCCTCATATGGTCAGGAGAAATGTATCATGACCAAAAGAACAAGATCCTGAAGTGAGGAGGATTTGTATTTGTACCCCTACTATCCTTTTCTGATGAATCCTATTTAGTGTGGTTAATTTAAATGAATTCTGTGTAACTGTTCCAAGCTGTGCAGACTTATTTGACTACTTAAAGTTCTACTATCTCTCTGTCTAATATTTTCTCTTATTCCGTTCTGCTCACTTTTCTCCCCCAGTCAAGTTATCAGCTGAGAGTACTGACTGTCACTGTACAGCCTCCTGCTGGCTCATTATTTGTTTTCTCCACAGTGCAGCTCCACCTGTAGCCTTTTGGCATGTCTGCCTGTGTGCGTCTTTGGGGAGTTAAATTCACAGCTCCACGGGTGTCTTGCTGCTTTTTGTGGCTGCAGACAAAGCTCTCTCCTGCTGCTCCTATCTGGATCTTCAGAGGACAACGAAGTGAGGCAGTGACCCCCAAAACCAACCTGTCAAGTGCTGACAGGCCTTCCTTTCAAATCACAGACAAACACTGGCTTGATAAGAGTCCAAATACCAAGACCCTCATCATCACCTTCATCTGGGAATCATGGAGTAAAAGAGGCACTTCAGGAGTTGTAGGTTTTTAGGAACTACAGGTAAACTTAAATTTGGTTGAAAACATAAAAATTTGATTTAGTTTGGTAGCAATGTGCATTTAGGATTGTTCTGTTTCTTAAGTTTGGTATTTATTTGTTTTTAATTTGACATGTTGTTTTGGTTTACAAAGCCAAGTTTAACATTCTGTGCTTCTTTGACACTGTCATTTTGTTAAACTGACTACAGGACAGACAGTTTTAAAATGTAATAAAAACAATTGACGTGAGTAAAGAAGAGTTTGTGTGGAGAAATTTCCCACAGCATTGAAATTCAGACCTTTAATCCTCTTACAGTATGTTTTCAGCTCTGACATGTTAACCAGGCAGAGCAACACTAATCCACCTTCTAAAGCGGCATGGCAGCAGGACAAACAGTCTGACTTCTGGGGCCTGGATGAGAGGAGAAAGGTTCAGTCTGCAGTTCCAGCATAACTGTTTTTGAATCAGAAAACTTAAATCACAATATTGCAAATCTGAAAGAACCAAAGCATGACTAAGAACTACAGCTGTAAGAACCTATAAAAATAAAAAACATTAAAACACTAACTCACAAGGCGGTATCATTTCAAATGAAGACCACACACAAGAAATGAACTATTTAAACCTCAGTTTGTTTCAGGCATGGTTTTGTCTTCTGTGAAATATATGTGCAAGTTAGTTTATACTGGCAGGTTTATGCTTTTATTTGTGTAGCACATTTCAGCAACAAGACAGTTTAAAGTGCTTTACATGATGGAAATGTAAAGGAGTCCATTGTAATGGCATAATACTGGAAAGCCGAGAACAATTAGACATTGTGATATAGAACTGTGTGTCATCTGCATTAGTAGGTAACATTTGGAGATTCCTTTCTTCACACTCGCTCTCTGCTTGTGAGAAATAGGACATTTATATATTATACTAATTTTTTTAATACCTGTACGAAAATCTTAAAGTACATTTTTCATTACCAATAGAAATGTATACTACAGGGGGAACTCCACATGTTCAACCATACGGCATACATAGGGCAGCGTTGTATTTTCCAGGCAAATAGTGTCATTTTATAGCACAATGAAGTAACTGGTACCTTTAGTTGTTATAAAAATGTTGGAACAAACATGACTTAAAAGAAATTTGACTTTGCAAATTATCGCCTTGAATTTGGGCCTTTATCTCTTTAAGAAACTCCTGCTTTTTTTCAATGCTCCACCTGCAGGACGCCATTGCTACTTTCCTCAAGCCGTTTAACAAAGGTTCCTCAGGAGTGCTGGAGTCTGGAGGAGCTGAGGGGTCTGTGAGGTGGAAGCTCAGTGTGGGAGACGGCAGCTCTGAGGAGGAGCTTTGTGGAAATAGGTGGTTCAAACATACATAAAAGAATCCAAGCAACACTCTAGGTATGTTTTTGAAGAGGGATTAATGTTATAACATGATGTAAAGCTAAATATTATTATCTAATGATTCCAATGTCTTGCTTACAGCAGTGTGTAGGGGTCAACACTCGTTCACAGTGTAGTCCTGCATGTGTTTCTCAGTTAGGTTATGTATTCTCCAAGGTGTCACCTTAAGTCTATACTTTCCTTACTATCTTAATATCTACTATAAATAAAATAAAAATAAATGTCTTGTCACTGCCACTGCTATGATAATGCCCAGAGCTACTTGTCAGTAAAACCAAATAGTAAGCATCGTCTAATGGGATGCACATCAATCACTGACTAAACCGCTACACTTTGAAATCTCAGCTATGCTTGATAATCAGCATTTTCTCAAAGATCCTAAGACCTGATGCAGGTGGTCCAGATGTAGTTGAAAGATTCTAAAAGAAAACCTGATTGCTTAGTGTTTACCACTGAGCTTATTGAAAATGGCAGACTGTCACTTTTTTCAGTTTCTGTTTAACTAGCCTCAGTTGATAAAGACTCAAGCTTCTAATTGCGCCTACCTAAAAGGCTAATGTCGACTTGCATGTTTCAAGCAGACTGCTAGCAGGAGAGCTCTGTGTGCAGGATTGATGGGGAACTCTGACCTGACAAGAAGCAGCGCTCCAAGACACACTCATCCATAAAGCTCCGGTATCAGCCAACACACATCTACATTCAGCCTGAAAGTGAATACTACAGGTTCCTCTCATCTTTCCTCCAGTCCCAACATGTCAATCGGCACACTGCAATTAACCACCCTCCCACCAACCTTTCTCAACTTTATGCCGTTGCAAATAGAGTTATAAGACTTTAACAACATATTCACACCATCATCTGACCAATCAGTCAGATCAGAACCACAGACAGAAGAGAAACTTTATTACTTTATGCATTTTTCCTGTTGAGCCAACTCATACCACTTAATAATTTATTTATCTCGTCCCTGCTGCAACAACTAAAACAAAATTAGACACAAAGAACAAAAGCATATTTTTTATATTGATCATTCCTGTAATTTTATTGTACGATTCTTGTCCAGAATATGTATTTATCAAAGTGTACTTTGATAAAACACGATTACTGGACTTCAGCCATGAACAGTTTGGTCCGGCAGTATTAACACTTCTGGGCAGAACAGGTTTGGAGAGCATAATTAGGCCCTACGCCGGAGCATGGGCTGTTGACAAGACGCTCTTTGTTGCAATGTTGAATTTAACAGCAGATTTTAAGGTAAAAAGGATCATATTGTTTTAACTGGAATTTAGGTGATATTTTAGTTTTAGTCTAAATTCCAGCCTCGGTTAAACCACTGCTGTTCTTTCACACCTCACATATTTTCTCTGTGTCTCAGTCAAAAACAAAATAGTTTTTAACCAAATCAGGAGATGTTGGTGCTGTCTTTTCATCTTCTTCTTGCCTGTCTGTCTTTAGGCGTAGAGGCTGCAGTGCCAGATGGCGTCCTAAAGGCCGATGTCGATTCAACCTTAGCTTGACCCCAGAGAAGGTTCCAATGTCTTGAAAGACATTCTGCCTCGTTCTGATACCAGAGAAAGCTCACCCATCAGTCTTCAGTGACTTTAAATTTGTTGTCCTGATATCCTAAATCATAAAAGTCCTGGAGAAACTTCTGTTGACTCAGCCCAATAAGTCAACAATAGCATATTAGGACCCCTTGTAGCTTACTGCTGTTTCCTGTTTCAGAAGAGTTGCTGTCATCTGGACAAAGCAGTCTGTTCTGTAGGGATTGTGTTCTTTCACTCTTCAAATTCATTCAACACAATTCAGTGTGATTTGCTTTGTCAGAAAGTCCAAGACACTAAATCCAAGACACACAGGTAGTCACCTGGATCAATGACTACCTGACAAACAGAGATAAAAGGTTTGTGTCTAACCAGGTGGTCAGCATCACAGGAGCACCACAGGGGACTGTACTCTCACCTTTTCTTTTCACTCTGTTGCTGGATGTCTTAGGTGCAAAGTTTCTGACTCTGCAGTCGTTGGTTGTAATAGAGATGGATGAAAAGTTGAGTAGAAGAGAGGTAGTGGAGTACTTTGTGACATGATGAGAAAACAACTTTATTTTGAAAGTTAAATTAAACAAAGGAGATAATTATAGATTTCAGGAGAAACAGGAATCTGTGAACCACTATTTTCATTATGAGATAAGAAATGGAAGTGGTGGAGGAATATGTATACCTTAGAAAACTGACTGATTATGAGAAGGAATAGACTATAACCCTTGAGGACACTCAGGCCCTTTAGTGTTTGCAGCAAGATGAATGCTTATGAAACCAAATGTTCTGAGATCTAGCTGTCTGAAATAAAGGTCAGCAGGAGGTAAATAACTTTTCATGAATGACAACAAGACTAGTGGTGTGTCTCTGTGTTGCTCTCTGATGGAGTAGTGACCTGTTCAGGAAAGAGGTCACTGGACTGATATATTTATCAGTCCAGATATTGAAAAAAAATATGTAGATTTAGTTCTAAAAAAAGTATAGATCTAGTTCTATACTTTGTGCTCTGAGTAACATTATGTGGTGTTATTTATTTTACATTATATTTAGCAATCCTAATTGCACTTTCTGAACCATTTGTTTTATTTCAGTTTATTTTTAAAATGTTTGGTCAAGGAAGACAATTTTTTAGTATCAGTTTCTTTCTTATTTATGTTATATTGGCTCTACTAGTCCTAATTACACTGACTGAACAAATGAAAGTTGTTTTTCCATGTTTGGCTAAGCTAGTGAAGCTGTTAGTGGGTTTTGGTGTGCTCTACTGGTGCAGAGTTAGCAAATTAATTTGTAACTCAGTACATTTATGTCTGCATTTAAAACAAAGTCACACTTGTTTTAAATGCAGATATTTAAAGTCAATTCAGCTGTTTTTCTCTATTGGGTCAGTATCAGCTGGTACTAAACCTAAGAAATCGGAATCAGAAGTGGAAAAGGTAGTTTATCCTGAACGTTACCACTCACTGTGTTGGACATCTGGAGTGATAGACACCAGCCCTCCTATGACACTGTAACTATAAAACCATGTAGAAAATAGACACCAATACTGAAATAATTTGGGACAAAACAATAAATCAAAATATTTCAAGGCTGTGATGAACATTGACTCGACCACCTTGAACCAGTTCCTCCCATCTCTCCATGGAAGTAAAATAAAGCAACAAACCAACCAGATTAGACATGTCTTCACAGCCTAGAACCTGAGCTCTAGAAGTGTTGAGCTGCTGTTGAGTCTTCAGTTTTTGACAACATCCAGAGGGTCTCTTATAATCAATCATCAACCGTACTCCCTCCCTCCTACCGTACACACACACGCGCACATGCACACACACCCATAAATGCAACAAACACACACTTGCTGCCCATCCATCAGTGTTTCTCATCTCGTGGGACACATCTGAGGTAATGGAGAACGAGGAGAACTTAACAGGCTTGGTTGTTCAGCAGGCTGGGTGTGATCACATACTGACATATATGCACACACGTGAGTTACCAGTGGAACAATCAAAGGCAATTAAATTAAATGCAGCTGCAGATTAACCTTAAGCACATACCCAGAAAACCATGCACAGGAATTACAGTAAATACATCAAAATCATGGACCAATGAGTTGTTCACAAATAAGACATGGAATCGAAAAACATTTGAATTTTACTGTATCAAATGTTTTACTTTGCAGACGATTTAGTTGTGTATATTAGTTTGTAAGTTAGATTAATAATCTTATTCCTGTTTCTTTACTTACTTCACAGCAGTGCGTTATGGACTCGACACAAATGAAGCGCCAAACAAAAGCACATTTTTTGGCGACAGTAGAATTTTTTGAAAAATCAAAAAAAAATTCCTATTTTGTGCTGCATGTACACATCTGCTTGTACGATCTCAAAGTTTCACATGTATAAATTACACCAGTCGCCTCATCACATCACTTCCATAGGAAATGAATAGAGAGGAAAATTTTTAAATTAGTACTTAAAACAAAATGGCTTCCATTAAATCTAGCTGAATATAAAAAAATGAAAAACTGAGAATATTCAGAGATGTCTGGTTGGAGACAATAAAACATTCTTTGAAAATATGTATCCAGTGAAGGTTTTTATGGGCTATTCAGGCAGTTGCCCAGGGTGGCATCAGAAAGGGACGGGGCATCCAAGAACTAAAAAATAAACCTTATTTGTCATTTATATGCATGTGTACTGGAGTGAGTTTCTCTTAGTTGCTGTTGAGTACTGGGGGACATCACTAACAGCTTTCTGCTATAAAAAACAACAACAAGAAGATCAGATTATAGCTTGCATTTTAATTAGCTGCAGTGTGGCAGAAGGAGGGGCATGTCCAGAGTGCTATTCCTGCAAAAAACTACAACTGTCTGCAAAGTGAGGCATAGTGATTAATTTTGATTAGTGATTGTGATTAATCTGATGAATTTTTAAAAAGAAATTGTATGTAACGTATATATATACGTATATATGACATCTAAACCTCATACAGACATTACAGATATTATATTTGCCTGAATCGTTGTACGAACACAGAGCTATTAGTGGTAAAACTTGTACAGTGGCTCCACAGCGTTGACCTTTGATCTTGTTGGTGTTCATGAACATGAAGTCAAACTTAAGTGAATTTAAGAGCAGGGCTGGGAATTGATGGAATAAAATGGCCCTCATCAATATTGATGCTGTTCTGGTAATTAGACTTCACATCTCAGACTCACAGAGACACACTGAGGGCACTGTGATTGGACAGCAGCCACGATCACTGTGTGTGTTAGGACAGGCTGAGGGAAATAAGCATTGGACAACAGCCACTGTGTGTATGAAGCAGTGTGTGCACAAATTTGAATGTGTTTGTATGCAAAAAACCTTGACATACTGCAGTTAATAGAGAGGTTTCTATGTGTTGAAGCAAATCACAACATGCTTGTGTGTTGTATATGTGTGTGTCCATCGATGAATGAATCCAGTCAAGTCCATCTGTTTGGCAGCAGAGAAGAATGTGAGGCCATCTGTGCTCTCACTGTGTGTATCTTTGTGTGTGTTGGTGGGTGTGTATGTGTCAGCCCCGAGGTGCAGTGTGTACGAGGCTGAGGTGATAAGAGCATACATAGTTACACACATGCACACACTGTGATCCCAGCTTGTCCTGCAGAGAAGTGAGATCTCTTGTCTCCGTGTCGTTTCACACAGAGATGTAGTTAATGGTGTGTTTTTGTAGTTTGTGTTTGACAGTGTTTGCCTTATAAAATACAACATGGTTAAAATATTTGGTAACAGTCTTAATTTGGTGACAAAACAAAACTAAAACTCTATAAAAAAATAATCTCTTAAAGACTGTCTTGTGATCTTGGGAATATGTAAGTATAAACAGTCACACTAAATGGCCTGAGGTTAGAACTCAAAGCGCGTTTACACTCAGTCACCCAATAGGTCACCACACACATCTGGGTTATATGCATCAATATGGTGGGGAAGGAGACCGGAATCAAACCTACAACTTTCTGATTGCAAGACCCTTTCCTCCAAGCCCTAGTAAGATTAAGTGGTTTTTTTTTTTGCTGTTTGTTTTAGTCATGGTCAGTTTGGCTTCAAACCTTTTACCTTATAGATGAATAAAGATTCTGCTATGTGGTTCTATGGTTTGTTTGCAGTTTCTTTGAACATCGTTCATTTTTACCTTGTGATGACCTCACATATGCTCTACAGTGGTTGTGTCTTAAACTGTCTAAAATAGGAACAAATATTGTCATTAAAGTACTGAGATTTTATATTGATTTCATGTTGATTTAAGGTATTTATTTTTTATAGACAAACAGACAAAATCAAAGTTATTGTGTAGAAGGAGGCTTTACTCAGAGTTTGGTACATTGACTAGAAGAGTAAAGATGAATAAGAGGTGAAAAAAGCAGGTGGATATAAAGAAAAAGTAGAGCTGGAGAGAAAAGAAAATAAAGAAGACAAATGGATTTTCAGATTAGCAAAGTTCAGCTGAGGTTTCAATGCACATGCACACACACACGCCAACACACATCTTTATTGACACAGGATAATCTATGGTTACAGATCAAGATTAACATGATTAAGACACTAAGTCTTTGTCAGAAGACTGAAACACCTCGATCGCTGAAGGACCTCAGAATATCCAACACTTAACCTGGTCCCCACACCGATACATAGACGCACACACACACGCACGCACGCACACACACACACACACACACACACACACACACACACACACACACACACACACACACACACACACACACACACACACACACACACACACACACACACACACACGCACAGCTGGCAGCTGAGGAATGGTTCCAAGTTCTCTGGAGTTTATTTAGTTAGTTATCCGAGCTGAAGGAAGGTTTGGGGAAGCATCCACATGATATGCAGTTGTGTGTGTGAGAAATCTGAAATGTGTCTTGAAAAATAAACACACTCTGAGATGTTAACATACACACATGAACAGCCCCCTCCTGGCCGGGGAATAGAATAAAATTAAATAGAGTTTACTATCATTTAGTGGTGGACAAAATTAGATGGGCATTAGTACAGGTAACAAAAAACAAATATTAAACAAAATATTTAAAAAATATCCATATAATGTTAAAGTAACAAAAATAATGAAACATCTGTAAAAGGTAAATGAATAACAATTGCATAGTGATTTTCTAGTCTTGCAAACTACTACAGGTATCATTTATTTAAAAGGCTTCCTGTCTAGCTATACATTTTGTTTGCCAGTGAGTATTTTAGAGTTTATAATATGCTAATATAGTTAATCATGACCCTCAAGGCCAACTGTCCTTCATGATTAAGGGAATGATGACTTTCAAAGAAAGTTTAACTAGTCTGTTTATTAATTATGAAATGTATGCTAGAAAAACCTTCATTTTTCTATGTCAAGTAAAAGAACACATTTGTCCTGTATTGCATAGTCTGGGTTGACCTTGAGAGTTTTACTGGGTTAAAAAGCCACAAACAACTTCAATATACTTTTAGAAATTGAAACTGGACGAACGTTTTTTGAACTTAATATAAATTTATGATTTTTCACACAGAAAATCATCAAAACATATGCAGTTATATCGTTGCACTTGCACTGATATTTTAAAATGTTCTCCTTAATAAATTGCTGAGAGATCAATTTCTTTGTTGTGCTAAAGACAAAAAGAGAATCCATACTGTTAAATATTGGATTTGTTAAAATTTCTTTTATTTTCTCTCTTGTCTTGTCCAGAACAAAACAAGCTACTTTTTACAAATGTCTTTGTCAAAAATGATTTTTTAAGATAAAGACGCAACAAGTCAATAACTATATTTTTATTTAAAAAAATTAAAATAAACAGCATAATTAGTCATTGTAGATACATGAATAGAACTAAAATTAAGAGCATTACTTTTTATAGACCGGGAAGTCAATTGCTGCAGAAAACCCACCAATTTGAAATTATAAAAGTTTATAATTTTTATATATTATGTGGAATCAGACATTTATTCTTTCAAATGTCCTACATTATCCTATTCATTATCCTTTGACCTCTCCTAACCCCCCCCCCCCAAAAAAACAAACAGAAAAATAAGTTGACTGCTGCATTACCTTGGTGTCTTAAAAAAACAAAAGTGAAAAAAGTGTTGAATTTTAAAAACCAAAATGTAAATTTCAGCAATTCAACTCAATAAAGTGATAAAAACATATTTTCTATTTATTTCAACTACATGGGAACCAAAGTTGTGGATGTTGTAAAAACACAACATTTCCAAAGAACAAAGATCAGTGCAATGCTTTGGCACACATCTCAGGTGAGGGGAAGTGTGTGGTGTCATGGTGGAGTGTGTTTCATATATGGAGGCTATCAGTTGTCAACACAGCCACCTGGGGCCTGCTGCTGTCCTTCAGATCACAGATGTACAGTATGTCTTTCCTCCTTCTCTGTCTGCCTATTTTCAGGTTGAATACTGTCAGTAAAGCCCACTTTGTTTCCACCCTTTGTTTATTCCTTAATATTTATTATAACTTTAACAACAGGTGTTCATCCTCATTAATAAAATATGATAAATTAGACCTGCCTGTTCAATGTTTCTGAGTCCTTCCTTACTTATAAACTGATACAAGGCTAACATTATGTCTTTGTGACTTCATGCATGTTTTAGCCAAACATTTTGGTCCAATATATGTGCTAGCTATTGCTAACTTTTTGTCAGTAGCTTATATATTCATCCATGGAAAAACTGGTTCTGTTCTTTTTTCTGTCATTTTCTGACTTCACTATTCTCACACATTGTGGAAGAATTTTCAGTCAATCAATCAATCAAATTGTATATGTGCTTTTCAGCAACAATGCATTTCAAAGTGCTTTGCATCATAAAAACACAAAAATACAAAGTCATAGAAACACAGTCAACAGTTGAGGCATTACATTTTGTCAAGTGTCATCGTTACACATCAGATTTTTATTAATGTTTTATGATTACGTTTCATAGCAACTCCAAACAGGTGGGTTTATCGTCTAAGGAACTCAGTGTTTCAGCTGTTTTGCAGTTTTCTGTAAGCTTGTTCCAGATTAGTGGTGCATAGAAGCTGAATGCTGCTTCTCCATATTTGGTTCTGGTTCAGGTGCAGAGCAGAACCAGAACCAGAAGACCTGAGAGGTTCTGGAAGGTTGATACAACAACAGCAGATCTCTAATGTATTTTGGCTGATTCTTCTTTCCATCATTGCCAGAAACAATTAATATTTGTCAACATTGGATTTCTTTCTGTCTTTAGGTCCCACTACAATACTTCAGTCATGTTGAGTAGACTTTGACTAGGCAATTACAACAATGCAATTCTTGTTTTTCTGCTTTGGTTGTATATGTGATGATGTCTTTGGGATCATTCTGGAGCATTAACAACTTCATAAAAGCTTTTTATGGGTTTCATGCAAACAGTACCTCTGTATTGTTAGAGTGTGTTTGGTTGGGGTTTTCCTAAACTAGTGTTTCCTAACCCTGGTCCTAAAGGCTCACGTTCCAGCATGTTTTAGATGTTTCCTTGCTTTGGTCCAGGTGATTTCAATTGACAGGTGTTTGCTCAACTACAATCATCTAAATCAGTCCTATTAAAGCAGGATGTCTAAAACATGCTGGGCACTGTGGCTTGAGGACCAGGGTTGGGAAACATGCTCCTAAATAAATATTAACAATATTTGTTTCCATTCATTCATTTTCAATCCCTGTTCAATGTGACTGAAGGCTGTATACATAAAACAAGTTATGTAAACAACAAGGATGTTTTTTTCATTTCCAGACCTTGTCAATGCAGAAAACAAAGATCCTTCCAATTCCTGGTTTTGTGGGAATGTGAACTAACTAAATGTATATCTCCTATACTGTGCAGAGCTGCTTGGAGCTGAGACAGATGGACAGACATAACCTTATCCCATCCATCTGCAGTTGTCTTCTATGTTTCATCTGATCATATATTCATCGCAGTATATATAGACACATATAGATAGATGCAGACTGAGTGCCAGCAGTACTGAGGCCTCCTCCTTTTCCAGACCTCCATCTGTCTCTTCCACCCCCTGCCATGTTTGATTGACAGCCAGTCTTAGGTGGAAATAAGGAGTGATATGAGGGAGGCAGTCAAAAAGAACATTATTGAACTACACCAAAAAAACAAACAAACAAACTGCAATACAATATTTTTATTTTCTGTCATTTGCATTTTTGTTGGTTTGGAAGATTTATTATAAAAACAGCTGGAGGTGAACTGACCCCCAAAACCTTTCTGGAGTCGTGTCAAAACACTGATCATGGAGCATGCAACACACCTACTGTGATTTACTAATCTATAGAAAATACATGACAAATCACTTTTGTAGTTTACATAACTAAAAATATTATACTTGTATTAATGCATCATTATGTCCCATAACTGGAAGATGACACTATAGAAATTAAAAAGGGCTGCTGTGATTTTAGCTGGTTAACAAAACTCTGCAGGCAGTAGTTTGTTTTCTGATGGGAATCTTTGATTTATTGATGCTCGCTAACTTTAACATAGATGTCAAACTCAACCATAAAACCTTAGAAGAAATTATAAACCAATGAAGCTCCACCTCCTACTGCCTTGATATCCTACCAGCAGCTTTTCTTAACGTTCTGCCTGTTATTGTGTCTGACTTGATTCAAAATGTAATCAAGTGTTTCTCCCAAGACTTTATAAACAGCAGTTATCAACCCACTGCTGAAAAGGAATAAACTGGACAAAACACTGCTGCAGAATTACAAGCCTTCCAGGCTTCCATTCATCAGCAAAATTATAGAAAAGTTGTTTCATCAGCTAAATAGCTTTGATATCTGGTTTCTGTGATCGCCACACTTTGACTGGCCTAGTCAAAGTGTTCAATGGCAGCTCCATAAATAAAGACTTTGGAAGAACCACAGTGGTTCTTAGGATGTCAAGGTCACACAGTTGACCTTGACACACAGTTGACCTTGACATGTTGTAGTGACTGGAAAGTTGAGTTGGACTGTCTGGTATAGTGATTGACTGGTTTGGGTTTTATCTAAAGAACAGGGTCGTCTTCGTCTTAATAGGTAACTTCTAATCAGACCCATCTGAAGTCCCATGTGGGGTACCCCATGGTTCCATCTTGGAGCCCCTCTTACTTACTATCTACACGCTCCTGCTAGCTGAGGTTATAATAAGTAACAAATTCATTGTTAGTTAGAATAACTATGCAGATGGTACACAATTCTACATAGTGATGTCACCAGGTGACTCTGAACCAATCCAAGCACTGAACAGATGTTTAGAACCAATCAGTGTGAGGATGTGTCACAACTTTCTCCAGTAGAGGAGAAAGAAAAAATATTATCTTTGGACCTAATGAGGAACTGTCTAGAGTCAGAACACATCTTCTGTTATTATAGCTAGAATAAGTCAGAAATCTGGGAGTAGTGATCAACTTTGACCTTAACCTTCAGAGCCACATGAAGACAATTACAAAGTTGGCCTTTTATCACTTGAAGAACATTTCCAGTCTGGAGGACTAATGTCTCAGAAAGATCTAGAGAAACTCACAATGTATTTATCTTCAGTTGCATTGATTACTGCCGGTGTCTTCACAGATCTGTCCAAAAAAATCAATCCTCCAGCTGCAGCTGATCCAGAACACTGCTGCTCTGGTTCTCACTAAAACTAGAGCACACCCCCCTTTTGTAAAGTCCTTCCACTTAGAGAACAGACTTTAAAATCCTGTTGTTTATAAATTGCTGAACGGCTTAAAGACCTACTGTTGTTGTATCAACCTTCAAGATCCTCTCAGGTCTTCTGGTTCTGGTCTATTTTGCATATCGTGAACCAGAACCAAACATGGAGAAGCAGCAGATTTATGCAATCTTCCCAAAAACTGCAAACAGTTGGAACACTGAGTTCCTTTAAATCAATCCTGAAAGCACATTTGTTAAGAGTCGTCTTTGATCACAGATGAATTGTAGATTGAATTGCAGCTTTTTCACTACTATGCTGTTGTTGTCATGTTCCGTGTTTTTCTGTGTATTTATTTATTGTTTTCTGCGTCCGTGAGTCTCTTCGTTGTCCAGTCCTCCCCTTGATTGTTCCCAGGTGTGTCTCGTTCTGTGATTACCCGCTGTCTATTTAACTCCACCTGTGTTCCTTGTTCCTCGTCGGGTCCTTGTCAATTCAGTGTCTTGTCAGTGTCGAATGTGCGTTTAGTCCGTCGTCTTGTCCATTGAATTTACCAGTTGCTACCGGCGTTGAGCCCTGGCTTCTGCTCGGTCGTGCTGCCTGGTTGTGTGGACTTATTCTGGACATTCATCATTAAAATCATTTATTTTTCACATCCTGGGTCTACAGCGTCTGCCTCACCACCTTCACCACCGCATTTCATGACAGTTGTAATGGACATTTCTTTTTATGTTACTTTTGTGTGTTATGGTTTTGTAAATATAAAGCCCTTTGAATCGCCTTATTGGTAAAATGTGCTACATAAATAAAGTTGACTTAAAGTTCCTCAGCATTCAAAAACTTACGGTTTAAAAGTGTGTGTTTGTGTGGCTAATGTGTCTCTCCTGGTTGTAACAACCTCCAGCAGCCAGACCTCAACACTATAAAAACAGATTTAGGTAAAGCACAAAAGTAATATAGAGGTACATAAAGAATTCAATAGAAGAGCATAATTGTTTCACAATCAAAAGGTTATGAGTGTGTTTCCAACTCCCCCTTCTGCTGCATGAAGTGTCCTTGACCAAGACACTTCCACCCAAAATACATGTTGATGACCAACATGTGTGATGTGAGTTTCTGTGGATTAGTGAGGATTTTAGTACAAAAATGGTTTGAGTGGTCAGTAAGGCCAAAAAGGCACACTGTAAGTGCAGTCCATTTACTGTTTTATATTTATCAGTCAAAATCAGTATCAACCAACATTAGACTTATTAACATTTGTTATTGTTGTTTCATGTTTCACATTATCGATGTGTAAAATGAAACGACTGGTACTGTTCTGTGTCTTCTTCCTGTCAGAGTGTTTGGTCAGCCTGAAACCATCAAGATTTACAGAAACACAAATTTCAGCCTCTCTCTCTCTTTTCCTTTTTCTCTCTCTCTTTATTTCTCGCTCACTCTCTCTCTCTCTCCTGATCTGAAACAACTAAATGTGTTGGAAAGCTATCCAGTTAGAACTGAACTCCTCATTTGGCATATCCTTACATTGGTCTAATAGGAAGTCACCTTGACATTTTTAGAGTTTGCAAGAAAGAAAGGAAAAAAAGGAAGAAAAGAGAACAGAAAAAAGGAAGGTATGCTTTGGTCATTTTAAACTTAAAATGACCAAAATGATGATAAGTATGAAAAACAAGGTACTGGATGTTGGCTTCATAGTCAGAGGACAACATTGGCCAACCAAAATATTAAGTCTAAAATGGTATAGTCATAAGCATCTACGCCATTCACTTCCTTAAAGGGTTACTTTTTTATTTTTTGTGTTTCTGGTCTTATAGACACACAATGTCAAAAAGAATGTTTAAAGAACTTACCCCAGCTGTGGTGCTAATGTTTGCCTGCATACACCCCTGGTTTTTATGGAGGGATACTATTCCTTTTAGAAACTGTCATTGCTTTTGTCATAACATTTCTAAGTACTGAAATGGTGATCCCATTTCAGTACATTCATTCTGACTGCAGCTTTTTCCATGAATCAGGGTATTTTAATGAAGCATTTTTTAGTCTGTAATAGGTTAACTCACTGTTGAAACAGGAAAACTCTGTAGGTTTCTCACACTTTCTAAAGCCATAGAGAAATGGCAAGCAAAGCAAACGATGAGGAGAGGACGTAGGATGCAAAGGAGATATATTTAGGAGAGTGGCAGATTGTGCCCATGTATTTGGGTCTTTTAATCTGTCAACTATCATCTACACCTTTACTGACAGACAAGATCCAAGAAGAGGTGGACATATTTTTAATAACCTCTGTCATCCAAAACTTCCTGTTTTTGTGGTGAATATGGCTGCTGTCAAAACTGTCTCTTTCTCTCATTCATGTTGGCATATAGAGTAGAAAGCCATATAGAAGACTGCATTCTAGACTACACAAAGAGATGGAAATACATGAAAAAATATATAGTTCATAACTAAGCAGGTCATCTTGCAACAAAGAGAACTTTTTGACTTACAGACAAATTTGAATTCAAACTATATTTCTTTGCCCTAACAACCTGAATCTCATGAGGATGTTAGCTGTAAAAGTGAGTACACAGGGTTGCCACGTGTATTTTATGACAAATTCAATAGTTTTCTAGACTCAAATTACCAAAGATCCATCCATCCATCCATCCATCCAAGCAAGAATTTTTTGCTCTATTTGCTGAATGACAGCATAAAAAGAGAAATTCAGAAAATGTACATACATTTCCATAATATGTGATAAAATTGACTTTAAATCTGTGTGACTAGGTCAAATATTCTGGAACTGCTTAAATCTTTTGCACATTCCTCCTGGCAGCACTGTTATAACTGAGTCAAATTTGTAGGCTACCTTGAGCAGAAACACTTCTCTGCCCATAGATTCTCTAAGGAAAAGGCATAAAGTTTCCAAAATATCAGTTATGTTGTCGTTAAGGCATGTTGTAACCGATGCCAAACTTTCCAAAAGATTCACAAGTTTTGTTTTGTTTTGTTTTGTAGCTTTTTTCCAACAAAGCAAAGATCTCAGGTGTCAAACATATTTGAAGAAAGATACAGGAAGAGACAGACACAAACAGACAGGAAAAGCTGAGTTACAGTCACATGCAGCATTGTTAACTGCACAGACAGAGGAGAGAGTAATTGCTATTTTGAAATGAGTAAAATTAACTTGCAACCCCAACAGGCGGTATTGACATTGAATACATCAAATTAACAGTTATTTTTCAACACTTTACATATCAAACTAATAAGTAGCTTACTTACTGTTGAGAAGTGAACAAAGCTCTCTAGCACATTCAGAACTAATATTTGTTGCTCAAATCTGTGGAAGACAGTGTCTTCAACAACCCACAACTGCCTCAAACACAATGATTAAATTTTTGTAAAAGGAACAAAAACTAGAACAGTCATTCATAGCTTTTGTTGAGAAAACAAAGAAACTTCTATCTTTGTTGTCACCTAGCAACAGCTTTCCTGTGACTTATAGTAAAACTAACTGTCCTCATGTCTTATGTTGGGGGTCCCTCCCAAAATCCTGAAATGAGAGTTAACTACTGGTTTATTGTGGTATTTGTGTCTTTTATTATTACCAATATTTAAAAAAGCTCCAATCAAGTTTTATTTCATATATTAGCAGAACAGCTCTTTCTGGTTTTGTTGTAAAGCCCTGCCATCCATCCATGATCCCGAAGTGGGTCACAGAGGTGACAGAGTAAGGGGTGCTATGGTGGCAATGTTGGTAGGAGTTTATCCCATAATCAACAGGTTGTTGGTTCGAGCCCCAAAACTCTGTGTGTCTCTGTGTCCTTGGGAAGACCCTCCACCCACCTAGCCTGCTGGTGGTGGTCAGAGGGTGCAGTGGCGCCGGTGGCTACAGTCCAGTAGTTCACCACCATCAACATGTGAGTGTGAATGGTTGGATGTAGTGCAAAGCGATTTGGGGTCATAAAGCATTATATAAGTGCAGACCATTTACCCTACCAAGGAGGCAAACACACACCTTCTGCAGGTAATCCAGGGTGTTCCCTCACCAGATGGGATTGTTGTCTCTAAAGTCAGTTCCTGATCTGCCTCTTGGTCTCCTTCTAGTGGTGTTCTTCCTCAACGTCTCTTTACTGGAAACTCAGTTGTGTTGAATGCACCACAGGAGACTCCACAGTAACTTATGTTTACTTGAGATTGGGTAACCGAAGGGAAACCCAGACATCCCTATCCCCAGGGACACACTCTGGCTTATTTGGGGCATCCTCAGGGGTTCCCCGATGGGTCTGCCCTGGTATTCCATTTAAGTGGGTTGGGCCTGGAAAGGCACCCAGAAGGCATGCAGATTAGATGTTTAAACAACTGTTACTGCTGCAGGGAAGCAGAGATTTCACTCTGAGTTGTCGCCTGAACCCAGCCACCCTAAGGAAGCTCATTTCAGTCTCTTGTATCCCAGATCTCATTCTTTCAGTCATGATCCATATCTAATGACAACAGGTGAGGAATGAAATGTTGAAGGACCATTAAATTATGAGCTGTACTTGTTGACACAGCTCCATCTTTACCACAACAGAGCAGAGCAATACCTACATGATGTACTGACTCACTGACAGAATATAAGTGAATATTTATATACCTAGTATTGGAACAATAAACATGTTATCCTAAAAATTGGATTTAATTGTATTGTATGTGACCTCTTCTTTCTATAACAAAGACAGTTTTATTGATACATCTTCTGATGTTGCATTTCAGTGAAAAAAGCCATAGCAACTTTTCACTTAGTTTTTTATACTGGAGATGAAGAGATTCTGTCATTCTTGGTCATGCATACACATGCATAATCATACCCTGAGATAGACAGATATAGTATGGATGTCTTGCTGTGATGTATATGAGGGTACAGTTACATCCCGGGGTTAATAATGGAGCTGTCAGTTTGATGTGCATACCTGTGTGTGCATGTGTGTGTGAGCCATTAATAGTGTGTTAGCTGCTATTACAGTTGATGGGTTTGAGCCAACAGGGTTGACTTGCTCCTATTCAGTCTGTTCAGACATAATAACTTTGTAGCAAATAAATAAAGGCTACATTAGCATTTGTATTCCAGGTGTTTGCCTTGTTTTTTTTTTTTGTTTTTGTTACCTGATAGATTTTGTTAAAAATCTTAGCATAGCATTTTTACTATGAGTCACACTGAAGCACAACCCCCCCCCCCCCCCCCCCCAAAAAAACAAAGGTTTTTTATTTGTTGCCTTTATAACCGTTATTTAGAATCAGAGTAAATCTTTAAAAAGATATGGCACTTTATCCATCCATCCATTTTCTTACACCCTTGTCCCTTACATGGTGCTGGTGCCAGCTAAAGTTCCAGGCAAGAGGCGGGGTCAGCCTGGACAGGTTGCCAGTCTGTCACAGGGTAACACAGAAACAGACAGGACAGAACACACACACTCACACCTAGGGAGAATTTTAGAGAGACTGTTAACTTAACTGGGAGGAAGCCAGAGTACCAGGAGAAAACCCACCATGCACAGGGAGAACATGCACACTCCATGCAGAAAGACCCCGGGCCGGGAATCGAACCCAAGACCTTCTTGCTGCAAGGCAACAGTTACACCAACTGCGCCATTGTGCAGCCCTCAATCCATCCATCCATCTGAAAACTTTGCATTGACCTGGAAAAAGATCATCTCTCATAATTTTTCTGTAACCATCAGAAAAATTATTAAAGTTTACTATTTTAATACTTTACAAATCGTTTCCCTTACTTCTCTCTTCCTCACCCAGCCCCACTGATCTGCTCAATATTTGGTTCTGAAGTGTTCCTCTCTTAACAGAGTCTGGAAGGCCGAGGTTGCTGCTGCCCAGAAAGTTGATTGTCAATCAATCAAGAAACTGATAAATTCCAAGAATAGAAGTTATTCAAGAAAAAGCTCCTGGTTACTATATTTATTTATTCAAACATCAGAAATGCTTATTGGAAATTTTGAGTTTGTTTGTCCAGTTTAAAGTTTAGAGAAAATATGGTGTGACTACGCAACATAATTTCAATAAATTTCAAAAACATAAGGTGCACACA
Organism: Xiphophorus couchianus; assembly: GCF_001444195.1. Lineage (NCBI taxonomy): Eukaryota > Metazoa > Chordata > Actinopteri > Cyprinodontiformes > Poeciliidae > Xiphophorus > Xiphophorus couchianus. Next base: position 2,030,421 of record NC_040240.1, read on the forward strand.
ATATACAGGACCATGATGTTTCAAGACATATTCTATAGGTTTTCATTTTTGTGAAAACATTTATATGCATTTTTTTATAAAAAACAAACTCTTTTTGTTGTATGCATTGGCAACATTCTGTCAGCCCTGTTTTAGTTATGTTTGTAAATTTTTATTCTTGCACAATTATCATTATCCATATGTGTGTTTCTGACCATCAGACCAGAGTAAATCTTTAGATATCTTGTCATACTTATAGTTATTCTTTGTATTTTTCACCCATTTGACGAATATAAAGTATTTTCTACTTGTTGATATTATTACCACAACATCACAAATGGAAAAAAAAGTGTGAAATTTGAAAGCTTATGCTTTCTGACAATGTTGGGACTGTTTACAGACTTTGTTTTGTGAACATTATACATTTTCCATTTTAGGATATAACATGGAAACTTACACTACTTTTACAAATCTATGAACAGCAACATTGTTCATATCGCTGTTGCTAGTTCATATAGTTCTATAATGAGGTAGTAAGTGGAGGAACACTGAATGACAAATTTAAAATTTTCCTGTTTCTGGAAAGGATGGGGCTCCCGGACTATAGCATGATTTAAAAGGGAAGCTTTTAAATGTGAAGTATCCTGGACAATGTTGATGATGCCCTCACAAAATTAGATCTCAGTGACACCAGAAAGAAGTGTCTTGACTTTCAACTTTTACTTAAAAATAAAAATAAAATAAATAATTATATATATATATATACAGCATACTGTATATATATATATATATATATATATATATATATATATATATATATATATATATATATATAGCTTCAGATATATGTATCTGAAGCTAAGTCTAAAGTTGTCGTATTTGTTGTACATCCTATATAAGACCCAGTTCCACTTCTGCCAATGGATTAAGGCAAAACATACTCTTGTGATAAAAAAAGTTTGACCACTTTTTCATCAACTGGCACAAAACTCACTAAGTAGGTTTTCAAAAGGCAAACCTTTCAGGATGACTGTCAATAACAAAATGCAGCATGCCACACTCTTATCCTAGGAGTGAGAGGAGAGGCACTGAAAAGGATCTCCTCTTTGTGAAAACTGTTGGAAAGAGGAATCAAAACTGCGGCCTCCACCAGCGTTACAGCTGGCTAATGCTTCCCTGTCAGTCTACTTGAGCAGCATGTCTAAATCCTTCGAATCATTTTATGGAGCCCCACTGAGCCAGGACCAGCCAATGTCAAAGTAAGCCATCAACCAGAAGAAAGGCCTGTAAGCCTTTTCTTTTCTTTAACTATTAGGAAAGACCAACTGAAATATTATTATTCTCCTGTTCTGAAATATGTCAGATTAAACTGTTACTTTCACTGAACCATACATGAAAGACACAAACACTAAAAGTGCTTTACAGCCGTATTCCAGAACGCATTTGGAATTTCCTGAAATATTATATTAAAACATTTTTAACCTGCTCAGCCATATGACAGCTTAAATTGTTACTTTTAGCAGCAAAAGGGGGAAAAAAGGAAAAACGACAGCAGAAGAAAAAAAAGGAAGATTTAGAGAGAAAACCAGCAGCAACTCTGTTTTCTGAATCCCACCAGCAGATCATTGTATTAATTCATTAAAGAAATGAATTAAGATGATAGCTTAACATGCACATGCTTGGCAATTTAAATAAAAAATAGCAATAACAATACAGTCAATTCAAAAAATATCACGTGGAGTTGATTCAGATGGCTGATTTAGATAACAACCAAAATAAAATCTTGCTAAAATGACAGAAATTGAAGATTTCTGAAGGTCTAAATACATTTATAGTAAGATAAATTCTATTTTAGTTCTTCAGTTTTATATTACCTTAGGCTAATACATTTACAATAATCCATTTACATTATTTCTTTAAACATATGAAACATTTGAAGTAACTGATTTCACAAAAACTAGTAAACTGTGGAGTTAGTATATGAAAAGTTCAACCCACACTGCAATTCAATCAGTCTTGTGGTAGACTGGTAACCTGTCCAGAGTTTATCTCTGTCCGTTACCATTTATAACCCTACAAATGATCAAGACCCAGTAGCCATGTTAAAGGTTATCAATAGCTTTTTTTTAGCAAGTTCTGAATCCACATGTGCAAAATAATCAGAGCAAATATGTCTACAAATGAAGTGATGTGTAAAAATATGTAATCAAAGTATTGAGCACATTATGAAAAAGATAGGCAATAAGGAATAGAAAGCCAAGAAACCAGCAAAAAACTGCCAGTATTTAGAAAGTATTCCAGGGGAAAATGTTCTGGCTGAGCAAAAAGGCAGAAAAGTGTTCAAATTTAGATTTTTCGGCTGTGTTTTTTTTTTCTACAAGAAAGTTTTTTTTCTTTCTTTGTAAGATCTTTAAGAGATTTTAAATTGCAACTCATGCGGCCATTTTTGTTATGTTGGCCCCAACATGTGAACATTTATGAGCAACATCACCTCCTGCAACGTCTTTCTAATATGATGTTGCTTTCTTCTTGTAAAAGTTTGTATACACTGGATACTAATGTGTCCCAGTGTCCTGCAGAATTATGACTGAATATGTTTGCTGTGTGTCTTGATTGATTTTTTTTTTATGATGAAAGACTAACTGACCGACCTGTCCAGGGTGACCCCGCCCCTCACCCGAAACGTTTGCTGGAGATGGGCAGCAGCACCCGTCCCGAACCCATTAGGGACAAGGGTGTTAGAAAATGGATGGATGGAATAACTGACCATCTGGGAATTACATTATGGTGCCCACACTAAGGATGATCAGCAAGGCCACTTAGCATCACAAGTGCTACCAAGTAGTCTAATAATTAGAAGCTGAATTAATAAAACAGCAAGTTGTAGCTTAAATTTCATTTACAATTTGAACCACCTCATGTCTAAGGTGAGCATAGTGTTGTGTGAAATTAAGTAATATCATTGGATCATGGGACATATCCAGGGTGAAACCCCCCTCTTACCCCGTTGACCGAGAAGCAGTAGGCAAGGACATTTTCATACAGCGTCTCCTAGTCATTGGTGATTTGCTCAGGTCTTAGTTATTCAATATTGACAGTGTAACAGATAATGTTTGCTTATTTCTGATGATATACAATGGTTACATCATTTTAAACCCTAGCAAGGAGTAAAAATGTTACTTCCACATATTAGAATTTAAAAACTGTTAACTTGCTTTTTACCGTGGCTGTATAATTTTGTCACCTTTTTGACTATTATTGAAGCTTTTCTGAAGAAGATGGGTACCACCACGCTTTACACAAACATTTTCCAAAACAGCAGCGTCTGTGTGAGCCAACTTTTTAGTGAAAGCTGTGAGTCCAGCTGGGTGCTTAAGAATAAATTGATCACCCATAAATGTCACCTTGTTTTCAGCTGCACACTCAGACACTTCTTGCTTGCTAGGGGCTTCTCACAGTCATCTTGCAGATTTGAATTGCCAAACTGAAGAAATACCAGTCTTTGTTCTTTGAATCACACCAGTGTTTTTTATTTGCACCATTGACTAAACCGCTATTAAGCTTTCCAGATCATCAAATCATTTTCTGTCACTTTGGAACTTGCTGCTGAACTCAATTTTTCAGTAAGACATTCATGAGAACTTTAGTTTTTGAGTACTTAAGAGTAGAAAGAAAATAGGAATATGACTTCATTTAAGCTTACAGTTACACATGTCCTAGGTCCAAGCTTGTTTAGTTGCTGTAACTTTCTTTATTTGAAAAAGTAAATTTGGTTTTCATTTAAGCCCAAAAGATAATATTTTACAAAAAATAAATGTTGAGCTCATAAAAGAGGGAAAAAAGAAAAAAATTAGAGTGAACTCAGGCAAAAATGTGACCAAACTAACTGCACAAAAAAACATGACTCACCTGGTAATGGATATATAATGGTGAAGTATATATATATATATAATTTATTTCTTTATGACATGAAGAAATATGACTTAGTTCAGGAGGAATTTAGCCTTGGATTATGAAAACACAGCTTCATTTATTTCAGTTTTAATCTTGGTTCCTCTCAAGCAGGTTATGAATGATGAATCTGCAGTTTGGTAATTCAACATCTCTATAAATCTTCTAACTTTGCCGTATTGTGTGATATGCTACCTGAACATGCACCATCTTATAAGTAGAAATGGCAATAATTAAAATGCATCCACTTCTACTGGTGATTAACATTCCCTCATTTGTATATGGACCACATTTTTCTGACTGATAAAAACTGCAGAAGACGATCAACAAAAACAAAAATGAACTTCAGACAGAAGAGGACATGTTTGTATTGTCTAATCTGCTCTTCCTTTCGACGTCCTCCCCATTGTTTCTCTCAGTTTGTAACTTCACTTCTCACCTTTGACCTCCTCTCCTCTACATCTCCAATGTTCAAATGATTTTCGCCCCCTCTCCTCCCATATGACCTTCACTCCTTGCCTTTCACCTGCTCTCCTCCTCATTCCTAAATTCTCCTCTTTTTTTCCAGAGGATCCCTCCCTCCGTCTTCATCCATGTTCTCCCCTCTCCTGTCTGCCCCTCTCTCTCTCTCTGCTTGGTTGGGGGTCTGTATTGTCCCACCTTTGGCTCTCTGTGGGAACAGCTTCTCTGTTTTTTTAGTAATTCAGCTGGGCTTTTTTTTTTCAAAGAAGGCCACCACAAAAGGTCCCATCCTCCAAATACACACAAATCTAAGCAGTACCCCCTGCTCCCCACCCTCCCACTAAGGCCCTCTGAGTTTGTTTAAGAGATTGAGGATATAAAAACGACAGAAAGGGAGAAGGACAGAGAGAAAGCGTCCACCCATTAAGGTAATTATATAGAGCCTCTGTTCCTGTTAGGGCCCTTAATTGATGTTAATGTTTGCCTAATTGGGGGGATTCAAGGAACTGCGGGGTGAGGGGGCTCGTCCTCAAAAGGGCCTTCTTCCCCACAAGGAGCACCCTTCAGTTCTCCCCACATCTTCTCGCTCTGTCGTTCACACCTTCCTCACAATAGCTGTTACCTCCAGCTTTCTCACATTACTTTTTCTTAACACCCCACCACCACCTCCCCCTCCACCTCTTGTCCCCTCTCCTCAACCCCTCTGGGCAACTGAACAGGCTCTCACAACTCACATACCAACCTCATTTAACTGCATCAAAACACAGCAACACGGTCAGAGACGAAACACAACAGGAGACAATGGAGGCTTTAGATTTTCAGATTGTCAGATAAAGATTTTCTGATTTGATGCCTAAAAAGTGCTCACATCTTTAGCAAAGTTATTATTCATAGCTCATGCAGCTGACTAAAAGTCTGATATGTGGACTATTTAAATTTTCTAAAAGACGTTTTAAAATAATTTACAATGTACTAGTTGATGAAAAATTCTAGTTTAAATTTAGATTTATATTCACTTTATTTCCTCACCTTTTTAAATTATTTTATGCCTAATTTATATCCTCAATTTATATCTTCAATAACACAAAATAATTTTGCTTCATAAACACTTAACATTTATGTTAAGTGTTTATTGATAATGTTTTAATAAACATGGTAAATTGTTTTAAGACTATTTTCGCTAGTCCATTTATATCTAACCTAGAACAAATTAAAAGGTGTCTGTCTGTAGCTGAGTATCCTTGCAGGCCTGGTGTTTCTCTCCAAAACTCAACAGGCTGAAGATGAGCTTCACCCTGAAGAGGTGGCCAGTCCATCATAGGAGAACATAGAGGCACACAGGAGAAACAGTCTGCATCACATCATTAATAACTCAAAATAAGTAAAGTATTAACAAATTTTGTCAGAAATGAAATAAATTACAAAAGTTTGAACAAAAAAAAAAATCCATCCTATGGTTAGATATGAAGAAGAAAAAACAATCAAGCAAATACATAGAATATTATTAAAGAAACAGCAATAAATAGAGTAAGGGAAATTTATTGGGAAGAGATTATACATAGTATGCACAACGTTCAAAATGATCAATTTATTCTGTTAGGTTCCTTCTTATTATGTCAGAACAACTCACTCACCGAAGTGATGTCTGAAAATTAGTTGTGTAAAATAAAACTAATTTTAAAATATTGTAAAGGAATGAATGCACTTAAAGAGCCCAGACAGGAACTGGACATCGTTGAGGTTGTAGAGGCTTCAGCCTCACCATGTGAAAATTCAAAGTCAATGAGAGCATATTGCTACTAATGTGTAAAACAATTTCCTAAGAAAAAATAAATAATAAAAATCTCAAAGCCTTATATTATTACATTATTATATATTTTATTTGATACGTGGCTGCATTTTCCAGCAAAAGTACACAGCCAGCAAATTTAAAAAATGTAAATTTGTTCTTACTTTAGGTTTTTACACTTGAAGACAAAATCATAAAAAGTTATATATTCAGGACTCAAAGCCAGGTATTGTAATATGTTTATGCAATCAATCAATCAATCAATCAATCAATCAATCAATCAATCAATCCAGAACATACAGACACAAACACACATTCTCACCCAACAGAAGACTGGAGGCTATAATCCCCAAGTGAAATCTCCATGAACACTCTATACTCCTGTCTCTAGGTTCTCATATACCAAAGGGGCAACAAGCCCCCAGCCCCAGAAGGGGCTGCTGTCTGAAATACCCCTGTCAGACAGCAGCCGGGGTCAGAACGCATGCCCAACACCAATCGTTCCAGGAACCTCAATGTCTAAATGAACTTAACATTTGGAAGTGGGAACAAGCATCAGAAGTGAGGTTAATTGAAAGCTCTCCCTCCTGATGCCATTAAGCATCCCCAACCCCAAGGCCATATGTGTCCATGACATGAGAAATTTAGAAGCGAAAGTGTCTGGGTGGTACAATATAACTGGGGCCACCATGAGACAGGAGATGGAGAACCCACGTCACACCCAAGTGAAGCACCCTATGGCCCTACAAGTGTGGTGGTGTGTTGGAGCAGACTGAGGGAGATGTCCATGGGTGGGGTGGAAGTAGCAGCATCACAGAGCCCTACAACCTGACAGGTTCAAATGAATAAAACAAATACAGATCTGAATCAGAAACATTGTGATTGATTAAGCTACATCACATGTTATTTATAAACGACACATACTGTTGTTTTAATGTAAAACTGTTCAAGACACCACAGACTAACCTACCTAAGCCAGCCCGATCTGCATTTAAATTTAAATCCAACTCCAAGGTAAACATAAAATAGAGCTCACTAGGCATAAACACCAAGTCAGTCCAAAATCATTAGGTCAAACCATTCAGGATGAATCCCATTTTAAACCAAGAACTCATCCAAATCAGCCAACCAAAGTTAGACCAAACTAAAACACACGACAACAAACAAACACATCCATCGTCCTCCAGAGCAAACACAGTAAACTGAGTTGATCCAGATGAACTTGAGCTAACTGACAGCCGCCATTGTGCTGCAATGACATGCTCTGCTCTGACACAAACTGACAGCGATTGTTGGTTTGTGTAGGCTCTGATGATGATGATGGTGATGATGATGATGGCAGAGGGTGAAAGGCACCGTCAGCCTCCACTGTTCTCCCGTCAGCTTCACCACCAGCATGTGCTGGCACTGCCGCCACCACCAGGCCCAGTGCTAATTACAGCTACATCTGTTTTTATTCTTCCTCTCCTCTCGTCCCGCTGTTGTCGGCTGAACAAATAGTTCACGCCTTGTCCCTCCCATCCTGCGTCTCTCCTCTTTACTCCCCCTGACACCTTCCTGCATGTCCTCACAGCTGGAGGCAGTGTCAGCGCTGCTCTATTATGGAGTGTATTTGCATGTTTTTGTGTGTCATCTGTGTGTGAGAGAGGGAACGTTTGGTATTAAACACTGGCGCATTTTTTCGTGTTCCCACATCTCTCTGTATTTGTATATGCTAATGAGAAATTTCTGTCCTGCTAGCCATAAAGGGGCTGCTGGATAATAACCCTGTAAAACAAACAGCTGCGAACCAGCAAACCAATTATCTCTGCTCTTGTTTTTCCGAGCCCACTGAAATGGCTGGATGTAGAAGAAAGAGAAGTGTGTTTTTACCAACACTGAAGCCTGAAATGACCCAACACACTACCCTGGATTCTTTCTCTTGGTTCAGTTAAGAGTACCCATCATTTCAATGGAGGGGTGGTGGTGGTGAAGGGATCAACAGACGACGACAAGGCCGTTGGAAAAAGCTAAGTAAAATGACAGCACCACAAATAACCTTCAACGCTTTCTGCCCACGAATTCAGCCATACACACTGAAAACTCCTCTAAACTATGTCCTGCAGCCAAATGAGACACCTGTCCAAACCTCCAAAGACCTTTTGTATCTTTCACAAATTCTCTACACAGTGTTCTAATTGGCTAGCCAGCCTGTGTGTTAGCGTGCATGGCATGCCTGGCTGCCGAGAAGGTAAAATAGGCAGGCGGGGGAGCTGAATAGAAATTTGATTGTGTTGCTGTCAAGCGCTCCCACATGAACTCCCCTTTTCTTTTTCCACTGAGACAGAGAGGAAAAGTGTGAAGGGAGAGTAGGGGGATAAGAAGGTGTGTGTGTGTGTCTGTGTGTGTTGGGGGTAGGGGGAATGTAAGGGCTGGGTATGACGAGGGAGGGTGAGAGAGAGAAAGAAAGAGAAAGGGTGAAAGAGACACACTTCATTTGCCATCCAGTGGCCTGATTGGAGTGGCAAAGCCAATTCACATTTCAAGTGGAGTTCCCATCACACAAGCCCCCTATACCAAACCTCCATTCCTTCTTCATCACCCTACCTCCCCGTCCCCACTGCACCCCTCCGCCCCCGTCCCTCGTATCCTGCCAATCAAGCACAGCCTGTACAAGCTGCCGATGTTTCGAGCAGAGAGCTTCATCATCATGGATGGGAGCGGTAATGACTCTCTCTGAGGGGCTGTAATAGCTGCGGCTAATGGGGAAGGGTGGCAGGGAGCGGGGCACAGGGAGCGAGGGTCATGGGGAGGGTTGGGGCTGACTGCAGAGCGGCTGCTGCTGTCACGGCCAGAAACTTTTTTGGGGTAATTTACACTGAATGTTTCCCATCGTTCAACAAGTTGGAGGGGTCTCACAGCAGCTTCTGATTGTCTTCAATACACACAGAAAGAAATCTTCCTAAAAATACCAGACAACCAGAGTTCATGTATGTGTAGCCTTGAGAAGGCCGCTGAAGAATAAAGCACCGGGTAAATGATGGAGGATTCTGAAAGAGACCCGCCGGGCCCAAGGCGGTCGCAGACTTGGTTTTTGACATTTTGGGGACTTCATCTTTAAAAGTTCATTAAAAAAAGAAATAAACTAGAAGAAGACAGGCCAGAATTCAAGAGGCTTTGAATTTGTTTAAAAAATCACAGATGACTAAAAGAGACACACATAGAAAGGGACAGAGAGGCGGACGACGTGCTTCCAGTAACATCTTACAGATTCATAAAATATTGTTTTTGTTTTAGATCATGCCCTATAGTGGTATACAAAATATGATGGCTAAATTTTGTATATTTTATACCCCAACAATTTTTAAGAAAATATGCAAAATGATTTTATTAATCTTAGTAATTCAGGACAGCTGTTAAAGAATAGTGAATATTATTCTATGGATTGGGCAGACATGATGGCGTTCCTCAGAGACACAGACTAGGTCCCAATATGGCCTTTTGAACTGAAGCCTCTTTGCTGCAAAGCCGCTGTGCTCCTGTTCTTTTGTTTCCCAAAGATTCATGGCAATTTAGAGCTTGAAGCAGAGAGCCTGGGCCTTTTGGAAGAGCATCAATGTAACGTGCCAACATGAAAAACAATTTCAGAACAAAGTGGTATGGAAAGAAAAACTGTGTTTTGACCATTCAGTGAAATCCTCTCCATAGCGGTTCAAATAACTTAGATTAAGATGTCAGACAAAAGTACTTTTTAGCCTACATTTTTAATTTGGTTTTGTAAGAATTCACAAGAAAAACACAAACACAAATGCAAACTAATTAGTATCTCGATTTGAACTGAATGTGAATTTTATGGGGTACTTTCAAATATTTTGAAAAGATATTGAATTTGTAACATTAGATTAAAAGTAATTAATATTTTATTTTATAAAAATATACACTTTCTGTTTCAATTAAATTTGTAAGCAGTTTGTTGTGGTGTAACATCTGGGTTTTATCTGTCATAAGATATCCCTACACTTTCCATTATTCACTTTTCTGTCTTGTTAATGTTGAAAAGCAGCCTGGCTGCACTGAATGAAATATTCCCCAGAGTGCAATGAAACAAAATTGTTGTCTTTCTTAGCAAAATGTGAAACCTGTCTAACACAACACAGCCAAATTTACACAGTTTTAAACTTTTAGAAGATATTTTGACAGTGGAACAATTAAAAGGCCGACTCAGAGGTGAGTGAAACAGACATGTTGTGGAAGTGATTACCTGCAACAGTGAGCATGCACCTTATTCACTGCCAACAAACAGGATGAGAACTGAGCACAGCAAAGCAGAGCCATCTCCTGGATGGCTGACATATATCATAAGGATTTCACAAAAACTCATTTTTCTGTTTTACTTTAACGTTGAGTACCTGAAAAACACCAAGAACACAGAAGTGCACGAAGCATGGTGGACAACAGTTCTATTACCTATATATACAGTATATATACAGTATATATATATATATATATATAGCCAAAGCATCACACCCTCACTGGACTCCAATCCTTCTATATTGTGTTCTGCTTCCTTCACTGCCTTTCAGCAGATATGCACAGAGATCCTGCCGTCCACATAATGTAAAAGAAAAGGGCAACTTTATGTTCAAAAGAGGAGTTATAGGTCACCAGCCAGATCTAGATAAACTCTGCCATTGGATAAAAACACAAACACTATACTTTGCTCCCCATAACCCAGAGGCGCTTACTGAAGGACTGCTGAGGTTTACAGAAGAAAACAGCAGTACTAAATGTTGCTATGTGCATATTTAAAGGAATATGCAGTGGGCAATGTATGGAATACATGAATGTTTTCCTCAGTTTATATATTTCTTTTAGGGGCACTGACATAAAGTGTGCATCAGATGGTGTGAATTTATGTCAATAGCCCCAATGGAAGTATTTAAACTGAGGAAAACATGGTCATGTTTAAATACATATTTTACTGACTTTATGTTGGACCATTAAATATGTTTATTAAGGTGAAACATTACAGGTGATAAGTAGTAAAATGTAGTGAATAATTAGTAGTAGGGAATGTCAAGTTTAACATGTGTCTTGGTTCGACAGTGTGAGTGTGGTCGTTGTCCTGGTGAAAAATTTTCAGGTTCTGTTTAAGAAAGTCCCGGCACATTTTGTATGCTGAAAGACATACTGTATGTTTCCAACATGATGCTTCCACATGGGGTTTGGACGTAATGTGTTTGTCTCTTCCAAACATGGAGGAAACATCATTCACAGAGTTCCATCCTGGTGTCCTCTGACCAGAGTTTATTCTTTCAGGATTTTTCTGGCCTTTTCAAATCTTCTGCTAATTTCCAGTTTTTTGGAGGCTACCCTATCCTTTCATTTGATTTGTCAGAAATCAAATGAAAAATACCTGACTGATTTATGGTGAAGTTATGCTCGTTCCACACCTGGAAGATGACCTGTGCAGCGGTCACTATAGTACTGCTGCACGGGTTCTCCAGTGCAGTGGTACTGATTATCTGTGTAATCTGCATGTTTTCAGCAATAAACTTGTAAAGGTCTTGGGGAGACCTGTTTGCTTTCTGTGCATTTTAGTCACTTCTTATAGAAATTTTTCCAAACGCCTACGACAAATTTCTGTGATTTAAACTTCTATACGTTTTTACAGTTCATTTTGTTCATGCGTTTATACTTTGGGTTTAGATGGTGAAACTGTAACTAGTTGAGTAAAATTTTTTGTCTTAACAAAAGAAATTGTAAAACCCTTCATATCTCTAAAACCACACAACAGACATGTCTCAAAACTCAACAACTTTCAAAACTTTCAACTTAAAAGTGACTGAATATTTGGTTTAAGCTTACTTAAGGTTTCTTTGCTGAAGGAGGCGGGACATGAATGCAAAATGTCATAAATCACCAAGACAAAAAAACTAAATTGTAATTCAACCACTTTTGTTCATACTGTACAGTCCAAACTCACAGCACTTTATGAGACAAACATAATCAACTTATAAGTAGAACTGTATCATAATATTAGTTCAATTATATGGACAGTCAGCTACCAGTTGAAGTTTAGTCATAATAGAGTGCAGTCCAGTTTCTGGATAAGGCCAAAATAGTATGTTTGTAGTATGGATGAGGAAATTGATCAAATTTGCTTCCAATGTTCAAACAAAACAAAAGACCCTTCATGCCTCCAACAGTAGTTGTAACTATAATCTGTTCTAATTTATGGCAGTGAAATCCAGTGAACACGTCTCTCATTTTATGAAAATTTGATCTCTAATTTGACCAATTGAAATACTTTTCATGCCTCAAAAAACCCAAAATGAGCTAAACTTGAAGTGCAGCAAGACACAATGACACCAAAACAACTCAGGTAAAAGTTATAAATACTAATATATTTATTAGTATGTATTTTAAACATTAAATTATTCATTCCACAATTCTGTTTTTTGTTTTTTACAATTCCATGTATTTCAAAGTAAAATCATTTGTTATCCTTAAAGTGTCTCTGAACAAATGGTTGTTCAGTTCAGTAGAAAAATATCCCAGATTGATCCGTTTAGGTAAAACATAGAAAAATCACACTGTCAGTTTTTGCTTTAACCTTCCTCTGGTGTTAGCTTTCTGCTGCCATCTATAGTGTTAGCGGGTCATTTTGGACTCGTGTATTAAATCAGCCATAAAATACCCTAAAAACAATCTTTTATCATCCAATGTTTTTCTTAACTCTTGTTTAGCTGGTTGGGCTCCCTCATCCATGAAAAGATTGGTTTTAATATTTTTTTGTGGCCCCCTGGGCCTTTGTTTTAACAGCATACCCCTCGTTTTCAATGTCTAAAAAGTGGTCAAATGAACCTTAAGAGAAGAAGGCAACAAAATAATCAGTTTTTCTGTTACCTGAGTGTAACTGAGAGATATTAAAACACATTTCTTAAATGTTCAACAAAAAAAAAAAGATTTTAATTTTAATATTATCAAATATAGTAACATCTATGGTGTTTCGGGTCATTTTGGACCCGTATATATTTACTTCAAGAAAAGGGCAAAACCTCTGGCCCTGGGTTGAACATCAGAGGAAGGAGTTGCACCCATCTCTCCCAAACATCCCTGATGGGAGCAAGCTTGTCAGATTTTGCTCTAGTGTCTCGATTGTCAAATCTGAGGACTCTTGAGATCATCTGAAAGGTCCGAAGAAACATTGTTGCCCGGAAAATATTTCTGCCCGTTGATGCATCCCAGAGACTCTCAGTTGCCTCATTGCTGGATCTGTAAACTCCAGCAAGGAGGAGAACACCAATGTAGGCATCCAGGTACGTCTCATCAATGTCTTTCCACGTGTTGCCATGGACTTTTTTCCCCTCAAGGTTTGTCATGGCAATTATGACTTTTTTTAGTGACAATGGCAAAAAAAGATCAAAGCACGTCTTGATGTCACTTACTCTTGTCACAGCAAACCTCGTGACCCCAGGGGTCATTTTGATGATGTTTGCAGCAGCTGTCCTTCCATGCACATCAGGAGGAACTGTGCTCCAACGGATGTTGCCACGTTTGGATTGGAATGATTCAGCAGGAGCAGCTTGAGCACCAGTGACCTCCTCTTCAGACTGATCAGTTGTGTCTGTTTCTTCCAATTGGTACTCCACATCATCTTCGTTCTCAGAGGCCTGCTCATCTCCATCGCTAAAATCCTGTGTGTCCTCTGCCTCATTTGCAGCAAAGATGTGATCCAAAGCTTCATTTACAGTGAATCTTCTCCTCATTGTTGCATCCTGTGAATTGGAGATGTGTACTCTGCAAGTCACCACCTCTACACTCAAATGGCTTGACAAGCCTGGACATGTCTCCCTTTGTTTGTTCTCACAAAAAGGCAAAGAGAAAAGCCCCTAAATGAAGCTCAAGTGGTTGGAGGAAGAGGCTGTTGGTTGATTGTGTGTTCATGATTTAATTTTTGGCATTTTTTATTGTTTTATAATTGAAAATTTTAACCGGGTCACAAATGACCCGAACACCACAAAAGGCATTTTTTTCACCAGAGCACTTTATAATTTAGTAAAAAACAAAAAATTTATTTTACTTTGTTTAAAAGGAAGTCCCTGACAAAGTCAAAAAGTTTCAACGCAAAAAACAAATGTATGAAGTACTTTTATGCATGCTAAAACTCAAAACGGGTCCGTAGGGACCCTAACACCATAGGAAGGATAAAACAGTACAGTATGTATAATGCGAAGGATAAAACCAGTCCCTTTTGTAAATTAAAAATCCACACAAAGCATGTTCCACTTTATTGTTGTGTTTTAACTTGCCCACCAACAATTATGATCAGAACGCTTTTTTTCTTTTGGTTTTGACAGCAACCAATTTTTTGCTTGTTTGGATTTTCTAGTTTCTTTGGTCAAACTCAGGGTTCACAAAGCAGGATTGCATATCAAATGCACCAATTAAATGCTGCATGGTTGTGCGGTTGGTAGCACTGTTTCCCTGCAGCAAAAATGATCCTGGGAGTTTGCATGTTATCCCTGTGCATGTTTTGTTCTCTATGGGTACTCTGACCAAAAACATGACTGCTATGCTACTGTAAATTTCCCTGAGGTGTAAGTTGATTGGACCAGATTTTGGACTGGATTGATCGGCTGTTATGTTACAGAAAAGTTAAGAGGAGGAGCTATAGATTTGTGTAAAATATATTTAAAAAAACAAACAAACAAGAAAATAAAAAACTAGAAGAATACTTCTGGCACAATTAGATGGCACATTGTGTTTCACTGAAGAAAGATTCTGCATTAAAACTCAAATAAAGTAGTCTGTATTTCTGGCAGTAAAGAGCAAACTACTGAGATTACACCAGTTTTACTCCTATGTTGGCAGCAGCTACGCTCTGTGACATGAAGGAATAATACATCTCAATGTCAGAAGATAGGCTGGGTGTTGGTTTGGATATTTTAGGCTATGAGGGTTTCTGAAATGAGTTAACCTTTAGAGCAGAGGGACGCGGAGAATTATCAACATGTCCCACACCACAAATTAAATTCTTCAAAATTCAGCGTCCACTCCTTGACCTCCTGTGAGTTTCTTTCTTCCCTCTACTCGGGGGAATT